>NC_140632.1:7468311-8155394 GCF_057382275.1 Copadichromis virginalis
TCAGTAAACATTTTCTCTGAGCGGCTGCTGAAAGGTTGCAACCAGCAGCCAAATATTTACCACATGTTCATGTGATCTGCATGGCGCTCACAGATATCATATTTTTATTTTTTTTATTTTGGCGTGAAGCATGACGGTAGCTTTTTGTAGCTGTGTCATTGTATTTGACATAATTGACTTTCTTTGCAGTACCTGACCACAGTGATCCCTTATGAGAAGAAAGCAGGCCCCCCGTCTGTAGAAGATCTCCAGATCCTCACAAAGAGTGAGTCGAAAGTCTTATCAGAGAAACGCAAATGTGTTGCATCATCATTTGGAGGGTGTTTGGATTCATATATGAAGTAAACAACAATTTACATTCGATGATTACAATTCAAACCTGTGTGAATTTTATCAGTTGGACAAACTTCTTTTCATCTGCACCAACCCAGATAAAATGACATTCAGTAAAATAATATTGTGTTACCAGGCTAACCCGGTGTTGCTGTTTGATTGGGGCTAACCTGTCAGTTTGTGTGGTTGTTTTCTAAATGTAAAAAGCTGCTGTCTTCATTCTAGTCCTCCATGCCATGAGGGATGACAGTGAGAAAGTACCTGCCCTCCTAACAGACTATATTCTCAAAGGTAAGCACTAAGACTTTATATCAAGTCTATAATTTGACTAAAACGGAGAAAAAAACAGTCCAAATTTTATATATCTCTCTCACAATCAGGTGACTTTATTCAGACACCCACACTCTGTTTTGTAATAAAAGGGGGGAAATGCAGAGTTCCCTTCTTTGTTTTTAGGGAAGCTGAGAGTGCAGAAACATAGGCCACTGTACAAAGGTTAATTAAAGGAGAAGAGAAATCGTTTCCTTGCCACCCTTCAGTGTTGACCTGTACTTCCTTTGTCTTTCACCTGTGCCGCGTTGTCCTTTGGGGGTAGCTCTGGTATGAGAGCAGTGGAAACTGAGGTTTGAGAGGTGACCACAGATCCAATTCTCTCTCTGTGCGCATTGGTGACCTTAGCTATGCCCAGAAGCAGCAGCCGTCCCCTCACTCCCTCCTCGCTACTGTGGTGCTTGTTTGCTGCACTACACTTCCTCTTAAAACACAAAAGCACACCCATATTTTGCCTTTACTGCGAGCTTGTAGTGGTACCTACCTGTTCATGTGTGCTTCTCACCTGTAATTACCATTTCCTCTTCACTCACTGGGTCCGTGCTGTAGTTGCTTTTGCCTAATGTGCAGCTCTCCTTTGTGCAAATAAAGTAAAGGGCATTTCTGCTCTTGTTCTCTCCACAGTCCTCTGTCCCACGTAAAGTCAAAGGCGACACTCCTGTTTCCAGAACCATCCACTGGACCATCAGAAGAGGGTTCTGGTAATCCAGGAAAAACCCACAAAGTGGCCCCCAGTTTCCACATCATAGACTTTCTTTCCTTGTGGTACTTTTTTTTTAAAACTCTGTTGATCCTAGGATTTTAACTCTCCTTGACTCGTATATTCCAATGTAACTTTTAACTTTTTAATGCTTGAGTACTACATCTCTATGTATGTTCTGACTGCATGATAACTTGTCTATAGATGCCAGTAATCAGTATTAGTCTGAACACTTCACTTCCTGGTTTGTGCAGGGCTTCTTTTTTTTTTTGAGTTGTGAACAGTCAGGAAAATAACAAAAGTTCAACCTGCGTGCAACGTCATCAAGCTTGTGTGAGGTGAAATTTGCATCTGTGTAGTTCATGCCTGACAGGAAAAACGAATCCGGGCAGAATCTGTGAATCTCAAAGTGCCGGGCAAGTCGTGTTATGAAGTGTTGTTTTGTTATTTCCTCGGTAGGAATCCATTGCATTAATGGCATTTGTTGATGGTTGCACATCATGACAGCGTCTTAAGGTTGAAAACTGCTTGGTGAGGATCAAGGAACAAACCCTTTAATTTAAAAATGCATAACTGTAGGTAGTGATGTTGTTGCATGTTGCTTTAGGGTTTGCACTCGTTAGTAGCTGTTAGCTGAATGTTAAGATGAAATATTTTGTATATGATGAAAGAAATTGCACAGTTTGGGGAACTTTTTTTTTTTAAATAGGGAAAAAAAGTGGAAAGACTTAAAGTCGTAGCTGGATGAACAAATATGTAAAGCATATTTTTGGATAAGGGGGTGTTTTTAGTGAGATAAGGGACTTTGTAAACATTTTGTAAATCTAGTCTGTTGACCTCTGAGCCCTCAAGTAGTAACCTCCCCATTCCCACCAATGTCATCACTTCCCCACGAGGTGTCATTTCACGAGTCTGCAGATACCTCATGTGGTAAAGTTCAGCATTAGTGGCAACCAGTCTGTCTGATTGTATGTTAGCTTGGTGTTGTAGCTCAAATGAAGTCAGATTTAGTAAATAGTTAAGCATCTGTTATTAGTTGTGGCATTTTTAAACCAGTCTCTTACATCTTTAGCGGTTAAATTTTAGTGGTAGCACTTTACTCCGTCAGTGATCTGATCGTGTGCTGTCGTAGCACAGAGTACGTCTCAGTAGATTAGTGTGTGGTGAAGCAAAACTGCTGTGTAATGTCTTCGGCGGCTCTGGAGAACCTTTAACATGATGTCACCAAGGTTATTTCATCCCAGGCTTGAGAAAACCTTCAGGATCTGCACTAGGACTAAAAGTCTGGGCTTTCTTCCAAGTCTTTCTGGAAGTGCAATACTTACTGGCAGGAGTTGCCCCTCTAAAACCAACCGCGTCTTCAGCAAGTTGGCACGCTAACGTTCGAAACACCAGCCGCTACAGGTGCACCACACACTGTCAGATCAGGTCTAGCCTAGCTCTCAGGTACGATCATCAGTGTTAGTAGTTTAAATCATCCTCAGAAAGTTGCTGACATTCCTGAGTCGTCTTTTAGCAGCTAAACTTGGAGCTTGCTGCACTTCTATCTTAGAAATGTTCTCATGCATAGCAGCCACTCGGCTGAACCCGCTCAGAATCATGTAGTACGCTCTGCAGTCATAGCAGCAGCTGTAGCGCAGGTAACATCTGTAGAGGCTGCAGTAGCATCTGCTTGTTGTAGGGGTCTTCTTATAATAGCATAGCTGTGGTTAACACATCTGTCTTTTACTGGGTAATAATCGAACGCCTCGCTCTCGGAAAGGGGAGTGATGAAGATGATGAATGTCGGGGACCGCACAAACGGTTGCTTAAATGAATAGGGGGTCATTAATTTTGTAAAGGAAGTCAAAAGCTTGTAGTGCTGTGTTAAGACTATTTATATGTAACCTGTTTCTACTTTTGCCAGCTAAGAAAACATTCGCAACCAAGCATGTGCTGCATGCACTTTAGTGTTGCAAACACATTTCTTATGGTTAATGATTTGTCTGTTTAGGAGCATATGGATATTAGATTAAAGGGACAAGCAGAGTTTTTTTTTTTTTTTATAGTTTTAACTCGTGGTAAGTAATCAGAAGTCCTAAAATCAGAGGCAGCGAAATACTTAAATCATATCTTGAAAGGTGTCTATTGATTTGTCATAATCTGGTTAGGAAAGTGCTTGAATTAAACTAGCTTTTAATGCCATCTGTGTAAATAAAACTGATTTATAATGACATGGCAGTCAGCACAGAGGTCACTGAAAGATCTCGTCTCAGGCCAGAGCCTCTCATCCGGCCTGCTCAGCAGACATATCAGTTCAACTACCAATTGAAAGATTTATATTTATATATGTACAACAAGCAATGAAATAAGAGGCTGCCTTTGTAAATGCCTGAAAATCTTTGTACAGTTAACAAATAACTCATTTTTTTAATGCAATATAATTCCCAAGTTTGGGGTTTAATGTTTACTGTCTCATGTGGTACTGCAATATATTAATTTATTATGTAAATGTTTGTTTTGTAACCATATTATTGACTGTAATAGTACAAGTGTTTTGTGCCCTCATTGCATTGCAACCCATTTCAAAATAAAAACTAGAGTTACCTCCTCATGCTTGTTTTCCCTGTTAATTTGCAGGTTAGGTCTGTGCATGTCCAACCTTGACCTTTCAGATATGAAGTGTAATTTCCTAATCTTTGCACAAATGTCTAACAGAGTAAAAAGTCCCATCCTAATTATTTTAGTGCATATTAAGTCACTGCTGTGTCAAAACTATGTATTTGAATATCAAGGAAGACCATTTTTGTCAAGTTTGAAAAACTTTCCAATATGATGTAGAAATTATTCACATGACTGTTTGCTTGATGTTGAGCAACTCGGGAAGTGTGGCTGAGGAAGCCTGATCTGGGAATCATGCTTTGGATTTCATGGAAAATATGAAATTCACCTGAAATGAAGGACTCATATTTACCAGTTTAATGTTATCACTGTGAAAACATAGATGGGAAAGTCATAAAACTAAGACAGTCTAGCGTTTTCCTCCATCACGACCCTCTAATGCATGCAAACGTGCAAGCAGCTCTTTCCAGGGTGACCGGAGCTTTCTCCCAAATGGTGAAAAATGACTGAATAGAGGCTGTTCATTCAGCTTTTTTTTTTTTTTTTTTTTTAAACAACTTTTTAACAAACAAGTCAATTATATTTTACAGACCTGTTTCAGTTTAATAGCTGAACATTGTGGATTCATGAAACACCTCCAAACACATTTCTGTACGTTTACTTTTTTTTTTTTTCCAAGAAAACAAACTTGTCATTTAAATTTCCAAAACAAATACCTTTACAGACCTAAATATGCAAGATGCAAAATGGACTTCCTGCAGACTTCACCAAGCTGTTGCACTTTGCTGACTCAAAGGAAAGACGTCCTCAACGAGAGAGCCGTTAGAATCATACAGTCCAACATAGATTTTGGCAAAAGACCTTGGTTGTTCCCAAATCTGGAGGAAGTAAAAACTTAATGGGAAGATTTAAAAAAGAATACCATGGGTCTACATAAGATGTCAAAGTATGAGGATGAAATATAGAAAACAGGAGTTTATGCATGTGAAAGAATTGCAAGAAATAGTCTAGCACTAAAACATAACAACGGTCGCCTCAAGGTGCTTTTATTGGAATGTAAAGACGCTACAATCAAATGACACCCAATGAGCAAGCACTTGGCGACAGTGGGAAGGAAAAAGCACACAAAACACAACGGAAATAGGGGGGGGGGGGGGGAGAAAGAAAAGAAAACAGAAATAGGAGGGGGGAAAAAACAGATTTCCAAAAGCACAAGGGAAGTGTTTCTGGGGAGACAATAACCCGACGGACCAGTTGCAGGAACCAAAATATGCAATAAGAATCGCGCTGGGAGACACTTAAAAGAAGTAGAGGATCTATCGGTTTTGTGAAGAAAGAAAAGATGAGAGGTCAGAGTGTTAGCCTAACTATTAGCCTAAAAATCCGTCATCAGTGTTAGGTATTTTAGTACCATGGTAGCATTTACTGGATATTGTTTTATAGTGACATTATGCAGGAAAACTCTGTCATTCAATAAGGCCCCTTTGTTTTAGTTATTTTTCTCTTTGACCCAAGAATTGATGTGTGAGAATCACAGGCTGGTACAAGGTTGAAATACCACAGAGATCACTCCCTCAGCTACATTAGTTTCTTAATCTTTTAGACGCCTGTTGAAGGCCAAATGGTTTGTTTCAGATTTCACTAATGTAAGAACTCTTCGTTTTGTGCCTTGAAAATATGTCGCTGAGATAATCACAATTGTAGCTGAACTAATAAACTACACAAAGGATGCTTCTTCACCCATGGGCAGGAAGACGCTGCCTTATCTTGGTCTGTACTGGTTTAAACTGATAAATCTGCTGTCTCATGAATTTTACCCTCTATATAAACTGTTGTACTTGTGAATAAAGTTGAGTCACTTTGGGAAGACAATCTGAAGCAGTCTCTGTTTTCTTGTTCTCCCAAGCTGCTCCCGAGCTCGTACTAACACGCTGAATGGCATGCTTGAATATTACTTGAGAATATATTTGACTGTGTTACAGACTAAGGGACATTCTCTGCTGATAGGTGAAGGTACATTCTCTGCTGATAGACGTCCACGCCTCGGAGGAAGTCGATCCACGGATTAGGCCCTGGAAACCGTTTCCTTCAATCAGTATTATATGAATCATGATAAAACACACCTACAATGTTTTGGGTTCCTGCAACTGGTCCGTCCTTTTATAGCCTCCCCAGAAACACTTCCCTTGTGCTTTTGGAAATCTGTTTTTTCCTATTTCTGTTTTTGTTTTTCCTATTTCCATTGTGCTTTGTGTGCTTTTGCAGCGTTTTTCTTATTGCTGGTGTTCCAGTCCGTTTGGCCTCTCAGGGCCACATTAAAAAAAAAACTCCCTTTTAACAGAAAGAAATCTCCCACAGAACCAGCCAGGGGCAGCCATCAGCCATGACCAGTTTGGAGGTCAGGGGAGGGAGGCACAACAAAAGACTCGCCCTGGGAGAGAGCCAGAGATTAATAATAACTAAGAATTAATGAACCTAGGAAGGAAAAACCTTCTTATAGTGTAATGCTTCTCTTAATGATTCCAGATATTTTTTCCTTTACTTCATCTTTGGAAGTGTTAAAGTTAATTAAAAAAAAAACTGAGATATGTTTATGATATATAAATATGGGAAAAACTGACATAAAAAGTTGAATGAACATGCCAAGGTTTAAATAAGAGATTTTTTTAACAGAGCATCCAAATACAGCATGACTTCAAAGGGTTTACAGCGGAAAATGGCAGGAAAGCTTAACAAACGTACGTGTCTGTATCTTTGATTTTTTCTCTCTTTAATTCTGTGTGTCCAGTGGTGATGTCAGACGTGTCCTAGTTTTCCTTCCACACAAGCAGCTGCTTCCACCTTCCACTCTGTAATGTTTGAATGTCAGAACAGTTCCCTTCTCCTTCCTTCACAGAGTTATTCCTCTGTTCTTGTCACGAATCCCATTGGGCTCCTCTTACTCCCCCCCCCCCCCCCCCCCTCTTTACTGCAGTGGTGGCTCATCTTGAGAGAACTGTTAGCCAGCTGCTATGACGCTTTAGCTGAACATGAAAAAGGGTGGATTTAAGCATTTTAAGAGTCTTGTTCAGGATGTTGCCGGCCCTGCCGCCAGGTCACAGGTTAGTGTCGGTGAACATGGTGTGCTCCTTCCTCACTGTGCTGAAACCTTTGATTGTATCAACAAATTCTTCATCATCCATAAACTGTAGAAGAAGAATGGAGATTATTAAAGGAAATAGTCATATTTCCAGTGATATGTTTTTTTCTTATTAAGCAAGTCTGTCTCTCCTGTGAGTGTTTAAATACCTACAGTTCTGTGGACAAATGTAAAGAATGTGCAGAGTGAGAAGGTCATAGGTTAGCAGTATATAGCATACTACATTCCTCTGCTGTGACTGTAGCAAAAGGCCTTTAGTGCTTCCAGTTTAAACAGGCACAGCATACGTTTTTGGGATCTCTCACCATCCCACTGTCATGGCCTGAAATGTTGGGATCCCACACGTCATCGTCTCCAGTGAGTGACTTCCCATCCATCACCTGGCTGACGCTGCGCCTCAGGGAGTTCACACTGAGGATGCCCAACTCACCCTGTGGAGGATCCTCATCTCCAGGCTCACATTTAGCTTCCAGCACTTCCTGGTAAGACAGAAAAAGTTCTAAGTATCACTTGCATATAGAATAAAAATGTATTCGTATATGTAGATTAGACATTTGCTTTTACCTCCATCTTCATGGTGAAGGCCTTGAGCGTTACACTGTTAGAGAAGCCTGTTGTGTCAGGCACAGTATCAAACTGGGGGAAATGAATGAGAGAATTTTTCAGTTGAGAGTAATGTAATAAATGTATTTTATGGGCTACAAATACTAGCAATCCTTTCTTATTTGCTAAATAGTCTCCTTCTTAATACATTGTAACTTATAACACAGTAACCTCTTTAATAAATTAGTAATAATAAAGTTAAGCAGAGAAACTACTAAGAATAAATACTAAGGAAACACTCAAATGTTACCCATCAACTAAATTTGAGTGGTGTATGCTGGTAATAACTCAGACAGCATGGCATACGTCCTTGGAAAATATAGTAGTATTGATTGCCCATCAGTTCTATTCAAAGTTTATGCTGGCAACAGCCCACATTTTATTATCTAAGAAATGTATATAAATCCACATCTGTATTTAAATATAATATTCACTTTTCATCACACTTAAAATGATCTTATACCGTATGTATGTTTTTACATACATATGTATGTTTTTACATACATATGTATGGTTTTAAGGGTTTTTATCATTTTTATCATTAATTTTTTTATCGTTTTTATCGTTAACTCAGTTTCCCTGGGTCTTTTCCCATGTGTTATCATTAAATCTTCCTTTTTTTTTTGGTACTGGTAGTGGTTTTATTTTGTTGTATTTATCCGCGACACCTTAAAGGCCGGAAAATATTGTCGGACATAAACTGGTTCATGGCCCAAAAAGGCTGGGCACCGCTGGTATAGAGAATAAACAATGTAATATACTATAGTATAACATAGCATACTATAGTACAAAACGTATGGTATAGTGTAATATAGTATAGAAACTAAACAATATAGAATAGAATAGAATAGAATTCAACTTTATTGTCATTGCACATGCACAGGTACAGGGCAACGAAATGCATATCATATACTATAGCATAAAATATATAGTATATCACACTATAGTGTAGTATAGTAGTTTATACAGTTGTACTGGCAAAAAGTCTAATCAGGAAAAGTCATGAGTGTCATTCATAATATAAATATTAGGTGCCTTGGTGACCCCTGGTGAATAAGTCAAACACAGCTAGCTAGCTGCAGTCAGTAACCAGTGGTTACTGAGACACGTACAGTTTCACTTACAAATTGTAAGTGAAATGTTGAATAAGCGATAAGACAAAAAGAAACTAGAGTAGATCTCCCCTCACCAACATAGAGTTGCTGGGTGGGTAGATAGCCATGGGACTCCTCTTCTGCATGGGCAGGGCCACCAATGGAGGTCTCTCTCTGCTGAATGGGGGTTTGTTCAGGGCCTAGGCCATGATGAAGAGCGGGAATGGAAAGTTTGGTTTAAGCTGCTTTCTAATGGTTGCAATGATTGCCCCAGTTGTCTATCGTGCAGTTTATGCACGTTTTTATTAATAATGGAAAGAGCAATTAGTAAAATCAGTCTGCCACCATTCACACACAGTAACACAGATGCTGTATCTTACCTTATGAAGCACAACAGCTAGCACGATGGCGAGCAGCAGTAGGGCAATGCCTGCCATCACTACAATGAACCACAGTTCCCGGACAACTTGCCTCTCCTCTTGGCCTCCCTCTGCCCTCTCACCTCCTCCTCCTCCTCCTACAAGAGGAGTGGGGCTTGGTGAATCTGGAATGATAAATCAGTAAATACCATAAAGGCACTATGTATTATGGTAATTTTGCACAAAGCTATTCTGTCTTCATTAGTCTTTATAGTCTCTTTTTTTATTTTGCAGATATCATCTGAATATACAAGCAAGAGTGATGATAAAATGAAAGATTCACAGATAAAGTAAAAGCGTAGTATGCACAGTTATGACTTGTAGGGTCATACAAGTCTATCATGTAGGGTTTAGATTGCATGTCACAAATCAACACTTAGAGAAAGAAAGATGATCAGATGCTTGCCGAGGAAGAGATAACACTGTAACTGGAGACACTCCGGCTTGCTTGGCCTAGTTTCTAACCTTCGGAGTAAGCAGCAAAGACCACACTTTCATTCATTTATACTTTAACAGAGACCATGACTGGCAGTGGATATTGGTGGATTAAAGAGCATATACTGCAGGTAGGCCCCTGAAGGCAAAAAGATGCTGTATAACGAGCATAACATGTGCAATATTTCATGCAGTTTTCCAGCATGTTCCAACATTCAGTACCAGCCTATTTCTGCCCAAGATGTTGCAGACACTCACTGCAAACTGACAGCAGGTGAAAAATGATGAAGGGGTCGGTGGAAAAAGTTGCTGTGTGGGAGAAGTGGGACTCACCGGTGCTGATGTCCGTTGTTCGGCCTGTGGCGGGGGGTGCTGACAGCCCCTCGCTGTGTGACACATCGATCAGAAGGGCAAAGACCTGTCAGGCGTTTAGGATCACCACTGTCCACCCATCACTATTTTACATCTGATACTTTTATTTGCTGACTGGCTCCCTTCAGGACTCAACACTCAATTGAGTCCAGCCATGTCTTGTTACAAATTAATCCCAGACAGCAGGAGGAAGACAAAACGCCTAGTATCATAGCTCAAGAAGCCTTGAAAAAAGCTGCATTTGAGTCCTTCTCCACCTCCGATCAACCCCCCAGCGGTGCCATGGTAACAGCCAGGTGTCTGGTTTCAGCTCACCTGAAGAGGCATGTTAGCATATCACCTCTCTGATCCTCCAGTGTACTGCTAGTGTGAGTCATTTCTTATACAGCCTGTCTGTAAGTATGGACACTCATATCAACTGATGGCAGATGGAATAGTTATACAAGCTAAGCTAAGCTACACTAAAAGCTAATAGTTGCACTTTGAAAATATATCTTTGTAATAAGAAACAAACACCAGACAAGCTCCAACAGAAGAGCTAGTATTCAAATGTGGAGGATGAACACAATAAATATAGTGTAAGACACAAGAATGTCTATATTCCAAATATGTAATCTGCTCCAGTTGTTTGTCTTTCTGCATGTTTGTTAGCAGTTTGGCATCCACAGTTTTCAACCTATCAAGTTCAAATTTTGTGAGATGGTAGATACCAGCAACAGCTCCAACCAAATTACTTTAGGTGAAAGATCAACATCACATCCAAATTGGTGGGAAAATCAGTAAAAACTTTATATTGCCTACAATTTTTTATGGATTTTCTTTAAATTTCAAAACAACATACTAGGTCATGGGGAACATGGGTGCCTAGGTTGGCTAAGCATTTAAGCGTGACCTTAGCGTCCTGTATATCATATGAAAGGCCACAGAGAGAGCTGTACAACACTTTTAATTTTCTCAATATGATGCACTAAGACATCACAATGACAATAAAAAACAGGCTGACATATTGATATTGCAATAAAAATATCAAAGTTTTACTGTAGGCCCTGCCCTTTGGGGGAGTTGTGCTCTTAAAAAATACCTTTTTATTTTATCTGTGCTTCAAAAAAGGAACCAGTATGAGTTTAACTTGGTTATTTGTGTGCATCAAGAGGAAACTGTACATAATATTTGCTCAGTTTATTTTCAAGTGAAATCGGTCATCTTACGTTTGGAGTTTCTCTTTAAATTTTGGGTGGAAAACTCACTTTTTCTTTATTGCTAAATAATAGTGACTAAAAAGAAACCCATCTAAAGATAAAGCTGTAATGTGGTAACTTCTGTTTTTATCGTATGCCCTTTACGCCACTAATTCTACTTTGATTACTCAAAAGGAAGCAGCTTTTGTCAGTGACTGATTTAAAGGATAACACACTGTCTGGCTCATAAGGGGCCTTTGGCCAGCATGAGTTTCAGTTACACTGTTTAACTGAATTTTATGCATCATCATGTTATTGCTGGCGCAGTTGAAAGACATGTACGTAAGGTTAACTGCTGATTTTAAATGGGCTGTAGGCATGAATGTGTTAGTCCTGCAACAGATTCGCGACCTGTCCAGCCCAACTGCATCCCTGGACCGGATATGTGGAAGAGTATGGGTGAATGGATATACTTATAACCATTTTGGGGGGGAAGCTAAAATATTTTTTTGTAAAGAAAAAACTTTGTAATATGAGCTCCAAATATTTCTGAGAATAACGTGAACTTACTGACCTGTGCAATATCCTGTATGACCACACGATGGCACTAGGCAGCTACTGCTGGCTTTGCCCTTTCCTGAGTGAACCTACCTCACACCCAGTCATAGTTTTTTATTGCACTGCAGTGAGATTTGGAACAGCTGCATATCCCGTCACATGTATGCTCATTATTTAAAAATAATAAAAAATAATAATAATAATAACAATGATATTAAAGATCAACTAAACCCTTCGATTTGTGTGCTGGAGAAACTGGTGCACAAAGTCTTAAAGTGACCTTCAACTTTTCAGGTGTTCAGCCTGCTTTGGTGGAGGTGATGGGGTGATTGACAGTAAAGAGCTACAGCAATAACTTTACTAACAGTTTTCCAGAGGATTGCATGAAATCTTTTATTTTCTATTTTCTTCTTCCTCCTCTTAAATTCTACATGGAAAATGGTCCCCTGTTGTATCCTGGATGTATGCATTGATGCAGGTATCAGTGTCATCTGTTTTCCTACCTACTTGTTAAAGTCCTCAGAATGATCTGTACACAGTCTGCCACAACTACCATCTGCTTTCACTTCATCTACTAAAGAAGGGAAATTTCTCACCTGCTCACCTTTAACATGTCTAGATAGATGATGATTATGTGACAGCGCAGGAAGGAACTCGTCACCATCCAGTGACCAATCAGTTAGATAAAATCAGTGCGTTAATTATCTTTTTCTTACACTAAGAGCATTTGAAGAAAAACTTGCCACCACTTTTCCCAGTGTGTATCAGGTGTATCATGAAATCTTTGTTTTACGTCAGTTTTACCATTTATCTAGGAAAAAGTTCCAACATCCATTAAAAAATACAGCTCTTTCAATGACCTTTGGATAATTCTGTCATTTTGTTACGAGGACACGGAAGTTCATTTTGTCTTTAGCTCGTTGTTAAGAAAGTGTGATAATTACTCTCCAGGAATATTTTTCTTTCTTAAGGACAATAACGCCTTAAAAATGATGCCTCCCTGCGGCCATTACAGAGCAACTATTAAGAGAAGCCCTTGCAGGGTTAGTTGAGTGTAAGACATTGCCTGTAATCCAGCAATGAGGGACTTGGAATAATTACTCATTATTTACTGCTGTCTTTGTATCCGAAGCCATTGGGCCCCGGTCGTAGACACCGTAGCTCTGTATCAGAGGGACCCTCTGCATTAACTCGCAGCTCATTTGATTTATTTTTACAGCGGAGCTCTCTTTCGCCTAATACCCTAATCAGCATTCATACCTTGCTGTGATGATTCGGGACAATGCTTTTTTATTGAGGAAGTGATCTCACCCTTGAGTGCCAGAATCAGCCTTTTTTTACAGCCCATCTCCTTAGAGCCTCATCCATCACCAGCACGTCTTGGCGACACGGCCACTAGACACATACTAACTCATTTAAGAAGAGGGACATACAGGGATATATCACTCAAGATCACTAACTCACTTACTGACGGCTGATGGTGTGAAAAATCTCCAGCTTGTTGCAAATCCGCTGTGAGTTTTAACCCCAGATAAATGAGGAGATTATTTGGCTTCTGCTGACAGACAGGGAGGGGTAAAGGACAAATGGCTTCACTTGGATTCTGATTTGTCTTTCTCACAATTCATCCATCTTTATTCCTCAGGTTTAGCGTTGCCTCCTCCTCGCTCGTTTCCTCGTCGCCTCTCCTTCTTATCTTGTTACTGGAATTCTGATGTAATATTTGCACTCACTGGACACTTTGTTAGGTACAACTTCTTGGTATCTGGTTGGACTTTCTCACTTTCAGTTCCTCGAGGCACAGATTCATCAAGTTACTGGAAACCTGTCAGAGATTTTGGTCATTATTGACATGATAGCAACGCACAGCTGCTGCAGATTTGTCAGCAGCTCCATGATGTGAATTTACCTCTATACCACATCCCAAAGTTGCTCAACTGGATTGAGATTGGGTGACTAATCTTTGTGACATGACTTATCCTCCTGGAAGCAATTCAGTTCAACGAAACAGCACCAAACAACAACACTAAACAACTGTTGCATCAAGGTGCTTTATATTGTAAAGTAAAACCCCCACAATAGTACAGAGAAAACCAAGAAAACCCAAACAATCAGATGACCTTCTACGGGTGAGTGCTTTGGTGACAGTGAGAAGGAAAAACTCCCTTTTAAAAGGAAGAAACCTCAGGCAGAACCAAGCTCAGGGACGAGCGGGCAGCCATCTGTTGAGACTGGTTGGGGTGAGGGGAGACAGACAGAGACAAAGACATGCAAAACATTCATCTAAAGATGTGCACGCTGTGGTCATAAAGAATTGGACATGATCAAGAACAATACTCAGGTTAGATGTGGCATTTAAATGATTCTCAAAGGGCCCCAAAGTGTTCCAAGAAAATATTCCCCACACCATTACACCACCTGAAATTGTGATAAACAGTAGGATAGATCCATGGTGTCCTGTTGTTAACGCCAAATTCTCATTCAACGATCCAAATGTCACAACAGAAACTTAGATTCATCAGATCAGGCAAACATTTTCTGCTATTCTGTGAGCCAGTGTGACTTGGAGCACCTGTTGTAGGCTTCTGCCACTGTAGCCTATTTACTTCATGAATTGAGAGATGCTCTTCTGCCTACTTTGGTTGTAACAGCTGGTTATTTTAGTTACTGCTACCCTCCTATCAACTCAAAGGAGTCTGGATATTCTCCTCTCACCTCAATAAGACATTTTCTCACAGAGAACTGCCACTCACTGGACATTTTCTCAACCCAAATTCACTTAAATCACCTTTCTTCCACTTCCGGGTGCTGGTTTGAACTTCAGCAGATTGCCTTGCCCAAGTCTGCATGCCTAAATCCATTGACTTGACTAGATATTTGTGTTAACAGGCTGTAGAACATCTGTGTCTAAATAAGTGGCCAGTGAGTGTATATGAATTGTGCAGCTGTGGATTTGGCCATCACACACCTAATAGACATACTTTGCAAGGTGAATATAATAGACTACACTGTAAATCTAGCCCAACCTTATTTTTCCTGCTGTATTAAATGCTAAATAATGGAAAGTGAAACAGTGTTACAAAAAAATAATAATAATGAGTTTGTTTTGTAAGGATCACAGTATGATGAAGTGAGTCAAATGCCTCTACTTCTATGAGTCTCAACAGGCAGCTGATGACCAGCACTCTCTGGGGCCACTGTTAGACTTCATTACATTATGGCTGTTAATTATAAATCTCCTTCCAACTGGGCTCAGATGGCCTAAATGTGCCATAATGGGCCCAGCTTGAAAATGACAGTCCATTGTCAGACTGCACGGAATAGACCGCACCCACTTACCAGCTCTTAATGAATTTGTTTCAAACCCCTCTTCGCTTTATCGAGGAAGAAGGGGACACACGGATAATATGAGCTTTTGCATTAAGGGGATCATCTTTATTGCCCAAAAAAATCCACCTGAGAATGAAATAGCACAGCACAGCTCATCCAGACAAAGCTTAATTGCATCTTTAGACATTATCTGTTGGCATAAGACGTGATGTATATACAGCAAGTCATATACGACATACATTTAAACCGCCATTCTGCTGCTACATCTGTTTTTCTCATCACAAAAAAAGCACATTATAGTGTCACAGTACCTTGAGTTAAATAAAGAGCAAGACTTGGACATTTTAATTCCGTGTACTGAGGTTCCTTCCCGAGTTTAATCCCTTCATTTAACAGGTGCGGAAAACAAAGACAGAAAAACGACTCTTCACACAAAACACGCTAACAGATTAACAGAGCGCCATCACCAATTTCCTCAGACTTTATGGCTAAAAGGAAAAGTAGTGCACAAATTTGATCCTACACAGACTTCTATCATAGAAAAGACATCGAGCGCCTCCCTAATCCAGATTATACAGTATGGCAGCCATTATTTATTTTTATTTTTGTATTTTTTACATAGTTAAAGTTATATCTATGGGTCTACACAGCTCTACGACATTATGATCTTCAAGTACAGACTCCACGTTTAATCACGCTGTCTTTCATTTTTAATGATATGATGTTGGTATCAGTGCTGTAGCAGAGAAGCTGGTAAAAAATTATCTTACAATGATATCATTTAAAAATCTTAAAAACAAAAATCATTATCCACTGCAATTGCTCATTAATGCCACATTTATTAAAAGAAAAATAACAAAAGAGCAGAGCCACTTTCTAAATAAATATCACTTCAGTTGCATCATGATATACTCTTTCCCTGAAATTTTCTCTAAACTCCAGATATCAGTTGTTGTTGTATTAGGTGCTGATCATTTAATTGCTTCACTTTAGTCACTGATGTATGAAAGTAGTAGATATGTATATATATATATATATTATAAGATATTTTTGCAATAAACCACAGAGCAGGGATGAAGGTTTATGTGAATGCCTTACAGGCCACATCATATTACTGTGGATATTTGCTGGTATTATTCAATAATATGAGTCTCTACTCTTTGGCAAGACTTACTCTAGTACCTCCTAGGACATGTATACCTTTTCTATACAAAAAGGACAAACAAAACCCAAGTCATAGTAGGTTTTCTAAATGCACTAGAATGCATATTTTACAGGCTTCGAGATGAATAAAGTAATCCACAAGGATTTTCAAGTATCATGTGGTCATTTGAGAAAAGAAGCTCTAAGTTTGGCATGTAACCGTAGATATCTCTAGAAGGCGACTCTTCTGCTTTTAACGCCACCTGTCCATTTGTCTTCATCCTTTGAAGCGGGTCAGCACTCTTAGTTCGGTGTCACAAACGGCAAAGACGACAACGGCCTTGTCACTAAGACACAGCTTGCCAGTTTTACAGCTTTCTTTTCCGCTTTAATTGAATATTTCATTGGTGGAAGGAAGGGTGTGGCTTAAAAAAAAAACGTTCCTGCCACTTGCAAATTTGAGACTTTACTGTCAAATGCGAACTGATGTGGACAAAAAAACATGGCGTGAAACCCCACGATTACCCGTTATCCTTCACTTCCTCACATGCTAACCCCTGCAGGACGAAGCGAATGGCTGTCTGCGTTCAGGTCAGGCTTTAGCCTCTAGAAGTTCGAGGAAGAGTTTGTGCATAGGCACACGACCGTCCTGCTTGATGCTGCAGAAGTGCTGGATGGCACGAGCAGCTGTCTGACGGAGAAGTGGAAGGGTCATGATCATTTTGCCCGCTCGCCGAGGATCCTCCGGGTGGTGGATGGTCTCGTAGTCCTGCAGGGCTCCGTGAAGGACATCCTGGAGCCTCTGCACTGCCTCTGAGTCCTCAATATGCATCGAGTCTATTAGGAGAGATGAAAGTAAGATCTTAAGCTATGTCAAGAAATTAAAAGGTTTTACTGTAAAAAGAAATGTACAAATTCAGAGGCCAATCTTCATAATAAGAAGCTTCATACCTGAGTTAGCAAGTGCAATAGCTTTGAGTACCACAAACTCCTCCTTCTCTAGCCCCATGGCTTTGTATTTCTTCACCAGCTGCAAGATAGCATTGTTGAGGTCAAGCAGGCCAGCTAGCTTTGACTGCTCCTCATCCATGATGTAATCCTCAGCATACACAAGCTTGTCCTCCAAGGCCAGCGAGCGAAACACCACTCGAAGAATCAAAATCTCCATCCAGCCGCTCTGCAGCAGACTCATCTGGTCCGCCAGAGAGAGCGAAGGGAAGCCTGAAAGGAGAGAGAATAAAGAAAGATTTCCCACATGTCAGCTCACATGTCATGGTTAGTCTTACAAGGCCTGTACAAGACAAGAAACTTTCCTAAGTCTGTGAAAATAACTTCTTTGGATGGAAATAGAGACTTGTGACAGAAAAAAATCAAAAATGAACCTCCTTCATAAACTGAGTGTTGAGCTTGAATGAGGAGGGTATTTAACAGACAGAGAGGGTCTAATGGAAGATGCTATTAGGCTGTGCAATGGGAAGTTCAGTCCTGTCTCTCTACCCTCAACCCCAACTGGTCATAGCAGATGGCTGCCCCTCCCCAAGCCTGGTTCTGCTGGAAGTTTCTTCCTAGAAAAGGGATTTTTCCCTCCTAATGTAAGTGCTTCACCATAGGGCGTCATTTGATTGTTGAGGTTTTCTCTTTATTAGTCTTTACCTCACACTATAAAACGACTCGAAGTGACTGTTGTTGTGATTTGGCGCTATATAAATAAAACTGAAAATTGAATTGAAGTACAGGATCCAGAATTTTGAAAGTTTAGCCTGATCCATCCTTCCTTTGACCTAGTCCTCAAGTTTTTTGGAAGGGTGGTTACTGGAGTAGTTCACAATTTCCTTTTGTTGCTGACTCAACCTTAAACCACTATTTAAATTTTGACTTTCCACATTGTGCAACATGCGACAGATCTCTTAACTCAAACAGATCTTAAATCCCAGCACTAAATACAGAAATTGCAGATCATTGTCTATCCTGAATGTAAAGATCTCGGCCATAACACAATTTCTCACTTTAATGAAACCAGTTTTATGAAAACGTGACTTGAATCTGATAACACTGACTTGCATCGCTTTGGCTTAGAGGGTAAAGCGGGTCACTGGTTGAAAGTCCAGCTCCACCAGTCCTTGTGTTGAAGAGTGCTTGGGAATAATACTAAACACCAAATTGCTGATGCATCAACAGTGTGAGTGTGTGTCCATATGATAAACTAAGCCTGTATAGATTAAATCATTTTATGAATGTGTGCATGAAGGTGTAAATGTGGCTTGTATTGTAGAGCTCAAAACACTACATCTATTTAACATAAAGTTCACTGTGTGGTTCTTACTGTCAAAGACAATTCTTTCCTGTGTCCTGTGCTGAGCCTTGACGCACAAAAGGACTTTAATAGGCTACAGTGGGATTAGGCTACTTATGGGAGTTCTTGCAGTGTTTTCAAGTGCGTTCCTATTTCATTAAACTAATTCAATGAATACATAATAAACCACCTGCAATGATAAACACCAAATGCTCTTTCTCACGTCTTTAGAGCTCCATGCCTATTATACATAACTGTACGGTGATGACACATTGTTATATTGTTATTAGACAAAGCTAACGTTTAGCGTTGTCTCTTAGTTATAAAGTCCTTTGCTTGTATACATTCTGGTCTTACTTTCTGTGAAGCTCAGCTTAGCATAAACCTGGTTATCCATGCTTATTAATATAAGCAATGATAGAGAATTTGCATAAAACAAAATGATTTTACACAAGGGAAGGCCACACGGCAAAGGGCATTACAAAGGACACAGGGAGTGAATAGGTGGTGAATCTAATTACTCTCTGTAGGACGTGCCTGCTTTGATTGACAATTACACCCCACAGGAGTATGATTAAACCCACCCACAGCCCCCGCATAAACCTACATTTACACACATACTTGCACACGTTTACTGTAATTAAATGAATGATTTTACAGAGCGAGGGAGCGGAGTGGGAGGTGTTTGTATTTTTGACACCACTGGTGATTGTTATCAGGATCCACTTCTCTTTACAATCAGTACAGGGACGTCAGTGGCACCCATTTCCCCCCACTATCACTCCCTGATTGATTGGAAAAGCTGTCTGTGCACAATTTTATTGGCCAATAGGGATCAGTATTCCGGCGCAGGATCATCGATCAGAGAGAAAGACCAGCACGAGTACGTGTTTGAGCCTGCATGATGAAATCGCAAGCAATATATTGATAGATTTTGAGGTAAAGTTAAACCATCAATAAAAAGAAAAGATCGTGCATTAAATGGACCAGGCAAACATTTACCGAGGGCAACAAGGAGGAGAAAAGTCTTGCACGTGTTTGGATCATATCAACAACGGCGCATGGACAGTCACACTACAGTCACCCTTTAAGCATATTCATTTGACAGCCAACTTGCATCACGGACTCAAAAAGGCCAAAAACAAAGAGGGCAGTTGGTCTTTAGCCAGCTCATCTGCCAGTCCGGCCCTCAGACTTCAGACCACATCACTGTCAATCTGCCTGATAAGAGCAGACAAGGAGGAGGGGGAACAGCCAGGACAGTAGCCACATCACACTCACCTCCCCCTGGGCAAAGAACTCAGATGGCCCGGGCCACTTTGCCCAGGACCCCGATTCTCTCAACAGTGGGGGCCGTGTGTCCTGCCACTCACCCAGAGCTGATGTGACATGGCCATTACGCTGCTAGGAAAGGCCAGTCTTTTTTTAAATACTCGTATTCTGAGTGCATGTGTCTCTTCAATCTACATTTTCTCTTTGTTTCCTGTCAGCTGAGCTTTCTTTATATCTTTTACACCCTCAACCTGTTCCATAAAAGATCCTATTGTCATGTCTGTTCTTCCCTTTTTTGTGTCTTTTATTTTGAGATGCTTGTCATATCCTCTTTGGCCAATCTCATCTGTAATCTGCTTTTTTCTTTATCACCGCTGTGATTTTGATGCCTCTGACACGGTCTAGAAGGCTGAGCACTAAAGGGGCAATGTTTTTAGATAACAGAGTGGTGTCCAGGTTGGGACTTGAGCAGTAACTTTTATTCACACTTAAAAATATCAGATTATTTGAACAGGTCTCACCTGTTTCCACTCTTTATCACTGAGCTTGGCCAACTGGCTCCAGCTTTAAGTGGAAGTAGCATGGATCAATTTATCTAACGATATGTTATAGCGAGTGAAACGTGTGCTGAATACATAGCAGCAGGTTGGGCCTCAAGAGTCGGAATTCAGTGAAATGCCATTTAAAAAATATAATATAACAATAATAATGGAGCCCATGTATTATGTGATTTAAGATAAAAATATATATATCTACATATTAAAGGTTATATGACACTGAAGTAGTTAAAATATTTTCACAGCTTTTTTGTGACATTTCAGAAGTTTGATTAAGATGTGCTTGACATTTTGATTGAATTTTAAAAATCAAAGCCCCCCACCCCCACCCCAAGGTACATGTGCACCGCTGCTCCGCTCTCCCAGTAAACCTTCCACTGGCAAAAGGGCCACAAATACACCCATCACTCGGACTCCCATCTGTCTTGACAGTAAAGAGCCAAACAACGGGAGAAACGCAGACAGCAGGGGCCCCGGGAGGTGAGAAGTGGGTGAGGGGAGTGGGTATTATAAGAGAACAATGGAAACGCTGATGACGGACACCAAACACCAACACACACTCAAATGATTGCTTCATGTTCGCTTCGTAGGGGCGAGCATGGAGGCGAATGTAGGTGAGAGAGGGGTTTTTGTTTGTATTGTAAGCATTTTAGAGATGAGGCATCAACAAAAAAAATCCCAGGTGTTTCCCCTGTCGTGTTTTGGGTCTGGACATATATATATATATGTGTATATGTGTATATATACATATATGTAAGAGCAGAATCAAGACCGATGATAAAACTGTCTGATGAGCTGGTGTGAATAATGATTCAGTTAACCTGCAGTTGAATTCAGTTCCACTGAATGTTAATTTTCCACCTTCACAAACTCACTATGCTGTATTTGCACATGTCAGGAACCACGACTCAAACTTAAAATAAAGGAAAACAAAATATGTTTTCACTGCAAAGCATGGATTTTTTTGGATGAATGTCCAACTAGCAGGCCTTATCCTTTTTGTTAAATGATTGTTAGCCAGTCAATATGAAATTGAACAGACTTTTCTTTGAGTCACTACCACTTTCTCTGTTTGATCGCAAATGGAACATCTTTTTTTTTTGTACTGATGATTGAATTTTGAAGACATTAGCTTTAATGGTCTTTTTTTAAATACTATTTTCTGACAAATGAGTTGAATGACTAAATTAAATACAATCAGTAATGAAAATAAAGCCTAAAATGCCATCCCTGTTTTCCACAGTTATTACATTTTCACTTCAGCACCAATCTAAAGCAGTCTCCGTACACTCTGATAACGAAAGTATCCCACTCTTGAAGGCGCTGCAGGATTATGAGAACTCATTTCACCAGTTTGGAGCATCTTGTATCGAAAGGTGGTCCGAAACAACCTCTCAAAGTGTGTAAACTGCTTCTGAATTGTGTTCCTTTTATCATTCCTGGGTCTAAACCTGCAATATCAAAAGCAGATCCAGTCTGCATACCTCTGTGGCACATGATTACAACCATCAACAAAGCTGTATTAATCCCACTAAGCTTTTAGAATGCACTTCCCCTCTGCTTTCTACACGTGCATTCAAAGAAGGAAAAACAAATCTCCGGACATCCTTCCACTGTTCCTGTGTCAGAGGAGAAGCTAAGTGTGCTCCAAGTGCCAGGAGGATTTCCATAATTCAGACTGCACAGGGAGACGCCTGCGGCCCAGGAAATGAATTAAAACTTCCAGGTGGCCGCGGCTCATCTGGCTGATATATTAGGAGCACACTTTGGTCAGCAAGGGCACGGCGCATACACACACATACACGCACACACAGGAGCTTGACGGACAGATAACACGCAGCCAAGCCAACATTACCTCCCTCCTCTGGGCTTCCCGTGAGTGTCTTGGCTGCTACAAGTCAGAACAATCCTTCCACTGATCTGATTAGAGACTTAATGGAGCTAATGTGTGCGGTGTGCTTGTGCGAGGAGAGTGAGTGAGGCAGGGGAGACCAGCCGGAATCATACCTGGGATGTGCTTGGCCCAGCCGATGTTGACCACCAATTCTCTGTCAGCCAGGTCGCACAAAGTGGTCAGAGCCTTGATGTCGCTCTCGGGTACCGTGGGATCCGGCATGGCAAAGATGCCCTCTGGCTCAGCAACCAGCAGCAGAGATACCACCTTGTTCTCCACCACACCACCTACAGAGACTAAAATGAGTTAGAGTTTATTAATATCATAACTTTTGATCAATTGATCTCATTGATATTAGGATTTCCTTTGAAGAGAAGACACAAAAGACACACACACTCATGCAAAAGTTTAAAAAAGTGCAAAAAACAAGCATTGCATTGCTAGTGATGCCTGAACAGTCATTATAGTTTTGTATTTTCCTATTTTTTTTATCTGTGTTGCTGTTAACTAAAATGTTTTTATATCTAATTTTAGATTTTAGCTGAGTTTTAGTTGACTAGAATAACCTAAAAAACTTTGCTTTATCCTTGCTTTTCTGGCTTTACTACTGGAGCACGCTCATGTCAGGAGTGACGTCACTCCCAGCTCCAACATCTGACTTCAGAATGCACTGCTAACCTGATGTTTGAAAATGAGGTAGCTTTAAATAAGCACTTAGAATAAAACATTGAAAATTAATTGTATTATAAAGCAATAAAATTTTGTTTGCTTGTGCTTTGACAGACAAAATGACAGAAAACATTAGTGGACTGTTTTGGCTCCCAAACCACAACTTAAACCGTAAGAAATGACTCCATTAACACTTATTAGAACATTTTATTTTTACACTTACATGTTTTTTTCTGTGGCAAGGCATTCTGAGGGTGTAGATATGGGCTGTTCTCGGCATCTATTCTTCTCTTGTACTTTTGTCTGCCACCTCGGACCCGGTCCAGACGCACACCTACATAAACACAAACAGAGGACAATGATGTTTAGCATAGCCACAAACCAGTAATCTTGGAAACTTTCCCAAGCCCGGATAAATGAGGAGGATTTTGTCACGAAGGGCATCCGGCATAAAATCTTGGCCAATTCAAACATGTGGATCATAAAGAATGACAGTCATGTTATAAATATAGATGCCTGTTTGTCCTTTTTTTCATGCTAACGTCCACTCATTTACACAAAATAAATTACTGCCATTTCATTTTGAGTGACATTAAGTGTGTTTGAAACAAATCCTTGTTTAAACTAATGTTTTGAAGGTATATAAATGGCACAGGTAGCTGCTAAGTGTTATATTTAGTTTCTTAGCATTGTTTCACCTCGACCAGATGCTTTTGGTAGCTTGCAACAGAATTCTGACTGAATATTTGATCACTCTTCTTGGCACAATTGGTTGGAATCCAGTTGTGTTCAAGTTTTAACTGTCTAGCTCTTACACTTAGGTTATATATTTGGAGGTAGTCTTCCATACACTTGTGGACTGTACCAGTCCCACTGGCAGCAAAACACCCCCAGAGCATTGTGCTGCCACTACCATGCTTGGCAATAGTAAACACACTGAGCTATTTGACAATAACAGGCAGTAATCTTTGTCTTTTCTGGCCATAAAACTTTTCTCTAGAAGGCATTTGTCAGTGTGGGGAGCTGCGAATTTCAGTGGAGCTCGAAGATGTCAATTTTAGAGGACTGGCTTTTTTTTTGGTTGGCACCGTCTCCGTCCATGGAGATGTAAATCTTGCTTTCCAGTGGCTTGGGAACACTGGTGTTCCAGCAGTTTTCAATCTAAGGCTGGAGACTTGATGGTTCCTGTGTTATTCCTGAACATCATCTCATCTGAGGATGACTGGTTTTCCCATGGACCTTGTACATACATACAGTTGTTTGAACTAATCATCCTGCAATGCAGTTGTGTGCCCACCTAGTGTACCAAAAATACTAGCATTAGCTGATAGCCTAGCACTAAAACCTCTCACGCCAAAATAAAACAAGACAGACTCTACAGCATCAGTGCTGAAATTTCAGACTTTAAAATGGTAGCTTAGAAACCAGCGGTTGATGTCATGGTGGCTATGTCCATCTTTTTTATACAGTTTATGCTCAAATAGCAAATGAAAGTTTCTCATGATGACTAAAAAAAACAAAGTTTGGGTGTCAGGAAAATGCTTTTTTGTCAAACCCAATAAACCCACAGGAAGTTGGTCAATTACCAAGCAAAATATACTGACATCTCAAGGAGAATGGGCAGGACAAGTCCAATGCTGGCACCGCAGCATGCATCCTGTAACATGACACTCAACAACTTTAGAGCAGCTGGTGACAACTGCTCATCTTAACAAGCACTGTGGCAATAACCTAGTCACCATGACGATAGGGATTTAAGTGTGTGTGTGTGTGTGTGTGTGTGTGTGTGTGTGTGTGTGTGTGTGTGTGTGTGTGTGTGTGTGTGTGTCCAAATGAGGCAGTTCGACGAGGGGAAGCTGATGGGATTTATACTCATGGAATCGCCATGTGTCTCTACAAAGACGAAGCATGCATCCACTGAGGTGAACGTGACTCAGGAACTCTTCAGTAGTGGTGTTGGATTGCCCAATCTACACAGTGTAAATAGCCGTAGTGCCCCTGAATAGATACTTAATGGCATTGGCATCAGTAAGAGACACGCCAAGGGTATTTGCTCACTTGACACCACACAGTAATACCCCACGCCTTTGAGCCTGCAGCCTTCTGTACTTAGTCTTACTTCTGCAGATATTTATGTACCGCTTACATCAACATTAAGAACATCAAATAAGGTTCTCTTAGTCGGACATGCAAGATGTGTTTTGCGGTTTTATCACTTGCATACCAGTGGTTTGTAAAGCTATTTTACAGGTGTGATTTACTATAACATATAATTCCATAGAATTTATTTAAAGAATTTCTACTTTATGAGTTAATGTACCATGAAGAGAGACAAAGGTGAGCTAGAGGAGAGGTTTGTGCATAGCAATCTGCCTGGTAACCTTTACTGTAAGCCAACAGGATATTAACAACTATCAAACTGCATGTGTTTACACTTTTAAAAAAGTGGACATGTCTGACACACAAACACCAAATCAATGTGTACTTATCTCTGCATCATCCACAAATTATATATTACACAGCGCCTATTATTCAGCCAGCCTCATTACAGTCAGAGTATTATGTACAAATTGACAAGTGTCTATTTGTACATAATACTCTCAGCAAATATATCAGTAATGAATACTTCACAGAAGTGTGCGTCGGAGTTTTGCTGTGTGATCTGCTCACTGGTTTGGCACCAGAGTTCAACAATATTTGCATTAAAATAAAAAACCAGAGTAGGGTTCCCAGATGTTTATCTATCTATCTATCTATCTATCTATCTATACACACACATTTTAGGGGTGCAACAATACATGTATCGGTATTGAACCGTTCGATACAGTGCTTTTCGGTTCGGTACGGTTCGGTACGCATATGCATCGACACAAAATTTTTAATTTATTTTATCAACTTTTCTTCTGACGATGCTGTCTGTGTTGAGAGCTCAGTGGATCTGCGTTTTACTACTCCGCCTAGGCTGCACTGTCGAGCGCAGATCCACTGAGCGCAGCGCAAGCTAGTGAGACAGAAGTTAAGCTTGTTGCAACATGGCAACTGCCTCAACGCTACCCAAAATTGAACCTACCCCACCCTCATTCAGATCTGGCGTTTGGAACTATTTTGGTTTTCATGTGAAGTATGACCCTGATGGACAAAAATAAAACAGTATGTTGGATGTGCCACGCAATGCTCAATTGGTGGGAACTAGTGCGTTAGCGCAGTTAGCTCGTTAACGTGTTGACGCCGTCCAGCCCCACGCACGGGGCGATCCGCGGTAACTCGTTAACGGAGATTTGCTGCGTTATGGCGTTAACATAATTTTAATGAGATTAACGCTGACAGCACTAGTGGGAACAGAACGAATATGACTGCACATTTACTCCGACATCATCCTAGTGCAAAGACAAGTGGAAGCAGACAAAAACAACAAGCACGCATGCTACAAACTTTACCTGAGTCATTTAGACAGCCGTTAGCACATGATTCTCCTTATGGGGACCTGATATGTTTAATAGGCCTCTTTTTTTTAAATTTGTTTACATATTTGGTAATATCCAGCTGTATAATTCAAAAGGGATTTCTTAGTAATTTTTAAGCTAAATGAACAGTTCTTTAGGTGCTACAAAGCAGTTTTCAATATCAACTACTCAAAAGAAGCTGTAATACATAAATGATTTGCATCTCTGTAATATAACTTACATGTGCAACAAAAATAGCATCCAACCATTCACCTAAAGTACAGAACCACGGGGTAATCATACTTTTAGACCGCACATAAAATATGAACACAGCCACTGTAACCTGCTTGAACCCTTGAGCTGAGCCATCAACATCTTACTGTTCAAGATACAAGATTCGAAGTGTTTATTGTCATGTGTCACAAGAGACAAAGGCATTTCTCTGTGCAATGAAATTCTTTCTTTGCTGTCCACCCACAGATTCCGATTAATATATACAATAGAAATAGAACATAAAAATACAAATAGTACAAATAAATAAATGAAGACAGAAAGGGAGACAAAATATGGAGATTTGAAACAGGAATGTGTGAAGACAAATGTGACATGCAAGGGAATAATTGGTAGCTGCTTCCTAAAACAGGGATGGGCAATTCATTTCTCAATGGGCCACATGAGAAACTGGGACTGCTGTGGAAGGCCACACACTAATATTGGTGAAACTGGGACTGTTGTGGAGAGCCATATGCCAGTATTGGTGAAACTGGGACTGTTGTGGAGGGCCACACACTAATATTGGTGAAACTGGGACTGTTGTGGAGGGCCACACACTAATATTGGTGAAACTGGGACTGTTGTGGAGAGCCATATGCCAGTATTGGTGAAACTGGGACTGTTGTGGAGGGCCACACACTAATATTGGTGAAACTGGGACTGTTGTGGAGAGCCATATGCCAGTATTGGTGAAACTGGGACTGTTGTGGAGGGCCACACACTAATATTGGTGAAACTGGGACTGTTGTGGAGGGCCACACACTAATATTGGTGAAACTGGGACTGTTGTAGAGGGCCACACACTAATATTGGTGAAACTGGGACTGTTGTGGAGAGCCATATGCCAGTATTGGTGAAACTGGGACTGTTGTGGAAAGCCACACACTAATATTGGTGAAACCGGGACAGCTGTGGAGAGCCACATACCAATATTGGTGAAACTGGGACTGTTGTGGCACAACAATATTGTTGTGCAGCCCTCCAAAACAGCCCCAATTTCTCATGTGGCACCTTGGACAAAATAAATTGTTAATGCTTGTCCTAAACTGTATGCCTTATTATCTATTGTAATCCAAATGGGAATGTATTTTACAAAATTTTGCAAATTCTTACAAAATTGAAATCATGTTGTATTAGGTAAGCCCTGAAACCTATGATCGGGGCATGAACCTAATGAGTTTAGATCATAAATCAAGTGAAAAGTAAAGTTATATTCCTATACACTTCTATATATTCTGACTTCCCTTTATAACCAGGGGTCGTGTTCGTCTTCATTTTCATCTTTTATATACAGTCTATGGTCATACTTTTAATATACTGTGCTTCACAAGAGCAAGAAAGAAAACTTAATATCAATATGGATGCAGAACATCAATGACATACAAATAAATTTAGATCACGTGTTCGGTAAGTTTTAAGATTTGTGAAGACTGAGAAGTTAAAGCTGAAGAAGATGAGCAAGGTATTAAAGGAGAGATTGGCTGTGGAAAGTTAATGCCCCCTGACCTGCTGGTGATGTCATAAGGGGCAAGTATGGATTAGCTGGATGAGGATGTGGGTGCCTCCTATGTGTTGTTATTAGATTTAACACCGTTGGCAAACGGGATTCAGTCAAACACTTTTTTGTGGTTTGATTAGTAGAAAAAAATGAGCTTTCATGCAGGTATATTTGTTTCCACTCACATGTGAGAGTTACAACACACATCAGAACTGAGTGTAAGTTTTCACAGTGGAATGTGCTGACAACCAGAGGGCCAAGAATAGCTTTTGTGGATAACAAAACAGATATTCACGCACACCTCCTTCCTGTTCCTCTGAACAGCCCATCTCAGTTTGATAAACAGGGAGTAGTCATATTTATTTTTTGCCTCTTACATCAGACCATCTTCCTTTGAAGGGATATGGACTTCCACATGAGACGCTTTTACAGGTTCCTAAAATGCACCCTGCATACATACAGGTGGTTGAGAAACAGAGAAATCCAGCCGCTGATCCAGACTGATCCTTGTTAGCGTGGTTTAGTGTTTAGTATAAACAATCCCAACACTCCTCGGATATTGCGACAAATATACACATGGTGCTACTAACAGCACTGTGGCGTTATCTTTCCTCTGTCCTGATGCTTTTCTCAGAATGCTGATTAATGCTGAATGATTAACACCCCTAAGAAAAGGTAACTCCAGCCGGGAGGAAGTAGAGATTAGACAGTAAGACAAAACAGAAAGGTGGGGGCTAGTCAGGGAATTGTTGCACCATTGGCCATATTTCTTAGAAACATAAACCATTAAACCATAAAAACACAGAATCACATAGTTTCTGCTTTATAACATCTATTTTCAAAATAATTTTCACATTTCCTAAAATACTAATTTTTACTGTTCTGAGTAGCACTAGCAACTGTAGAAATGGGGACTAAACAAAGCTTAATCAAATCCTGCCTGAGGTCTATGTGTCTTTTAGCTGTGTTTTTAATATGGCTCTGACTCTCCCCATTAAACCTCACAGCTCCTCTGTCTCTGGCTTTACTACGGCCTCCCCAGGGAAGAGCGGCATTACGATACACGATGAAGCGCATTACGAGGGCGCTTACAGCCAGAGTTACGAGGGGCAGTTCCCATTTCATGGAGGTCCAGGAGTCCCACAAGGCATCTGGAGGAATTTATGAGGGAGGAGGGAAAGCAAAGAGAAGAGAGGGCTGAGAGGTAGACTGGGATGCTGCTGATGCCCCCACCCCTCCCCCGCCACGCACCCATCCCATTAAAAGCAGCTAATTTAGAAGAAGGGCAGAGACAGTCCTGCTCACAAGAACACAGTGGCATGAGCATAAATATGGCTGCTGCTGACTGACATGTTTAAACACAAACACGTGTAAAGATGCTATTATTCTGTATATCAATAACTTACAAGCACATTTATACACAGCTGCAATGACCAGATGCTGTTGTGTGCTTAGCAACGAAGAGGTGGTATTAAATTATCATTGCACTTTATTGCAACCTGGGTCGCATTTTAGCAGTTGTTACCCATTGTTTCTATTGGTTTAGCATTAGACCAAAAAAAGTAGCTGGAGTCATCTGAGAAGTTGACAAACCAAACCAAACCAAAAGAGAGGCTGCCCGAAATTATGATAATCTGTCAGCAGACAGGCCATAATATATGCTCTCTAGGTTTTATATGATGGACATTAAGTCTTGAAATTTGTGAGACAGCGTATGTCATGGGAGAGTAGAAACTTGTCGGGCTACTCCCTTATTCCCAGCAGATAGATCCACATATTTGATTTGGCACAGATTTTTACGCAGGATGCCCTTCCTGATCCAACCCTCCAAGGCGTTTGTGTTTCGTCAAGGCCTCAAACTTGGAACATTTCACTTCTCAGTGAACAACACAATGAGCTATCAAATTCCACCGACAGCATCTCTGACTGCTCATATTCACTGAATTTGGGATCTAATCATTTATTTTGCAGACAGAGAAAGTTAGATCCACTTTTATGGAATCTAATGAGAACTTTCTGTGAAGCCCATCAACCTGCAAACTGCGTTTAACATTCAGAGGAGGATTGCAAATGCAAAGAGGTAACGGTATATCTGTTGCAGCAGCCATTGTTGTGTTATGAGCCTATGTTTTTAAGACATAACTCTTAAGGAAGAAAAAGGTCTTTAATTTTAAAAAGAAAATGGTAAAATCAATATAGAGATGAAATCAAACCAGAACAGTGCTGACCCAGAAGAAACAGAACCTTTACTAAGGAAAAAACAAACGCCAATAGCAATAAAGCAGCATGGTGAGTTTTTTGTTAGACCCTGCATGATGCACAGAGGTTGACATGCCTCTGATGCACAGGATTGGTCCGTTTTCTGGGGATCAGTGAAGATAATGCAATGGGTAACTACATCCCTCTTGTATTCTGCCTGTCACCAAAACATAATAAATGAGAAAATAAAGAGAAAAAGCACAGGTTCAGAAAGGTAGCTGACACTTCCCTCGCATCTTCCACTTTGACCCACATGCCTTTGAAGATTAGAACGCCATCTTTCTAGCTTTCATACGTGGAGATTAAAATGGATGAAGCTATCACAACTGTGTACCCAGCTGAATTAATCCATAGTTTGAAAACACTGAATAAAGGTTTTTGATTTCAATATGGCTCTTGTGAATTACATGGTGTGTGATGCTGACAACAATGCCTAATAATTCTATTTACTCTCTCTTATGCCTTGGATTTCACCCCCCACCCACCCACTCATGCGTTTCATCAGCTCCCCTCTCTCTTCCTTATCTTCTCGTGGACATACGCAGAAGGCAACGAGTGGCCGGTACTGTAGGAGGTCGCTAATGTTTTCCTTTTTGAGTCACTTCTAAATCTGGATAATATGTCACACCGCAGGCACATAGTGACACTAAAGGAGCACCTGACCACACTCACAGAGTACCAGTGGAACATATTTACCACTGTCATCTCATGTTTTTGAGCATGTATGATGAAATTTTGCAGGGTGGACCTTAGCTATAGAAAAAAGGCAGGAACATGAAAGCTCATTGCTAAACTTATTTGATGTATTGTATTGTAGTAGTATTTAATAAGTATAAATACTCTGTAAGGTGACTGGGATCTGTTAGCACAGATCCTATAATTCTGATGTAAGAAGTGGCAGAATGTTATTGATTACTGCAAAACAGCAGGCTCAGTAGGCTTTAATAGGTAACTTATCCCATTCTAGTTTAATCTGCCCTTAAACTCTCTTCTGTTTTACATTTGATGCAGCTCACAGCGCGCTCTGTTATCTTAATAGCTGCTGCAGCACTGCTCACACACCTACACAAGTTGGCACATGTCCATAGGCTATTTCAGAGGAAGACTCATGAAGCAAAGACTGACACAGATGAGCAGTTATTAGCTTTCTCCTCCCTCTCTAAGATACAGCTCTGCATTGTTCAAACTTGTGTTTACCACACATACAAATTACCTACACACACGCACCTCGTAGCCGGAACAGAGGGCTTGAAGTTTAACTGTCAGAAGTTTTAGGTTTCATTTGAGTTTACACAACTACTGTCAAGGGTTTACTAGGTTATTGTTTAGAGGAATGCACTACAAAGTAATTGCAGTCAGACTTGTATTAGGCTTCACTCTCTTTCTCAACTGTCTGAAAGAGGAGATTTGAAATTCTGCCACCGACTGATCGATCTCAGAAAAAAAGGCAGCTCGAGTAAGGTTTTGACAAGGATCGGAAAAGGATTTTTTTTTTAGGATATAGCTGACCTTCTCTCAACATGCCCACTGCCAGACATTTCACAAATCGACAAGCCTGGCAAGATTTCCGTCTTCTCTTGGTGATTTCACATTCATTGGATGCTGGACAGCTGTATTCGATGTTACCTGGAGGATAACAAGTGAGAAGGGGGGAGGGGGGGGGGGGGACTTAGTAGTTGCTTTGCAAACAATGAAGCAGCAATTCAGTATTACTCATTGTCACTGCTATCTCAATGTTATGTCTGAGAAAATGTTGAGATTACACAGCAAACCTCACTGGCATCTGTAAAGGATCTAAACTGAGGTACTTTTGAGAAACAGAATTTTTTTTCAAAAGGAAATGTTATAATTTAAACCAAGGCTGAGATACTTAGACTTAGAGCTTTTTATTGTCATTGTGCAGTTTCTTGCACAGCGAAATTGGGTAGATTGGGTAGATACGCTGACTTTAAGGTTGTAGTTCTTTAGACTGTTCCTTATTGGCACCATGTTGGATCTCAGGTTTTCTGTTATGTATTTGTGGTCTTACCCCATAACTGACTGATTACCCTAACAAGTTAATTTCACTATAAAGTTGTGGTAAATTATACCAGAGGGTTAATGTATTTGTGGTCTCGACTTGTAACTGACCCTGATTACCCTGATAAGTGATCCTGATTACCCTATTAAGTAAATTTCACTATAAGGTTGTGGTAAATGTCCACATTTTAAAAAAATACAAAACCATACATGTTCTCCACACTAACTGGCAACCCAAGGTGTATGTTAAGTCTGATGGCTTTCTGCCAGTTGGGGGTGCTTTTAGCTGCCACCCTTGATCAGCGATAGGAAGTATCTGATGAGCCAGATCTGCTTTGTCTGATGCGACAGCCAGTGAAGCTTGCTCTGTGAACTCATCTAGAGTAGCCAACTTCTAGAGGCCTAAACTAAACGCTTCCTGTCAGGCTCCTGAGCTGGGCCAAGAGGGGACAATCCCTTTAAAACACACAAACTGCATGCTGCCGGCTCTCCTTGCTGACTTCCTTCAGGGCTGAAGCGATTGCGCACACATGTCAAGCTTTAAACCTAAACTCAGCGATGTTGACTATACACACAGTGGTCTAAGTATAACTGCATATCAGCTGCTTGCGAGCAGATCTTTATTTAAAGCCTTTCTGCAGTTTTGAAGGCGGAAGCTTGTGAGCTAACTGATCAGGGCTTGTTTTTCCCAAAACAAATGATCAGGGAACATCTACACCTTGTTGCTCCTAAAACAGGTTTATATGATGCAGGAAGGCATTATCAGCCATGCTAATCACAATAAATGCTGAGCGTGTTTGTGAAGGTGTATTTTATATACAGTGCCAGTCTCACCCTGGATGGTCCTCTTAAAGAAGGCCTTACAAGCTTCACAAGAGGCCACACCATAGTGGTAGCCAGACGCCACGTCACCACACACTAGACATAGGCGCTTGGCGACAGAGCCCAGCATGAATTCGCACTTGACTTGGCCTTCTTCCTCACCAAACCTCCTGGAGAGAAAAAGGAAGAGTAAAAATAAGGGTAATACATAGATATAGTAATAATATCATTTCACATACAAAATGGAGTAAAACAGATGAAATAAAGGAGAATATGATACATACACCAACCTATTTGCTCCTCCATTACTGGCCAACCCCGCTGTGTGACTAAAGAGGCCTGGTGAGTCCTGCCCATTATTGTGATTGTGGCCTTTGGTGAGAGGACCGTAGCTGGAGTTTGTGTCCGAGGAAGAGCTTCCAGGACTGGGCTGGGCCGGGCTGACATCACCCTGAGAGCTGGGGCTGGGGCTGGAAGGCTCACGCTTTATAGAAGAGGGACAGGTGGGGTCCAAGCCCCTCACTGACATCCTGTCCAGATGCCTGGAGACAAAAAAAAAAGAAAAAAGAATTTAATACATATGATGTGTGTATGCATCTTATTTTAATATATATCTATGTTGGAGAATTTGAAGTCATCTTTATTTAATGAGTCACTTTGATATTGCTATTAATATTTGCAGCTGACCTTCAGGTCGGTGGGCTTTGATTAGTTTTATATTAGTTTTATTAGTTCTGGCATCATCTACACAGATAGCAATCGTGTAATGAATATACTTGAAATTAATATATGGATTCACATCTCTTCACAAACACAGGTATGTATTTGTTGGCTAAAAGGTTTAAAAAAAGAATGAGAAAGGCCATAGTTTCTGTTGAATACATCAGTTTTTTAATTTCACAAATCCACAACGCTTCAACAACACCACATACCAGTTTCCACATCCGTCCGAGTGTTAGAGAAACCAGCCGTTTGTGATTTCCCCCATATGCAAAGCTGCTGTTCATTACACTGCTTTGTTTTCAGAGAAGCGATTGCTTAAGCAAACCTAGGAAAATAGCTAAACCAGCAATCATCCACACCGTCATGTTCAATCCAAATATACTCACATTCCTTCCACTTTTATTGCCTATTGTCTTCAATCTATTTTCTCTTTGTTTCTCTCATTTACCAAATTTGACCTGATAAACTGCCTGAAGCCTACACCAGATACAACAACTGAGCAGGTGTTTTTTGTAAGAAATATAAAGTGGAAAGTACAGCTTTTGTTAGAAGTCAATCCTTAACTAAATGAAAGAATGTATTTATATATTTAAATAAAATCTTTCCATTATTAGTTATATAATAAAAGCTGGAAATAAATCTTCTCCTAGGCCTGCATGTTAAAGTGTGTATCATGGCTCTATTATTGGATTAGGATGTGACCACAACAGACTCTCTGTCACCATGCCGAGGAGAAAAAGCATTTGAAACCAGCTGAAGCGTACAGTAGGCTTGCAGGCATGTGATCTGCGCTCACACACACACCTGCGCACACGCTCGCTCGCATTGTGGCGTCAGACTTTTGTGCGTGGATGTAAAAATAAAAAACGTAGTCTTCACCGCATACACTTCAGATTCCTACGATCGGGAACACACTACACCTCCTGGCACGCACATTCTTACGGACACATTGTCAAAGCATGTGTCTTCATAAACACCCTAACACTTACATTGCATGCAGCTCTTTGACGCCAGGCCTAACTTCCAAAACAAAAACCCCAAAAAAGAAAACTGCTGTACACACACCCCACACACTATCCGTACATCTCTCCCACTCTATTCTTGGCTTGTTGAGGTTGAGGTCCAATTCAGCCGGTTTCCTGCCATGTAAATCAGCAGCTTCCAATCACAACTTATTTGGTAGGCAAAAAGACTGGCTGCTTTTAACCACCCACTGAGTAAACCATGGCCACGCGCTACTGACCCCTCTACAAGCCCACAAAAACATACACGGACACGCACAGTAAGGCACTGAGCAAGACAACTAAGGTCTTGATAGGAAAACCAAACAACTGTACCAGTGTTATCACAGCGACTGCTGCCTTCAAAGAGCTTGGAAATCAAAGCTCAACTGCTTTGGTGCAGTAGAATAAATCCAAAGTAGCAGAATCAAAGACGTTCGAGCACCAAAAACTGTGGCTGAGCTTTTAACCAAGTTGCCTTCTCTAAATCAAATTACAACCTTTAGAAATACTGTTGCAGTTTGGCAACTTTTGCCCATTTACATATCAGAGTAGCATCGCCGTTCATTTGCGATCCTGTTACTCTTGTCTTCCAGCAGATAAAAAGTCTAGGATACACTCTCCTCTGAGCCCAAGCTGCTTTGCTCTCCCACAGCCACCTGCAGCTGGAAACGACCCCACACGGTGCTGCAGAGTGGAAGAATTTTCACTGCAGTACTTTTCAAAAAAAAGTGCTATTTTTACAATAAAATACTGTTGCTTATGGTGCCTTAAATGTTTAATTTTATCCCTATGATGCCATTTTGCTCCTGCACTCCCCGCCGCTGCATCTCCACCCTCTCCAATCCAATTCAAAGACTATAATAACAGCACAGTGAATAGATTTCAGTTTCCTTTTAAAATGACTCACTGGTAGTCTCAATGGCTATCCATCACAGGTGTCCATAATGCTGTGTCGAGTCCCTGACAGGTACAGAGTGAGGCATTTTGCTTTCATAATGAAATTGCATTAGAGTGGGGTGATCAGATGTGATGTGATATTCACTCTGACAGATTACTAATCTACAACTCCACATAAAAGCCCATCAAAAAACGGTTGGTGCAGCTTGTACAGCTCAGTGCAGCAGGGACAAATCATTGTGTGTGTGTTTGGTTGGGGTGGGGTATTCAAAGTTATTATACCAGTATCCAAAACAACTCTAACTGCATCTTGGCAACAGCAACAAGAAGACAAAAAGACGGAGAGACCGACAAGAGGCGGGAGGAAATTACACGGGAGGCAGACAGATAGAGGGAGCGTGAAAAAACCAGAGAGGGACGGAGAGAAAAGGGGCAGTCCTGAGGCTCATTAACCTGGGGGGTAAGGGAGGGGGGGTACTTTCTTTGAAAAGGAGCAAAGTCATAATGCAGACAACAATGACCCGGCTGCGTGGAGGCAGGGAATGAGATTGAGGGGAAAATAGGGAGGGAAGAAAATCTCAAAAACTGATCACAATACGCTAAGAAAATAGAGCAAAATAGATTTATTTAAAAGCCTCGAAGGAAGAGAAGTCTTTGTTTAATACTATAAAACCTCCCCAAAAACTTCAAGGGCCTGTTGACTAACCTTTTAGCTCCAAACCTTAGGGAGAGCGATTGAGGTCAGCGGGGTCTCAGCAGTGTTTTTATTACTAATGAGCCAGAGATGAGCAGGGATCAGAGGCACCCCGAGCGGCCGTAAGAGCCTTAGTCAGGCTTTGGATGAAGCACAGAGATGCGGCACCCGTGGCTGGAGCTTGGGTCGGCGGGAAACATGGATAGCGTGCCATTCACAGGGATCATCTGCGGCCGCCATCACCTTTTCTAACGTTCCTTATCCGGTTGCTTGTGTCACAAACAATCAGGGAAACAGCGCACTCACATGTCTGCTAGATTTCTGTCTTCGTTCCCGCGCTCTCCCGAGGAATCTTACTCTAAATCAAATATTCGATCACATTGATTACGCCGCCGTGATGATAATGAACCAATTTTTTGTGTTTCTGTTTGTGATTACAGACAAAACAAGCAATCAAAAAAAAAAAAACCCCTGCAAACTCGCAATCAAACAGCTGCTTGACTTTTCTTTTCCCATTTGCATTGTTCTTGTGGAGGATTTTTACCAGCCTTGGATGACACAAGCCACCACTAGTTACCTCTAACCTGGCCTTGCCTGCTTACCCTCACTATCAACAAACAAACAATGAACAATGGCAACTGTGATCAATCCAAACAAACCTTCACACTCATAAAAGTTTGATCTCAACGTACCCAAGGCACATAAAACGTTAATGAAAGTGTTCAAAGAGCAAGAGCTGGAAAGGACTGCAGGCCTAAATTAACATGAACGTGAACTCAAATATTTACACAACATCATGTCAAAAGAAGACAAGATGACACAGATAAGGGTGTGTGTGTGTGCTGATGTGTATTCTTCTGAACAGAACAATGAGAACAAGGTAAATGATCAAGACAAGATGAGCAACTTCTTTTTCTTTAAAGGTGGCGTAAACAGTGATGATGCTGCACCACAGAAAACACTTTTTTAACCCCCTCCCCCCGTCACCCTCTGCAATAAAGATTGTCACAGGCCACGTCTGTTTTGCAATAATGATTTGAGTATATCGCAAATACAGAGAAACAGTGAGTCAGTCGATGTGATGAAGCAGCTGTCAAGTATGGCGTGAACACAATCTTGGCTTCATCTGCACTTTGTACTGTTTGAGAGGACACCCTTCAGGTTCTGTGGAGTCATTCTGCTATAAGACAGTACTTACTCTGTGTTAGAGTGGTAGGTGAAACACTCCGGGAGGTAGAGGTCGACTAAATCCATGTGAACTCTGTCACCATGCTCTGAAGAGGAGGAAATGTTCTGTCCAGGGACGTCTGCTTCTGCCCGCCTCCTCCACCTTCCCTGGATCTGTCCTGTCCTTCTGCTCGACAGCTTTTATGCGCTATTATCTATCACTGCACCGTTTCTCACTTTCTATATATTCGGCCTCAAAAGTTTGTCTCCATCTACTGCCTTTCCCTCTATTGTATCACACTATCAGCTCCACTCATTCTCCCTGCGTCTGTATTCCTGTCACTCACTCTTCTCACCAACAGCCTCTGGCTGCCTTTGAAGTCCTGACTGTTGTGACTGGAAGCTGTGTGTGACAAGGGTCTCCAAGTAAAAGCCGGCCCTCAAGAACACCCAGCCACACAATTTGAATGGCCATCCCCCAGAAGGTTGAGCTTGCAACTGATTGGCTGCCCTCTAAGCCAATGAGAGACATGGCTACTGGGGCAGGTGGATAAATGGAGAGGATGACTTTAACATGTTTTAGTTATGAGAAAAATCCAAATATGTAACAGGTATTATTTACTGTTGTATTGCTACTTTAGATTAAAAAGACACTAAATATATCACAAATCTCTTAATATGCATATTAGTGTACATCTTATGGGATAATCTTTATATGGTTCTCTCAAAGCATCGTAACAACAACAACTACAGACAACTACAGGACATTTAAATTGCAATTCAATAGTGTGTGTCCAGTTTCTGCAGCTTATCAGATATATTTAGTCTAATTTGGTTTGAAGTTAGAATGAAAGAACTATGATCAGTAGTTGGTTTATATTTTAAGCAAAAACCTTATATACATATTGAATATTTCTAGGTTCAGGAAATAAGAAGTAAACCAACACTGAAAATGATTTTTAGATGCTGCATTACTCATATCCATTTTTTTAAAAAAAATTCTATAACACAGTAGGTGTTACCAGCCATGTAAAATAATTTCTAAATGCTGAGCTGAAAAATGTCTTCATTCCCCTCCATCAATCAAAACAGGCGGCACAATAAACAAATATATGAATGTCTACTCACACAAAGACATTTGCACGATTTCTACCTTGGCCTTAACTGACTTACTGCTGTTCTAATGAGCTATACCTGGAAGCCTAACGTGATGGCTTTCGCTCGCTAAGCACATGTGCATACAAGATAAGGAAACACAGTAGTTGTCCAGCACAGCAAAAGGCAAAGTTAAAGGATTATATGGTTAAAAGAAACAACACAGCACAGTAAATACAAGAAGAGATTTAACAAAAAAACAAAGTATCTCGACGTTAATGTCAGTGCTCTGATCATGTAAAGTTGTGGTCAGAAATGTACATATACTCATCATCGGCATGAATGTCGTGGTAATTTACTGTTCTTTGTCCCAGTTGGAACAGGTGGCTTTAGTGAACAAGTTTTAACTTATTTTCTATAATACACAGAGGGTCAAAAGTATACATCTCTTTTAACTTGACAAGGCCTTGTTAACATCTTGTTAGTGATCATGATTGACTATAGCCGAAAAGGATTTGTTTGACAGCACTCATTGGATCGACCTATACCCAGAATGATGGGAAAGTCCAAGGAACTCGGGAAAATCTAAGACTGAGTACTTGTAGATTTACACAAGGTGGGAAGATTTCTTAGAGCCATTTCTAAACTGCAAATTCTAAGATCATCAGTGCAAACTATTTTATGCAAGTACAGATTATTTGGCAACACTTTGTCAAGGTCAGAGGACCCAAACTGTCACCCTCAGATGAGAGGAAATTGGATAGGATGTTCAGAAACAACCCAACAAAGCTTAAGCCTCCCATGAACTGGAAACTCCTTGAACCCCAGTGTCACCCTATACAGTGAAGTGCCATTACCATTGACTGAGAGGATACCGACCGAGAAAGAAGCCACCGCTCCAAAATTGACACCTTAAAGCTCAACTGAAATTTTGCAGGTACCCACATAGTCAAATGGCTTCTGGAGAAAAGTTTTATGGTTAGACAAGAAAAAGATTGAGCTATTTGACTACAGTGACAAGAGGTATGCTTGGTGAGGTGAGGCGAGGTGAGGCTTTCAAACATAAGAACACTGTACCAGCTGTCAAGCATGCTGGTGGTAGTATCACGCCCTGGTGCCAGTTGTTTCGGTGCCAGTGGTACTGGTACACTGCACAAAATGGATTTAATAATGAAAGACGACTATCTGCAAATTCTTCAAGTTCAGCTCAATTCAACAGCTAGAAACCTGGACACAGTTTAGTCCAACAGGACACACATCAAAACTTGTTTTGCAATGGATAAAGCAGGCTAACATTAAGCTTCTGAAAAGGCATCGCCAAAGCCCTGACCTCAACTACGTTGGAAATTTGTGGACTATGCTCGAAAGCTGGGTTTGTGCCAGAAAACCAATCAATTTAAATGAACTCTACCAATCCTGCCAAGACGACTGATCAAATATCCAGCCAGAATTATGCCAAAAGTTGGGTAGTGGCTACAAAAAGCATCTGATCAAGCCGTAACTTGTTAAGGGAAATTTAAGCAGATATGTTTATATACTTATTAAAAATCATCATCAATCATTCCAAAAAGTACCATGACATTCATGCTCACGATGAGTGTAAACTACCCACCACAAGTACAGGATGTAGCATGATGCTATATCAGAAATCCATCACAACTTTGCTTTATATTGTAAGTTTCTGCACAATACAATAATCAAAGTATTAAAACAGTCAGTCCTCTAATGAATCCTGCCATTCGTCCTGAGAGAGTGAAGCTACTCTAAGTAGCTCAAGGGTTAGATGGGTCTTAGGCAACGCGTGGTAACTACATCCTAATCCACTTTAATGACAAAAACACACATGAAGAGGTCAACAAAAGTTCCTCTATGTGAAGACACGCAAGCACACGTGTACACGCAGACATCTGCCATGTAGTGTGTTTGGTTATGCTGCGAGAGACAGATTTACTCACAGTCAGTGTAATCAGTGTTAAAATCAAAACATGTAATTTTAACATTGTAGTGTATTATACCGTGTGACCACATGGTTCCAGTTCTATCTGAATTAACATAGGACACAATAAGTTTCCTGTGGCAACAATGCAGCAGTTTAATGTTTTCCACCGATGCACAACACAGGTGTTGAACATGCATTTTACTTTTTCAGACCAGCTGATCTGACCTTTAGGTTTGAAAGGAAGAAACAACACAAACCCTTGGCCCATCTCGTCTTCTCTGATCGTCACGATGTCGTGTTAGTGCTCTGAGCCAACCCCCTGCTAAACTTCCACAGGAATGAAATCACCTGCGCTAATCTGTAGCTCAGATAAAAGGCCAGACAGCAGACTGCACGGAGTGGGACTTTATCTCATTATGCACCACATGAAACACCCAGCCAACACTAACACACTCTGCATTAAAGCAGCCTCATACACAGATATGTGTAAACAAACATATCAATGCAAGCGCATGCAAACACAAAGGGGAAAGTACATAAGAAAACCTGTCAAGGATAAAGAGTGTGATTTCCAACGTAGACAATTTTATCACAACCATAAAACACAAAAACCCAGACAAGTATCACGAGTCACATCTCCTTAAAGCTGATGTAAGAGATAAAATATTTTTACGCTGAGAAATTATCTTCTATAAACCATTTAGGAAACTTAGAGTTGACATTAAAATGATTTTTATCTGTTTAGTTTGGCTCAGAAAGGGTCAAGATTTTTTTCCCATATAATAAATGCAGAAGAATGAAAAGTTCAGGTTGAAATTAAACAACAGATTAATTATTTTATCAGCAGTTAATATTTTCCTTGGCAACAGCCGAGCATTCTCGAGACACTCAACAACAATAGTAGGGTTTGCCTGAGCCAAGTCATAGCGGCGTCAATTGAACCACTTGAAAGAGAAATGTTCAGATAATTTCCTTATGACTTTGTGCCACTGTATGAAAAGGTGCTGTTTGTTCACTTTGCAGTTGATGTTTTTAAGTTAGACAGATAAGATGTGGCACTCATTAACTTCAGTCAGTTGACTGAAAAATTACAATCAAACAGGTTTAAAGTAAGTTCTCATTCAGACAGCAAGTATTACATATTTCTAAGGTAAAAGAATATGTAAGCAGCCGACCTTTCCTCTGTAAATTGTAAAAACTTACCGTTAACTTTTTTAACTAATTGAAAATCTTATTCTATCCAGTATTTGTCCAAACTCTTTTTAAAACTACACAAGTATACAACCCATTTAAAACATTCACCGGTCAGTCTATTGAGTACACCTGTGCAACTGCTTGCTAACACAAATATCTGACCAGTCAGTCACAATGGCAGCAACTCAATGCATTTAGCTTTGTAGACATGGTCAGGACAAGCTGCTGAAGCTCAAACTGAGTATCAGGATGGAGAAGAAAGGTCATTTACATGACTTTGAATGTGGCATAGTCTGGGTATTTCAGAAACTGATTAGTTACTGGGATTTTCCCCAAAACAACAATCTATACAGTTTCAAAAGTCTTAAAAAAAAGAAAGAAAGAAAGAAAATATCCAGTGAGCAGAAGTCTTTAGGTTTAAAAAATCCCTTCTCAGAGGTCAGAGGAGAATGGCCAGACTGTTTGAACTGATAGTAAGACAACAGTAACTCAAAATAACTACTCATTACAACCGAGGTATACAGAAGACCATCTCTGAAAGCACAACAAACTTAATATAGATGCGGATGGGCTGCGGAAGCAGTAAAAACCACACTAGTTGGCACTTCTGTCATATAAGAACAGTGGTTTAGACACTATAACCGACCTGAGTGTTGTTAATGACCATGTCCATCCTTTTATGACCGCAGCATCATATCGGCTCATATCATCTTAAACTGGTTTCTTGAATATGAAAATGAGCTCACTGTACTCAAATAACATCCGCAGTCACCAGAATCCAATCTAATAGAGCAAATTTTGGAAGTGGTTGTCATGGATGTGAAGCAACTGTGTGATGTTATCTGTGGACCAAAATCTCTGAGCAATGTTTCTAGCACTTTTGTCAAAAAGTCAAAAGCCTCTTACTAGCAAGGTGTACCTAACAAAGTGGCCAGCGATTGCATTTGAGTGTGCTTCATTTGAAAGGAGTTTCTTTTTTGGCCAGAAAAAATGAATTATTTTCATATACACACATATATATCTCCAAAGCTATCCCCATTGCTCTCAGTTGTACTTTTAAGCTTTTATTAGCAAATGTTAGCACACAGAAGCTAACACAGAAGCTAAACATACCATCTTTTTCATAACCACCAGGCTCTTTCTCTGCATAAACTGTTTTGGTTGTTCATTTTCAGCTAAACTGTGGCAATTTAAGAGTTAGAAGGTATGCTCACCGGAAATGACCGTGCAGTTTCACCATCAGATCCACCCTTTGATCATTAGTCCTATTTCAAAGCAGCAAGATGGTGAAAACAGCTGGAGGCTTCATAAAGGGACATTTAGGTGGGTTATTCCATCAGCATCAAGGCTAATTTATCAGTTTCTCGGCCTCGGGCTATTATAGCTGTCAATTTATATTCCATTGAGGCATCAATATTAATAAACCACATCAATGTAGTCTATGATTCATCAGCTAGTTAAAAAGCTAACTATTAGCCAGGATTTAAACAAGAAGTGACTAACAAAATGTAACTAATTTTTTTTTTGACCCATTTGCCAATTTTGGCCCCTTTTTAACTATTTAAACAAAAACAAACAACAAATGACAAAACCTGACACTGAATAACAAACCAACTGGACAAACTTGGACAACGACATGAATGGAAGCAAACTGCAGCAAATGAAACCAAACACGCTGGGCTGCAGTTAAACATCAAAAGTATTTTTACACTGCTGAGCCTGAGCCGACGACAGGAGCTCAATATCTGCTCTGGAGGGATGCTGCATGTAACAAAGCACCCAGCTGTCAGGTATTGACCCCTCACACCAGATGCATCCAGTTTGTCTGAGAAACACGAAAAAGTATGGGTTAAACAGGCACACTGCATATGTGTGTATGGATGTTCTTCCCAAAAATCACAGCCACCGTCTCTCAGCCTCTGGGTCCAGCTGTCGCATTGACTTCCAAAACTGGACAGTCACTCTTCAGCTCCAAACCCCTCCGTCATGCACATTAGCATCAGCCCTCAGATCTAGTGAGTGTAATCTACTTAGTTTATATCTGACTCACAGTCATCCATCAATTACTGAGACAGTGGGAAAGACTATTGACACTGTGTGCAAACCCTGATGTCCCGCTGCTCCGACACAGCACCTCTCCGGCGCTTAAATGGGAGAGACGCATGAAAGTCAAAGGAGAGAAAGACAAAAGAAATAAGACTGAAAACAAATAAAGGAAACTGCAATGATAGCTCTGCCATGTGCTTTGTCGTTGGATGCCTTTAAATAGATGAATGGAAGGGAAATGATACATAAAATGACAGATTAAGTGGCAGATGAGCATTTGGAATCGGATCACTTTCCCTGTATTGATCTGTGGTACACTGCACAGGGATCAGAGGTCACACACACAAACGCATACATACATACATACACACGCACACAGGCTTATGCCAGAAACCTGCGAAAGCCTCTGGGAGAAGCTAAAGCAACTATAGAAATGTCACTTAGAGCTGCTAGAACCTGCTGCAGCTATCCTTAGTGGGTCAGTGGTCTTGAAATGTTTTTTTTTTTTTTTCACTTATCTAGAGATGTTAAGTCCCTCTGGGAGGGTGGAGGGGGTGAGCCATTCTGGGAAACATACACAGGAAAGCTTTCAGGAAGGCAGGATTTCATTAGGACTCATTTAAGAGTATTTTATGAATATTTGAGACCAAACGCACTGAGTAAGGGCTCGTGTTATTGGTTAAATGAATTGACTAGATTACCCCCTAGTGGAGGGATTGTGTGTGACATTTATAAAACAGGACACTGCTTTTAGCTGAACAAGTTTGATAAGGGATGATTATTCGAAAGCACTGTCAAGGTCCATCGAGGCGCGAGCTCAAAGTCAAATACGTCACTGGTCCGCCGTCCCGTCACTGTGCCATGTTGTCTTCTGGCAGGAGCCCATCTGGATGTTCTTAGGGTGATTATGCAACCGAGCTTCTTCTAACAACATAATGTGGATTACTACAGCAAGTACCCTTTCATATTCTCAACAAGCAGCAGCCTATTGGATTAACTGCTCAGCTTCTGGCCTGTGGTCAGCCGCCTCTGTTTCTGTGCGCTTTCCGCTGAAAGGGGAAGAAAACAGAAAAAAACAAAAAAACAAGAACATCTCCCGTCTCTTCTCCTTCGCTGTACGTAATGCCCTTGAGCCTCGAGTCCTCCTGTGCATATTGTCGAGGAGGTTTGGTGCATAGCGTCATTTAGAAGTTACTTGACGTCTTCTCTAAATAAAGTATGCTTGGATTTCATTTACTTAATATGATCATTATTGAAATTCTGTCCTTGGAGATTGATTCTCCTCTTTTTCTCTGTGTTTTTTTAAACCAGCATCACAAAACCAAAAAGCTTAAAGTAATTAAATAGATTAAGTAGGGAAAGCTTAATTCAGAAAACGTACCCACTTGAGTATTTGGAGTTTCTGCATTTTCTTTCTTACTTTTTAAGTTAATAAACTTTTTTGTAAACTTGAACTTGAACTATTTAACTCTCATCCTACTGACACATTTAAATCACATGGACAACCAACCTATCTCTTACTATAGCATTATTAGCTATATGATTAATTTCATCTAAAGGAAAAAAATAGATTATTGTTACTTTTGCAAAATTACAATTAGCTTTCATATTTCATTGACCAAAAATCGAAACCTTTCTTTAATATAACTTGCAGCTTATATCCATATTATTACTTTAAAGCTTATTTACCATCTTTTGACTCTGGTATCAATTTCAAGTGAACATTATTTGTGTTGTATTTAAGTACACCAGTCATTTTGACCCGAATCAAAAATGAAAATAACGCACACAATGAGCCGGCTCCGAGACTTCATTTCTCCAGCTTGTCGTGGGTCTGCCTCGGGGCCTCTTCCAGGACATGCCTGAAACATCTTACCTAGAAGGCGTCCTAGCCAGATGCCAGAACCACCTCAGTTGACTCTATTTGATTAAGAGGTGTAGCGGATCTTCTCAGAGTCTGTCACTTGTAACTGTAATCTTATTTTTTCAGTCACTACCCACAGCTGACAGCCATGGGTGAGGGTGGAAATGTCGATCAGCCAGCCAGCTTCACTATCAGCTCTTCCTTTACCGTAACGGGCAGAAAACAGAGTCTACTACAGTAGAGGAGGGCAGATTGATAGATTGACCATTGTGAGGGGATTGATACTTTGTTTCTATCCTGTAAGTTCACTATGTAGTGAACTGTGTTATAATGGTGAAGTTCTTTAGAAATGAAAAATGTTCCTCAAACGTGCAGCATGTTCTGCACCAATATACCACTTCCCTCGTCTCTTACTCATATATATATATATGTAAATATCCACTTAGGACAGCAATTTATTCCTGACCCATAGTGGACACTCCACCCTTTTCTAGCTGAGGACCATGGCCTCAGACTTGCAGGTGCTAATTCTCATCACGTCTCCTTCACACTCATATACAACCTGCTGTAGGGCAAGCTGGAGGTCATCGTCCAATAAAGCCAACAGAACCACATCATCTGCAAAAAGCAAAGACATGTTCTGACAACTTTCTGTGTGAAACCATGAAGGTGATGAATGCGGTGATGGAGTCTTTCCTGTTTAAAATGCCCGACAGAGTACCATGACCCCCAACTGCATGCTGTATTTTGCTTTAATTCAGGACCCATGGCAAATATGACCTGTGAATAACTAGCTTCATTTATTAGAACTGCATAGATGGAATTTGCATAGATGGCAGAACTAATGTGGCATCATTAGGATCAAATTCATTGATAAAGCCATAAAACATTAGAATGATAGAAAAGAAAACAAGCCTGTGAGATATGACAAAAAAAGAGAATAAAATACGACCACAAAATGCATAAAGTTCATTCAAAATGCATAATTTCAGTGTGATAATAACAATAATAACAAGAAGAAAATAAGGAAATCTTCAAAATGCTTTCTCAGTCTGACATTGTCGACATTCAAATTGTTAATAGGAGTAATGTTAGCCTAGAAGACTATTATACATGTAGTCCTACATTGTTATTAATGTAATCAAGAAAGGCAGGAGAAAGGGAGTAAAAGCAGGCTAATCTTACCTGTTTATATCCCCGAGCCTTTCCTTTAGTAGAGTTTTAAAGTGCAAGATTTTTGCATGTATTTTCACTGTTCTATTGGTACTTTTACTCAAGAGTATTATCTTTGTCATTGGTGCTTTTTCACAAGTTGTTAACCCTCCTTTACACAGATGCACAGACACGGTTATCCGACCGGTCTCTGGTGAGGATCCACTGATGCGGGACCGGGGCACATTAAATCCTGGGAATCAGCATCTCACACACCTAATGCTGATGTCAGGAATTATTATAAACATTTCACATACCCACACACACACACAAACATACACAGAAACACCATGCAGCCCATCTCATCATCTCACTTACATCTCCACAGGTGGCAAATTTTACCCTCGAGCTCAATGTCAGCATGTCTGCATAAACAAATCAACGCAAAACGCACATAGAGTGAAAGAGCTTATCCTGTCACATTATCCGTTTTTTTCCCTCTACCACAGCTTTATGAATTCACCCTCTGGCTCTCCGTCTATCTGCCCATCCGCCTCAAACCCAGCCAAACCCATTTTATCAGCAGCTCCACAGGTGAGCCTCGTCTCATTTCACAATGGTGTCTCGTACCACGTCGAGCTAATGCCAGGTCTCTTCCTTCAGTTATTTCACCTCCTTCCCTCTTCACACTGTGCTTCTGTTCTTTCTTTCCCCTTATACACCTCTGGTATATTTCAGCTTTTGAGGTGAGATGTGACACAATTAAACGTCTCCCCTTCCTGCCCAACTCTTTCACCAGGCATCGGGGGTGGGGTCCTTGCGGTGACCCCACCTTCCGGTCATCCCCTCAGCCCGCTCAGCACAGCGCACTTAATCCCGGCCGTGCCAAGGTAGACCAGTCAAAATGTAATTTTCTGCAAGATTACACATGATAATGACTCGCTTTGGAGGGCCGCCATAAATAATGACTTCCAATTATAGATGCATAACTATCGATCTGTCAACAGAAGCACCGAGGAAGAAGAGAGAAGCCCGGGGGTTGGGTGGTGGTGGTGGTGGGGGCAGAGCTGGACAGATGTTGTGTTTACTGACATCTTTTTTTTTTTTTTTTTGGGGGGGGGGGGGGGGGGGGGGTAGCATGCAGACAAAAAAAGAAAAAACAAAACAGAGGACGCTGCCGCAGACACACTTAACAACTGCCCAACCGCTTTACAAAGTCTTACATGAAGGCTCAGAAGCAAGTGTTGATGTGAGCCAATAAAATAAAATTTAAAAAAAGCCTGAGAGATGAGTTCACCTGGGATCAGAGCAGACCTTCACCTGCTCTGGCACACGCACACACACAGACACACACTTCTGCTCCAATTCAACACCACACTGGACTGTTTCGAAGGAACAAAAACAGAAAACACACACACACAAAACCACATCACCAACACATTTGCTGCAATTAAAAGAAACCTTGCATCTACTACTTCTTCGTCTGCTCAGCCTTATTGCTCTCGCTCAGTACTCACTGTCAGTTTCATGCACTGGCTGGCTGGCTGGTCCTCCGCTCTATAGCTGCAGTCAGTCAGTCTCAAGGACAAACGCTCCAGCTCTCCTCGCCTCCGGTCTCTGTAGCTCAGCGATGCAGCAGCACGCGCACGCACGCACACACACTCCCAACACACAAAAATTTCATAAACACACACATTCCCCTCACCGTCCCTCCCTCTCTTTCTGTTCTCAGCGTCTCACTCTGATCCAGTGCTGAGTTTACCTGCCTACCTTGCTCGCAGGGGGAGTCCTGAGAGAGTGTGTCAGACAAAAAGTGTGTCTAAGAGCAGGGGTGGGTGGTGGGCAGACTGTTGGAGGGGTGAGGGAGAACACAAGCCAGCGTACCCTTATATGCAGAGGGAGGAGGTGAGTAGAAGGGAGGGTAGAGGACACACAGGGTTCCTGTATTCCCACAGATACAGAGGAGGGATTTCTATTGCAGCCTTGCAAAAGATGGGAGAAAAAGAGAGGAGGGAAGAAGACAGAGAGAGCACGAGCATCATATTTCAGTGATGTTGAGTCAGCATGTGCATGGGATGTGTGCGTTTATAGAGTTGGAAATATTTCGAGGCCACGTTCTTATTTGCAGAAAGCTCTCTTCATCAAAAGGGAGCTGCGACCGTGCCGTCTCAAGAGCAACCAGAGAAGAAAGTTCTCCTGGTTTGTACTTAAAGGGCTCACATCCTGATCAGAGTAAGTTGCCTCATTGATGATGTACGTTTTACAACTTGATTTCAGTGTCCTAAACGACTGCGGATCCTGATGCTCTGTTCAACCAACTTCAAAGCCTCAAAAATATTGGTTTAACTCCACAGGACGACTCTCAAAATGCAATCCCGTTGTTGTTAATATGGGTAAATTAGTAAAAGAAATTAAACACTTAAATGCTGCATAAACTGCTGCTTTATTAAACCACTAATCTACATAATACTATGCAATTAAAAAGAGCCCATCATCAGGCCGAAAAAAGAAGAAACACAAAACCAGTCAAAGTTCTATAGGCAAAAAAAAAACAAAGAAAATCAGCAATTTGGTACATTTTGGTGTAAGGAAGGCGCTGGTCAAGAGAAAAAGGCCTGAAAAACAACAGAAGAGAAAATTTGACAATCGCAGAATTCCTTTTCCTTGACAAAGAAAAACCTTTTCACAATAATCCAAGACAGGAACACTCTCCAGGAGGTAGGTATATCATTGTCAAAGTCTACAATCAAGAGACGCCTTCATGAAGGGAAATACATGGGGTTTACGACAATGTGCAAACCAACCCCTTCAGAACAAGAAGCCCAGATTAGACATTTAAACTATTAAATTTTTTTTTAAACAAACAAAAAACATAGATGTTCCTAGTGGAAACAGTTGATTTATGGAGAAGATAGGAAAGGCCCATTATCTACAACATAACCACAGTGTTAAAGCATGAGCATGTATGGTTCCAGAAGAGCCTGGTTACTTGGAGTAACGTGCTGTAGTGATGATGATGTGGCTGCTCACCGAAGCAGCAGGATGAACTGTGAAGTGTACAGAGCAATAGTCTCTGTGCAGATTCAGCCAAATGCTGCAAAGCTGATTGGACAGCGCTTCACTGTACGGATGTATAATGACCAAAACATACTGCAAAAGTAACCCAAGAACTTTAGGTCAAAGAAATGTAGTGCTCATAAAAATGCTGAGTCACCTTAACCTAAGTAATCAGGCTTTTTTCCCCCCTTTCTTCAAAATCCATCCTCTACCTGGGGCTGCAGTAAAAATGTAGAGATTTTTTAACAAATTATAATCATCAGGAAGGTTACCTTTGAGCCTTCTTACAAAAAAAAAGACAATCTAAAATCAAATTAATAAACAATTAATGCGTTAGTCTTTTTTGCTTAGTTTCAGATTTAACAGTTTTGGTTTACAGAGGCTAAATTTCTACTGTATACCCTTTTCTTCCACATCAGAGCTCCACTCACATGTCTTTAAACTGTCACGAGTTTAATGAGGTAAGTTAGGTCCTAAGGTTAAAAGCTGTTCAGAGGAAATACTGCTACACTTTAAATATCCTGCACCATTTCTAATCAACATCTTTCTATTTTTTTTCTGGCCCCTTGATCTCTCAGCTGCACTTAAATTTACTTTAGCTATATATCCACAACAATCCGTTGTGTCTGGCCAATATGCTAATGGGGTTAAATTACCCAACAGCTGCATAGTAAATAATACAATTAGGTAAGCAGCCAACTTATTTTAATAAATGCGTCTGACTTCCTGTGTTGTGCCGCAGGTGTCTGATTAGACGTTAGCCAGCCTGCACTTCCCCACAATCCTGCAAAAAGGTCTAATCAAGCAAATTAAGCGGAAAGCACCGGTTAAACACAGGTTCCTTCCTTCAAGAGTGTGCACTGAAACGCCAAAATGCTCATATCATACCGTGTGACTGTGTAAAGTCACAAAGCGTGCTTACTCTTGGCTACGTTTGCAGCAACACTGTTTAAAAACCTTAAATTACGTTCAATGAAACGAAAAGCAGGGTGTGGTGAAACTTCGGGCTTCGTGTGCAAATCTGTGCATACTGGTGCTAAATGAAGAGAAATTTGTAACTTGGATTTTCAGCCTTTTTCTTTTTTTTTGGGAGAGAGATTAAAAACATTCTCATGACAAGATTTCTCCAATTAAATCAACAATTAAGAAAAAAAAAAAAAAAAGGAATTGGGCGAGGAAAAACATCCAGATATCCAAACTTACATCAATAAAGCGTACCCTAAATTCATTACAATTAAAAAAAAATAAGAATAATCTTGAGGTATAGCCTTCTCAAACAATTGATTTTAAAATTATTGTGCAACATCAGACAAAAACCCTATCATTGATTCACTAACCAACACAGCCGACTGAAGAACCATTGCTGTCGTCACTGGCGACCTGAAGCAATACTTATTTGTATGTAGTCAACAGCACCCCAGTTCTCTGACCAGTAACACTGGCATCTGAGGTAACGGATGAGACATCACATCACATCACTTTCTCCAACATGGAGTTTCTCAAGAAGACGCATTTGCCATTCTTGTCTGTGGATCACTTTCCGTCCTTTACTTTCACATGTTAAGGAGTCTGTGCAGAGATCTCAGTCTTCTTGCAGTTTCCCCAACATGGGAAAGTTTAATTTTTGTTTCATCTCAGGTCGTTTGCTATGATGAGCAGCGTCCTTCTCTTGTTGTTCGTGCGCCTGGATTATTCCAGACCTTTGTGTGTGTGTTTTTAGATAACCCTGAGGAGAATTTCATCTCGTCCCTCCTTGGTGGGGTATATTATCCTGGCCTCACTCTGGGTGTTCAGCTGAAACCCAAACCCGTGCCTTTAGGTCTCTGGGTGGCCCGGATGGGCTCGGTAATGCCTCTTCCCTCAGGACCCAGGCCCATCCCTGGACTCCAACCCATGGTTTGCAGCATGCGGTTCCCCATGTTGGTCTCAGGGATCGGAGGTGCGTTCTCCCCGACCACTCCTGAAAACAAAGTTCACTGATTAAAGAAAGCTAATAATTTCTGTCTACGCATCCTCACTCATACCATGTTAAACACTACGTACAAGTGTCAGCTATAAAGGAGATCTTCAAAGCAGCTCAGACAATGTACGCGTGAAATGAGTAAATAATAAAGTTAGTTTGACGTGCCCCACAAACAGTTTAAACACAAAGCTAGAGACAGTTATAGCATATAGCATTATAGTAAACAACATAACAGGAAATTCAATCACAGGTAAGTGGTACATAAACTCTTCTGATTACTTTCTCTCATCTGTAGACCGTAGCCATCAACAAGCAACAAATTTTTTCCTCCCCCAAATAAAGTAAGGTAGACCTGCCTTTTGTCCTTAGTGCCTTATTGCTATGTATTACTATTGCTATGTCTGTGAATGGAGTTCACAGTGTAAGGAGTGCTTCGAGTACTAAGTCAGAGTAAAGAACGGCTATTTATATCAATTTCAGTCCATTTAGCTGGGACTGTACTAGAAGGGGAAAAAGTACTGGTGGCTGCCAGTGATACCCTCTCAGTCTTCTGGTAGATGTGCATATGGTATGAATGTAGGTGACATCTTTGTTATCATAGGAAACTTGACCTCTAACCTTAATCTTAAAAATAAATAACTGGTTTATAAAACGATGACAAGATACATCAGAGTCAAGGAATACATGCACTGAATACATGAAATTCCTTGAACTACACAGGAATAAATTGGCACCAGAAAAATGTTAAATAACTAGTTTGTCATAGTACTATCAAACTGCTAGCTTTTTTTTTTTAGTCATATAAATCGAGGACAAAACATCTGAAATGTATCCAGTGGTTGGAATATTGAGGCAAAACAGCTGTTTTGAAGCTTTTTGAAGTTGATATGTGCAAAACAATTAGGTCCAATATTAGATCTGTTATGTTTTAATCACACAAGCTTAGAGATCGCTCAGTGAAAAATTTGTACATCTCAACCAGTTTGTGGCTGTCGGCTGTAGCCAGGGGAAATCGGTTGCAAATAAGGTGCTGCACCAAAAACCATCTTGTATTTGCTTTGGTTGCAACACACTGTCTCCAAGAGTGCAAGACTGTCTCGCTTCAAAGTTAAAGTAAAGAATGCGCTCGGCAAGTAATTTGCAGACAAGCATGCAAACTAGTGGCGGCCTGCTTGCGAACAAAGCAATTGCAAGAAGGTTTACAGTGCAGCACCATATAGGTCTTTTTACCTACTGTCAACCTACTTACAACCAGCAACCACTCGCCAACCTTTTTTTTAACATTATACATTTAATATGTGGCAAAACATTTTATGCTTTTTAGTCACTTTTAAAGAAATTAGAAGTGAAAAAAAAAGTTACTAGCAGTATTTTTTGGATTTACAATACATTAACCCTAAAACATTAAAATCCTCTTTCTTATTTACAGATCTGACGTTCTGTCTATCTGGTGGTTCAGCTTTAGTATAAACGTAACCATGTAATTGACTTGGCCACATTTTCAATGGTGTAACAAATGCAAGCAGTGAAGGGAAGATCATCCGTGTCTGTCTCAGACACTGATCATTTTGTCCTCCCTCTTCCTGTAAGTTCCCAGTCCAGTCACAGAGTGCAACCTATTACCCTTTTTAATCCTCCTTTCATTTGTATGCAGGGCAGAGTAAAGCTGCAAGTTCATTTCCAGACGCGACCGTCTGAGGGTTCGAGCACGCCAGGAAGGACATTTGGCCTCAGAGTACAAATATGCGCCAAGTGAGTGTCAGATATGTACACAATGCAACACTGAATATGCCACAATGATACTTTGGCAGCCCAGCAGACAGTGGTAATGTTTTCCATGTGCTTGCTGGGTGTTGCCGCCCTATTTAACTGATTTTATCCAACTTTTTAAGCAGCCACCTTAAATAAGGACCTCATAAAGTTGAAATTAATCTTTGGTTACACTTTTTTTGTCTGCCCAATTTCTTTAATGTGTGCTCCATTTCTTCTGTTTTTAAACACAAATGCTTACCTTTCTGTTGGGCCTGGGCATAAATTAAAGAAGCCTGCACCTGAGCCAAAGCATGCATGACTCTTTAACCCACAAGTGACAGCCAACTTAATCTCATAAAACACTTCAGTACACTAATGTGGATACAATGTCAGCGTTTAGGTATAAATTACAATCAAAAACAAGATAAAGCTCCAAACTAAATACATTACAGGGCCAACATTAGCATTAACTCGTCCTTCCTCCTCCAAAAGGATAAACTGGCCCAGAGGTAAGAGGAGTAGTTTTTTTTTGGAGGAGGTGGAGGGGATGAGTGGAGGGCCTAACGGCTAATCCAGTATCTCTGCTGTGGAGCGTGATTTAGCCAGCTGACTCTTGTCCAGCAAAGCTTAGGAAGGAAAGGGCTTTATTAATGAGAGAAGGTTGTGCAGGAGGGAGGATATGAAGGGAGAAAGATCCGCTTTCTCAAAAATATGCAGCTAAAGCGCACACTTCATCCCAGTCTGTACAGCAGAAGGTGTGAAGGAAAGCTTGGACACATTGAGCTCAACGAGGAGGAGGGGGAGGGGGAGGGGGAGAGGAGAACAGAAGAGAGCCAAAAATACAATAAAAGGAGCAGTTGGTATAAAGTGCCAGATGGTGTGCTAGGTGAAGCTAGGTGTTCAATACCTGAAGGTGCAGTGGAACCAAGGGGGGCTGCTTTGCGCCTCCGCTTGATATCCCCTGTGCAGAGCGAGCCGAGGTGTCCGCTGGTCTGTCTGTAAAACCAGTCAAGACACGCAAAAATATGATAGCACCCATTTGATCTTAAATAACAAGAAAAGTTCTCATCCCTTAACAAAAACAAAAACAAACAAACAAAAAACCCAACGAAGTCAAACTGTTCTCACCTGCTTGCTGTTTTTACTGAGCAGGTCCTCCGATGCCCTCTGTCTGAGAGTGGGTCCCAGTGCAACTGAAGGGGCAATGAGGGAGACACAAAAGAGCGAGTTACCCCTGGAATGAACTTTGTATTCTGCATTTTAAAGTCATTTTGGAGGCTTTTTTTTTTTTTAGCCTTTTTTAGGTGGGTGTAGAGAGGATAGGAAAGCTGGGGAGAGAGCACAGGTGAAGGAAGGACAGTGAATGGCCTCTGAGTGGATTCAAACCCTTTTATTCCACAATAAAAGGAATAAAAGGGAAAAAAAAGAAAGAGAGAGAGAGACAGCTTACCTGTCCGTGTTCTCTCCTTGAGCCTGAGCTGAACCACGGCCTGTCGGAGATATTATGGTATCATTACACAGAAACTATTGCTTCTCGTCAACCACAGAAACTAGTGCAGATCTCCCAAAGAAAACAGGATTATCAAGATCTTTCTCACATTAGCTAACACACAGGCAAAAGCTGAATGAGGTCTCATCATGCTTCTCTGTTGTCAAATAAAATGCTTTTATGATGTCAGTATAAAATTTATCATATCCTGCAGGTTTTTAAGTTACTTTTATTAATTCTTCAACACCAAGGTTACTTATTTAAATAGCATCTTTCATAAAATGGAAAAAGTGATCATGCAGAAAGAACTCACTCGTGGGTGTCCTGAGTTTGTCTGCTCAATCTTTCGCTGAAGCCCTGACTGGAGGTTCCCTGCAGCCCTGCCTCAGGTACCTGATGGTTGCCATGAAGGCGGCTCAACCGGGCCTGGAAACCTGACAAACACCAGCGCAGGTTCATCATTATTTAACCTTACGATAAGATCAGTGAAATCACTCAATCGGTTGGGTCAGGAACATTTCAAGGTAACAAAACACTGATACATCTTTTGAAATCCCAGCTTATATTTCAACAGGTTTGTAAACAGAGCATTATCCACTGGAAGCTGAGGTAATCTTAGTATGATGTATGGAATTCAACAAATTTATTAGACCACCTGACAATTAAATAGTGCTAATTCACACATAATTACCAAAACGCTTCATTTTTATGGCCTCCTTCGGAGCTTTCACAGAAATGGAAGCATACTGGAATCACCACCGTAGGTGCATTTCATCTAGCATTGAAACATTCTGGAGCTTTTCTTGGGCATAAACACAACAATGCTGACCAAAGAGTTTAAACTTTAACTTTTACAGCCACAGTACCTTATTCCAGGCATCTGCAGTCCAGTGTTTGTGCTCCTGGATGTCTCAACAATGGCTTCTTAGCAGCTAGCCTTCTCTTTAAGCCTCGTTTTTTCAGCCCTCTGCTTATTGTCATCCTGAAGACCTTTATATCAGTAGTGATTTTCTTTCTGCCTTTAGTACTTAAAACTTTGAAGCACTGCACAGCTGTTTTCTGCCTCTTCCTCTGCACATTTTCCAAGCATCAGTCTCAGCAATTGATTGGTCCACAGCATACATGACCACACTGTGAGAACACTTTAAGTCTTGCCCAATGTTGTCTCAAAGCATACCCAGCATCAAGAAGTGCTTTAATGCAGACTCTTTTCTTTTCATTGAGTTCTCAACGATTTACCATTTTGAAAAGGATCGATGGATTTCAAACTGAATTCACTCATTTTTCTGTTTAGGAATTCAAGTGAATTAATTTGGCATCTTAATCAAAAATAAGCAACTTTAATATTTTTTCTATGTTTTTTGTAAAACAATACATTTGAAAAATCATGGCTAAGAACAACAATTATATTTTAACAATCATTTTGATTAAACAGCTTGCACATACTGGTGGATAATCCATTGCAGAAACATAAAAAATGGTTTTGGTAATGACAGTACCTTTAATGTAGGGTGGCTGTGGCATAAACCTGTGGTCTAACAAATCTGCAAAGTTGCTCCAGCTTTACGTCCAGCAACTATGCTGTGTGATGTGGGCTCCAGCTTTTGGGCACTGATGTGAAGGTTTCAGCTGAACACCCAGAGTGAGGCCAGCACCACGTTGGTTGGAAAATAGGTAGGAGATGATATGTCACGACTAACAAGGTGTGAAGGGGGGGGAAGCTAGATTAAAGGTACTGTCATTACCAAAACTGGAGGACACTCGAAAGAAAGCTTCATGCAGCACAAGTCTGAAAAATGTTCTTTTTGGTGCTGAACACTGCAAACAAAGCCTTTCTTCAGAGATACTCTCTTATTCCACACATCAGTTTATTGCTGTAATGCTGATATGTCAGTGTGAACCGTTTGCCTCCTAGTGGTCTTTAGTGAGACTGCAACAACTTTTCACTACAGTATCTTCACTTTGCCCCTCATACTAGATATTATATTACATTATATGTTAGAAAGCTACTCCTTCCATCTGCTCCAGCTAGGGGGCACCACAGGAGATCGTTGGTTTCGACCTAGTCCCCGTCCTCTCTCTGTCAAACCAACCACATTCATAAAACTCCTCTTTGCCCATCCTCTTGCCTAGGAGCATCATCTTCACATCCTTTTCTCAATGGAGCAGCATATCCCAGTTCTAATCCAGCTCAGAGAAATTCAGTACATGCTTGTTTCTCCCAGTGCAAATCTGGGCATCTTTAAACGAGCTAATGACTCCTTACATTCTTTTACATACAAACCTACAGTCTGTTCTTCACCCCTCTTTAGAGCCACCATTGCTTTGGATGGTTGACCAAAAAAGGGAGGGGGAGAAAAATAATTGCCATTGTGTCCAAGTTTCTAAGTGATTCAAATGTGACTGTGAAAGCAAGCACCAGAAGCCTACCTCTCTGTGCCCCAGGGCTCATGAGTGGGAAGGATCCAGTGAGAATGCTGTTAAAGACAGGGTCGGCTAGATCCAGCTCCTCTGACCCAGTCTCCCTCTCCCACCAGGGAACAACTCCTGCTATCCCACAAGCACCCCCGGGCCCCGGACCGGAGCCCGGCTCACCCTCGTAGAACCAGTCACTCTGCTCATCGTCACCTAAAAGAAGGAGTATGAAAAATGGGACCTCACAGAAAAGCTGCTTAAACTCATATACAAAATGAAATAAAAAGCAATTTCACCATATTTAGAAATAACTGGGAAGGATCAATAATCAATAACGACAAAAGAGGAGAACACAGTTTCTAAAAGCTAGCAAGATGTTTGAGAGAAGTGCTTTTATGTTGTTTTTACACCTGCGCTGTTTTTTGCTGTTTAAACTGTACTCTGGTTCATTTCCCCCCTCAGTCCAGTTCACTTGTGCAGGTGTTAACAGGGTAATCGCACTCAGGTACAGAGCAAACAACCACACCAAACGCTTTTAGAGGAGGTGGTCTAAGTCCAATTCCAAATGGTGTGTGAATGCAATCTGAGTCAACTACCAGGTGCATGCTGCAAGTCTGAACTAAACATCTTCACATAGCCAGGAGTGCTTTGCATTCTGGGGTGCGGCAGAGTACCATAGTTATTCACAAACAGTACAAATAGTCAGTGCGTGTTAGCAACTAGCTGTAAAATTAATGTAAATTCCCCATGTTGGACACTCAGCCAGAACACAGCACCTTCATCTTCCTGTACTTAGTTTTTTTGCTCGAGCTCCAGACAAAATAAGTGGACTAAATGTTCTTATGTGGTTTGTACTGACCCATTTTGGTTCACTTTGACTTTTTTTTCTGCGTCAATAGAAACCAAACCACAGGAAAAAGCTACAAGTTACAAGTACAAACTCATCAACTGACTTGGACCAGGGTATGCGAGCTATAGGTGTGAAAATACCCTAAAATTAGATTGCATGCACTTCCTACAAAACACAACCCAACACAACCACTGTGTGCAGATGCGGACCCTTACCCTTTCACAAAATCCTCACTTCTGTGTGCACTTCTATGCAACATGCCAGACAGTTTTTGACACATACCTCAGTACACATCTCAGTACATACCTTGCCTCCCCTCATCATTTGTATAGAGGCCTCCATCACTGCTGTTACTCACACTGCTGGTCTCACTGAGGAAAAAATGGTAGAAAAGGAAATTCAACCAAGTGTTTCTCCACTGCATAACTATATCACAAATCCACATATATCCCATGCATTTGCAAATAACATTAATGCTAATAAATAATACCTTAGACACTTTGTGATAATATAAAACACAACAGTAACGTAAACTCCCCCATGTTGAACTACTGCTGGCAACCTTAATCTTTCCTCTGCTCTGCAGCCTTGATGAGCTCAGCACAGCTATCCACCTGGTGGCAATTTTTGTTCAAGTCCCCCTTCAGCTCACAAATGATCTCAAGAGTAGAATAAGGACTACCTCTGCCAGCTGCAGTTCATGATGGAAAAAGCCTGTCTAGCCCCAGGATGAGAGACTCCAGACAGTTCATTACCATCAAAGCCACAACAATAACCTTACTAGCCCTACAACGAGTAGGGAAACGCTAGATGGTAGTTAGCAAGTTTCCATTTAGATTTTTTTCTTCTTTTTTTCAACTATTTTTCATTCAATAAAATAAGTTCCCAATACATTCTAAATGAAAGCAGCCATCAAAGAACATGCATGAGAACTAACTAGTCTGGAACTGGCAACATTTTAGCTTTAAATAGTCGCTTCTTTTTGGTGATCTATGCACCAAACACATTTCAGACATTTCAAAAACATTTAAAAAAAGATATTAATTTTAGACAACCAGCCCCAAACACTCCCTTGCCTGCAGTACCACAAACTGACACTAAGACTCCATAAAAATCGCACACAGTAGTACATACAGAGGGAGCTACAACATCGGGAATTACGAGGCATAAAAAGAAAGGCAAAACACTAACCACCTGTCACTCATGTCCTCATCCGAGCCCTTTTGCTCCTCCAGCTCCATCTTGTCTTTGGACCCGTCTGTTGGAGAACAGACGGGGTCTTCACTCTCCACCACAACCCCTTCATCAGCAGCTTCCACTCCCAGCCGGTGTGTCGCCAGTTTCCTCTTTTTTACTCTGCTTTTGTTTCCACTTGGCTCTACCAGTCCACCTCCGCAGAACTCCATGGCACCTCTTCCCTCACTTGCACCCAGTCTATGTGGCTTGCCACCAACACGGGCTTTGGGTACAGGCGGTGGCCCAAGCATAGTGGAGGTGGGAGGTTCTGGATCTATGGGTGGGTCCACAGCCATGCGTTTGACCTTACGTCGTCGCCTAAGGCTTCGAGTCCCCTCTGCTGAGCCCAGGACACCCAGGTCATCCGGCCAGAGCGGCCGTTTACTTCGCCCCATGTCGGCTGTGTAGGGGATTCGCCGTTTGGGGCCAAGTTGTTCATCTGAGTCACTGTTGTCACGGGCATGGCTATTGGCAGCAGAGACAGCTCCTGTACTGGCACGGTAGTCCTGCAACAAATGACACTGTGGTGAATACCAGGCTGTGATGCTGATGCTAAATTAAGACACTTGCATCAACACGAGTATGTCAGCTAAGACAGAAGCAACAGCAGTGGGGCCAGATTTATGAAACACAGACACATTTTTACCCAAATAAAAATGTTTGCTATTGTCCAAAACGCCACACTATTTTAATATATTTTGGATCCCCCCCCCCCCCAGTTACATTTTTCTCCTCTTCTCAAAACAACTACAGCAAGCCAGATAACTACATCCTCAAATGTAGTAAAACTGGCTCAGCTGGTCTTAGGTAACACTGTTGACACAGGGTTTCAAACAGATGTGTCTTGTCCACAGTCCCTATTCAATTCACCCTATCTCACCTTATGTTCCTCCACACTGGACTCTGAACCCTCACTGAGGTGGCCCGTCTCCCACGGTGGATGTGGGTTGTCTGAGCGTCGTTTCCTACCCCTCCGCTTCCGAGCCTGTCTCTTTAGCAGACAGCCCACTGCCAGTGCATGGTCACCTCCATCACCAAAACCACCACGGGCAGCTTGCTCTGAGCTCTCCTCCAGCGCTGACACCAGGTCATGGACCAGCTCGTCCATCGTTCGGCGAAAGTGCCTGAGATTAAGCAAAAAGGAGGGTAAATACAATTTTATCTCACACCAGGAGTGGACAATCAGATACCTAAAGCACTTACAAGCACTAACGATTTCGCGTGTGCACGTGTATTGGTATAGAGTATAAGAATGTAGCCATTATGTGTAGATTCCTATTGATGGGCAAACCGCAAGGAAACTTAAGAGACGACTCCTGACTAAACAGATGCAAATTGAAATGCTATCACGTCAGCTAGCTGTCGATAAGCCCAATTGACGGTGACAACTTTGGACATGGGAGTAAGCTAGCTGTAAAATATCTGAGACTATAGCCTGGTGATTATTCACATTACATAACGTCCATGTCTTCCCAGCAAGCAAAGCTAGGGCTAACACACGATGGGTGCACTGCTGAAAAACAGTATTAACAAATCTCAGGCGATACCATTTAACAGCCCGCGATTGTGGGTTGCAAGGTTCTCTAAATCGACGCTTGCTTTAGTTTGCACTTTAAGTTGTTAGCTTCGAGGGCTAACGTTTTCTTGCTACTTAGCCAAGCCCTTCCAAAACAAACCCTGAACTACAGAATTTAAAAGCTGACCAACTGCTGGTACGTAACAGCGTTAACATGTAATAACACTCACGGCATTAACTTATACTTAGTTTAAACAAGCGCCGCCAAAAAGTAAACAACAAACACACCCTAAAATATTCAGAAGAGCTTAGCTGCTAGCCTGTTAGCGCAGCTAGCCTTTTCTCTGCCTCTAGCCGGCTGATTCACGAGAGTGGAGTGGACGTGAACAATATGTTACGTCTCCGCGGTTTCAAACACCACCTACCAGCCAGTTCCCGCTTTGCCGATGGTTTTTAGATTAGCTGCACGGAACATGAAAGCCACCAAGTCCCCGCTATCCTTAGCCAGAAACAACGGACAAACACTGACACGCCACTGAAACCATTCTGGCACAAAAGCTAACGATCAGCTAACTGGATATGCGACAAGAGGAGGACACCGTGAAAGCAGCAGCAAGGTACTGTGTTGCCTTTGAGTGCTGAAGAAAATCTACAGCATTGCGATGGGAGAAAGAGATCGTCAGAACATAATAATATTAAGGAGCATTATAATTATTATATTTAAATACGCCAAAACTGGATAAAATATATGTATGTATGTGGTTGATGTCGTATCTATAAATATTTGCGTACCATTAACTGTCATGTATGTACACAATAACTGAAAAGCTGCTGTTGCAATAATGTACATGAATGCAACATCAAGCGCTTGACTTCCACGTGTATTTACCTGTATTGAACACTAGAGGACGGTGTAGTATAAAACTGGATCCATGGTTGAACTCTGCCCTGATAGCGGCTGGAGGAGGACTATCCTCCGCCTGTGGGCACTTTGGCACGAGCGAGGTGCCCACGGCAGCACCCGCTGCTTGTTGAGAGTAAGAGCAACAAGCGCTTTCACGTCAAAAGTCGTCATAAATTAAGCCTCCAATAACACCAGAAGCTAGTCGCTTTTTAGGGAAAAAACGACGCTAAGGGGGTTTGAAAACTCCCTAAATATAGTGACAAAATCGCTAAGTTGGCAACACTGTTTTCAGGGTATTTAAAAAAAATTCAAAACAAAACAAAACCGTGCATCTCAATGGTATTCTCTGAGCATGCGCAGAATTACGCACAGTTGTCATGTGATCCAGTGAGCGAACAAAGGATCAAAGGCTCAAAGAGCGCTGACGTCATATTCGCAGCCACAAAAGTCTATAAATACCCCCTCTTCACCTTTGCAAACACAGTTTTCTTGGAACATTTTCAGAAACGGCGAGTTGTGTTTAGCAAACCAGAAACTTTTCAGAAAGGGACTATTTTTAAACTTAAACAATTAAGCAAACATTTTTTATTGTGACACTTTGCATTAAAACGTTTAAAGAAATGTCACACGAAACATTTAATAATTCACAGTCTGACGGAGAGATTCGAGAGGAATCACAAAGACTGTATGGGTTGATGGAGAGAGAAATACCTGACCCTATGGAGCTTCAAATGAAAATTCAACAACTCCAGTTGGAGTTGAGCACCCTAAAGCTCAAAAAGAATTATTATAAAGATCATTTCCATCAGTCAAGAGATGAGCTTAAACACGTGAAGGCTCAGGCTAAAGAAAATCAGACACAGGTGGAATCTCTGGAGGCTAAACTTCAGGAACAGGAAAAGTACGTTCAGACAATGCACCATGACTTTTTGGAAAAGGCGGAATCTCTCATTGAGCAGAACAGCAGCATTGCTGCTCAGTTGTCTCAGATTCAAAGTGATAAAAACGAGCTAAAGAGACAGAACACAGATCTCAAGGACTCTTTAGAGAGACTTGAGCAGCAAGTGGGAGAAGCTCACCATGAAATAATAAAAAAAGAAGAGATAATAGAAAAACAATATAGGAAAGTATTTCAGAAGACAGAACTCACAGTTGAGCTGAAAAGAGAAATTTGTACTCTTCAGCGTCAGGTGAGACAGACACTTGATGAAAAGCAGTTGCAGGTCAAATCTCTGGAGGCTAAAATGCAGGAGCAGGTTAGCACAATTCAGAGGATGCACCGTGACTTTCATGAAAAAAAAGAATATTTCCTTGAGGAGAACAGCAGCATTACTGCTGAGATAGACAAATTAAAAACAGCAAACACAAATCTCAAGAAACGTTTGCAAAATCTTGAGTATCAAGAAAAGACAACAGAAAGTCTGACACTGCAAATATTTTGGCTGGAAGAAAAAGTCAAAAAGCAAAATTTCAAGATTGTTCATAACAAAGCTCTCATAGATGAACTTTATGAACATCTTAAAATGAAAAGAGAAATAATTAATAATCTTAAGGATGAGCTGAGACGGGAGGAGGAAGAAGAAATATTAGCTGCTGTTCACAACATCACTGGTGAACCTCTGCAGCTGGAGAATTTTGCTCCTGAACCCGAGGAGCTTGTTTCTCCTGTCTCAGAACCATCTCCTGATGTGGTCCCGACACAGGAGAATCTTGCTCCTGAACCCGAGGAGCTTGTTTCTCCTGTCTCAGAACCATCTCCTGATGTGGTCCCGACACAGGAGAATTTTGCTCCTGAACCCGAGGAGCTTGTTTCTCCTGTCTCAGAACCATCTCCTGATGTGGTCCCGACACAGGAGAATCTTGCTCCTGAACCCGAGGAGCTTGTTTCTCCTGCCTCAGAACCATCTCCTGATATGGTCCAGACACAGGACAATCTTGCTCCTGAACCTGAGGAGCTTGTTTCTCCAGTCTCAGAACCATCTCCTGATGTGGTCCCGACACAGGACAATCTTGCTCCTGAACCTGAGGAGCTTGTTTCTCCTGCCTCAGAACCATCTCCTGATGTGGTCCCGACACAGGACAATCTTGGTCCTCAACCCGAAGAGCTTGATTCTCCTGTCTCAGAAGCATCTCCTGACGTGGTTCCGACTAGTGGTTCATGGCGTCATGGTGCCAAACGCCTACTTAAAATAGGTTTAGGCGTTGCCGCAGTAGGCCTTATTATACCTGCAGCTTACTGGGGCTTTTCAAAGCTTAATAGTGATAGCCTATTTAACTCTGTCTGTGGCCTCCTTGAGCCATATTCCTACCTTGATGATCGATTAGTCCCTTTTTAAAGACTAGTAATGATGGACTGCTTTTCATCCACAGTCCAGAAAATCATACGTTGTTCATGTTAGACAACATGAGCAACATTTAGCTAACTTGTGCTCTCATTTTTCTTTTCTTTTGCCTCTCACCCCCCAACCAGTCGCGACAGATGGCTGCCCCTTCCTGAGCCTGGTTCTGTCAAAGGTTTCTTCCTGTTTAAAGGGAGTTTTTCCTTTCCACTGTGCCTAGTGCTTGCTCACAGGGGATCATTTGATTGTTGGGGTTTAATTTGCTTGAACTAAAAAACTTCAACATTCTGGTGAGGGGTTCACATAGTAGGGAGCACTACAAAAGCTACAAATCTTTTAAAAAGATTTGTTAGCAGCAAATAAAAATAAAGAAAACTATTTTTGAAAAACATCTCTTACGGCTGTTTATTTGCTTAAATGAACACATATTTTTTGTCATAGAAGAATATACATTGTCTTAAGTATTTAATCATTTTAAATTTAGCCCTGCGCTGCATGAGATAAACTGAGATGAGATAAACTGTGGCACAGACGGCTGTCGGCCTGGCGAGGGAAAGTTCTTCTTCAACCTCCAAACTGAACCCAGTTTGTTACTCGCAGCATCGCAAAATTAGACACAGCAATTTCTTAGAGTCTGGTTTAAGTCCTGAAATGACATCTCCTTACCTGTCACGGTTCTGGGTCAGTTTGACCCAGTATTTTGAGTTGTTATGTTTTGGTGTGTTTTTTGCATTATGGCGCCGGTGAGGTCGGCTGCCGTCACGACTGCTCCGACCACTTTTTCTTTGTCTTTTAAGTTAGTTTTCAGCGTTTCTAAATCGGCAAAATCATCACCATTGGGTACATTAGGTATGACAGTGACACTCTTGTTTCTATTGGTATACAATGTACTCACAATTCGAAGTTTTTAACTCCGGATCCGAGCTGGCCGAGTGAGATCTCGAGGGAGAACAAAGGGAAGCGGCGGCGGCCTAGAGGGAAGCGAGCCGGCGTCAGGAACAGGCTGAGAGCTCGTGCACACCGCACACCTCTGCCTAGCATCCTGCTCGCCAACGTCCAGTCACTGGAGAACAAGCTTGACGACCTCAGGGCCAGGGTAAAGTTCCAGAGAGACATTCGGGACTGCAATCTCCTCTGCTTCACCGAGACATGGCTGAACCCAGCGGTGCCGGACCACGCCATCCAGCCGGCCGAGTTCTTCTCGGTTCACCGCATGGACAGGACACGGGACTCGGGGAAGTCAAGGGGAGGCGGCGTGTGTTTAATGGTGAACAACAACTGGTGCAACAGTGCGAACGTTGTTCCTCTCACACGCTCCTGCACACCAAATCTGGAACTACTGTCCATCATGTGTCGTCCTTTTTATCTACCTCGGGAATTTACATCGGTCATTGTAAGTGCCGTTTATATTCCACCACAAGCGGACACGGTCACCGCCTTATGCGAGCTGCATGAGGCACTCACACAGCACCAGACACAACACCGGGACGCTGCGCTTATTGTGACGGGGGACTTTAATAGCGCCAACCTCAAACGCGCAGCGCCGAACTTTTATCAACACATCACCTGCCCCACCAGAGGTGAAAGGACACTGGACCACTGCTACACTACGGTCAAGGACGGCTACAAGGCACAATCCCGCCCCCCGTTTGGCAAATCTGATCACGCCGCCATCTTCCTCATGCCAAAATACAAACAAAGGCTGAAACAGGAAGTTCCGGTTCAGAGGAAGGTCGCGCGCTGGACGGATCAATCGGTGGCCGCGTTACAGGACGCACTCGATGACGCAGACTGGGGCATGTTCAGAAACAGCTCCGACGATGACGTCAACGTGTTTACGGAAGCGGTTGTGGGATTCATTGGGAAACTAGCGGATGATACCGTGGAGACAAAGACTATCACAACGTTTCCCAACCAGAAGCCGTGGGTGGATAAAACCATCCGCGACGCTCTGAGATCCCGCACCGCTGCCTACAACACGGGACTCATGACGGGGGACATGGACCCGTACAAAGCCGCGTCATATAACGTGCGGAGGGCGGTGAAAGAGGCGAAGCAGCGCTACGGGAGGAAACTAGAGTCACAACTCCAACAGAGTGACTCTAGGAGCCTGTGGCGGGGACTAAGGACAATAACGGACTATAAAGCACCAACAACCGGTATGACGAACGCGGCCGTGACTCTGGCAGACGAGCTGAACACTTTCTATGCTCGCTTCGAGGCTGCAGCTAAGGTCTCCAACAATGCTAGTGTTAGCGGCGCTAACGGCTGCAGACAGGAAGATACTGCCAGCACCGGAAACGTGCTCGTCATCTCCGAGCATGAAGTAAGGAGAGCCTTCAAGAGAGTGAACACCAGGAAAGCAGCAGGACCAGACGGCATCCCAGGTCGTATCCTAAGAGACTGCGCATACCAGCTAGCTCCTGTGTTCACTGAGATATTCAACATCTCTTTATCTCAGTCGGTGATCCCCACATGCTTCAAAGAGTCCATCATTGTTCCTGTCCCGAAGAAACCCCACCCTGCTTCTCTCAATGACTATCGCCCTGTAGCCCTCACCTCAGTAGTGATGAAGTGCTTTGAACGCCTGGTCAGAGACTTCATCATTTCTTCACTACCAGACACACTGGACCCACTACAGTTCGCTTACCGTCCAAATCGTTCCACAGACGATGCCATCTCTCATCTCCTCCACACATCACTCACTCACTTGGACACTAGAAGGGGGAATTATGTTAAAATGCTCTTCATAGACTACAGCTCTGCATTTAACACCATAATTCCCTCCACACTCACCACCAAGCTGGAGCATCTGGGACTCAGCTCATCTATGTGTCAGTGGATCTCCAACTTCCTAACTGGCAGACCACAGGCAGTAAGGATGGGCGGACATGTCTCAGCCTCCACCACTCTCAGCACTGGAGCCCCCCAGGGGTGTGTTCTGAGCCCCCTGCTGTACTCTCTGTACACATATGACTGTGTGGCCACTACCAGCTCCACCACCATCATCAAGTTTGCTGACGACACCGTCGTGGTGGGCCTGATCTCTGATAACAACGAGACGGCCTACCTGAAGGAGATTAGGAATCTGGAGAACTGGTGCCAGAGGAACAACCTCCTTCTAAACGTCAGTAAGACAAAGGAGCTGATAGTGGACTTCAGCACTAAGCAGGAGAGGAACTACCAGACCATCAACGAGTGCCCAGTGGAGAGAGTGGACAGCTTCAAATACCTCGGAGTTCACATCACGCAGGACCTGTCATGGTCCTGTCACATCAACACCGTGGTGAAAAAGGCCCGACAGCGTCTCTACCACCTCAGACGCTTGAGAGACTTCCAACTGCCCTCCAAGGTGCTCAGGAACTTTTACTCGTGCACCATAGAGAGCATCCTGGCGGGAAACATCTTAACCTGGTTCGGGAACAGCACCATGCAGGACAGACGAGCTCTACAGAGGGTTGTGCGGTCAGCTGAGCGCACCATCCGCTCCGAGCTCCCTGACCTGCACTCAATCTACAGCAGGCGGTGCTGGACCAAGGCCAGGAAGATCGTGAAGGACCTCAGCCATCCCAACAACAGACTGTTCTCTCTGCTGAGGTCAGGAAAGCGATTCCGCTCCCTGAAGACCAACACAGAGAGACTGAGGAGGAGCTTCTTCCCGCAGGCGATACGGTCTCTCAATCACACCACCACACAGTACTGACCCACACATACAGTTCTTACACACACACTGGACTTTCTGGACTTTGGTTTTGCACAACACTGGTCACTATATTCTTCATTTCCGGTTAATACTTGTACAGCTGCTGTTATTGTGTATATATTTATTTACATTTATATTTCTTCATACATTCTTATATAGTTCTATATTGTGTATTTTGTATTTTGTTGTACAGTTATTTTATTTTCAACTTTAATTTATATATTTATCTTTATCTTATTCTTCCCAGTTAAATTTACCCTTCATTCTAATTTGTGTTGTACAGTTATTTCATTTTTAACCTTAATTTATATTTTATTCCTTCTTAGTTAAATTTACCCTTTTTAATTTTTCATATTTATTTCCTATCTTATTCATAGCCTTTTCCTTTTTTGTTCTCTTTAGGTCACGAGCAGTTGTCCAAGCATTTCACTGCATATCGTACTGTGTATGACTGTGTACGTGACAAATAAAATTTGAATTTGAATTTGATTTGGATTGTTTTCTTATTCTCTTGTGGTGCTTTTGTTGGTTATGATGATGATGATGATGATGATGGTGATTATTAATCTATGTTTTAGTTATTCTTGTTTAGGGATAGGTTTTGTGTTCTCATGTTTATTGCTGGTTTAGTTCAGTGTCTAGTCTGTCTCTCTCTGTCCAGTCCGTGTCTTAGTTTAGTGTGTATTGTTTCCTGTTTTATTTTGAAGGATTGTGTCTTATGTCAGTGTGTCCAGCTTCGATCCCCTGACTCGTTAGCCCCAATCTCTCCCAGCTGTGTCTCCCTCCTGTTTTCCATTCCCTGATTACTTCCCTGTGTATATTAACCCTGTGTTTGCCCTTCCTCAGTGCTACATTGTTGTACCATCGGATTATGCCTGTGTGTTTTATACTGTGGTCAGTATTTTCGTGTTCACTACCCTTGTTCAGTTCATGTTTTAATTTCTCCAGCAATAAAGTTGAGGTTTTGAGTTACAATTCTGTGTTCGAGTCCTGCATTTGGATCCTCATTTCTGCCTGCCCGCACACAAAGCCCTGACATTACCAGCATAGAAGCATTCACAGTCATTACACTGTATGTACACTATATGTGAAAAAAAAGAAGAAAAACAGAAAGCCAAATATGTCTGTGAGGGTTCTCAGTCATCCAGGTCATCGTAGTCAAGGGAGCTTGCAAAGAAAGGCGTCTGGACTTCTTTAAGTTACTTGAAAACGTTTCACCTCTCATCCAAGGAGCTTCTTCAGTTCTAAGGTCAAATGGTGGAGAGTCCCAGATATAAACCTAGTGGGAGAAAGCCAAATAAGAAATACTTCTAAGCAGTAGAAGGTTGTTGACAGTAGCAAGCTACAGGTCTCTCAATATCTTTCAATATTGCTCTCCCTGAGAACGCTGTGAACAGCTAGGTTTAAGGTATTCTCAGGTATTAGAATTTAACACATTTAAGTATACTGACATAAGTAAGTTAGTGGAAGTTTCAGGTGACCTCCTGCAGCTTGCTGGAATTCTTGTCTGGATTGCCTAAGCAAACACTTGCTTGGTTGGCAACAAGATATCAAGTTAGTGGGGCACCTGAGACACACTTTGTCTAATTAATTGCAGTGTTTTGCCATTCTCAGTGAGAGATGAGAGGCCTTATAAGTGGGTTTTGATAACAATGTCCCGGGGGTACAAGCTGCAGTTTCGTCATCGATCTCACCCTTTTCAGAGAAAGTGACTTCTGTCACACTCTGTGAAGACACTGGGCTTGTCATAGGAAATATGCTACAAAAGGGCTATCACAATAGTGCAATCAGAACACGGGATTAATGAGCAAGGGATTTTATTCCACTTACTTCTTGATTCCAGATACTATATGTCCTGAAGACCATCACTCCAGGAGAGTGGTTCACCTTAGTCCTCAATGATGCTTACTTCCATGTGCCAGTTCATTTTGAACACAGAAGGTTTCTGCATTTCACCTTTTGGGAAGTGTGCATCAGTTTGCTATCCTCCCCTTCGGCCTGTCCCTTGCCCGTTGGATTTTTACGAGGTGACAAGGCCATCCTTGACCTCAATAATCCTGCTGAGAATAAAGATCCCTGATGATTTGCTTATCTGCATCCCCTTATTAATTAACATTCCCAAGACCACATGGTGGTCTTGGGAATGTTAATTAGTTGGGCAAAGAGCTTCCTACATCAATCATAGCAGGCCAAGCTCAACCCTCCAAGACCCAAAGGTTAAAACTTTTCACTATATAAATAAAATGGAATTGCAATTTAATGAATATGTCAATAATTTATAGTGTTTTTAAATATTCCAGTATAGTAGATACATGGATGTTAATGCACAGTAATTGTACACAGTATTGTGTCTGACATTACCTCTAAGAGGGCGCCATGGAGTCAGTAACGTGTAGAAAAATGCATAGATAACAAAACTGGAATCATATAAATACGGTTACACCAGCAAAACAATGTGAGTTAACTGTTACTGTTTAACTTTTGTGTTAACTAGATTGACATTAATGAAGTCAAGGTTAAATTTTAGTAATGGTGGTTTCAAAATATTTTCAATGCACTGATAGGTGATCCAGAAGTAGAGGAGTCATCAGTGAATAATGAAACTGGAGATGTCACTTCTAGAGCAGGACATCTGACTTAATTCTAATGAACCACGTGCCATTCATTCTTCTTAAAAATTTATCACAGTAGTTCATTAAAGAAAACACGAGAGAGTGAGAGAGAGAGAATATGAACTTAGATTAAATAAATAACTCAAACAAGTAAGAAAGGAAACATTCTAAATTCTCATTGTACTGTTTTTGCATCGCACAGTTACTTTTTTTGTGACGTAATTGTGAGTAACTGTGCATCGCAATCAGTGTTGGTCAAGTTACATAAAAAAAGTAACTAATTACTGATTACTTCCCCAAAAAAGTAATCCTGTTACTTTACTGATTACTTATTTTCAAAGGTAATTAATTACTTAGTTACTTAGTTACTTTTTAAAAATAATAATAATAATAATAATAATAAATTTTATTTATGAGCGCCTTTCAAGTCACCCAAGGACACTTTACAATAGGATAAAACACTTAGTAAAACAATGGCGGAATAAGAACAATAAAATAAAGCACAAGATAAAATGAACAAACAGTGGATTCACAGTGAATATGCAGATTTGAACAGATGAGTTTTGAGTTGGGATTTAAACTGGGGGAGAGAACCAATATTTCTTATTTCAGGGGGCAGAGAATTCCACAACCTGGGAGCAGAGCAGCTGAAAGCTCTGCTTCCCATGGTGGTGAGGCGGAAGGAAGGTACAGTAAGCTGGACAGAAGAAGAAGAACGAAGTGAACGGGCAGAACAAGTGGTGGTTAACAGGTCAGAAAGGTAAGAAGGAGCGAGGTTATGAAGGGCCTTGAAGGTGAGCAGAAGAAGTTTGAAAATTATCCGGAATTTCACAGGGAGCCAGTGAAGTTCCTGAAGAACAGGGGTGATGTGCTGGTAGGAGGGGGTTCTGGTGATAATGCGAGCAGCAGAGTTCTGAACCAGTTGAAGCTTATGGAGGGATTTTTGGAGGAGACCATGCAGAAGAGAATTGCAGTAGTCAATACGGGAGGTAACAAGACTATGTACAAGAATGGACGTAGACTGGGTGGAAAGAGAAGGAAGCAATCTGTTAATGTTACGTAGATGGAAGTAGGCAGAACGGGTGAGGTTATTGATGTGTGATTTATAAGAAAGTGAACTGTCTAGGATGACACCAAGGCTCTTAACCTGAGGAGAAGGGAGAACTGTGGAGTTATTGATGGTGAGTGAGAAATGGTTTGCCTTCAAAAGGTTGGATTTGGTGCCAATAAGGAGGATCTCAGTTTTATCCTCATTGAGCTTTAGAAAATTAGAGGTAAACCAGGATTTTAACTTGGATAGACATTCTGTAAGGGAAGAAGGTGGGAGGGAGGAATCAGGTTTGCAAGAGAGATATAACTGGGTGTCATCAGCAAAACAGTGAAACTGAAGATCAAATTTGCGGAAGATGGTACCTAGAGGGAGGATGTATATTATAAAGAGAAGAGGGCCTAAAACTGAGCCTTGGGGTACACCAGAGGTGACGGGGAATAGACGAGAGCGGAATGATCTTAGTTGAATAAACTGGGAACGGTCGAGGAGATATGATTGAAACCAGGCGAGGGGTGTGTCAGAGATGCCGAGAGAGGAAAGTCTGCTCAGAAGGACAGAGTGAGAAATGGTGTCAAAGGCTGAGCTCAGATCTAAAAGGACGAGAATGGTGAGAAGACCAGAGTCAGCTCCGATTAAGAGATCGTTAGTGACTTTAAGTAGAGCAGTTTCGGTACTGTGACATGAGCGAAAACCAGATTGAAATCTCTCATAGATGTTATTATTAACCAGGTGTAAATGAAGTTGAGCTGCAACCACTTTTTCGAGTATCTTAGAAATGAAGGGTAGATTGGAAATCGGACGGAGGTTGTTAAAGTTGTTAGGATCTAAAGAAGGTTTTTTCAGTATAGGAGTGACTAGAGCAGTCTTCAATAAGGAGGGAACGATACCGGTGGTGAGAGAAGAGTGAATGATAGCACAGATGAGTGGGAGTAAAGAAGAGAGGCAGAATTTCACAAGCCCCGTGGGCATGGGGTCAAGATGACATGTGGCAGGTTTTGATTTACATATTAACTCGGAAATATCAGATAAATCAGGAAGATGAAAAGTGGAAAACGGCTCAAAAAGGAGAAAAGGTTCTGGAGAGGGCGTAGACACAACATTTGATCTGAGTTGCTGGTGGATGTTATCGATTTTCGTAGTCCAGAACAGCATCAAGGAGTTGCATGTTTCAGAGGAATAGAAGTGCGGTGGTAAAGCGTTGGGGGGTTGAATTAGTTTGTTGAAAACTGAAAACAGAGTCCTAGCATTACCCTCATAAGAACTGATAATACCAGAGTAGAAGCTTTGTTTGGCCTTGTTAATGGAGTCTTTATACTGAAGTACATGGTATTTATAGATTTCTGAATCAACAGTTAAACCAGATTTCTTATATTTACGCTCTAGCTGCCGAGCTTTTAGTAGCAGAAAGATTCGAGGGAGTAAGACCAGAACAGCAGACCAAGTCCAGGGTGTGTCCTTTAGAGTGAGTGGGGAAATCGATAAATTGTTTAAATTCAGAGCCTTCGAGACAGGAGGAAAAGTCTCTGGTGAGCAGAAGGTCATTATTGTCCATGTGAATGTTGAAATCTCCCACCAAGATCACATTTGGGGAGAGAGATGAAAGATGGGTTAGTAGATTAGCAAAGTCACTGAGAAAGACAGGGTTAGGTTTGGGGGGGCGGTATACAGTAGCTATGATAGTGGGAATGGGTCCAGTCAGCTCACATGCAAGGACCTCTAGAGAACTAAAGGTATCAACATTAACCGGCAGGACTTTCAAGTGCTGGCGAAAAAGGATCGCGAGACCACCCCCACGACCTGAGCAGCGGGGTTTAGAAAAGTAAACAAACCCCAGAGGAGCAGATTCGTTTAGCTGAGAAAAGTCATCAGGTTGTTGCCAGGTTTCAGTTAAGCAGAAAAAGTCAAACTTACGGTCAGATAGGAGGTCTTGGATGAGAGGTCCCTTACTTGTCAATGAACGAATGTTTAGAAGACCGAAGTTGAGTGGAGTATCTTCTTTTTTGCTAATCGCAGTGGGCGCCCTGGGCAGGTGGGCTAGAGATCGATGGTTGACAGCCCGATCAGGGTTCCTGCGAGGGCGGCGAGTAGCAGACCAGAACGATTTAGTTCCATTGGAGTTATGGAAAATCCTGCGGGACCCGCGATGGATGTATCTCTGGCGAGGCTGGAAAGTGATGCCCGGGTGGTAGTGAAGCTCCCGGAAAGGACTGAAAATCTAGCAGCACAAGCACAGAGATGCTAACATTAGCGTGGAGGCTGTTAGGTCCAGAGTGAAGGGGAACGTCCTTACATGTTTAATAGACATTAAAGCTTTAATATGAAAGGAACAACTCTTTTTATCTAGCTGTAGTGTCACTTTTCAAGAAAATCTCACATGGTCAGGTGGGAGACATTTGATGAGCTGACACTGAATGACCTTTGTACCCTTCCTCAGTTCTGCACTCAGTTCTCCAACTTTTGTCATGATGAGTCTGGTTTGCACATTTCTGTGAAGGGAGTAGCAAACTCTACTCTTCTAATATAGCAAATACTTTATGAATACATTTAATCTCTTTAAAATTAAATGTGCTGCTGGGAATCCTTGGCACTCGTGTGAATGTCACTTTGACACATAACACCCACCAAACAGTGTTTTAGACTAAGGAGCCCCCCCATCCCCACCCCTTAGACTAACAAAGGTCATCAGTTCAAACACACTGTGTATAATAGTCTAATATTAATTACAGTAATCACTGGAAGAGTCACTGGGTACTTGGGAGTCTTGGATTTCACCCAATGCAACAGGTGGTCTTGTCTCAACGTGATGCAACAACACTATACTGTCAACAAAGGATCAACACCCACAACAGGTGGCACAGTCTGAACTAATGAGACATTTACATATTAAAAGGCACTGTCAGGCATGTCTTATTAGGTAGATCTCTGTGCCAGTGCAGCTTATTGTGTCATTCTTGTGTGATCATGTCTAAAGGGAAGATGCCCAGTTCCACTAAAATGCAATTTTAGCAGGTGTCCCCCTCATCAAATGCCTAAGAAATCAAAGGGTCTGGTGCATGATGACCACTCCAGACCCAGCTCAGGTTTCCAACCAGGGGGCCTGGGTAAATTTAGTAAGACACTGTTCACTTGCACTCAACAGTCAGACACTTGACATGCGCGGAGAGAGTAAGGATACAAGTTCTTGAGCAGACCAGACTCATATCTATCGAGAGGTGGCAAAGACCAAACATCTGCCGCTGGGATTAAACACACTATGGAATCATGATATCAGCAGAAGATGGAGACGAGTTAGATGAGGCTGCTCAGAACTATGCCACTGACACCACCTGGAGCTGGGTAAAGCGATTTAAGAAAAAAGAAAATCATCTGCATGTGTGGAAAAAAACACAAAAGCATGAATAACGCTTAAAGCAAGTTATACCCGTTTGTGTGTTTCAGCATTTGTGCAATGTGAACATGAATAAAATAGTCACGACAACCTTTCAAAGTCATGCAGTAGGTTCTCTGAGTAGAAGCAGGGAGAGCGGGGTTGTATTTTTCCATAATCCACCAGTGTAAGACTAGACGTTACCACTGAAACTGAAGATGACGGGCTCAGACTCATTAGGTCAAGTAAAAGTTACGAGATACCCTACAGCAGTTGTTATCAACTATATTCACAAATGCATCCACAACACCGAAAGACAGCAGATGTTTTCCTTTTTGTTTTTCCGTATTTGTTTGACATCTTACAGTTAACTTAAATGACTTTTTAAAAACAATCTACAACCATAAGCCCTGGAAAAGCTCATTATTTTTCCTTTTAGTCTCTGAGTCAGAGTTTAGTCTTTTCAGCCTCTGTCTCATGATCCTCAGGCCAGAATCGCCTCAGCCAATCAGAAACCTATATTATTTTAACAACTGACTCAATTAAAATGTCGTTTAACAAGAATTAGTAATACCTGAGGCAAACTGTGTTGAGTAAGTCCGGTTTATGGTGGAGTCATTTGTAAAAAATGACTGTCAAGCACCTTTCGCTGCATTTTTTGTATGTATTAAAGTGCATGACCAGATCTATGACAGGACAAGCAAACATTTTACCTGTAAATCAGTAATTCATTTAAATGTTAAATGTAGCACGTTGTCTGCAGAATGGACAGTGTGCTATTACACCCTTACATTGTAAGTACAGTATGTGACCACTGCTTAGGAAGGCAGTGAACTGACATCTCACAAGTCATCACTTCCTCTTGGCCTCACAGGGTGTGAGAACACAAAAGCAAAAATGATTTCCCCTTAGCGGGGCTGTCCTAAAAGAACAAGAACAGCTTACATGTTCACCAGTTGAGGTCTATTACAACAGTGTAAATGCACCAAGTAGAAATTTGAAGCTGATGTTTTTCTTCAGCCGAGTAGGCAAGTGAGACTGTCACATGTCAGCAGGTTTCTTGTAGCCTGACACAGGTCACGTCTCTGACCATTCATGTTGAAAATTAAACTGATATCATGTGCTTTTTTAAAAGTGTACAACGCTGGCTGAGTTTGCCTGGCAAAACAACGTGTTCTTGGAAACATGTCGGCAGCTATGTGGCTCATGTATCCTCGGAGGGTCCAGTGACGCCAGCGTTTGTCACCGACATAATGTGTGTCCCGCCTGTTTACGTAGGCACTCTGGGATAGGCTTACCGATGGTACAGATATACATCGGTATGTGTAACATCGAGTGTTTAAAGGACAGGGTGTTTACTGCAGATATTTAAAATAGTTTATGTAAAAAGACAAAGCGAAAGTGTTTTGGCGTTCAGTGTAACAGTGTAAGCATAACATGTTTTACACTGATGAGTTGTTTTGACCCCTTTTTAGGTACACCTGCTTAAAAGGCTTGTTGCTTATATGTGATCACGTGGCAGCAACACAATCCATTTAGGTATGTAAACATGGTGAGGATCACCCACCAAAGTTCAAACTGAGCATCTGATTTAAGTGCCAGACACGCTGGTCTGAGCATTTCAGAAACTGATGATCGAGTGGGATTTTTCCATATAACCATTAGTAGGGTTTACAGAGAATGGTCTGGAAGTGAACAAACATTAATTGAGGCCAGTTCTCTGGGTGGAAGTCTCCTATTGATGCCTCAGGTCTGAGGAGAATGGAATCTGTACCATGAAGAATTAAGGCGCCCCTGCTATATAAATAAATCTGACCTTGACCTTGACCTTGACCTTGAAGGCAAAACGAGGTGCTAACAATAAATAAAGTGGCCAGTGAGTAAAGATGACCATAGGGTGTAATAAAGTAAACTTCTGCAAAAGCGAGATTAAAAGCATCCTGGCCAAAAATATTTGCATTACTTCCATTTGAAATTTGCATTGAGAAAAAAAATGACTAAGAGCGCCTCATATTTCCTGACACCAACTGTCAGAATTTGAAAAAGGATGGTTGCGAAAGTGCAAACCTAAAACAATAAACGCTCATTTTAAGTTGTGATGGAAAACTACTATGAAGACACACACTCTTCCCCTTTCTGCCTCACAGTCTGGTAAAACAATTAGATCGTGTTCACTCAGAGACACATTTTCCCAGACACACAGGCTGAGCTTGGTTTGGTTGCAGAAGAGCTGCACGTGAGGCTTTTGTAGCGTGTAACCCCGTCCAGTATTTGTCCTGGAGCATGAGGGGAGAAGCAGTCTGCTGTCAGGATTTTGGGCTCTGAGGCACAGAGATACAGACAGAGTGGTTTTGGCAGTAATGTAATTGTACCATTAATGACAGTAGAGCCGCTTTTTTTAAATTAGAAATGAAATTGGTGCATTTACATCCTGACTTTGTTTCCTTCTCGAGTATGTTAGTCTTTGCAAACTCAGCGTTTGCATCTTTCTACATTAAATACCTATTTTTGCTTATGTTTAGTGTCCTAATCTCACTAACCACGAGCCGACCACATCCTCTTCGCACAGTCTCACTGGAGGGTCTCGCGCTGTAAGCAAACATGGCATGTGTTACGAGGCAGAGCTGTGATTGGCTAGAAAGATCACCTCACAGCATCAGACCTGACTGACAGACTGGTGACTTTAAACGCTTACGAAGCTTCCACTGCTTCCCGCTGTCAAAGACTTAAGTAAAGTGAGATGTCTTGCTGTAGATTTATTTTTTTTGTTATCAGGGTTACAAGTTTAATGCGACTGGATGTAAACGGTCACGAAAGAGCATAAAGTCACTCTGTAGGCACAGAAGAGCTCCGACAAAGTAAGAAAGAGGGTAATTTTGTTGCCACTGTGGCAATTGAATCGATTTTTTCTTTCTTCTTGGCAACTCAACAGCTCGACGCTGATTGGCCAACTAACGGGTCGGGGGTTTTTTTTGCAAGTGACGTCACCCAGTGACAGGACTCCTGAGTGAGAGGAACAGACTCGCTTAGAGAGGAAGAGTCAACGCTTTAACTTAAACGGTAGCGTTTTTGCTCCATGCTCCCAGGAGCTGCATCCGGGCATCAGACATCACCTGTATCGAGGAACAGGAGGTCTTTTAAAATGTTTCGTTGTTTTATTATTCCCGGTTGATGAAACGCTCGTCTCCCGTGTGTTGGTTAAAAGGCAGCCCCTCAGCTCAAACAGGTATGTTTTGGATTGTTTATGTATATTTGACTGCACCTGACTCTGAGATGAAACCGATGATAAACTGTCTTTATTTACTCTGTAGATGTCTGTTATAACCACACTGGCCACTTGTGTGTCTTTTATCTGTCTTTACGCTCATTAAGCTTTTTTCATTCATCACAAAAAATTCCCGTTTGCCCTGTCAGGAGGTATATGAGTCAGCTGTTTACCATATCGATTAGACCTTATTACACTTTTAGGTGTTTAAACATGCGTTATGGAAGCTGATTTGTCACATCACATGTTTTTTATTTAAACATTTAAATAAAGGAATTTCCTTACATGTAGAAGGTTTTATTTTCTTACATAATCAGGAATAGATTGCATCTTGTACTGTGTGTTTCTGTGTATTGATGTGGGACTGAACACATTATCTGCTAAGCTGTTCAGCCAGACTCTTCCAAATGAACATACCACAGCTAAACACAAGTGGATGGATGGATGGATCCTTTATTGATCCCACTGGGGAAATTATTTGGTCACAGAGCAGGATGTGCCACAGGCATATACTGTGAGCCTTATACAATGAAAAAATTTGCACACAACGGTGATTAAAAAAAAACCCCAAACAAATATAATAAAAATGAGATTAAGTTGAATAGTAAACAGTAATCGTACCAGAGAGTAGTGCTAATTACATTAATGAATAGCATCCACACTATAATTCTAAAAATTAATTAATTAATTAATTAATACAAAGAGTGGATCTATTACTTTCTTCCATGTTTCCTGTCATATATACACTGTTCCAGTGGTGGATGCTCAGGCTTTATAAAGGCTCAGTTTAAGATAAATAAGGATTCTTTTCAACTGTGAATAATACTAAGCTATTCTAAAGGATACAAATGTGGCGCTGAAAAAGTGCATAAAAGGTCTTCTTTAGATGGAGGAGCTCTTTTTCTGAAACCCAGCCCGAGTATTTTGCTAGTGTTCAGAGACACTGAGATGAAACAAAAAGAGGAACAAACACAAGACATCTATTTTTAGATTAGGCTGCACTGTACTGTGTAACAGTATTTTGCACTAAAAGTCCTCTGCTTGAAAGTCAACAGTGTCGTAACACAACGCCCCGGTGGAAAATTCAGTTAATAATTTAATACAGCAAAGGTAATTTAGAAGAGATCTTTTATAAGATTTAACAGTCGGTGTCTCTGTTCTTCAGACAGGGCCTCGTCTCTTGTTCACATGTCCTCAAGGGGTAGGATATGTTGGCATTTTTCCAACATATTTAAGGCCATCTTTCCCTGGATCACCACCTCCAGCACTCTCATCCTGTCTGTTACAAGAAGCTATACAAATCGTAATAGTAGTCAGTCTTTACCCTCTGTAGCCTGCTTACGGCCAAATATAAGACGCTAAATATGTTCCAATTTTCACCAGCGCGGGGCTAGAAATGGAAGCTGAACTATTTATAAAATGTTTCTATTTACATTTGTTTTTTAAGGGGAACTCTAAATCCTGTTGGTGTTGAAAGGTTGTTTGACTCAAATGGGCTTAAAAAAAATACATAAGGGGGTGGATGGGGGTTTTATGCATTGAGTTCATGCTATATTTACTGTATTACATTATATACACATGACTTGACAGTCTGGTCTAACTTAGTCTGTCCTTTGACCTTTGATGTGTGAATGGAAAACAGTTGTAAGGCTTTACAGACTCACAGTATGAGGCCCGAGGGGATGTAAGATGTAAGAGAGACAGTAAGGTCAAAAGTGGTAACAGGTTCTTTGTACAGTTTGTAATTACAGATCAGGAAACAGCTTCAACTCCTTCTTCATCTCTTATCCATACAGAAAGCTTATTTTACCTCAGAGTGTTGGAATAGCTCGCCCTATTTCCAGCGGGGTGAGAGTTATGTCACCAGTGCTTTGATTCACGGGCTGAAGATTGCTACGGCAGATGCCCACTCATAAGCGCGTCCACTTTTGAAAGTTGGCCGAGTTCAGGAAGAGGTGACTTACGCAAATAATTTTAATCCGTTCACTTCCCCCAGACCCGTCAAACCATGAATTTCGTGGGCCAGTTGGCGGGCCAGGTGTTTGTCCAGGTCAAAGAGCTGTACCGAGGCCTCAATCCCGCCACCCTCTCTGGCTGCATCGACGTCATTGTTGTGAGACAGCCCGATGGCTCCCTGCAGTGCTCGCCATTCCACGTGCGCTTTGGCAAGCTGGGGGTCCTACGGTCCCGAGAGAAAGTGGTGAGAAGATAAAAAAAAAAAACAACGACAACAACAACAAGGGCATCTTTAGAGGAAAAGTTTAATGTTCTAGTTTGTTCAGCTCTCACCCTTTTGCTTTTAGGTGGACATGGAAATCAACGGAGAACCAGTAGATCTCCACATGAAGCTTGGGGAGAACGGCGAGGCGTTTTTTGTGCAAGAAACAGAAAATGATCAGGTAACGATTGGGAGCGTTTCCGCGAAGCATAATGCTGTCTGCATGTAATTATATTTTGATTAACTAATTTGGCCAAATCATCTGATCTCATGTGGAACTGCTTAAATGAACAGGTGAGAAAATGACACAGCAGTGAAGAACTTTATATAAAAAACCCTAAAAGACTGTTATATTTGTAGCCATATAAAAGGCAGTACATTTCGATCGTGGCTCAAGAGTTGGGAGTTCGCCTTGTAATCGGAAGGTTGCCGGTTCGAGCCCCGGCTTGGACAGTCTCGGTCGTTGTGTCCTTGGGCAAGACGCTTCACCTGTTGCCTACTGGTGGTGGTCAGAGGGCCGGTGGCGCCAGTGTCCGGCAGCCTCGCCTCTGTCAGTGCGCCCCAGGGTGGCTGTGGCTACAATGTAGCTTGCCATCACCAGTGTGTGAATGGGTGGATGACTGGATGTGTAAAGCGCTTTGGGGTCCTTAGGGACTAGTAAAAGCGCTATACAAATACAGGCCATTTACCATTTCCGCCTTTATGTGGCCTTTTTGATTCAAATAAAACCAAGATTCAAATGATAACACTTTATTTACACCCTGCGCTCACACACTCCCCATTTGCAACTGAAAAGTGTTATCCAAACTTTCTTTTTCCTACTCGGAATGATAGTAGTTTGAACAAAGTCGCACTGTGTGCAGAGTTGGCACAGCACCCAGGAATTTCTCCCCTTTCCTTTTTTTAAAAACCGACTGCCTTTGTTTATCAGCGAGCAAGAGCTGAGAACGCAGAATTTACTCACCAAGGCTTTATGACCTGGAAGTATGTCAAACACTGGGAGCATGAGGATAAATCGGAAACTGGATAAATATGCTTCTGGAAATTTAAATGTTTGCGGTATTGCAGTATTTGTGAAACTGGCTTAAGTATTAGAGAAATGCTCAGAGCTTGGCGAGTTAAAGATATGTCAGAATTCCTCCAGTCTGACCTACATTTCTACTTTTTATGTTTACAAAACTTCACGGAAAGCCGTTTTTCCTCAGTTTTTTGGAAAGTCAGTGTTTAATTTTATTTTGGTTTTGCGAGGTTCAGTTGCAGCTTTAAAGAGCCTGGTTGCATGTACTCTCATCTTCTTTCTCTTTCTCTCTCTTTTTGGCTTTGTATGCACGTGAGGATGCATGCAGAAAAAGATAAAAACAAGCTCTAAAGTACTGAAGCTTGGGGCTGGCTGTAACGAGGGAAGTGTCTGATTTATTTTCCCCTGGGTGGTGTCAAATTCTCAGGCTTGAACGAGCAACTAGGGGAGGAGCGTTGTTTCTCTGAACCCATTTTCTTGGCTCAGGGAAGCAAAACGTGAGGCATTGTTGTCAGACCACAAATCATGGTGTTATACGTCAGTTTGTCTTCGCTTTCTGTTTTTCCCCTAAGTCTGCACACACATATTTATGTTCCCCTGGATGGACAGCAGGAGACCTCCTGGAAAACTCTTTTCTTTTCCTAGAAGGAGGGATCATAAAAGTGACCAGAACTGAGAAACAGAGTCTGCTTCTGCTTTGGCAAACCCTTTCCTCTGTGGAGGTTTTTGCAGTTTGGCAGTTAATTGCAAACCTATGTCTCAGACCAAAGTCATGCGATACACTAACTATGGAGTGGGGGATTTATTGCAATGATTATAATCTACTTTTATGCAGAGTGTTGTTATCTTTTGTTTCTCAGTGGTTGACATAGCTTCATGTCAAAGCAGGAGATAATAGCTGTGCAGGTTGCACTATCACATGTTGTTCTGCGTTACAAAAACCAAAGTGTGAACAGTAGGGGAGTCAGCAACACTCCTACAGCACCCAATTTCAGTGCAGACCTAAAGCTTTGACAGTAAATCCAAACAGATTTCCTCATGTGGGTAGTTTTTGGTGTAACGTTCAGGCTCTTTGTCTGCTCGGCATTGTTTCACTCCTGTTTCCTGTCTTAACAGGAAGTGGTTCCCTCCTACCTGGCCACCTCTCCTATCCTATCAGATGGACCTGTTTTGATGGGGAAGATCTCCGGGACACCCATACAGAATCTGTGCTCCGTGGCAAGCAATGGCGAGAACAGTAACGTGATGATGAAGAAAAGGAGGAAGAGGAGGAGGAAGGCTCGGGCGGACAGCCTGAGGAGAGAGGAAAGTGGAGACTACTCCGCGGACGAAGACATGTTCCCCATAGACATCAGCTCGGATGAAGTGGCAGAAATGGAGAGCAACAGGTAAGAGCTGGCCGTGAGGAGTGAAGGGAAATGGTGAAGGACTAATCAAATACCCATGCAGAGGATGAGGATGATCACCTGACAGTGTAAGAGAGAGTAAAGAAAACCCTGACTAACTCGTCTTTGTGATTATACTCCAGGTCTTCATCTCGGGATGTCTCTAGAGAGGAGAACACAGTTGGTTCGACCAACAGTTCTTTCAAACAGGCTGGCATGTACACTCGTTCAGATGGGGAGTGGAGTCCCATTCAGAGGTGCTCGACTCACACAAAATACTTTCACACCTACAGTAAATGCTATAAATCCATGAAATAAATGTGGAAATGCTATAATCTCTTTTTCTTTTAGTCCTGGAAACTCTCGCCCCACATCTCCCAAGAGTGATTCTGAGCTAATTGGCAAACCGTCAAACACAGACAATCAGAATCCAGAAATGCACTGGGCGTGGGGAGAGCTGCCTCAGGCCGCCATGGTAGGAAAGCCTTAATCCTGATACCCTAATCTGCAGTGTTGTTATTTCTTCAGCTCATATCATCATCCTCTTCTCCACTCTTGTAGCCATCTGTCCTTCCACTGAAGTCCAGCCCTCCACCAGTTTGCCCCGTATCTATCCCGGTGTCTGAAAGCACGCACTTCCGTGTGATTACGCCTGAGGTGTCTTCGGAACAGTGCGGACCCTGCTCGGAAATACCAGCACTGCGACTGCTGATGCCGACAGAGACGATGCACACAGAGGAAATGGTCGATGCAGAATCCATTGGGATGGAGTCTCAAACGATAACTTCGGCGATGCAAGTTACAACAGTGGGAGGCGTGGCAGCTCGTATGGTGGCCGACATGGAGGACACTTCACCCCGTCCACAAGGCAAAGCAGACTCTCCGTCAAAGAAAAAAGGTAAACCTTAAAAAGGTTTCCCCACGTATCATTTAATGCACTGTGTTACGTCGAGAAGCTGCAGCTTCACACTGCAAATTGCTCAAACTCAATCAGTTGCTCTCCGTAGTATAAGATAAGATGCAATATAAGATGGATTTACAGCCAAAAATGTGTCTGAATCGCTGCATATGATTGCAAAGATAAACAGGGGCCAGGTGAACGGATCTGGTACTACAAGGAAGCTTACAGCCTCATAATAATCCATCTATAGACCCTCTCACAGAGATCAAGCTGGCAAATGATTTGCTTCTGGATAAATCAGTCGGGGGGGAAAAGTCTAAGAGGCTGAAAATGAATTTGCTCTTTTGCAGATAAAAGGAGTCGCCATCTTGGTTCTGATGGAATTTATCTGGACGACATCACTGAGCTTGAACCGGAAGTGGCAGCCCTTTATTTTCCTAAGAGGTATTTGGACATCACGCACGCTTTCATGTTAAGAAAAGTTTCATACAGTTGTATTTCTGAACTGTGCAGAATGATCAGCGAGATTCTTATCAAAAGTATCTCCTCTTTTTCTTTTTTGCAGTGACACTGGTGCAACAGTGAGGAGCATCTCGGATCCGGGCCTCCACAGCACCAGTCAGTCTCCTCAGTCTGTAAGCTCTGGAGGAGACAGTGGAGTAGACAGTTACTGCGATCCCATGTCTGACCTGCCATCAATTGCCATCTCTTTGTGTGGGGGGCTCAATGACAACAGGGAGATCACGAAAGGTAAACGATCACGTGACATGACACGACTCCAAGATGCACTTTAGACACTGTGTTGTAAGCATGGGGAATAAGTAACGTGTGGGTTTTTTTTCTTCTCCCTTCCTTTTACAGAGCAATTTTATAAGAAGACCGTGTCCTATCAGCAGTTCACAGAGAACCCGTCTATCATCGACGACCCCAACTTAGTGGTGAAAATTGGCTCAAAGTAAGACATTCGAGTGTACTGAATGGATTCATGTGTCACACACTGCGGGCAAAAACAGCAGCGTTAGCACAACTCTTTGGCCTAATGAGCTAAAATTGGCTGAAAAACATGTGTTTTGCTGCATTTATGGAAGGGCTAAAAATACATTTTGTTATCTCCCACAGGTACTATAATTGGAACACTGCAGCTCCGCTTGTGCTGGCTATGCAAGCCTTTCAGAAGCCTCTGCCAAAGGTAAGAGTTGATTGCAGACGCTGCACAGATATTTAGGAGTCAGTAAGTTGGGTTGGATTACATGAGAAGTATTCCCCCTTCTGACTGATCCCGGTACTGCACCACTTTACATAACATAAGGCCTAATGTGGAGTCTGTGGACCTCAAACCTCACTGTGTTCAGTTTTTGCTACTGCAGACAAAATTTACATTGTGTAACAAATGTCTTCCAAACTTTTGCTCTCAAGCTAAATGTTGTTTTCTCCTTTGTTCTCTCCCCGTCTTATTTTATTACTCCCTCCATCCATCTGTTAGTCCTCCTGCCCTAATTACATTCACTCAACCTTACAGTTCCTCCACTGCTGTCTGACCAGTGTTCTGGGCTACAGCTCTGTATGTTTATTTTTTGTTTTAAACACCCCTCCCCCCTTTAATATCTCTACACAAGCTTTCACTTTTATTCTGTTGGTGTATTTTCCCCCGCTTCGGCCTCAGGCACATTCTTGGTTTTGCCTCAGTGTTTGTTGATTTACGGTATAGTTTGCTTTATTTTTTAAGTGTGTCTTTATGGCTTTGTGTTGTGGTTGCTTGGTGTGTGTGTGTGTGTGTGTGTGTGTGTGTGTGTGTGTGTGTGTGTGTGTGTGTGTGTGTGTGTGTGTGTGTGTGTGTGTGTGTGTGTGGTCTGCTTCAGGCTGCAGTGGAGAACATCATGAAGGAGAAGATGCCCAAGAAAGCAGGAAGGTGGTGGTTCTCCTGGAGAAGCAAAAACAGCAGTGCCAAATCGGTAATTTAAAGCAGCAGCTATGTTAATTGTGAACAAGTTACGCGCCAGATAAACACCAACCTGGCACTGTTTTTATTACCTATAGGATTCAGCCTCTGAGCGTGGGGCCTGTTGCACTGCTGAGCAGGTTGGGAATATGACAAGCAGGTAAGAGAGCATTCCTGGCTCAAAATTGTCCTTGCTCACTTACTGAGGTTTATATTGAAGCATATAAATGCCCTGTTCACCTCTCTGATGACAGACTGAAAGAAGAGTCATCCTCTAGTGATGAGGACCACCGGGAAGCCAAGCAGAACTCTTCCCTCATACAGACAGAGCCGGTACTCACAACGGGAGGCGTGTCTTATAAGAAAACTCTCCGACTCACATCAGAGCAGCTGGTGAGCACACAAGTTAAAGCACAAGTTTGGATATGATAGAGAGATAGCTCAAACATTAAAAAAGAAGCATAAAAGAATGAGTTACCAGCTTGAGCAAGATGGCAGCAGTAAAGATCCACCTGACAAGCCCAAATGGTGCAGCTATAACACAATTCTCTTCCTTTCTGAGTGGTTTTTCATGGATTTTCACCCCCTTCACCAAATTTCCCAGCTGTCTCTTCAGTTGCAAGACGGGCCTAACGATGTCGTGTTCAGCGTCACCACTCAGTACCAGGGAACCTGTCGCTGTCAAGGCACCATCTACCTCTGGAACTGGGATGACAAGATAATTATCTCCGACATAGATGGAACCATTACCAGGTGCGTGTGTCTTGTTTTTGTTTTTTTTAATGCATAATGGAGTTTAGTTTGGACGGCAAATCTACTGGAAGTGGCTCCAGTATTAGGTTCATCTGCATGCTGTACAACTCTGTGCACAGCAGGGTTCAGTGTGATGAATAAACTCTTCACGGCTATTCCATCTGTAACATTTATTCACTGCTGATTATGAGGCAATTTGTCATTCTGATCAGAAGATTAAATATGCAGCTTCTTGCAAAGGTAGCATTTAATAGAGAGCTAGCAGGTACTTTTCCAGTTATTGTGACATTTAAATCCTCTCTCAGACTAAACAGAGGATGCTTTTATATATTCCAACAATGAGAAGTATTCCAAAGGGTTTTAAATCTGGATGACTATGACATAAAACATCATTAGATTTTTACACAAGTGCAAAAAAATGCATTTTTAATAACGCTTGCTTGTATTTGTCTCCAGGTCAGACACATTAGGTCATATCCTGCCCACACTCGGGAAAGACTGGACACACCAGGGGATTGCTCAGCTGTACCACAAAGTCAGCCAGTAAGAACTACTTTGTTAACAGTCTACTCTCAGTTTTAAAGTAAAGCATAAAGGAGATTTTATAGAAATAAAATAAAGCTCTTAAAGAAATGCTTTTACAAAGTTAAAGAAATTATTTAGTAATTTCAACTCTCTATTGACACAAGTTGGTTAATATTAATCTCTTCCTCTCCACATCAGAAATGGCTACAAGTTCCTGTACTGCTCAGCCCGAGCGATCGGCATGGCTGACATGACTAGAGGTTACCTCAACTGGGTCAACGAGAGAGGCACTATGCTTCCTATGGGCCCCGTCCTCTTGAGCCCGAGCAGCCTCTTTTCAGCTCTGCACAGGTATTTCAGATCACAAACGTGCATCTGTTTTTCTATATTAGTACATGAGAGGATGCAGGAGGAACTCATCGTGCAGTGCTGATTGTGTTTCACAGGGAGGTGATAGAGAAGAAGCCGGAGAAGTTCAAGGTAGAGTGTCTCACTGATATCAAGAACCTCTTCTACCCCAACAAGCAGCCGTTCTACGCAGCATTCGGCAACAGACCGACGGTAACTCACATGCGGCTCTGCAGAGCTTACAAACAGTTATATTTGCTTATAGTTTAGTCTATTTCTCACCATAAAAGTGAGTTTGGATGTTCACTGAGGGTAAATTGAAGCTTTTTAGGTATTTTTTGCACTGTTTAAGTCTAATATCCAGTATATCTAACATTAAAAATGCCCCTGTTCTTGTCTTTGTAGGATGTATACTCATACAAAGAAGTTGGGGTGTCACTAAACAGGATTTTTACAGTGAACCCCAAAGGGGAGCTGGTGCAGGAGCACGCCAAGACCAACATCTCATCGTAAGTCCTTCACCCAGGTCCCACTGGATTGCTCTCATGGCCCTTACAGCATCACTGCATCATCTCGCTCTCCTCTCTTCTCTTCAGCTACGTACGTTTGTGCGAGGTCGTTGACCACGTGTTTCCGCTGAAGGCCCGAGCGTCCTCCTCTGACTTCCCCTGCTCGGACACCTACAGCCACTTCACCTACTGGAGGGAGCAGTTCCCCCTGGTGGAGAGTCAGGAAACTACACCTCAACAGACCGCCAGCTCCAGCAGCTGACCGACTACCTCTGGCCTTTGGAGCAAGGACTAAATGATGGTGTGCTTGAGATGTAGCAGAGGGTTGGAGAATGATGTGTGCGAGTGTATAATTGTTGAGTTTTCGTTTTGTTTTTTCAACAGAAGATGGAGCACTTTATAAATGGACAGCGGAGAGTAAAACTAGTAAACGAGTAAAGCAATCTGCTGTGAATAGTCTTAATTCACAAGATGGATATAAGCACACTTTTATTAAAAGATGGACTTTGGGGTCATCTGACTAAAAGTATGTATGTGTAGTGAGGAATAAAATATTAGTATTTTATTCAGGCAGCTTAGTATGGATACTATTTTATAGGGAGTGTTGGCAATATATCAGTAGCTAGACTACAATGTATGACCTAGACAATTCTTTAACACACACTATAGCTGAATTATGGCCTCTGTTTATCATAACGAGAGAGCAGGTTACTTAAATTTGTGCCAAATAGTCAACGTGGAATTTATTTTCTTACTGTGATCATCTGCTCTGCAGGGCCAGAAGTGGTGTAAACATTTCCACATACATACATGGCTTAAATTAAAACAGTATAGTTAAACCAGCATCTTCAGTTGAATTCTACATTTGGCTTCATTTCTGCGTTTATTTATATATTTATTTAACCGATGCCATTTTTTGTCCTCTTTAGTTTACACACAGCCTTCAATCAGCATGGAAGTGCAGCTCTCCACGTGCATTTGTACTATGTAGCAACACATATGTGAGGCGACCGAGCCAGTGAGTGTCAGGACAGAAAAGCACAACACTTTAAAGCATCGTCTTCCTTATTTGCGAGAGGGATTGGTGAAATATTTGTTTTTCTATTCAGAGTCTGCATGTGCTGTGGTGAGAATGTGATTTCAGTTTGTGAGGTGCAGTTTTTCGCCTTTCTGTTATAGTTCATGTAGTCTACGTTACTGTATAAGATGCAGACTGTGTAAGATGTAGCGTACACTTCTGCTACTGCTAGCAGCTAAGAGAGGTCATAGTATTTTAAGAAAAAAAGGGTCTTTATATCATATAATGCGGTCATATGAATATGTAAACAGGGACTGAGTCACTTAACAAATAAAATTGGCAGAGTATTATCAGCCTGTAGTATAGTTTCTAAGAGATGGTGTGTGTGTGTGTGTGTGTGTGTGTGTGTGTGTGTGTGTGTGTGTGTGTGTGTGTGTGTGTGTGTGTGTGTGTGTGTGCATAATGCTTTAACAATGCTATTATTCTTTCAATGAAAGAGCTAAAGTAGCGTGAAATTGTTTTTATTTTTGCCTTAGCTGTGAACGTGATCTGCATTTTGCTCTCTTTTGAACAGTTGCTTGTTAAACTGGTGCAGTCGGACTCATAAATGACATTGGGGTAAACACTTTATGTGTGAATAGAAACAATAAAGACTCCTCTGCTTGCCTAACTCATGAGATGATCATTGTTCGGCAACAAAAAAATACATAAATAAAATGAAGATTTACAAAAATGTTCACCTTCATTTTTGTGGTTGCTCTTCATTTTGAGACTGCTCACCACTGAAGAAACTGATACCAATTGCTCTTGACTGGTGAAGCATGTTTGAGTCTGTAGCTCGAGACTGAGTGGACAGAGGGGTGGAGGCCAGGGCGAAGGTCAACCAAAAGGACTTCAGTAGTAGTACTAGTAGTTCTACGTGATTTATTAGCTTGTATGGTCACCTTTAGCAGCAATAACTTTACGTCATTGTTTTCTGCATGACTTTATCAGTCTCTTACAACCCTGTGGAAGAATTTTGCCCCACTCTGTACGCCACCACTGTACAATGTTGCTTCATTTCATTGAGGTTTGTGGGCATTTACTTATGCACATCTCTCTTAAGGTCCTGCCAAAGTATATCAATTTTACTATCTTGACTTTGACGGGGATGCTGATAGATTTGCTGAAAGGCTTGGGATCATGGTCCTAATGAATTTCTCAGTTTTGACCAAGCTTTAGCTGTTGGACAGAAGGTCTAACATTTGCCTTCAGAAGACTTTGGTACACAGAGGAGTTCATGATTGACTCAAAGACTGCAAGCTGCCCAAATCATGACCCGTCCACCACTGTGCTTGCCAGTTTGCACAGATATCGCACAACAAATGTGGGGCTGTGCATTACCATCTCCACTTTGCTCTCATCTGTCCAAAAGGACATTGTTCCAGAAGCCTAGTACATTTAACATTGTAACTGAAGCCGGTACACCTGGAACTCTTGGGGGGTTTGCAGTTTCTCTGAGTGTTGCCTTTTAGGGTGAATTTGATGGGAAGTGCACTTCTGGGAAGATTGACAGCTGCCGTGAATGTCACATGTGAATAATCTTAAGCACATCTGAATGCTCCAAACCAGCAAAACTGACAAAAAAAAACAACGATAATTTAATCAGTCCCTGTGGAGTGCACGCTCAGTTGATGTTTAATTCTTGGTTATGTTTCCTCCAAAAATATTCAGACATTTTTTTCCACATCAGACAAACTCGAGATCACTTAAAACATTAGCTATCGCACTCAACGGCGCGCGTGGGGTGAGGGGGGTTACTTGGGAGCAGAGGGTTGAGTATTACAATATGCGGGAGGAGTTTCCAAAACCCAGGCACACCATTGGCCCCGGGCCCCGAAGTGCTGCATATTTCACGCAGTGTGGAGCGAAGATAGCGTCCAAGCACAAGAAAGACAGTCATTGAGGCCAGTCACCAGTCAGCTTCAGTGTTAGTGTCCGCAAAGAATGACGAGTACGGTAAGAAGCAAGTTTTAAACGCGTCTGTTTTTATCTTCTCTCGGGCCCGTCGACGCTTTTCTTTAAACCTTTCAAAGTTAGCGGCGACTATAAAATATATAATACCCAGAAGGAGACCGCCTGAAGGAAACCTGTAGCGATGTTCGCTTTTGTCTGCCTTCAAGCAGGGCTTGTTTTTGCTGTTAATTATGCAGGCAGGGGTGTCCTGTGGAGCCTGGCCGCCTTAAGCTGCTCAAACTTTGGCCTACTAAGAAAAACAGCGACTGTATGTAAGCCGCTGTTGCTTAATAGTTTTTCACCAGCCAGTGTTGGCAGGTCACAGCAGCCTGCAGAACAGAGCAGCGAGGAGATAACGACTTTTATGGTTTTAACTCGATAAACTTTGTGATTTAATAATTTAATTTGTCTCAGACCACTTTTCCAAAGTAACAATACGTCAGTTTTTCCTTACTGTTAAAATAAACAAAACTAGTGCTTGTATAAAAGGTTAATAAACAATTAACACATTAATGGGATAACTATAGGGATGCGCCCGTTGTAAAATAACAGTTCAAAATAACAGTGTGGTGAATAGTTGTTGTCCACATATATTATCTTTTACCCCCGCCCCCTCTTTTTTATTTTATTTTATTTACCAAAGAAATAAAGAGTCTTACAAAACTACAGTCTGCTCTATAAGAATTATAGCATTTTTAAAAATGTATTTATTTCTGTAGTTTTTGTCTGTTTTTTTTGTGAGCTTGCAGCTTTAATTCAAGGGTTTTAAGAAAGTTTTGAATTAAGTGCCTTTAGGTTTGAATTTAATAGCTAAAAAGCTGCTCTGCTGGTTTGACTATTAAAGGACATCCCATTTATTTTTGCTTGAGATGCTTTTACCGTATGCTTTAGGTCATCATCCATTTGCAGTGTCCGATCAATTTTGCAGCACTTGACTGAGTCCAAGGCGAGAGTGTAGCCCTGTACACTTAACAGATCATCCGGCTTCTTCAATCAGTACTTACATCATCAAGAAACACCAGTGATCCAGCTTCACTAGCAACCATACCATACCATACCAATACCATACCATACCATGCCATAATGTTACTGCCACCATGTTTGGCAGATGATGTGGTACGCCACGGATCATGTTCTTAGTCATGCTTTGGTCTTACTGTCATTCTGGTACAAGGAAATCTTTGTTTAATATAAATACACGCGAACTTTCGGAAGTTGTTGTGATTGGCAGTTTATTATTTTTGCAGAATGAACCAGATTGTAGAGTTTTTTACTATGTGTCTGATAGATTTATTTCAGTTTACATTTAACTTCTGTAATAAAAATTCAAGTGAAAAGCTACAAAATGCAAATTCACCAGTTGGAATCAATGCCACATATTTTATTAGCTTTATGTGTTACGAAATAACAAGGGAACAACCTAACCTTGTCATGAAATTGCTTATCAGTCAACTGTCCAATTAATTTATAACCTCTGAAAATGGGACGCTGTGCATACAAATGGATATAATTCCTAAATGGGTAATGCAGTAAATTTGTTAGACCCCTTGAATTAAAGCAGAATGTGTACAGTATAAAAAATGTGGTGCTAATAAATCCGTATTAAAAACAATCTTGCTCTGTACCCACGTTACTGAGTTGGTAGATTAGTAGTGTTGTTGTTGTTTTCTATCCTGTTACAGATGTTCCAACATCTTAACTTTGAGACTTTTAACATAAACCTTACTCCTTCCTTCAGTATAAAGATTCAGGCACTGCAAGCCTGAAGGATGAGGAGGAGTTTACGGATATATTGGAGGAGAGGAGATGCACAACTGATCTTGGCTATGCCCTGAGAACCTTTAACCCTCAACCGTACAAAGGAGCCCCATCCAGCTCCACTTCTGACCTCAAGAAAGCTGTACTGGAGTCCCAGTATCTGCGCTATATTGCCAAAGAGGTCAGTCATTTTATTTATTAAAAAAATATAGTTTTTACTGTTTTGTTGTCAGTTTGTTGTCAGTTTTTCCTTCCCTCTCAGATTGCCTTGGAGACGGGGTCATCCGTGGAGAAGGTGAGACAAGAGGCTCGTGGGATTTTGGAGGAAATGTCTCACAATCTGCAGCTGGGGTTTATCAGGCTGATGGCCTACACTGTCAATAAGGTGTTCAAGAGACTCTTCAGAAGCATCTATGTCAACATGGAAGGACTCAACATGGTCAGGACTCATCAGAAATCAATACACTTTAATCAGTTATTGGCCAGTTTGTTTCAACAGTAGCTCTTTAGAGGTCACACAACCATTCTGATAGATTTGCTTTACTATAGTATTTACTACTATTTACTATACAGAGAACCTTGGAAGTTAAAATTTTCTGTCACTGCAGCTGCAGCAAGCCATCCAGGAGAGTCCTGTGATCCTGATGCCCAATCACAGGAGTTATGTGGACTTCTTGATTGTCTCCTTCATCCTGTTCACCTACGACATCCCAATACCTGTCATAGCTGCAGGAATTCGCAAGTATCTATTTGAATTAAGACAACAAAGTGTTATTTAAATCATACTAATTATACACAACATTATATCCATTTTGATTGCATCGTAGCATCCAAATATTATTATTATTATTGTTTATTTTTTTGTTCCGACTCCTTCTCTTTAAAGCTCTTGCAAGCATGAAGGTTGTTGGAGAGATTCTGCGTCGCTCCGGAGCTTTCTTTATCCGAAGAGCAATCGGCTCTGACAAGCTGTACTGGGCGGTGCTGTCAGAATATGTCCGAACAATTGTCAGGGTAAGACAAGGACTTTTTAAAAGTATTCCTAAGTGCATCTTTGGCAGTCAGCTTCTTTAACAATTAAAAGAAGAAGGCTTCCAACAGCTTAATGTGTTTTTTGTAGACAGGATGTGCTCCTTTGGAGTTTTATGTAGAGGGTTTCAGGAGTCGCACACTGAAGTCTGTGGTGCCAAAGCTTGGTAAGTGTCTAAATGTACACCTTTGTTGTTTTTGTTGCTGTTCCCCAGGATATCAAAGTGTGTGCATCTCATTATTTTGGACTTTTGTTTTTTTTTTTAGGTTTTGTTGCTTTAATTTTATAGCAGTTAAGCATGATGACCTTTTTCTATGGTGGCCCGGGGAGGTCAAATGCACTGCAAGATAAGAAAACACCAGAAAAAAGAAAAATCCAGCACAAGCAGACAAAATACAACTGAATAAAACAAAGCAGAAATGGTGAAAAAACAAACAAAGAAAAAACAACCCACAACAGAATTTGAATAAAACAATTGAAGTAGGGAAAGAAAAAAGAAATTTCACTAAATGCAACAGAAGAGTTTCTGGAGAGACAATAAGGCGATGGACCAAAACATGAAAACAATTACACTTAGACTCACTTAAAAAATTCATTTAATAATGTAGGTGTTTGCTATTAGCTGTTTACTGTTAGCTTGTCACTTCCACAGCTGGTCCGTCACATTATTGTCTCCCCAAAAACACTTCCATTGTGTTATGTGAGGTCTTTTTTGTTTTTTAGGGTCTGTTTTGTGAGATTTAGCTGTGTTTTTTCTATTTCTGTTGTGTTTTATTACAGGTTTGACCTTAAAGGGCCATTGTACCCTTTTCATTGTACAGTACTTTACTTTTGCACACCAAGGGATCATGCACTCACAGTTTAGGATATTTTAATTGTGAAAAGTCAAACAAGTTTACAGTATTTTTAGATCATTTTGTGTAATTTGAATATTCTTTTCAACTTATTTTTATTTCCATATGTATTTTTACATATTTACTTATACATGTTTTGAGCATCTTGGTGCCACATCTGCATTTGTCTGCAGGTATGATGGACATGGTGCTGGAGCCATATTTTAAAGGTGAGGTGTTTGACATTACGCTGGTGCCCATTAGTATCAGCTATGACAGAGTAGTGGAGGAGTCATTGCTTGCACTTGAGTTGTTGGGTGTCCCCAAACCCAAAGAAAGCACCACCGTAAGTTTCGTCTCATTGCTGACTTGATAACATTTCCCATGTAATCTTTGGTCCTGAAAGATATGAAACTACAGGCCTCTTGCCCTCGCTCTTTCACTGCAGGGACTGTTTAAAGCTAGCAGAGTTCTGCAGGAAGATTATGGCTGCATGCATGTGAACTTTGGCCGCCCCCTGTCTGTTCGACAGCTGTGTGAGGGAAAGATAAATCGGAGCGAGTACAATCTCATACCAAGGTACAGATTTGCTTTTTTTTTCTGTTTATGCAAGACATGGTAGCCATGTGTGCCAAAGTCACAATTGGCTGTAGCTAAAAATTGTGAGTACTGAGTATACACCAACCAAAGTGAGTATTAAATGATTTTATGATTTACCATTTATGTATTCTGTTAATGTAATCTCCATTAGTGATATATAAGCAGTTCAAATGAAGTGCATAAAACACCTTTTACATTTTTGAAATGTGTTTTTATTTATTTTTTCTTACTCATAGTGAGTGTAAAATGAACCAAATCAACAAAAGCATAACAAGTGTAACAGTGATACAACTTAAATGAATATTTTTGTCGTTGTAAACCTTCAAAGCCTGTATGTAACTTTAGAATCTACCTTGTTTTCTGTTTAGAGATCTTCCACAGAGACCAAGTACGGAGATCCAGGACTGTGTGAACTGGGTGGCTCATTTGATTGTGCGAACCCAGGAGGAGGGCTCATTGATCAGTCCTTGGTCTCTGATGGCTTGCCTGTTGCTCCAGGCTCCAATCACAACTTTAACAGAAGAGGGTTTGCAGTGGCATGGGCTCACGGAAAAAACACTCTGGCTCAGGAAGCTGGTGCTGGACTTCAGGGGCCGTCTGAACTGGCCTGGTGAGTGGGCCAGATGGATTTCAAAGATATCAATTTATTTTAATTATACTGTGTAGAAAGCAGCAGCATCAAGCTTAGGGTTAAGAACAATATAGGCTTTGCTTATAGTGGGCATTTAATGAAGCTTGCTTTCCCTTCAGTGACCAGCAGGTGTCCTTAACATATTGCATTGCTAGACAACCAGACGCTGTTAATGCAGAGGAGTAACTGAGTAGTTTCCTTGCTGTTGCATAGGCTCCTTTTGACCCGGTCCTGTGTGGATCACAAAGATTAGGTGAATGCAAGTTGGCACAAGTGTCCAGAATCACTTAGGAGATGTTCAGTGGATTAATGCACTTTAAATAACTTATCCTAAGAGGACTCCACTGAACTGTCTCACTTCACAGGTGTCCTGTGTGTGGACATTCACACATGCAGGCACGTGTGCACACTTCAACACACACACATGCACGCATGACTTTCTGAAGGTCATGTGACCCTCAAACTTTACACCCGTTTTGCAGCACACACCACAGACTCAGACGTGATGTCATCCACCGTGGCTCTTCATCACTCCATCGTCCATCATAAAGCGGGCCGTGTCTGCCTGGTTCAGGATGGAGACCCTGCGAGCCAAGATCCACTCAGCCCAGAGGAGGGTGTGATGAGGACGGCGGCGGCGGTGCTGATGCTGGTTTCCTACAGGAATCAGGCGTTGCATGTCTTTGTGCGTCCAGGAATACTTGCTACTGCCATCCACATCACAAAAAGCACACAGAAGGGTAAATGTTAGGTGCAGTTGCAGATTCTGAGTCTCATGAATGGACACATCTTGTTGAACTTTTTTCTGTTCACAGATGAGCTGTTCAGCTTCTTCTGCTTCCTGCGGGACGTCTTCGCCAATGAATTCATCTTCATCCCTGGCAGGGCATCGCAGGTAACAGCCATGTTTGTCGGGATCACGATTATTCTGTGCATGAACTGGGTAAAAGGCCAAGGTCACTGTAGCCTCTCGTTTATCCAATTCCCAGGAAGAGCTAATGAAAGAAATTTTGTGCTTATAGTGCTTCAGTGTTTTGCTACTATCATATTCATACACACTTGTGTGTGATTAACAATGAGACAGATTATTGTTACTCATATTGCATATGTCTGCCCCTCCATCATTTAGGACTTTGACGAGGCATGTTCACTCCTGCAGAAATGTGGAGCAGTCCACATGAGTGAACAGGAAGTGACCGTGTTGGAAACGGGGCTGGAAGTGTTATCCTTTCTGCAGAAGCTGCTGCAACCCTTCTTAGACTCATATCAGGTCCTTCTAACTTGAGTATCTCTCTCTGTGATTAAGTGTATTTCGTGGAGAGTGACTGTTGTGAAGATTCTTGGTTAGATGTTGTAAAGTTTTTTTTCTTATTATGGACCTTCTATTGTATTCTAAGAAATGTCATTAAACATTAACCACTGTTATCAGATAACAGATTATGACTAACAATCATGGCATAGTCTCTAATGACATAAAGAGACATGCTGTAGTTGCATCTTTGAAACTTGAAAAATTATAAATATTGTCATTAAGACATTTTATGACTATAAAGAGTTCAATTTTGTGGGAGCTTATCTGCATTAGCAAAAGTATATCGAAAACTTTTTGTCTTTTAGTAAGACAAATACAGTTTTGTGTACTTCCTGGTTTACATATATTAAGATTATCTTTAGAGAGGAGATGCAGTTCATATCACTGAGTCTGAAACTAAAGACACGAGTCCTGCTTATGTGATTTAAAATGGATATTCCAAACATCAGTTTATTTCCATCTTGTGTCTAATGTTTATAGACTTATAGATTTATAGATGCACAGTACAATATTTAATGACTTCAAAGAATCTCTTGCAACTTCACAGTAACCATCAAATGGTGGTCAAGATGGTTTACAACTAAACTATTAACCATTTGGAAAACATTAACATCTGCTAACATGAAAATTATTTGTAACATTGTTAACTTACTATTGACTAAATTTTAGGCAAAGCATTTATTACTTTTTGACCATAATTTGACTTTATTTCCACATTAATATACCAACGTTTTAATGATGTTTTGGGGGTTTTTTTCCCCTCATGTCCAGCTGATCTTCAGGTACTTGTGTGAAAACGGAGCTCACGTGTTTACGGAGAAGCAGTTCCTACCTGCTGTGCAAAACCTGGCTACAAAACTCATCCTCTCAGGTAAAACTGAGTGTGTGGAATGACCTCTGAACTCTAGAGTTGTCTGCTACCTGGTAACTTGCAGATAACTCACAGTTTTTTGGGTTTTTTGTTTTGCAGGCGATCTTCACACCTTTGAAGTCCTCTCTTCTGACACACAGAAAAATGTTCTTTCTGCACTGCGGAGACTGGAGGCAGTGACAAAGTTGAGGGCGTGAGTAATGAGATTAAACCTACAGCCCTGTTTGGTTTTAAGCTCATTTTCTTTGGTGGTTTGAGAAGCTGTCCATAATGCTGATGCCAAAGTTACACATGCACTCTTCTCATCTCAGGTCCCAGCAGAACGAATACAAAGTGAACAAAGCAGCTGTCAGAAGAACTGGTGACATACTCTGTAAGATTATTTGTGATATTCCAGTAAAGATAAAGCTGCTGTTTTGTGTCCGTCTTGAGAATTTTGTTCTATTTTTTACCTTGCTGTCTTTAAAATGATCAGATTATTTTACATATACAATTACCGATTAGCTTACAGTTGTTTACTACACCCGCCTGAGGGATCTTTCTTATTTTTGTTTTTGTTCCTCTTCTTTCACTGTAGCTGGGAAAATCCCCCCTGAGAGCCTCCACGCTATACCTGACGCAAGACTTTAGTGTCAAGTAGAGTAAATTCATCTTCAGTATCAGCTCACAGTCCTGCTCCCCCCATCCCCAAACTTGCCTGTCTCTTCATTACTTCTTCTTCCTCATTTTCATCCCTGTGGTCTCTTTAGCAGTTTGACTGTGTAAAGATGCAAATGCAATCTGAGCTCACAGGCAAAATACTTGATCCCGGATGCCAGCCAGACTTAATCTACTGAATGTTGGCTACCTCTGTGTCCTTGCTGACATGCGTTTGAGACCTGAGAAGGCTGAGATGAAGCTAAAAAGCCCTGCAGGATAAATGTTGGTGGCCTATTGCTGATTTAGTTTGACTGTAACCAGAATCAGTAGGTGAATAATAACATACTTTCTATTGCTGATCCTTATTTTTTTGGTAAATATATTGCCATAGATGTATTATTAATGACTGAGATAATGAATAAGAGAGCACTTTAAAATAAACTTGGTTGCCAGTAAGATTTGGTATAAAAGAATGTAGCAATAAAGCTCTAAAGGCCAAAACAAGCAAAGATGTCAGGTTTTGTTTGATTGAGACATTTATTTTCTTTACATTTCCATAAATGTGAAACAGTTGTAACAAAATGCACCATAGTTTTATTCGTCTTTTCCCACACGTGCTTAAATATAATTTATTTGATTCCGTTGGTAACTAATTCCCCTCAACAGTGAGTGAAAACCAGAAGTCAGAGTTCAACCTCCTGCCCTCCCTGCAAACCAATCAACACTCTGCTGTACTTCTAACCCCTCAGCAGTTAGAAGAAGGCCCCTTATGTGCCAATTAGCCACGGGAAAAAGATTATCTGTACACGGGTGGCACGTCAACCTTGATGCGTAAAGCGCTCACGGGGTCTTGACAAAACACCGAGATGTATTCCAGCACTTTGGAATTGAGCCTCTTCTCGCCCTCTTTCGCCCTTAGCCGCTCTTTGTCCCACCTCTCCTTCTCGCCGTTCATCTGTGAGAACAGGTTGATCTGGATGGTGCGCAGCGTGGCCGCCAGGATGTAGAAACCTCCCTGCAGCATATGACAGAAAGCGGCCCCGACGCTCAGCGCTGCGCTCATCATGTTGGGCACCGTCTCGCACACCACGCACATGCCCTCCAGAAAGTGTAGCGTGCCTTTCCTGGCCAGGGGTTCGCTCTGATGGAGGTAGCCTGGAGGAGAGGGGCCCTGCTGGGCATGGTTGACCCAGTACCGCGCGCTGTCGTAGAAGTGCGTGGCGGCTCGGCGCAGCGGGAGCAGGGCCAGGTACAGGTGACAAGCGGCTTTGGTCAGAGCGTGGAAGAGCAGCCGCAGCTCAAGCACGGCGTTGCCTGGAGATAAGAAGGTAACAGGGTCAAGCTGGAGTCTAAATTAACACCGTGGCTAATGTCGAGAACCACAAACAGCGTCTGCCACTGGATTAAAGTCTGCTCACCAGCCGGCTGGGCGGCGGGTATACTGAGCACGCAAAGCGAGCTTTCGGCAAGTAAAAGTACCCTGACAACCACCTGACCTAAAGCACAAACCATTCACTCTCTAAATAAATACTCAAAATTGTTTGTATTGCCCCCTCTCCCCGCCCCGTCATCTCGAAGCAATCAAGTGTGGTTGCCTCATCAAAAGAGTTTAATAAAACATTATTAATTATGTAATATATCTTATTTTTTCATTTAAAACGTATAGAAACGGGAGGTTTTGGTTAGTGACGCGATCTGCACCACCTGCGCCCATTTTAGCTATTTGTGTCATTTTGGGACACAAACTATTCCCTAATCTGTAGAGTCTCATCTGCTCAGTGCATCCACCTTTCGAGGGAATACACTCGAAATATGAGCTACAATAGAATCCACAACCACTTTAACATGTTATGTAGAGTGATTCCTGGTCTCTTGTGCCGTACGTTTATAGGTTAGTGGACAGGTGCCATAAAACCATTAAAAAGCCGTTTTCCCTTACCGTCTATAAAGCAGAAAATCCAGAGTAGGGCAATACTCGCTGCCAACAAAGTCCACCAATCCATGTAGCCTCCCCCCTGTGCTGACCCCAGCAACGAAAAGCGAGAAAGAAATGAAAAAGACGAAGTTATGATCTGGCCAAGCCCTGCCCTGCCTCTTTTACGCAGCTAATACCCAAACATTAAGTCGTCGCTTTCTCCGCAGGAGAACCGTCAAAGCGCACCTCAGGTGTCAACCGGCGCATTAAGTCCTAGAAGCAAGGCTACAACTCTTGAACCTACTGCACCGTGTAGCGGAAGTTTTTATTGGCTGGAAGACCCTCCTCGGGCGTGAAAGGTGTCACCTAAAGAGACTTTTCAACCTTTGGGACTTTAAACGAGTTTACCCTCTTATTTTTTTAAATATAAAGTGTTATAAGTAAAAATCTTATAAGAATATTTTTCTTCTTGAAGTGCATCTATGCTGAATTTTTTTGTAGTTTTCCCCACCTTTGCCCAAACATCTGCTAAATATGATGACCTCCTAACATTAGTTATTCAGCTGATCTCTGCGCACATTAAAGAGGATCCAACAGTCAGAGGGTGCATGACTCGTCTAGACTTGCATAATCTGAGCACAGATGTGGGGAAATCACTTTCCACAAATACAGTTAATGCAGAACGCAGAACCTTCGCCATTTACGTACGACGTCTCTGCGCGTGCTCGCCCCAGGCTCGCTTGCGTGTCGGCGTCATGGCAACGGAAACCCTCTTCAGACGGTGGTTCACCTGGAGGAGGTATCTCCTTACTGGCTCCGTTAGAAAAGTAAGTCTGAGCCCAGGGTAAAAGTTAGCAGTCTGCACACTTTTCCAAAATGATGTGTGTTGCACGTGACCTAAAAGCACGGAGAGTTTTGGTAAATTGGCCACACGAACTTCAGTCCTCAAATCAGCACAGGTAAGAAGCAACCACATTGTAATGGAGACGTGGGCTTTTAATGAAATTAAAGCAACTTAATTAGCAGGTATGGAGTAAGTGATGAGTAAATTCAGTCAGTGTTGTTCTTTGACACTGTCTATCGTTTATCACTACCAGCATGTCGCTGACTCCAGGCTGCTTGTTTTGTCGTGATGTAGAGATGAGCCACATGAAGAAGAAGGGTCCCAGTGGTCTGATCACCGTGCACTCACCTTTTCCTGTCAGCCTGTTAAAATCAGAGGTAATAATAAATAAGAGAGCATCCTCATAAAAGTGGGAGTGTAGTAAAAAGAAAGCTCGGAAGTGGATTGTATATTACACAAAAGGAGCTACTGGGTGGCTCAATACCAACCCGCTTCCCATTATGTTAAATATACTGCTGTTAATGAAACTTTTAATTAAAGAGCATCGGCAGTGTAAGTGGTTTTGCTCGGCAGCACGGCAGTGGTGTTATGTTCTGTTTAAAATTTGGCTTTTGATGAGCACACTTTTTTCTTGTGAACATGGACACTCTGTGCAGTTTGCACTTCACAGCAGAGTGAGACTGTGACCTTTCACCACCTAATAATTTATCTCCAGTCTTTCTTCTTCTTCTGTATTTGTTCTCCTGCTCTCAGTATACGGTATGTGCACGCAGTGCTACGGAGGGCCTCAAGTGCCAAAGTGAATTAAATAAATAATTAAATAAATAAATAAAAATATTGAATTTTTAATTACACGTAATTAATTAATTAAAATGGGAAATAATTAGTTAAATATATGCATGACTTAAATGCCAATTCATTTTGTTTAAAACATTTAATAAATGAGTTATTTCCAATTTTAATTAATGAAAAATTTAATGAATGTGTAATTCATGTTTAATTAACCAAATCAGTTAATTCAAAGATGATAGTTTTTTTTTCTTCTTTTTATTATATTAAAATATCTCGGGGGTTAAATGTGTGGTTGATGTTTCACTGGCCCGGCCCACTTAAGATTAAAGTGCCCTGTATGTGGCTCACAATGTAAAATGAGTTTGACATGCCTGGCTTTCCTAACTGCACCTCTTCTTTTTCCTTTTGCGTATCATATCTGAACATACAATCTCAGAGTCTATTTTTAAAATGAATGAAAAGGTTTTAGTTTACTGACAGATACGGTAGCCACTGTTACCCGCACTTAAATAAGGACTAAAGGAGGCGCGCCGGATCAGGTTAAATGCAAAACAAAGAGTCTACCCTATCTACTGCAACAATAAAACCTAACAATAAGCACACGTACCTGTGCACTGATGCCAAAACCGCTGTCATAAAATGACCAGTGTCATTATCTTTTACACCAGAGTGTAAAAATGCACATATAACGTGTTACGTGTTAATGTAACTGCGAGAAGCTGCTCGTGTTTCCGTGTAGTGATGGGTGTGGTGGACTCTACATTCGTGTACACGGACATGATCTTCTCTCTATGTGAACTTTGGCTGGATTTCAAGAGTTCGGTCTACACAGGACTCTGCAGTCTGTAAATATATTCAAAGTACTGAATGCTGTGAAAACAAGAGATGTACATTACTGTGTAAAATTCTTGAGATACCCCTCTTTTTTAAATTATTTGCTTAGGAAATGGAAATCTTTGGATGTTTGCTGTTTTATATTCTGTTCTTTGCCAAGATGATCCCAGAATGCTTCAGTAATGTTGCAGTCTGAACTCTGGGCTTTTACTGCAATGGCAGTGTGTTTGGGATCATTGTCATACTGAAAAAATGAAGCTGACACCATTCAGACGCATTCTGGATGATATCAAATGGTGGATCAATATCTGATGGTGCTGTGTTTTATAAATTCATCAAATTTCACAAGATCTCCAACTGTAGAGACTCACTGTTGTAGCTTCCTGACCGCTTCTGTAAATATTGATGACAATTTTAACCAAAGCTCCAAGCTCCATCTGACGTGTTGCGACTGATTTTCAGACCAGTTCTTGTGTAATTTAGCATACCTCAGCCGACCTTCCAGTGAGACCATTTCTGATGAGGCTTCAATTAACAGTAGACTGGTCGACTGAAAGGCCAGATGCATCTCTCAGGTCTTTGCCTTTTCTTTTCCTTCGTTGCTTTTTTTAAAGTCCTGTTCCTTAAGAACGTGACTTTCATGTACTTTCGTGTTTTTCTAGGCCTGCCACTTTTTCTTTTGTCTTCCCCTTGTCCACTATCCTCAAAAATATTAAGGACACACGGCGCACTATGCCAGGATGTCTTCACAAAATAGCTCTTTGAGAATCAATTACCTGGTGCAATTATACTATTCGATCTATTTTATGTCTGTCGAACTGTGTTGTCTTTTGAATTTTCCATAGATTCAACTAAAGAAATGTGAAAGAAATTATGTGTTTTTGTAACACGCTGCTAGTAACAAAGTGCCTAAAGATACAGTTTAAAATTTGTTCTTAGCCATGATGTCCAGTATGTGTATATACAACATAGTTTCAGCCCTTGCATTAGGTGGCTTTTTTATGTCAAAATGTAATAGGTCAGTGTAAGTACCTTAAAAAAAACAACAACAACCCATCACTCTGAAAATGGTAAGATACAAGGATAAAAAAATGAGTTGTGGCTCAAGAGCTTTGCACATCACTGTAGTTGGAACCATTCATTTATTATTCATACTGTAATTTCAAGCAAACTTTATGCACTGCACACAGTAACTACAGCGTACAATATACATCTGGTGTTTCAGGAGTGCGTTACAGATGTGAAGCACACCACGGAGAGCAAGAAGAGCAGAAGGAGCAGCTCACAGCAGCGTGAAAGGACGAGGAGCACCTGCAGGTCTGTAACGCCAGAGAAAAGGAATGAGGTGTCTTATGTGCCAGAGTGGGCCACCAAACGGGACTGGCTCTCTTACACCTCCCTCAGACAACTGCAGGTACTGCACTCAGTCGACTCACATCTTCACAGAAAAGATGGAAAGGATGAATTCCTGAATCTCTTTCTTGTCATTTAGGCAAAGATGAAGGCTGAGAAGCAGCAAGTGAAGGAAATACTCCAGCCATTACAGGAGACAGAAAATGGGTTTATCAAGGTAGGGTACTAGTTTTTATTGTACTGTAGTCCATCTAATACAATGACACAGCTTTTTTTCCCCTCACATTTTATTCTTCATTATTAAAAATACCTCCAATATTGATTGAAATGCGTTTTCATTCAGGAGTTGGAGTTTTACCTCAGTCAGCGTGATGTTACAGAGCTCAGGAGGAGAGAGCTGCTCCACAAACACTGGACTGAACATGTCTGGTTTCCCATCCAGCAGAGAGTGAAAGCGCATGTGTCCAGCTGCCCAGAGGCCAAGAGGCGCCACAACCTCTACAATCACTACCTCCATGTCTGTGACTCCAAGGTGGTGCTGAAGCTTAAATTAGTTTTGAAGTTAGGTCAATGACTCCTCATGTTGGTGCTAGAGTTTTTGTGTTGTTGTGGACGGCGATGTTTAGGTTTTGTGCCTATTACTGCAAAAACAGATGAGATGAATGTTTAACTTATTTCACTGCCACGTTATCTCTGATCCACAGGGGAATGTCTTTCTAGAGACCTACGATCCACAGGAGTACGATCCTTTACTTCTCAATATCAAAATGCAACAGGTGAACAACCAGGTGACTTCTGTGACTTGAATATTTCCCTTCAGTATGTTTCATAACAACATTAGAGTGTCTCACGTGTGTGTTACTGCTAATGCATTGATTCCTTAAAGGGGTCATTGGGCCTTCGTTTAAATGAAAGACCAACAGGAAAGAGATTCTACTCATCTTTGGGACCAGGTATCTATATATTTTCCCCTTTTTTGTGTTTTTTTCTAGCCAATCGGAAATTTAAGACAAACTATTATACAAATGCTTAGTCTTCAGTATTGGCTTAGTTTATATATATATATATATATATATATGGTAATTCTTATGCTTTTGTTGTCTGTCTTATACTGTTACCATGATGGATGCTCACAATAAACATGGCCAAAGTTTTTACCTGACACTTAATTAGGTACACCGTGCTAATTCTAGGTTGGACCTGCTTTTTCCTTCAGAGCTGCCTTAATTCTTCGTGGCACAGATTCAACATTTCTCTGAGATTTTGTTTCATACTGACATGATGGCATGACACAGTTGCTGCAGATTTCTCAGCTACGCATCCACTAGATCTCAATGGTTCTGTATTGGACTGAGATCTGGTAACTGTGGAGGCCGTTTGAGTACAGTGAACTCATTGTCGTGTTCAAGAAGTCTGTTTGAGATGATTTGAGGTTTGTGATATGGAACGTTATCCTGCTGGAGGCTGCCATCAGAGGATGCACAAGGTGCACTGTGGTCATAAAGGAGTAGACATGGTTAACAACAATACTCAGAGAGGCTGTGGTGTTGAAACAGTTTTCAGTTTCAGAGGCCGAAGTATGACATTACATCATAGCGTTACACCGCTAAGCCCCCCTTTCTTTTACAAGAAAATCTTCGCGTATAAAGAGCTAACATCTCCAAAATGTCAGGAATAGTTAGTCATTACAAGAAGTGTTTGTGAACTAAAAAAAATCAAGAATATGGAATACTGTTTGTCTGTGATTTGGACAGCCCAGCGTGTGCTCCCGACGCAGGTTAAACAAATTCTGTCGTGGAGACCTATCTTGGCACTTGTGCAGGTGAAGTCAAGAAGGCAAGATATGCTTCATCACATATCTAGTATTTGGCTTGGTAGGAAGTTGGTTTGGAAACATATTTGGCGAGGCTTCATCTTCTGCTTTGCGTTCATGTGGGGTCCCCTCTGCAATGGCCCTGGCCCCCCACTTTGGGAACCTCTGCATTACACCATAAGCACGGCTCATATAAGGATAGATGAATCAATGCATTCATGTTATTTACGCAAAAGTCTGATCCTATCCAAATGTCACAGCAGAAATCGAGACTAATCAGATCAGGCAGCGTTTCTTCAATCGTCTGTTGTCCAATTCTGATCAGCTGGTGTAATTGTAGCCTCGGTTTCCTGTTCTTTGCTGACATGGCACCCAGTGTGGTTTGCTGCTGTAGACCCATCTGCTTCAAGGTTTAAGGTGATATCTGTTCAGAGATGCTCTCAAGTGTTTGAGTTACAGTTGCCTTCCTATCCTATCAGCTCAAATCAGTCTGGCCATTCTCCTCTGACCTCTGACATCAACGAGGCAATTTTACCCTGAGAACAGCTGCTCACTGGATACTTTCTTTTTTTCGGACCATTCTCTGTAAACTAGAGATGGATTTGTGCAGAAATCCCAGTAGATCAGCAGTTTCTGAAATATTCACAATGCCCATCTGGCAGCAAACAACTGTGCAAAGTCACTGTGGCGTGGTGTGGTTTGTGGCTCAGCTACAGGGGAGCGGTGGAGCAGTGGGTTCAGGACATGGTGTCAGGGGAAGGCTGACCAGCACAGCTGATTTCCGTTGTATAATCATGCCTTCCCTATTTGAGTAGGATGCCGGGACCTGACCAGGGAGCTGGGTGTACTTGCACTGGAGACAAGCAGCTGTAAAGCTCCAAAAACGGAGTCACTGGAAACTTTGCAAATAAACATTCAACTGCTTGCAAAGCTACGCGCTGTGGGTCCTTTACATCACAGTCACTTAAATCACCTCACTTTTCCATTCTGACGTTCAGTTTAAACTTCAGCACCATCTTCACCATGTCTACATATCTAAATGCATTGGCTTGTTAGCATGTGATTGGCTAGATATTAGCTTTAGTAAGCAGCTGAAGAGGTGTACCTAATGAAGCCTAGGGTGAGTTTATAAATCAGCACAATAATGACAGTTGTTTTACTTAGTAAATATATATTTTTTTGAACTGTGAATTGTGTAAAGCAACTCTAGAATCCAAGAGTATAAAATGGAAATATGGAACTGAAAATGAGCACAACAGGTACCCTTAATTTTTTGCTGGATTAATTTATAATAGGTACTTCTGAAAAGTACTTATTAGCATTGAGCATTTTCATTAACTGCTCAGTGTTCTAGGAGTTTATCTCAATCTTTTGCTTTTTCAGTGTAAAATACTTTCAGGTCAAAACTTCTTCAAATGAGAGATTTTTTTTTTTTCCTTTTCCTATCTTAGGGCAAAAACTCCACTGGACAAAAGCTGAACGGCGAACTAAAAGTCATCGACCTCTGAGTGAGTCTGTGAAGTCTCAGGCCAACAAACGTCTACATGCCTCATCTAAATATCCAGCCTGTGGGTCCATTAAAAGGCCAGTGGTCGTCGAGACTGATAGAAGCAAGTGTAGCAGGTACTTATATACTGTATTTGTACACTATAGCACCATACTGCTCACTGACAAATCCCACTAACAGTTTAAGTTTGAAATGTTTTTCATCCAGGCCTAACACTATACCACTGCACATCAGTGCAACAGCCACGTCAGATGGAAGGTGCCACCAGACCAGCTGCTGGTTCTCCAGATGTGGATGTCTGCAGGAAACATCAAGTTAGCAGTGACTTTGGCCACTGTGTGCATCCAAATAAAAAGAAACAAACATACATAAAAAACCTACTTCACAATTTTCCTGGACATCGTACTCGAAAGACAAACGCAGAAAAATGTTTTACTGTACATACATTTTATTCATGCCGGTGCCGTTTTCGGGATTTAATGGCGTACTTGCCATGAAACCTCAAGCTTACACCATAAGGCTAACCATTGACATTACATTATACAGCAGTGTGCAGCAGTTGTAATATAAAGATACGTGAGACAGTGTGCGACTGTCCACACGTGTGTGTAACTGGCTGATATGTTGTTATATTCTTTAATTAGCAGTGCGCCGGAAAAAAAAAAAAGAATTTACAAATCGAAAGTGAAATGTAAAAATCCGGTGAAACGTTGAGTCTCGTTTGTTACTTTCCATTTCTGGCTGGCGATTATGAAAATATTGGCAATCATCTCCGTGTTTTGGATCGTTTGAGGTCGCTGAAAAGCTCAGGGTCAGTGGAACAAGCAGGGACAGTAAAATCCCCATTATTGCGTAATGTGCAAGAGCATAAAAAAGGCACTTTAATGGTCCTTCATTACTATTATTAAGTGGTGTGTGTGTCTAATGGAGTATTCAGATGTATTTTCCTCATTTGGTTGGCTCGTAAAGCTGTAGGTCTAGTTTGACGTGAACTTCTCCAGTAGGGACTTCGTGCAGCAGAAGGCGACGGGTTGCTGCTCCTTTGCTCTCCATCTCTTTCTTTATCGTTGCCACGGGAACCTCAACGCGGCCGAGAAAATCTAAAGAGGAAGGAGGAGACTTTTATTTAGTAAGATGATTAAAATGAGAAAAAGAAACGCATCTCATCGGACAAAAAAGAAAAAGAAAAAAAAAAGAAGTTAAGACCGCTGATTTACTTTAATAGAGGAAAACCAAGACTTTAAGTGTTCCTTTAATTCTGTATAGGCAGGAAAAATTAGACAAAAAGCCTAATAATCAACTGTTTTATGCATGAGTGCATGTGCGTGTCCTTTATCCACTGACCATCTGGTGAGAACTGATCTTTCTCGGACACGGTGACGCAGAGGACATCCTGGTAGAGGTCTTTGATGAAAAACTGGCAGTTAAAATTCCACTTTGGGCTCAGAGTGTCGCTGATTGGTCGAGATGTGTAGCACTGAGCTCCCATTGTCAGCTCACAGTAAGGATTACTCTTACCTAAAGAGAAAAGGAGTTAACGGGACTTAATTACAAAGCATGCATTAGCACTGTCATGTTGCCACGGGGCCTCACCGTTGGGCTTACAGGCCTTGAGCTCCTGGGCTTCAATGACTGTCACCAGCAGCCGGCCGATTCCGCTGGACTTTAGAGAGCGTGCTAAAATAAGCAGAAGACAGTAAGATATATGACAAAAACGCAGCATCCATTCATAATTAGGATAATGTTTGAACAATACACACATGCATACTTCAAGGTTCAAATAAGAACACTTTGTTAACCCTGGCAGGGGGCTTGACTTATTGTAGATTTTTAATATGCAGACTGAAAAATGTCAACTCTGGAATAAAAGGAAGTAAAAATAAAGCACTCCATTCAAGCTCCAGTGCATGCAAATGACTACTCCAAAATTAAACGATACGATGCACGGTATAAATATGACACTGTAGGTGAAAACAGTCTAGTGGTCATAGGGACGAGTCGTAGAGTCTGATTTCCTGAAAACTTGTGAAGGTGCTGCACAGAGACCACCAAACAATCATTTTCAGATCAAGCAGATTCCAGGTCAGATGACACTAAGAAACTGCTTGTCATTATATCATTCAGCTCAAGCCGGCACTACAAGGAAAGTTAACAAGGGAGCAGCGGAGGAGATGATAGGAATACCAGCTTGCTCTGCAAAGGGATAAAGTCAATACACTCAATATTAGCTGACATATTTATGAGCGTGTAGCTGTGTTTACCTTGGTAAGCCTTCTCTCTCTTTTTCTTCTCTGTCTCTATGAAATGTTCAGATGCCGCTTTGATTTTCTGGACCCACGCTGCCCTAATGGAAGCAGTAAAAATGTGTGAGTGCTTCACGCAGAAACACGGACGTGTGGTTACACAGAACGCGAGATTTTTGCACACGTGCCTCTCGTTCAGGGTCTCGGTTTTGAGAGTGTAGACGCGATCGATGTGCGAGACGTGGAACAGCGGCTCGTCGCTGGACGGGTCGGGTGGCATTTTCACCAATACCTCGTTCAGGAAGAGAGGCTGGCGGAGATGAAATGCATATCGGCAAATGCCGAGAGAACGTAAACGATGAGAAAGAATAGTTCATCTGTGCATTTATATATATTTTTATATATATTATACCTTAGATTAGCTTACTGTTTTGTACATCTTGAGCTGTATGCTTGTTTTGGGGCTGAATAACTTGTCAGATCCTGAGGAGGAGAAGGGTTTGGCACTGTGTGTGAGGAGGAGGAAATCACTGAAGAGGAAAGCCCACAGCTCTCTGCTGCTTTTGGTCTTGTACAGCCGACCGCTGTGGAGCAACTTGCGAGGCCCGAGGCAATTAGTCAGCGAGTTGAAGACCAAGTGCTGGGGGGGAAAAAGTGCAGAGAAAACAAGGCATGGCTGAGGAAAGTTGTTCGAAAATAAGCAAACTGTCAAGCGTTGTAGTTAAGAATGGAATTGTTGCTGTCCCTGCATAACAGCTCAAGACTTGTCAGACATGAAATGCTTTGCAGAGGCCATATTTAATATAGCAGCAGGGACTCGAGAGTCGAGATACTCGTTTCTGAGTGTCCTTACCTCTATGGGCCCCTCACACTGCATGTGGCTCTGTATCCATTCGAGCCTGTCTGAGTTCTCCTTCTCCCGAACCCCCTCATTGACCTGAGAGCACAGCTCCTCGGCTCGCTCCAGAGCTTCTCGGAGAGGGCCTCGGTCTGCGTGGCCATCTGGGGTGTGCTCCAAGATCTTACCAAGAAGCACAGCACAGGCAACAAATTAAGAGACATGGAGATGAATATTAAACAAGTGGTAGGCGGGATTCATGGAGTTACATATAAACAGCATTTCTCTGCATACATTTTTGATGAGTAGAGGGTAACGTGTAATCCTCTGCATGGGCTTGAGGAGGAAGCTGGACAGCGGCATTCCTTTACAGCGGTAGTTAGTTGCAATCTTCTGCTCAAGAGGAGGCAGAGATATTTTATTGCATCTGACAAAAGCAAACGTTTTATTTATTTTTCCTTTCACAATATCCATTATCCAAGGCTCGTACTTTGAGGAAGTCTTTAAAGTCAGGCTGGTTGTGGGTCTTGCTCTGCAGCAGCGCTGCGGCGTTGAGCTGGCAGGAGCAGAAGCGAATGTACGGCTGCATGTGCGCGAGCTCCGACGCCAGCAGGTCTCCTATTAGCTGAACGGGCATGTTCTCTCCTCCTGTCTTTTTACGGACACGCAGGGCTCTGGAGGGAGGTCACAGATGATCAGGATGTGAAACACCATTTCATAACCTCACAAAACATAAATAGATGGAGTATCTGATGAGTTCTGCAAGCCTTCAGAGTCTATGGACTTGCAGAAATGAAATAAGTGTCAGTTTTTCTGTGCATTTGCTTTTGATCGTTTTCACAGAAAGAGTTCATAAATGTGCAGGGGGGAGGCGGGTGGGTGTGTTTGACGTGTTATTATTATTTTTATTCTGAAGCTGTACTTTTGTTGTTGTGGGTTTGCGTTGTGTGTTTGTGTGAGTGTGTTTTTCCCACTTGTTCTTTCTTTGGGGGTGAAGAAATAAGTATTTTCTCTTTTGTCTTTCTGCAATGATCAGCACTTCAGGTCAGTCCTTAGGCAATAGTGGTATTAGATTTTTAACTTGGAATGTCAAAGGTATGAATAGCCCAATTAAACGATCTAAAATATTTACGCATCTTAAACGTTTAAAGAGTGATGTAATGTTTTTGCAAGAGACCCATTTGCGAGATCGGGATCATCTTAGGCTCAGGTGCCCATGGGTGGGTCATACTTTCCATTCAATGTTTAATTCAAAAGCCAGGGGGGTGGCGATCTTAATAAACAGAAGGGTACAGTTTACAGCCTCTGAGATTAAAGCTGACAAAAACGGGAGGTATTTGGTTGTTGTAGGCACCATGTACAATGTACCCGTCCTCTTAGTCAATGTGTATGTGCCAAATTTTGATAATCCAGGTTTTACAGATGCACTTTTGAGTAGTCTCCCTTCCCTTGATACTCATCTTTTGATATTGGGTGGTGACTTAAACTGTGTTATTGATCCTGCCTTAGATCGTTCGAATCCTCGGACCCTGACCCAATCCTCTATGTCCAAGTCTATTTCTGAGTTTATGTTTCAGAATGGTTTTGTAGATCCCTGGAGGTTTTCTAACCCTACTGCCAGAGCGTACTCTTTCTTTTCTCAGGTACATCAGTCCTTTTCGCGGATTGATTATTTTTTTGTGGACGGTTCCCTTATTCCAAAAGTACTGTCATCTACATATCATCCTATTGTCATTTCCGATCACGCACCACTTAGCGTTGACATCAAGCTCATAGCCCAGTCCTCTTTTTCCTCACCCTGGAGATTTAACTCTTTGTTGCTTTCGGATGAGGGGTTTGTTACCTTTATCAAATCCGCAATTGATGAATTTATGGTGTTTAACGACAGCAATACTGTTACGAGGTCATTGCTTTGGGAATCTCTTAAGGCATATGTGCGTGGGCAAATAATTTCTTTCTCTGCCCATTCCACTAAAAGCCACAAAGCCAAACTTCAAACTTTGACTACACAAATTTGTGACATAGATAGACAGGTTGTTGACAGTCCCACTCCCGATTTGCATAAAAGACGACTTGACTTGCAGACTGAATTTGATTTACTTTCTACGGCAGATGCTGAACGTCTTTTACTTCGTGCGCGTGCGACTTATTATGAATATGGTGATAAGCCCAGAAGGCTTTTGGCCCATCAGTTAAAACGTCAGGCCTCGTCTCGATTAATTTCCCAAATTAAAGATGCGGCAGGCAACTCTGTCTCTGATTCAAAGGAAGTAAACGAGGTGTTTAAGACGTACTATTCCTCCCTATATGAATCTGAATCTGCTGCTGACGCCTCAGAGATAGATTCTTTTTTTAACGGTCTTACAATGCCCACTGTCGATCCTGTTATAGCTGAACAATTAGATGCCCCTCTTAGGCTGGATGAAATTGTGCATGCAATCAAGACCATGCACAATGGTAAGGCACCAGGACCTGACGGGTTTTCAGTTGAATTTTTAAAAACTTTTATAGACAAGTTAGCCCCACTACTTCTTTCAGTGTATAATGAATCTTTTGAACGTGGTCTATTGCCCCCTACATTGTCTCAAGCACTAATTACTGTTCTCTTAAAGAAGGGTAAGGATCCTACGTCTTGCACCTCGTATAGGCCTATTTCACTGCTGAATGTTGATGTTAAAGTCTTGGCTAAAATTTTAGCAATTCACCTTGAAAAGGTTCTTCCTACTATTATTTCAGATGAACAGAATGGCTTTATTAAAGGCCGCCAGCTGTTCTTTAATGTCCGCACGCTTTTGAATGTCATTCTTTCCCAACACTCAACCACTAATCCAGAAGTAGTTATCTCACTTGATGCTGAGAAAGCTTTCGATCGTGTAGAGTGGAGCTTTCTCTTTGCGGTCTTGCAAAGATTTGGTTTCAAGGACAGATTCATTTCATGGATTCGACTGTTGTACAGGGCACCCCAAGCCAGTGTCTATACAAATGGTGTTTCCTCTGGCTACTTCTCATTGTCACGCGGGACGAGACAGGGTTGCCCCCTGTCCCCCCTACTTTTTGCTATTGTAATTGAACCCCTATCTGTAGCTTTGAAGGCCCTTCCTCATTTTCGTGGTATTTCCCGGTCAGGCCTTGACGTAAAATTGTCTTTATATGCAGATGACCTGCTTCTATATGTTTCTGATCCCTTATCTAGCATACCATCGATTGTGTCTCTACTAAACAAGTTCGGCTCTCTGTCAGGTTACAAAATAAATCTTCTTAAAAGTGAATGTTTCCCCATAAATTCTTTAAGTCTTACACTTAAACAATCTGACATTCCTTTTAGACTTAGCCCTGCTGGCTTTAAATATTTGGGAGTTAACATGACTCGTACTTTGTCTTCTCTATACTCTTCCAATTTCTCCCCTTTAATGACTCAAATTCAATCAGATTTTCAGAGATGGAAATCGCTACCTTTGTCCCTAATTGGTCGGATCAATGCTGTAAAGATGAACATTTTGCCTCGATTGTTATTTCTGTTTCAGAGTATTCCTATATTTTTACCTAAAGCTTTTTTCAAAAAGTTAGACCAGCTAGTTACATCGTTTTTGTGGGGAGGGAAACACCCCAGGGTGAGGAAATCATTATTACAGAGACTGACATTTGATGGTGGTCTTGACTTGCCTAACTTTTTATTTTACTATTGGTCCTCTCATGTTCACAAATTGACCCATTGGCTTGAATCTCAAGACCTGCTGTGGTGCAAACTGGAACGCCTGTCGTGCACTTCCTCATCCTTAGAAGCTTTATTATTCTCTCCACTACCACTTAAGCCTTCTCATTTCACCCAAAATCCCGTGGTACAGTCTAGTCTAAGGGTCTGGTCACAATTCAGGAGTCATTTTAAGTACATCTCTGCGTCAGTACACATGCCCATCACGCAGAACCATCTGTTTACTCCTGGCCTCATTGATGGTACCTATGTACAGTGGAAGCGTCATGGTATTAATACATTTAAGGATCTCTATAAAGATGGCACTTTCTTAACTTTTTTAGACCTGTGTTCAGAAACAAATCTTCCGGCTACCAATCTATTCCGTTATTTTCAGGCACGGCATTGCACTTCTGCTCTCTTCCCCTCCTACCCTCTTCTCCCAAATGTCCAACCGTGGGAGGAATTCTTATCCCTTAAACCCAATAAGAAGTCAATTATATCTTTAATATATAAACAACTTATGGATTTAAATGTCCATTCAGTTGTTAAAATTAGGAGGGCTTGGGAGCAGGAGTTAGGAATAATTTTTTCGGATCAGCAATGGGAGAAAGCAGTATCCAATGTCCGTTATAGTACATCCTGTGCCAGGTTACAACTCATCCAGTTCAAGGTGTTGTACAGGGTTTACTATTCAAAGTCTCGTCTGTCTGAGATTTACCCACAAGTGATGGATCAGTGTGAGAGATGTCATGCCACCCCATGTGACCTAGGCCATATGTTCTTTCTGTGCCCAAGACTCCATGGCTTCTGGAGTCAGTATTCAGTTATTCTTTCCAAAGCTCTTGGGACCCAAATCTGCATGGACCCTTTTCTAGCTGTTTTTGGGCTTCCAGTCAACACTGGTCTAACCGACCCTACACACTTCAAAATATTAGCCTTTACATCACTTTTGGCTAGACGTTGCATCTTACTCCTTTGGAAATCTTCAAAGCCACCTTCAGTTTCTTTTTGGTTTAGAGATGCGATGTCATCTCTTAAATTGCAAAAGATAGGCCTTGTGGCGAAGGGCAAATACAGAGAATTTTATTCTATCTGGGGCCCCTTCGTGGACTATTGCAAGTCATTAAACGCTCTACCAGCTGATTAATATCATGTCTCTTCCCCCCCCCCTTTTGGGGTTTGTGTTTGTTTTGGGTTTCTTATTAGGTTTTGTTTTGTTTGTTTACTTAAGCGTGTGTGTAGATATGCCTGTGTGTGTGTTATTGTGTCTGTTCATGTAAGAAAAACTAAAAAATATGTGAGGGGAACAGATTGTGTTGTCATTGTAAACTACTGTACACTTGTCTCTCAATAAAAATATTAAAAAAAAAAAAAAAAAAAAAAAAAAGAGTTCATAAATGTTTATTCTAGCAGAGCAGTAGGGTTTAATAGTTTAGATGTCAGTATGGTTCATAACAATGTCACACGTGGGACCTACTTGAGCAATTTGGAGTTGCACATAATCAGTTCCCTCCAGTTAACAAAGATAACTGCCATCTCAGCTTCAGTCAGACGGCCTGACTCGGACATGGGCTTGTAGAAGACCTAAGAGGCAGAAACAAATGCAAACAGGTGAGGACGGGAAAAAAATGACAGAAAAGTGGTAATAATGTTCAAATATGCCGATGTTTCCGTCGGTACCTCTAGCACTAGCTCAAGATCCTCGACATAGGTCTCCTCGGTCTGGATGAGCTCGTGAATGTAACCCTGCCTTTTCCTCTCCTGAGGGGTCATTGTGTCGAGCGTCATCAGGTCAGCACACCCTACAGGAGCACATCCATGCGCATGCAAACACACGTGCAGACATGCATGCACGGACATGCACCGGCATGTGCATGGCAAACACAAGCACAAACACTTTCCTCTCAATCACTGATGTGGTGTGTGAGAAAATACAGCGAGCGTTCAAAAACATGTTAAAATCTCCCTTTATTATCACTTCGATGACGTCTAATTTACATTTAATGCACAGAGTGAGGCACATTGTAGTCGCAGTACATGAACATAAGCGATGCCAACGCTAACAACACTGCTACCAAGAACACTAAGGTAAAGAAAAATAAAGCACCTTTCATGGTGGAGTGCTCACTCCTAGTGATTGCATAGGTGTAAATGGATAAAGTAGCTAATGCTTGAGTGACAGAGCAGTGGAAGACTCAGCTGGTAGTTCAAGTCTTTGAGGTTCAATCTTGGCAAAAGGTGGATGTACAGTTGTGGTCAGGAGTTTACATACACGCATCACGAGCATGAATGTCATGGTAATTTGGGGCTTTTAATAATTAATTCCACAGTGGAAGAATTATACAACATACATGTTTAATAACTTTAAAAAACAAGAACTGATTCTAAATGCTTGACTTGATTTTGGAGCTTCTATAATCCACACAATGTCAAAAATATATGCACAGACTCAAACAAGGTTCTACAATAGCTTTTAACTCGACAAGACTGAGGCCTATTAACCTCTCATGATAGTTTCTACTACAACTGGTAGTTTCTCTTTGCCAACATAAAAAGGTTTGACAACTCTCATTCGATTGACGGATACTCAGAACAATGGGAAAGTCCAAGGAACTCAGAGAAGATATAAGAAGCAGAATTATAGAATTACACGAGTTGGGAAGATTTCTTGGAGTCATTACTAAACAACTGCCACTACTTTGGCAAAACCCACGATGTCACCCTCAGGCTGCGTCTACACTAGCTCGGATAAATTTGAGAACGGCGTATACGTCTGAAAATGCTCCACGTCCACACTATCGTTTTCATGCGTTTTCACAGAGTTGTTCAGCCACATCGAAACGGCCGAAAACGCTTACGTCCCAGTACTGCGCATGCGTGAAACGCAAGACGATTCGACCTGCCTTATTTCTGTCTGTCGTTTATTTACTTTCCGGCTCTTTGAAACGTCACGGCAAAATGTCGAGGAAAAGCACCGAGTTTTTTTAAACGGACTAACAATGAGGTGGAGTTGTTGCTGCGAGTAACACAAAAGTACAAAGTTGCAAAAGCGATTGAGAGTCAAAGAATTTGAAGAAAAGCTACCTGAAGCATGTACAAACTGAATTAATCTTTAATAGGGCTGTCAGAATTGAGAGCACACAAAACAACTGCTGTGTGATGCCCTCCGCTCACACACTCACATGACTGCATCACATGACTAAAATGTGTCATCGTTTTCGAAAAGGCTCTGGGTTTGTTATCCACACTGCGACGCGAAAACTGCGTCTTCAAATGTATCCGCTTTGGAGAGCGCTCTTAAAACTCTGCGTTTTCCTTGACCGAAAATGCCGTCTCAGTGTGGACGGAAGGCCAAAACAGAGAGAAAAAGATACGTTTTCAAACAAAAATGTATTAGTGTGGACATGGCCTCAGATGAAAGGAAAATTAATTAGAATCTTCAAAAACAAGCCAAAAACCACCAAGGCTCAAACCTGACATGAACTAGAAAATATTGGAACACAGTGTCCATAGTGTGTTTTATATTACCATGGACAGAGACAGGGTGCCTACTCAGAAAGAAGCCCCTTGTCCAAAACCAACATCTTTAAGCTTGACTGAAATTTGCAGCTGCCCACATGGACAAGCCAAATTTCATCTGGAGAAAAGTCAGGCAAGACAAAGATTGAGCTATTTGACTACAATGGCAAAAGGTATGTTTGGAGGAATAAAGATGAGGCTTTCAAACCTAAAAACACTGTACCAATTGTTCAGCATGGCGGTGGTAGCATCACGCTCTGGGGCTGTTTCGCTTGTACTGGTACACTGGACAAAGTGAATGCAATGGTGAAGAAGGACTAATCTCCAAATTCTTCAGCTTCAACTCAAATCAGCAGCTAGATGGTTGGACACTTTAGTCTACAGGACAATGATCTCAAACACACATCAAATCTGATTTTGGAATGAATAATGGCCTTCCCAAAGCCCTGATGTCAACCCAATTGAAAATTTGTGGACTACGCTTGAAAGCCGGGTCTGTGCCAGGAAACCAACCAGTTCAAACGAACTACCAATCGTGCCAAGAAGAGTGCTCAAATATCCAGCCAGAATTTCACCAGAAGCTTGGTGATGGCTACCAGTGTGGTCAAAGTCCAACTTGCAAAGCGACGTGGATTAGAGAAAATCTAAAATAATTTCAAACCATTTCTTTTTAAGACATTAAAGATGTATGCTGTGCAACCTCAAAATTACGGCACCATTCTAGCCCATGATGAGTGCATTTAAACTTTTGATGATAACCCTATATGTCAGCAGTGTGGTAGATGTTTCTCTCAGACTATTCTTGATATGCTAATGTTTGCATGTTTTTTTTTTCTTTTTTTAAATATGTATTTGCTGGTGATATCACAGTTCAGTACAGGGTGGGTGTCATTTTAAGTACTTGGAAGCGTCAATAAATGGCAGAGTGCATAAGCATCGAATAATAAAATCACAATCAATTTCATCTCAGTTGCAGTTCAAGCGATGCGTTAGCAAGCAGCAATCAAGGTTACCGGTGATTTAAGCAACAGCGAGTCTTCACATTGATCCATTTTTAGCAAGGTTTCAATGTTGTTAGTGCAAGAATGAGTGACCCTGTTAGAATACTCTGCATCATACTAACTTATAGCTTTAATTTAGAAAACTAAACCGATGCTTCTTACATATTATTTTCCATACTTTTGTAATCAAACTCTTATTTTCCTTTTATCTGTAGCAAAACTACGCTTTCCACACTTTTGTATCACGGGGGACAAAAGCTTTGAAAGCTCATGTCTAGCTGCCTCTGCCTCGCTCCCTTGGTTAATTAGTTAAAGAAACAGAAATGAAAACAAGGGAGAGAAGAGAGCGAGGGGGGGAGAGGAGGAAGGGGTGTACGGTGAAATAAATTTACATTTAAAGCTGAGAAGGTAGGACGCCAAAAACAAAAACCAAAGAAAAAAAACAGGGTTTGTAACAGAGAAGCACAGAACACCAGAGTCCTAAACGGGTGAGGTGGAAAGTGCGGAGGTGGGCCGTTCTTGCTGGCGGCTGGGCTTCCTGTTGCGACAGGGCAATTCGGGATCGCTCAGACAGAAGGGGTGAGAAAGAGGAAGAGGAGGAAAAGGAGGAAGAAGAGACAGGAAAGCCAGCGTTACTGTCCTACAGAAGAAAAGGAGGGGAAAAAACAGATGAAGTGGAGGAATGGAAGGGAGGGAAGTGAGATGATGAAGAGATGGAGAGACAGCAGACGTTAATATAGCTTTAATATTAATGCTGGACACTCACATGCAGGCGCATTAATAATGCATTTCTGGAAATGTAAATGTTATTATTCATCATATCAGCTGCAGACGGCGATTTCTCGCGCTCTTGTTTCGGCAGCTTGTTTCGCCGGCCTTACGTGTGGCGGGCGTGCGAGTGACAACGCCTTCGCTGGAATTAGAATATCAGAGCGTTTTGTGTCTGTGGCTTCGACAAGTTCATCCTAATTAAAGAGCTCGTGTGTTCACGCTTGTTAACAGCTGCTGCTGTGAGGAGAACACGCAAGCTGTGCATACTAATTCAGGCGCACACCTCTCATTAAGAAATCGGCCTTTTTAAAATTTCTCAGCAGCTACGTATGAATGAGCAGCGAGCGGGATACGCGTGAGGAAAATGACCGCCTTCCCGTGTGTTGCATTCAGAGAGGGAAAGCGAAGCTGCCGTTTCCAGAAATGTGACCAAAATGATGAAAAATGTGTCAGTTTGAAATCAGATCAGCTTTCGCTCTTTATTATTTTGTTGCCCGGGGTGATTTGTCAGCGGCATCTGTTTTAAAAGAACAGTTTGACATTCGTGGGATATACGCTTTGTTCACTTTGTGGTTGCAAGTTAAATTAGAAGATCAATACCACTCTCATATTAGTCTGCTTAATATAAAAACTGCAGCCAGAGCGTGGCTGGATTAAATTAACTAACAATACGATGAGAGGTATCCATCACGCTTCATGCCCAAAATGTCAAACTTTCCTTTTGATGATTTGAAATTGTTGATGTTGTCCAGGATACTTAAAAGGCCCAATCATTTTGCCTTGTGGAGAAGAAATTTAACATTTTCTATTAATCAATTTCAGAAGCTTTTTATGGGAATGAGCCTTTTAAGTGTAATGGTTATATGTTCACCAATTTCCTCAATGATTGATTGAACCAACTACTCGAGGCTTACCATCAGTGGTTCCATGGTCTGACATGGATAAGGAATCTACTGTACCTGGAGTGAGCCAAGCCAACCAACATTTTTGTTTGTTTCTACAGCTGATAAACACAACTTATCAGTTTCCATGTGTGCTAACTGTCTTATTATTTTTTATTTAGAAAAAAAAAAACAGTCCATCAGTAAGAGGATTAAAGTTTTACTTACATTGCTGGCTGGGGTCTGATTCTGTTGTCATCTTGACATAATTGGTGGGCAGCAACCCTGTTACCCCGTTGGCTTCTCCTTTCCACCAGTCGGGGTTGGTCTTGTCGAGGATGTTGATCAGCTGACCCTTGGAGAAACTCAGCTCGTCCTGATTGGCAGCCGTGTAGTCATACATTGCAATAACTTGGCATACTGAGGGAACAGAGTTGACATATGAAGCTTAATCTGTTGCTGTAGATTTGTAGAATGACCCAATGAGGGCCAATGTATAAAAACAGAACTAAGAAAGCCTTAAAGAGACCAAGATGACATTAAAAGTAGGTGAAAATAGTGAAATGGTTTCCCTTGGGCACCAAACATTTAAAAATACTGGCAGCCTCCAGTCTTAAGCCTCAGCCTCATAGTAGATGCACCTCTGTGGTATCAATTTGAAAATCCTCTGTGGTCTTTTAGAAAATTTGACCTCTTATCTTGACCTTGAGGTCACTGAGATTTCTAGTAGATGCATCTATGATCTGAATTTTAAAATCCTACGTTACCTTGTTCTCGAGTTCTTGCATTCACAAACTTGAGTATTCACGCTGCCCACCCGGCCGGGCGACAACAACACCCCATCAGCCTTTTACGGCTGAGAGGTTCAACAACCTTTATTTTGGCTCATTCTACCATTTTATTTCTGCATATTTATTTATTTAGCCACAGACATTCATGCACGGACATGCACCAGCATCTGCATGGCAAACACAAGCACAAACACTTTCCTCTCAATTACTATTTATTTAGCATATTTAGCCACAGGCCAGTCCCAACAGTCACCTCAAGAGGAGTTCGTGCTGGATTTTGGTCATTTTTAAGGCAGAGCCCTAGAATGCTATATGGCACTGCCAGGAACACTAGCTGCGTAGCCTGTTTGAGCTAAAGCTTGCAAGCTGTCATTGGCAGGCATCTGTCTGGAGGACTAAAATTGTCTGTGACTCATTTCTCCTAAATGCTATTGATATAATTAATGGCAAATACTGCCTAGTCTATTTGCACTACCTGGGCACATCTCATGTAAACATATTTGCACTTGTGTGTAATTCCACGTCACTGCATTCATTTTTGAGTTGCTGTTGGGGATTCATTGTGTGGACTCCTAAAACTAAAAACATCGCCATCTGCTTCTGCTGCTTCTATGATCAGTGCTAAATGCTGAATGTTTGCAGGCTGAGAGAGGAACCATGGTAAAGTCTGTGTCTGCTAAATATCAGCATGACAGAATAAGCAGAGGGTGCTCCATTGTAAATGACTAAATAACAGAAATGACACAAAGATTATGTTCTGTCAGCTGAAATTTGAGACAGGAATTTATGATTAATGAGCATTTTTACCAAATTAGTTTCAAAGTCATAGACATAAAAGCTTTCCAGCAGTTACTGTCGTGGTTGTTCAAGTAATTTCGACCTGCATCTCTCAGCTAAATATACAGATTTAAAAATGTAAATACAAACCTGACTTAAACAAGATCAGTTATAGTAAATCAAATGCTGTGTTTGCCGTGTGTCAGCATTCACCTGGCAGAGGAGAGGGGGAAGACTTGCTACTGGAGGGACCCAGGAGCTTAACGTGAGAGGAATGAAACCAGCCTCGCTGCCGCTTTTTCCCCCGAGCCTGGAGGGGAGAGAAGAGCCAGTGAGAGTGAACCAATCTTCTGCTGGATCGTTTCTGAATCCTAAATCGAAACATTAATTGATGAATTGATTTTTTTGACAGGCAGAGTTTTGAACCTTGAGAACGCTCTCTCATGATGGGAATGTACATTCACTCTATAAATTAAACTAAAGCTCAGCTGAAGTCTCTGAAACAGCCGCAGTAATGCAAGCTGCAAGCTGCTGAGGGTAATGCACAGATTGACAAAGCTGTGGAAACCCTCTGTTCTCGGACACTCTTACTCATATTGACTTATTGTCTGAACGTACTAACAGCAAATATGACTTCTGCTGTCGCACTCTGAGCTTCAACTCAAACTACAGCTGCAGCCTCAGCACGAAAACATGCAGAGAGAGATGACCCTTCACTTTGATGACCTTTGTAGACGACAGCACTGTTATATTGAATGGGTTGCATTGTTGTATTTCTGTCATGTTTCTCAGGTCTTTGTCTGAATTTCTACGAACATTACTGCTAAGGATTGTCTTATTGCATTGGAGTCACACTGGGTTAAATATGTACACTTGGGTTTTAAGGGGTATTTATTATTTTCTTCTTTTTTTGGGTTGTATGGAAGCCCCAAACGCAATTTCATTGTGACAATGACAATAAATAAATACTACTACTATACCTTAATTTGTTGATTGCTTTTTGCCATTTGACTGATTAACTAGTTTATTAAAAACATCCATAGTGATAATGTCTTCATTTTGTTTGCTCATTTTGTCTGTCTATCCAAAACCAAAAGTTCAATTTACTCTCACTAAAAAGACTAAACAAATTTCAGGCGTTTTTTCCTTACAGGACCACCTTAATATTTAAGGAAATATCCACATATCTGCACTGTAATTTCCTCCACAATCATTCTGCTTCGCGTCTAATGGCAACAAGTTTTCAATGACCTTTTGTTAATAAAGCTTTTCATTCTCGTCGCCATATAATCCAGTAGGTGTCACATTATAATGTTCTAAATTCCTTTCACAGAGAGGCAGAAATGTGTCATTTGCAACCGGGAGGTGGATTTAGGAGAATAATGACTCATTAATTGTGCTTACACGGCGCTCGGCGGTGCGATTGACCTTCTGCACTTGCAGCCAAAGTAAAAATTTCTAGCTGAAATCGTAATTTTTCTGATGTTAACAGTTTCAATTTATCCATGGCTCTTTAAAAAAGAAAAATGAAAAAAAGTATAGCTTTTAGTATAGCTTACTTGCAGTTCCCCGAGCCACCAGCCGGTGGAGTTCTTGGCCAGCACCACGATCAGTTGCCCCGGAGACAGGCGAAGCTGATGCATCGTTGAGGCCCCAGTGGTGGTGACTGCCTGCGCAACCTCTGTTGACCAACCAGAAAAAGCCAACAGTGAATTTCGATCATTTAAATGTCAAGAGAATAACAGAATGAGTCATCAAACACCGACTGAGTGTCCGCCTGTGCGTTCATTCTCACCAGGTTTCTTGGTTGGACCTCCAGGTCTTGATGCCTAAAGTTAACAAATGAAATGTAAAGCAGAAATAAAGTAATAATTTAATTTGGCAATTTTTTTTCCACATTAACTCAGCTTGACTCACCTCTGGCAGTTCTACAGGTCGGACATAGTTGGAGGGAAAGAGCCCTGTCTGGTCCCCAACGCATCCTCGCCACCACTCTCCTTCTTTCTCCAACACCAAAACAACATCCCCCTCGACAAACGTCAAGTCCCCCACCTCTGGGCTCTCATATGTATACAAGGCCACGTATTCTGGTAAGGACAACAATAGTACCAGTTAGGAAACCTTCGCTGACTTTAACTAGACCTTATTTTCCACAGATAAACTGCTCTTACCTTCTAGTTGAACTGAATCAGATGTGTCCAACGCATCCACACTATGATGGGAAAAACACATGGTGAAGCAAGTCTTTCAGTTGTTAAAGGTTTTACACAAAAGGGATGTGCGTCTTCTTACTCTGTATTGCCAGCCGTCTCCAAAGCGACGTAACTTTTGGGGAACCATCCCTGCATCCCGTTGATCTGCCCCAGCCACCAATCTTCCCTCTGCTGCAGCACGCTGATGATGTCTCCCTGCGAGAAGCTGAGCAGTGTGGTGATGACGTCTGTCGCCAAACCGCCTGAAAGGCTGAGGTGGGTTTCTGAAGTGGCTGACCATGGCGAGAGGGCCCGAGCGAGCAGAGGAACGGAGGACTGAGGAGTGTGATCAAAGAAACAGCGATCTGTCACCATGGGTACATCTAAGAAATCAATCACTAGACGCTCCCCTCCCCTGGACTTGCAACACAGCTAATTTCACCTTTGGACCATGGGACATGACCTACAAACGCTAGAGCTGCCAACACTGATGTCATCAGACATCTGTAAATGTGTGTGACCCACAGAGAGTCAGAGAGAAGAACTCCCATTGGAGAAAAGCTATAAATATACAGCTGTGCTGTTTCTGAAGATGTGTGTTGATGTCAGCAGACCTATTTCTGATCATGCCACAGTCTAGATATACACTACTATAATAACACAGATGAACTAAGAAGGGAAACATGAAGATTAAATGATCTCATGAACCTTTTTCAGTAGCAGAGTGATAACTTTTAGCCATGAAGTGAATGTGCTCTTTTGGTTGAATCAACCAGCAACTACAGGGCGGACGTGCCCTTGTGAGGTCAATCTACAACCACCATGGTGACTCCTGTTTTTGTGTGGAGATTGAGAGGTGTGGATCCAGGCGCAGACAACGATGCAGGAGAGAGTGTTCAAACTTAAAATGAGCCTTTATTGTGGCTGTAAGAATTACTACAAAACCACTACCAAAACCTAAACTGGGGACAGCTACAGAATGATACGCAGACCCTCCGACGAAGAACCACACACTAAATATACACACAAGGTAACAAGGAAATGGCACACAGGAGGGAGACACAGCTGAACCTAATTAGACAAGACAACGGGAAAGCATAACCCAAAACACTGAACACCAGACGGGGGACTCTCCAAAGTAAAACAGGAAATGCAAAACAGAAAACCACAATTCCCAGAATAAAACTTAAACCGAACACACAAAACACTGGGCTGCAGACCCAGGACTGTGACAGTTTTTTAAAACTATAACAACCATTGCATCAACCTTTTGATTTATCCAATACTGTAATTTAGTACCAGATACTTATTAAGAAATATTACCGTGCCCCATAAGCTTAAATTGCACTTTGAGCTTACTGGTAATTGGCCAGTGTTACAGGTAAGTCCATAATTTGTTGGATAAAGACACATTTTTATAGTTTTACCTTTGCACACCAGAACAGGGATTTTAAATGAAACAATTAATACATGACTGAAGTGCAGGCTTTCGGCTTTAATTCGAGGGGTTTTACGAATATTTTGCCCAAACTGTTGACAAACTACAGCCATTTTTAATACCCACTCCCCTACAAATTAACACCATTTTAAATTTAAAGATCGTTTTAATACTTGTAAAAACATCATGTTTCCTCCCTCTATATAGTCTGCTGGGCCTTTGCTGCAGCCACCATCAGCTACTGCTTATTTGCCTTCAGTTTTGTCTTCAGTAACTGAAAAGCATGCTCTGGGTTGTTTTTGCAGTATGCTTTGGGTCATTATCCATTTGCCCCGTAAACTGCCACCTGATTGGTTTTACAACATATGACTGAATCTGAGCAGACAGTACAGCCCTGTACACTTCAGAATTCATCCTGCTACATTTATCAGCAGTCACACCATCAATAAACACTAGTGACCCAGTTTCACTGGCAAACACACCCATGCTATAACATTGCTTCCCCTATGTTTGACAGACAATGTGGTATGCAGAGGATCATGAGCTGACTTTTTCAGCCAAATGATGGCTTCCCCAACCTGCTCTGACTTGCTTTTTGGACCTTATATTTAACTTGTATATGTAATTGCAATGCAAACTGATAAAATCTGAACTGAATCAACTTTATCTGTTATTCTCTGCTTCATTTGTCTTGAAATAGCAAGAGAAAAGACCTCACCTGGCCATGAAACTGCTTGCCAGTCAACTGTCCGCTTATTGAGAAAATGGGTCGGTATACAAAAAGTCTGCAATTCCCCAAACAGCTCATGCAAATTATTTTCTTTTTGAAGCTTTTGAATTCAAGCTGAAAGTCTGCATTTCACATACAGAGCAAAAACTATAAAAACTGTCTCACAAATTATGGATCTAACTGTATCTTGCTAACATGCTAAACTGGAAAACTAAAGACCTTTTTAAACAAAGGCAAAAATGAAACAGGGCTTCATTTTTGCTGCTGAAGTAGGTCACAGTAAAGTTTACCTGCTCATTATAAAGAATAAGGAGTCATCTAGCCAGGAAATAAAAGTAAACAACAGTCAGGCTCTACCTGTGAAGCATCAGATTGGACAGGAAGAGGGCTGTCACCTTTTTCCACCACATCGGGGTGTCTGGGTAAAACAAGGGGGACAAACCATTAGGGGAGGATCCAAGAAAAGAAGAAAAACAACCTGACAGTGCTATTACAACGACCTAGGTGGCTGTTACAGACTTTCAGTCAGCAGAAAAAAAAAAAGACCCAGACAGTTCTATCTTTAGTGCAGAGGAGCTAAAAGCCTAGAAACAATCTCAATCTGCTCCTCCTGTTTCATGTTACCTTGTGTTTAGTGGTGGTGGCAGACAGGACATTTTTCCAGGTGAAGTGGGACCACTTTGAGTCGAGGCAGGGGTCAGACATTTCTCAGCGTAACTCTGGGGGAACCAGCCCCTGTTTCCGCGGTAACTTCCGCACAACCAGCCAGGCTCACCGACCGTGTGCTCATCCACCTGCATCACGGAAAACACAGTTCACTTGCAGTCAGTCATTCGCAGCGAGGGGATCAAGATAAACGTTTTGTGATCAGTCCTTAATTCTAACACTTTCAGAATTGATGCTCCTTGAGGAAACGGGGATAACGGGGATAATTGATTGAACTTTAACTCCATCAGTGATTACTTAAAATCAAAATATAATTATAGATTTTTAACCAGGGGTGCAGTGGTTAGTGCTGCTGCCTCACTGTGAGAAGGTCCTGTGTTTGAATACAGCCTGGGACCTTTCTGTGTGGTGTCTGCATGGTGACTGTGGTTAGTCTGCCTTCCTCCCACAGTCCAAAGACATGAGTGGGATTAGGTTAACTGGTGAATCTCAACTGACTGTAAGTGTGAATGCTTGTTAGCCTCTCTGTGTTTCTGTGTTAGTCCTGTGACAGATTGGTGATGTTTCTAGGGCGTACCCTGCCTCTTGCCCTCTAACAGCTGGGACAGGGTCTGGCTGGATAAGCCAATGGATGGATTATTAACCAAGCCAAGGGTGAAACTCTTTCTGTATTTCTTATTCCAAAAAGTAGGCCAACAAAAAGCCCAAAAAATAGCAAAAGAAATCACAGCTTGAAGCTGAGTTAACCTCGTATTCTAGAACAGGAATTGACACGCTGACAATTTGGAATCGTGGCAAATGTGCCAACGCTGGCAGCTGTACTGTGTCACCTTTGATAAATCGAGCCACTGAACTGGACCGTGCTTGTGGTGTTGCTGCCATTTGGTGCATTTTTTTAAATGGACTGTAATGGAATTATCTAACGAGTCTGACACTGAGCCTAAAAAGCCAACAGATCAGGTCCCACAAAAACTAATTGATAATCAAAAGCAACAATATTTTGAGTAATACATATTAAATACATTTTAAAAAGACGAATATCCTGTGTGTTTGCAGCGCGGGTGTGTGCTTCGTACCTCTATGAGACAGTCTGCGTCTACACTCAGCTCATCTGCGTTGCGAGCAACAAAGGAGTACAGGGCTCTGTAGGTGGTTAGCTTGGGTGCCAACTGCTGCCCCATTTCCTGCTCTTCTTTCCTCCTCTTCTCCTCCTCAACCTCTTTCAGTCTCTTCTCCTCCTCGGCCTCCCTCCTCTTCTTCTCCGCCTCTGCCTCCTCCTCTCTCCTTCTTCTCTCCTCTTCTTGTGCTTTCTCCTGGGCTGCCCGGTGGCGAGCCTGGGCCTCTCTCTCTTCCTCTTCCCTCTGTCTGGCCCTCTGCTCCTCCAGAAGCCTCCTCTGCCGTGCCTCCTCTTCCTCTCTCTCCCTCTTCTCTTGTTCCCTCCGCTCCTGCTCTCTCTTTTCTTGCTCCAGCTTTGCCTGTCTGTGGGAAGTAAATGCAGCTTAATAAAGCCACATTATGTCTAAGCAAGAGTAATACAGACAAACCCTGAGATTCACCTGGCCGCCTCTTCTTCTTCCTCTCTCCTCCTCCTTTCTCTCTCCTCCTCCTCGCGGCGTCTCTGGAGCTCCCTCAATTTCTCCTCTTTGACTCTGTGCAGGTCGTCCAGAACAGCCTGCTGCCTCACCTGCTTCTCCCTCAGCTCCTGATGCCGTCACAGAATGTGCAACGCAAGGAGACATGTAAATATCTGTCTAAGACCTTTGTTCTTATCAGCCTTAAAAGTCTGAAAGAACCACAACACAACAGCTTCTCCACACGATGCACTTAGCATGACAAGATGAACATTGTTTTGCCATTTATGATTTCTCATAAACAGCAGCAACATTCACAGAAACACGCAGGCATGCTGTATGTGTATGTGTATATTTTTTTCTTTCTAACACAGAAGTTGTGCAGGTTAGACATTCTGTGTGCGTGCGTTTTACCCTCGGAGTGCATCCTGTTTACACAGAAAACACAGACTAGAACAAATCCCACAGAGAGAAACAACAGCGAAGGAAGAAGGCATGGTACCAACAAAAACCTCCATTTAAAAATAATTCAAAAGAGCAGGAAAAGATGAACGAGCAGATCAAATCATTGCGGGATGCAAAGGAAAGGAGATTTAAGATTGTTGCTTGAAGGGGGGGGGGGATGTACAGAGTGGGAAATAAAGCGACAGAGAAAGAGGGTTAACCTTGATGAGAAGGAAGAGCTGGCTGAGGCAGGCCAGCAGAGACAGAAGGCCTCGGAGGACACAGTCGTCCATATCCCCGAGCTATGGAAATAACAGTGTGACGATGGAGGGAGACAAAATGTTTAGACGATGGGTGAGGAGAGCAAAGAAGAAAAGTGTGTCACAAAGGAACAGGCAGAGACAACAAAAATAAAAAGTAAGAAGACACATCCAGGTAGCAGGGAGAAGAAGAAGACAAGAGAAAGAGAAGAGGCCAGGGGTTAAAAGCTTTAAAAGCTGCTTAAGAAATAAACAAACCAAGAGACAGAGACCAAGAGAAAGGGAGAGCAGGTGTTTTAGTGCTCCAGTTATTAACATCAGACTGATGATAAGACTCTGAGAGGACGTCATTCACAGCTATCAAATGATCAGGCTGTTTGATGACAAACGTAGACTTCAGAGACTGTATGTGTGCAAAAATAGTTTAAGTTTCCATTGCCCAAGGGGTGAAACTCTAGAGCTATTGTGACCAGTTGAACAAGATTTCACAGCAAGTTGAAAACGCCCTGTTTTTGTGCTATTTAATATCAAGCCAGAGCTGTGGGACAAAAACAACAGTATGCTTTTGCTTCATTTAACATCAGTGCAATCCATCTTAAAGCAATTTTGCTGCACGATTATATTCACTACTATGAAACTTCTCTTGCAAAATATGTTGACGCTAAATAAAGTCGGGGTATGAAAAACCCAACTTTAGCCTTAAAGTTAGTTTCATGAAGAAATAGTTTCAGATTGTGATGAATGATTTTAAAGAACTGCCAAGGGAGGCAGCTTAGTGTGCTACATACACGTCTCGGTACAAATACAGAATATAAAGTGCCTCCTACAATTTATGGGTGATATCAGAGGCTATGTTCTTTTTTTCCCCTACAACTTTGGTCTGAATGAGTCTGTAGTGGCCTGAACCAAACACTGACCTTAAGCTCCTTATTGTACTGCTCCATCTGCGTCAGTTTGTCTGTCGTTTCCCTTTCCAGGATGTCAAGCTGGTCCTTCAGCCTCCGGCAGTTTACAGTCTTCTCCGTCACAGTCCCGGTCAGGGAGGTCAAAGTCACAGCTACAAAGATCAAAGGTCAGAGACATGTCAGACCAGCGGCCAGTGACTAATCTGTGTGACGTGAGAGGAGGCATTTGTCACCCACACGGGAGTTTGTTGAGGCTGATGTTTTGCAGCTTCTCACACAGTCTCTGTTGTTCTGGAACCAGCTGTGAGAGCTTCCTCTGCCACTCCTGCGACCAACCGAGAGGAGAGCGCGTAAAAACACACATGCAGAAAACTGACAGGGCAGAAAACTGAGAGAAACATTTCTGTTAACCTCAAACTCGAGCTGAAGCGCGTTAATCTCTGCAACGCGGGTGTCCCTCTTCTGATTGACGAGGTCCAGCTCAGCCTTCTGAATCCGCCTCTTGCTCTGAGCGTCGCGGAGACGGTCTGAGATCTGCTTGTGCATGTTCCCCTGTGAGACCAGGTAAATGATATCATGGTGCACCCATGCTTTGATTAGCACTGTGAATTGTAGGTGTGAATATTTATAAGTGTTAATGTAGCCTCACCACAGCCTCTAGCTCCAACTCCAGACTCTTCTTTTTCGCCCTTAGTCGAGAGATCTCCTCTTGCTCCCCCTCTTTCTTCCTGCCCAGCTCCTCTCTTTTCGCACGCTCCCACTCGTCCCTCCGCTGGCGCTCCATCTCCTGCTTCGCTGCCTGGAAGTATGAAGACAGAAGGTTATCAGAGAAGACCATCGATCCCAGACAGCATCACCCGACTGCTCCGGCACTCACCTCCTTCCTCTCCAGCTCTCTCAGCCTCTCCTCTTCCCTTTGTCGCTCCATTTCTCTCTGCCTCTCCAGCCGCCTCTCCTCCTCCAGCCTCCTCCGGTTCTCCAGCTCCCTGGCCTCCCTCTCCCTCCGTTCTTGAGCCTCTCTCTCCTCCCTCTCTCTCTTCTCCTTCTCCTTCTTCTGCTGCTCCTCAAGAGCTAGACGTCGTTTCTCCAGCTCTGCGCTTCCCTTTGCAAAGTTCTCCTTCAGCTTGTCCTCAAAGGACACTAAGAGGAGGGGAAAGAAATAGGTGTATTACAAAGTAAGACAGAGGACGTCCAATGGAACAAAACATGCAGAATTCACAAAGCCATACCGCTGCTCTTGTTCTTTTGAGCAGGTTCTATCTCTGCTGTGTCTATTAAACAGGGAGTTATGTAGGGCCCTGTTCCATTAACAAGCTCATTGGATTTAATTCCTCCTCTGTAACAAAAGCAAAAAGAACATTTGTTCATTTATCTATTTGGTTAATTTTTAAAAAAAAATTGTAAATGAATCTCTGTGTTACCTCAGAGAGGGTGGTACTAGGTCTTGTGGCAGAGTGAGTGGTAGAGGGCGGCCCGTCTTAGCCATGTCCACCAGGTGCATGGCCAGAATGAACTCATCAGCCTGCAGCTGGCCATCCTTATCCACATCTGCCAAGGTCCTACAGACAAATCACACAGTGCTGTGTGTCAATAAGAACATCATGGTGAGAAGATAATGAAGTTAGAGATTTTTCACTGCAAGCATCCTTCTGCTGTTTCTGGCATTGGGACAGTAGTGGAAGGAAACTTGGGATATAAATCAAGAGTACTGGGCTCACAGACATTCATCAGCTGATAAAGCGGAGGAGAATGAGGGGATCATCACTGCAAACAAAAGGTTTCAGATAATAAGTAATGTTCTTAGTACTGTCAGATATTACAGCTATAACGTTTATAAAATACTACTGAGTCTTATTACTTCAAATGTGTTATTTGCTCCTTTTGTGGCTCACAGTTCCAATAAAATACAGTACGATGCAAAAGTCGTGAGTCACCCTTCATTTCTTTATATTTTGCTGCCAAGGAGCCAGACTTTCCTCTATATTTTAAAGTGGTTTTGAGCACTAGTTCTCCAGGCTTTCTGAAAGTCTGTTTCTTTAGAAGTTGGCTACTTTTGACCTCATTTTCAGTCTAATCCATGTATTAGCCATTTTCAGACTAATTTTTTTGTTGTTGCTGTTGTTTTTTAAGCCACTTAACTCTGACCTATGAATTATTCAAGCATGAAAGAGGTGTACTCGCTCAAGGGATAAACTAGTGTTGGGTGTACGCATAACATAAAACTTAGCAAATTGTCTGTTTAGGCACTTTGTTACCAGCAACCTGTGTCAAACTGACAGCGAACAGGCAGCCAGCATCCTGATTCCTTGAATGTCCTTCAAGAAGTCTGGAAGATTGCTTGCCTAAGGAACGTGTTGTAGAATAAACACATATCAAATATTGACTTTTAAACTTGCTCAAACTGTACAAACTCTGCTTTTGCCTCATATACAGAATTTATGTTTGCACCTATTTCCCATTTCCTAACAGTATAATGAAATGAGGGATGGCTTGAGATTTTTGCACAGTACTGTATAGTCAAATTAGAAATGCTTCAAAGCCAACTTTATAAGTGGTTAAACTCTTTTAACACAGTCAGCGTTGGTATTTACGTTGTCTGCAGAGCTCAATTTTATTATTGAAGCACATAATCAATTATCTGACCATTAAAGAGTGGTACACAGTATTTCACTTAATATAGTTCCATGCTTTTACTTAAGTAAACTCTCCTCTTAACTCTAGTTTACGGGTAAAATTAGCAAATTCTAACCTTTAACCTAAAACAGACTTCACAGACTTTGAGGTCTTGAAAAAAATAGGGGAAAGCGGCAAAAGGGTCCTCACTTTACCAAAATGTCCTTACTTCAATGGTCATAAACTGTCACTGGTCCTCACTACGATAGATAGGCAAGAACATACACAAACATACACACATTACACTCACCAGATGGTAGCTAACTGAGTCTGCGTCAGATTTGATGCCATCAGTGCATTTCTAACCTGAGGTCCTGCAAAGTAACACGTAGATCAGATCAGAACAGCAACGTGAACTCTTACAGTGAATACGTTTGTGTGCTTTCCAAGTTCTGTTAAGTGCAGTTAAGAGCAATTACAGGAGAACGGGAGTGCATGTGTGCAAAGTGAAACTGACCCTAAATTGTTCGCTTTTAAACTCTGACAGGAGCACTCATGTGGAGCCTAGTGGTCCTGAGAATTTCATGTTTGTTTAAATTCATGCGCGTATGTTTGTGTGTGCACAGGACTTACCTGATAAGTAGCCGGTCATGAGCTTGTCTAGTGTGTTGAACTGCTGACGGTACTTGAGTCTTGAGGCCTGAGAAACGGCCCAATCACTAGCGCCCATCTTTGGGGAGTTACTGGCCAAAGATGTGGTGGAGGAGGAATTGGAACTATGGTAAGAGACAAGAAAGGTGTGTCTATATGTCAACAAATCACCTAAAGGGAACTGAAAAAATATTATTATTATATTATATATGATCAGCCTTTTTCTTTCTCCTTAGACCACTAATTGCTTGGAGACTCCCCGGTGTTATTTCTCAGCTCTTAATTAACTGCAGAGGAAGCTGGCGCAAACAGCTAAGCAGACAATGACTTTTGGACAATGAAACAAGACAACATAATACTTTCGGGTTATCATAATCAGCCATTCGGTGGGGTGCGGTGGTTGAATTGTTAGCGCTATCAAGTGGCTGGCTCAAACTGGGTTTACTCTAGGTCCTTATTCTTACAGTCCAAATACATGCATGTTAGTTAACTGTTGACTCCTGGATATGAAGCAGATAAAGTGCTTAAAGTTTATAGAATAAATCACGTTATAAATGTATGGTTACATTTGGCTAGTAGTCAGTGAGACAAGTAAAGTGCTATATAAATACCAGTCCATAATGAGTATGCCAGACCACATGATAGTCATGGTTGAAAATTGTAGCAGAGTGGGAACTTGCAACACTCATTAAGGTTTCAGAAAGACAACAGGAGATGCCAAAGCATTGTTTTTCTGGGTGTATATACACACAGTAATAAGATTGCAGAAGCACAGACCGGAAAAACCTCAAAGAACTATCAAGCATCTGTCCTAATATTAGAAAGTCTAACAGCTAGAACTGGAAGGTAAAAGCAGCTGTGGGATTAAACTGCATCTATTTTACTTCTTGGTATGCTGGTGCCCTTAATAATGCTTTCCTTACCACCTACACCTGAGGTCAGGGCTTATTGTGTGAAGCACTAAGCTATTCAAAACAATGAAATCAGATACTATTTGCGTTGTTTTCCAAACCCACTCAAAACACCATGAGGTGGACAAAGGATATTAGATATTCAAGAGGACTTGGCTGTCAGAGAAACTGCAAGAGGACCTTCCAAACCTCGGCTGATATTAAAGTACATCATGCCAAAACGGAGATGAAAGCTTCACTGGCACATAAGTAAAACTACAAACCCCTCTAGTCGCAGTCTTATATTTCATTTTAGACATGAGCTAAAATTCAATTTTGATTTCATTTTAGAAGTGAGCAGGCCAAAAACAAAGAAAAAACATCTATTCAGTGGGCACAAAACAGTATGAAATGACACACTATGAGATCATTGATGTGATGGCCTAATTCCCCTAAAGTCACCAGCTAAAAAAAAAAAAAACAACCCCCACATGTTTTAAGCTGCAGCAGCAATTTGGGCTTATTTCTGGTGACGAAGATTCAAGTAACTTATTTAACATTTTGTTTGCCTGTTTTATGTTACCTAATATCTTACCCTGAATAGGAATGACTGAAATGGGGACACAGTGGCTTATGGAGACCACAGGGACCAATGATCTACCTACCTTATGTCTAGGTGACTATAGACAGATGACTATATAACATTTACAAAAAAAAACCATTGTAGTTGCTCAGAAAAATAGTCATGACTAATAAACCTTCATAGCATTCTAAGCATTTAAGATCTATAATGACCTCGCCCATTGAGAATGCTTTTGGATTCCTGTTCTCTGACGTTTTCGACTCTAAACAAGACAACTTCCTGCTATTGCCAAAACCCTCTGATTTCAAAATGTTTTTCCTGTACTCAGTGTTATCTGGGAGTTTCATCTCTGTTTGTGCTCTAATTCTCAACCCTTTCCTGCTGAAATCACGGCATGACTGCATCTGTCTGAGTGCTCAAACAAGCGTGTGTAGATAACAAACGGGATGTTTTAAAACCAGTAAACCCTAAATTTAACTGACATAAATATTTCTAAATTCGTCTTTCAGCATGACTTCACTTATGTAGTACACACATGCAGCATTGATCCGAATCTCCCGTTGCACCACATCTCAAAGGAGCTCTACTGGATTGAGATCTTGCTTAGTTTGAAAGCATTTTCCTAGAGCCCAAGCACATCTTTATTACATGCTAATAACAGTTTAGTAATTTGCTCAGTAATAATCTCACCTGCTCGATCCCAGGTCGAGTAGAGAGTTGGCCTTTGACATGCCAGTGGACGGGGAGAAGGCCATAGGAGAGGAGAAGCCAGAGAGAGGAAGTCCTGTAAATGCAGTTGGAGACACTCTGTTAATGGTAAAATCTCCATTTGGGAAATTCAAAAGAATGTTTCAGTTTACACATGGTACTATATCCAGATCAATTTATGACATTCTGCGAACATGCAGACTGCTGCTGCCCTTGGTGGTACGTACGTCTAATCTTATCTGCTCATACTTTACAGTCGCTGCACACAGACCTCAACCAGCAAGGTTATTAACATCTGGGTAAGAGATTGTGGTTGGCTGCAACCACTTGCTAAAGAGAGTCTCAAGAGCTGTGGCACTGATATATTTTCATCAGAGAGGGAGAGAGAGAAAAATGGAGGAGGAACACCAAATAAAAGGCTAATCTCACACTAACTCTTATTAGATTGCTCATTTCACAGCCAGAAATCGTACTGGAACAGACTGAGTAAGATTAAAGAGAATGGCCACGGAACAGATGGAGGAGGTGAGAAATGAAGAGAACAGACTGAGATGTAAGAGAAATCCAAACAGAAGAACTGCTAATGTATATATAACATATATGTTCCCACAGTTGATATAAATTAACTTTCCTATCTGAACTGCAGCAAACACTGAGTGTGTGAAAAGCTGCAGTGCTGCATCACACACACACACACACACACACACACACACACACACACACACACACACACACACACACACACACACACACACACACACACACACACACACACACACACACACACACACACACACACACACACACACACACACACACACCTATATATATGACATTGGAATTGGAATGTCGTTCGGACTGGAGAAGTGTAGTCGGATGGTAACAAAGAGAGGGAAGGTAGTCAGAACTGAGGGGATTGAACTACCAGAAGGCAACATTGCAGACATAGAGGACAGTTACAAGTACTTGGGGATCCCGCAGGCGAATGGGAACCATGAAGAGGCCGCTAGAAAAGCTGCAACCACCAAGTACCTGCAGAGGGTCAGGCAAGTCCTGAGGAGTCAGCTGAATGGTAAGAACAAGATCCGGGCCATCAACACGTACGCCCTGCCCGTGATCAGGTACCCTGCTGGGGTAATAGGCTGGCCAAAGGAGGAGATAGAAGCCACTGACATAAAGACAAGAAAGCTCCTTACCATGCATGGAGGGTTTCACCCCAAGTCCAGCACCCTGAGGCTGTACGCTAAGCGGAAGGAAGGGGGCCGGGGACTGGTGAGTGTCAGCACCACAGTCCAGGATGAGACAACGAACATCCAAGAATACATTGGGAAGATGGCCCCAACTGACCGAGTGCTCAGTGAATACCTCAGGCAGCAGAAACCCAAGAAAGAGGAGGGAGACGAGGAACCATCATGGAAGGACAGGCCCCTGCACGGTATGTACCACCGGCAGATAGAGGAGGTGGCTGATATCCAGAAATCCTACCAGTGGCTGGACAAAGCTGGACTGAAAGACAGCACAGAGGCACTAATCATGGCAGCACAAGAACAAGCTCTGAGCACAAGATCCATAGAGGCTGGGGTCTATCACACCAGGCAAGACCCCAGGTGCAGGCTGTGTAAAGATGCCCCAGAGACAATCCAGCACATAACAGCAGGGTGCAAGATGCTAGCAGGCAAGGCATACATGGAACGCCATAACCAAGTGGCCGGCATAGTGTACAGGAACATCTGTGCCGAGTATAACCTGGAAGTCCCGAGGTCAAAATGGGAGATGCCCCCAAGGGTGGTGGAGAATGACCGAGCTAAGATCCTGTGGGACTTCCAGATACAGACGGACAAAATGGTGGTGGCTAACCAACCGGACATAGTGGTGGTAGACAAACAGAAGAAGACGGCCGTAGTGATCGATGTAGCGGTTCCGAATGACAGCAACATCAGGAAGAAGGAACACGAGAAGCTGGAGAAATACCAAGGGCTCAGAGAAGAGCTCGAGAGGATGTGGAGGGTGAAGGTAACGGTGGTCCCCGTGGTAATCGGAGCACTAGGTGCGGTGACTCCCAAGATAGGCGAGTGGCTCCAGCAGATCCCGGGAACAACATCGGAGATCTCTGTCCAGAAGAGCGCAGTCCTGGGAACAGCTAAGATACTGCGCAGGACCCTCAAGCTCCCAGGCCTCTGGTAGAGGATCCGAGCTTGAAGGATAAACCGCCCGCAGGGGCGTGCTGGGTGTTTTTTTATATATATATATATATATATATATATATATATATATATATATATATATATATATATATATATATATATATATATATATATATATATATATATATATATATATATATATATATATAGACAGATATGCCTATACTAAATGCAAAGCATGCACGCATCACAAGACCAATATAAGACTTGAGGGAGTAGAAAGATAAGGTGCAGCTCTTTCATGTTCCAAGCGTAATCCTCACTGCTTTACTGCACCACTGAAGCTCAGGACATGAATAACTGACCCTTACACATAAAATATTAACAAATTAAATAAATAAAATCCTGTATGCACCATGCTCCATACTGTTCAACAAAAATCTAATCTCCCTGCAAAGCTGCTAAAAAAGCAGGAGCAAAGAAGTTGCAGATTTCAGCTTTATCAAAATACAAATCTGCGTATTTCATTTCACACGCAACCAAGTCATGTTACTGAATTACACCAAACATTTATGTTGGGTAAACTGGGGTTAGTTGATTAGCTGACAGGTGATTTTTGGTTTATTTATTTATTTTTACTTTGCAGAGAGCTGGTTTTGGTGAATCATCAGAAACATTTTCGGTGGTGAAGATGGTGGCGATACTTAAAAGTTTTGCAAGTATGCGTTTCAAAGTTGGAACATATTTGGAAATATGATTAGGCTAACATAGCTGAAACAATCTGATCATTTAAATGGATGCTCCTTATTAGAGCCATACTGATATATGATTTTTAAGACGATAACTGGTCATTTAAAAAGCCGATAATTCGACATAATTGTTTTTTTTTAAAACAAGTTTTTAAGTCACTTTTTGGCAAAATTACCGTTAGTCTTCAACACAGTCTAAATTATCTTAAGTCAACTTTCTGGTAATTTCTTTAAGTAGCCTTCAGGCTTTTGAAATTACATTCAAAGCTCTTCTTTGGACGACAGCTATCTTTTGTTCCATTCATAATCTATTTATGACAGGCTGCTAGTAACAAAGTGCATAAAGAGACTATTTAAAATTGTTTTTTTCTCATAAGTTCTAATAAATTAGTCAGGCTCTAATTTTTTTGGTACTTTGTTTTATTTTTGTGAAATGTAAAATCTTCCTACTATACTGGTTTGTTAATCAGCTTTTTGCTGAGTGTCATTTTTAAAGGAATTTATAATATCGGTTTATGCAAGCAATATGTGCAATCAGGTCATGGGACCTTGTTATGCAATGTGCAAAGTTATGAGCAGATTACAACTGCAGTGGCTTTATTTGCTTGTGAACAAGATAACATTGATGTGTGTCACTGAAATATCGTCATTAAGTAAAATGAAATGAAATGGCTCTGGAGCATGACTCAATATCTTCAGCCTATGTTCACTTTTAGGCTCATTGCTGGAGCTAATCCATTGATCGTTATCTATTTTGTTTTGCCCAGAATGGTTCCCACTGCAGAACCAACCTGCGTTGTTAGGAACGAGTGGTGGGGTGAGGAGGGTGCCGTTGTGGAGCCCACAGTTTCCAAGCGGGGCGATAAGTGGCAGAGTCACAGGCGTTGGCAACAGGGGTTGCATTGAGGGCATGGGGGGGTTAACTGGGATGGGTGTGAGGATGGGCATGGCTGACATAGCTGACATGGATGACAGACCAATTGACAGGTTTGGCATAGAACCCATTCCTATATGGAGGAAACACACAAAAAAATCAATCATTTTGTAATTTTTTCAAATGCATAATTATCTAATTTTGGAGAAAAACATGCTTGTACCAAATCGTGCTGAGGAAGCGACGGTTGAACCGCAATTGGAAGCAGGAGGCTGCTTCATGACGACTGGCAAGGCGGAGGGCAAGTTGCGTCCTTGAAGTTTAAGTTTGATGAGCTTCATAGCAATGGAAAACTCCACTTTGTCCATTTTCCCATCACTGTCCATGTCGGCTAAGTTCCTAAAGGAGGGGAAGAAGAAAATCTGGAGTATGTAATGATCTGTGTGTAGCAAAGTGTACATTCCTATTTTTCTTTCCCTCTTTATTGAAACAATAGAAAAAAAATCACTGGGGACAAGGTTGTGGTGGGATTGAATTCCAGTCTCATTTCACACACACACACACACACGCACACGCACACACACACAGAAAGCGAGTTCTAATTACAGGACGCCCCCGCCCTCTCTTCACTCACATAGTTTACTAGGTGTGGCAGGCTGTGAAGGAAATAAATGCTCAACAGGAAGCTGAATGCAAGCCAGTGTAACAAAATCTTGGACCTACTGACCCACTTGCTCCTGCTCAGCATTGAGTTGTGACAAGAACTTTGTCAAGTTGTCAGTCAGTGCTTACCAAATCTCAGCCAGGACAGAAGCAGGCAGGCCGGACTGCAGGAAGAATTTTCTTGCTTGTTCTCCTGCAGGTAAACAAAAAAAAAACAAAACATATGCAGCTCACTTACTGCTAATGACACAACCTCCCGTTAAACAGTCTGTTTCTTATGAGAACAGCCTACCTGAGATGTAACCGAGGACGGGGGAGAGGGTCTCAAACTGTTTGTCATGTTTCGCCCTCTCCTCGGGAGTAATGGCCCACACACTGGCTCCACCTGGACAAAATCAAGACACAGTTTTGGTATTTTAAATTCTAAACAAAAAGTGACATTAATGTTGTTGATGTGAGTCCAGCTGACACAAAATATAAGTGCTGGTAATAGCAGGAAGTCAAGTTTGAGTTCACAACCTATTTTTGGGCCTTGGCTCTTTAGTAATAATCTGAGTCTGCTTGTAACCCCTCTGCACAGGATGCATAACAGCATGCCAGGTTTGAATGGCAAACCTAAAGAGTCATCTAAATTCCTGGGTGCTGTACATTATAGTGTTTTTTAAAGATCTGAAGAAGTTAAATTATTTGAAAGGAAAATAGAAAAATAAAATTTGTTAGTCCATCCATCCATCCATTCGCTTCCGCTTATCCTTTTCAGGGTCGCAGGGGGCGCTGGAGCCTATCCCAGCTGTCATAGGGCGAAAAATTTGTTAGGCACCATCTAAATGATCAGTTACAAATGTTGTTTGCGTGGAGCTGCTTGAAAATCTTGTAATCTAATTTATGGCATCTAATATAGACAACAAATACACTTTCTATATAAAAGTACAAGCATACCAGAAAGGCACTATATCTCAGTATGAAAGAAAGTCACCCAGCTTCTCACATAAAATCGATTAATTCTTATTTTGCCTATACATCACTGCTTCATTAAACACTATTAAATCTGGACGAGTAGTTAGATAAACCTGTGGTCCTACAAATGCACAATATCAAGTGATGCATTGATGCGGTATGCTTGGTATAGCCCCCAGAACTTTGAAATAATCTGTAAGGAAGAAAAATGAACATAAAAGAAGAAAGCTCTACAAATTTAAGCTATTATGGGAGGGGAGTGATCCACCCGTCTCCACAAACAAATTCAAACACATTTAAAGTCAGCGATGGATCCCCGGGCAGATGCGCTAATACAAAATTCAGCTTAGTCTTTTATTCCTCTACCAAACCATACAAAATGTGTGCATAATTTCCAATCCAAATGAGATTTTCAGCTGAGATGAAAACTCTCTTAAGCAGCTCACGATGATGATTAATGTATAAAAATGTCCAGTCAGCTTTTTTTCACCCCAGCTGCACTCTTGCATATCTCAAGGTAAGTTGAGGGTTGGCCATGAATTAAAGATGAAGTCTGATGTGCTGTGTGACCGATTCGAAACTCAAGTCTTCCTCAATTTCACGGAACGACTTTTAACGGCGGGGGAGTGAACGATTATGTTCAAGGACAATAATCAATTCATCATAAAGGAAGAGCTTGAATCCATCCAACCATAACACAATCGGGACATATTTTACGCCTTCTCTCAAACTTCTTTCACGGAACTTGGAAGCTTTGAAGACATTTTGTGGCAAAGAACTGACGGTATGCACCGACGGCTCTCCCCTCATCGCAGCAACTGAACAACAGATGAAGATAAGGAGACAATGACAGATAATGAGCCTCGCAAGCGCGTACAGAAGGAGAGGGGTGTATAAAAGAAGTGACGCTAGGCTAATGCAGCGAATCTAGAAACAGGTTGGAATGGGAAACCGACACAAACACGACTCAACTGGGACAAACAAACTTTTTCGTGTTCTTTTTTAAGCTCATCACTCTCTGCTCGACAGATGCGCTTTCTTCGTGCTGACAGCTGTTACCATATTGATCACGGTGGTACAGACATAAAGCAAAATGTGCACCAAGATTTCACAAATAAATAAATAAATAAATAAAGTGGGATCTAGTTTGGGAACGAAGGCAACATTAACTTGCAGTAAGGATCACGATCAAACCCGTTTTCTCACTTTTATAATAAAAATAGCTCAAACCAGAAAATGCTAGAGTCTCAAAGATAACAATCAACTTCTTATTGTTATATTAAATATAATAATATTATATTATTATAGTAAAAGGAGAGAAATATTGAAAGACACCTCAAAATCTAATCACTCTAGTCGATTATAAAATATTCAAACAGACAAAAACTGTCTTTTCAGAATATTAGTATAAAAAAAAAAAAAAAAAAAAGAAGGTCTTTTGAGCGATTACGGGATCCTGTCTTCAGAGACATGGCTTCCAGGCTCTAATTTATTCAAGTGCTTCAGGAAATACCACCCTGCCCATGATGGAGCTTCCACTCTAGCTCTAACCCAAACAATCCACTGACCTTTGCTTAACATACTTCATATACAGAAGACTGACACAATGGAGTGTAGAGCTTCAGTAACAGCACGCTACGTAGCCAGAAAATGAAAGTAGAGCAACTTTAGAGTTAAGAGCAAGAAGATCCAATGTCTTTTTCTAAAAGTGGGAGCAGATACAATCAAACACTGATAATGGTTTGTTTGTTTGTTAGGAAATATTCTAGCCAAACCTCTGATATGGTTTCAGTGTCTACACAAACCGCCCGAAACCACCACCAGCAACACCTGTTAAGGTGGACGCTTTCCCCCTGATAAAGCCAATGTTAGCAGCACACAGCGGCCGACCCACTTTTAGCCACCGTCAGCAAAATGCTGCCATGAAAAGGAGAAAGTAATTAATCTCTCACAGAGATGTGAGTATTCTTCACATTGTCTCATTGGCTGTGAAAGCCCCCATTTGAAGCTATTGTAGGTAAGAAAAGGAAGGCGAGATTTAGCACAGTGCCACTGGGACATGTAGCTCGCATGGCCACATCCACAGGCCTGTCAGTCGATTCAGTCTGTGTGTCAGTGAGGGCTGAATGCTATGTGAGTAAGTGGGGCACTGCAAAGCTTCTTACACAGCCATGACCGAATCCATAGGGGTCTTCTGTGGCTTGATACTTATACTGGAAACATGTGGCCACTCGGTATGACTCCTGATAAAAAGATGGTACAGTTACGATTTACTAGTATACATAACCTGACACTGAACACCACAGGGTTCCACACTCTTGATACATATTCACAGTATTTGCAAATTTCAGGCACTTGTTATGAAATGTGGATTGGGTATGTAAGGATTTTACACTAATTTGATTGAATATGATTTATGCTTTTAATAAGGCCGTACAGTACTGAGTCACCCTCGTTTCTTTATATTTTATTGGGGAAATGAGAAATGTGTGCAGTAGTTTCATTACGTAAGGCATAAACAGACAATTCTAACATGGCACGCTTAGGCTGTCAAGGTTCTGGGTCATTCTGACCCAGCATCTTCTTTTTCTTGTGTTTTTGTATTATTCTGTATTATGGTTTAGGTTCTGATTCCTTAGTTGTGCTGTTCTGACTATTATTATTATTATCCTTGTGTTAGTGTAGTTCGGTGTCTAGTCTGCGCCTGCTGTGTTTCCTGTGTTACTTTGAAAGTCCGTGTCTCATGTCAGTGTGTCTAGTTTTGCTTCCCTTGTCTTGTTAAGTCTGATTTCTCCCAGCTGCGTTTCCCTCCTGTCTCCCATTTCCTGATTACTCCAGTGTGTATTTAAGCCCTGTGTCACCTCGTTAATGTACGTTCACACCCTCATACCTGGCTGTGTGTTGTGTCTGCCTGTTAAACCTTGTTGTGATTCCTAGCGTATTTAGTTTTCTGTTCTTTTGCTGTCCAGCAATAAAAGCTGCACTCTCAGTTTAATTTTGCTGTCTTGAGTCGTGCACGTTGGTCCTCCACTCCTGCCTGCTGCACACAGATCATGACATAGGCAAGCTTTCGTGCAACATTTTTAAGTAATTATCAAGAGGAGTTGTCTGGGACTTTAAAAAGCACTTTTGTTGGTGTTGGCTGCCTTTTGTTCATTTCTCTGTCACGATTAGTCCACACTGCGTCATGTTGAAGTCCAGGCTCAAACTATGACTGAGCCTTCACCAGCTTTTACAGAAGACTGTAGACACTCAGTTTTACCGCTCTCGTCTGACCTCCTCTGCACATACTGACAAAAATTCGAAGCAAAAATCCTAATTTGGATTCATCACTCCATCAGACCTGCTGACACTGATTTTCCAATGCAGTCTGGTTCTTGTGTAATTTGGCATACCTTAGCCTTTTCTCTCCGTTTCGCTTCCTTAACAAAGTTTTCTTGACAGCCACCCTTCCACTGAGACCAGTGAGGCTTGAGTGAAGAGTACATGGATCAACAGAAGAGTCAGACAATTTTCCCCAATTTATCAAGGACATTTATCAAGAAATTAACTTTTAGATGCCGTTCGTCTGCTGTAGTTTTATAGGCCTACAAATCCACACCATGCTGACATATGCCAGGTTTTCATCTAACACCTATTTGGGAATCACCTTGTTGGTGCAGAAAAACTATTTTATGCCTGTCACTGTGTCATCTCTGACATTTTTCACAGATTCAACTCAAGTCTGTAATGTGTAGACACAACACTTGTTCATAACTTGAATTAGGGGCCTTTTTGTGATTGAATGATTCATAGGTCAGTTTTAAGCAAGTAGTCAAGTACAAGAACTGGACTGAAAAAGAGACAAAAAGCAGTCAATGTAAAAATAAAACATTTAAAAAGACCTTCAGAAAGCCTCAAGAGCACTTTAAAAAATTACAATAAAGTCTGGCTCCTTGGAAGCAAAATATATAGAAAAGAGGGGTTGCTCAGTGTTATGTACTGCCATGACTGAGTCAGCCGGTATCAGTGTGAGTCAGTGTACTGTGTTGTCTTCTATACCTGCCAGTAGCAGGTAATAGCAGGTATTTTCTTAATTTAATGACAACAAGAAGTTTTTGAAAATCTACCTTCAGACATTATTGAGACCAAACAGAAAAAAAAAAAAATCACGTCCCTAACTCTTACGGAACAGGATCCACAGCAACATCATCTACAGACTTTATTAAACCAACAGTACCACGGCTCACCTACTCAGCCGCCTTTACCTTGTGTGCTTTCACTTCCCTTTGTCAGCCTGTGTGCCGTTGTCTAGGTGGCTGCTAAATCCTAAGGAGACGCTCGAGTCAATACCCCAAACACCCAGCTCTCGTACTCCGAGGGAAACCACATCACTGCTTTTATAACTATTTACATATCAAACACCTCACCCGGGGAGGACAAGTTGATGGTTCAGATAACTGCATTGGATCAACAGTCTCTGCAAAGCTTCGGTGTACGCACAAACACGCACTTCTCCTCTACGACTGTTGCATAAAATTCACCTGTTTTTAAAATTCACTGACTAATGACTGTGCAAATGCCTCATTGCAGGCTCACTGTGTTAATGAGAGTGTAATAGCGCAAATAGCTCTGCCTCCCATATAATATGTTCCCTCGGAGGAGCTCATCATATACCGATTACATGTTTCTTGATTCTCCCCTCCGTGCCATTCAGCTGGATGGGATTAAAGCGCAGAGAGAGGGTAGTTGTGCGTTTTGGTGCTCTGTTAGACTGAAAAATTAGGTGTGTAGATAAGACGCACACGCAGACACACACATTCCCTCTTAGGGGTTTTCCACAGAGGGCTTTGAGGAACGGTAACTATGTTCTGCGATCAAAGGATGAAGACAAAACACACAAACACACACAAACACTACTGAGAACTGTGGTTCACAGAAAGGGCAAAAACGCTGAATCACCTTCAACTCGGAACAATAACAAAGACAGACACACAGAAAGCAGCTAGATAGACTTTCCTGTCATTTTTAATGTGCTCTTGAGCCTTTTCTAGAGCAGAAGGTCTTTTAAACTTTTCTTTCATTCCACTGCTTTTTCTCTTCTTCAATCTAGTCCTTGTACCGGACCACTTTCACAGGAATGTTTTGTTTTTACTTGTTTTTTGTTTTTTTTTATTTGTTGTTTGCCACCTAACACTGATGTATGAATCACTGAATCACAAAAAATGGCCCCTAACTCAAGAGATGAACTAGTGTTGTGTCTACACATAATAGCCAACCTAAAACTATCTAGATGAACAGCATCTAAAACTCATGTCCTTAAGAAATAGGAAACACACCAGGCAAAGACCTGACAGATACATCAACCCCTTCAGCTGATCCATCTACAGTTCACTGAAGAAGGGTGGCTGTCAAGATGTCATTCTTAAGGAAGGCTAACAGAGAGGAATGGGTATGAGGCTGAGGTGTGCCAAAATATACATGAACTGGACTCTGGAGTGATGGTTCTGAGGGAATCAAGAAAGGCAGAACATGGATTGTTTACATTAGGGCTGCAACGATTCATTGAGTATTTCGAATAATTCGATTACAAAAATTTTTCGACACAAATTCTCTGCTTCAACATTTTGTTTAATGAACAGTGGAAGATGACCTTTAAAAACTTTACTGGGAAAAAGTGAGCACCCATCAACAAACTCTGACTAGAGAAAAAAAACCAAAATAGCCAACTCAGTAGCTGCTCCATCCGCTGTCACGCTGTCATCCACAGTGAAAAATCTGCAGTAATCCTCCAGAAGCTGTATTAAAATATGCAGATGAACTTTTAACTTGGTCTGACACCAAATTAAATTATAAAGTTTGCTGAAAGCTGACGGCAGCCATCCTTTTTTACATGGACTCGAACAGGGGTGAGTCTAAAGGGGGGCATGGTATGCACTAGACCATATTTATTTCAAGGGGTTATAACATTTTTAGACTGAAAGTGAATTTCTATAAAATACTCTCTCAATTAAATTGTGTTAATATTTAAAGATATAAAAATTTAAGTTTTTTCGCAGGCCAATAAAAATGTCCATGGGCCAGTAAAACGCTGAGCCTGAGGGATTTTAGGGTGGACACTGAATTATTGTTAATATTAATTAAGGTCTACACCATCATACTGTCGTGTTTCGTGTTTTCAGCAGCACAAAAACGTTGCATCAAAGCACAGGGCCAATTTCAGAACACTGATATGTTCGCTTCTCCTCACTATAGCCACCACATTCTCCTTTAAAGGCTTGCAAACACTTAAACATGCAGAAACACACGTACAAAAACTCAAAAGCTTTCCAAGAAGTCAAAGTGAAGATGAACTTTTTATGACTTAGTTTTGATTGCACATGTATTTTATTTGACTTTACTTTAGAGTATTTATACATTTTTGCATTTAAGAAAATGTTTTCTTAAAAAAGAAATTTTCATATGGCACAAGGGGGGGGGGGGGGTTGACAGATGAAACAAAAAACACTCAAATTTCTAAAATGAAAACAATAATCAGGATATTTTAAAAGTATTTTTTCTGTTTTGAATATTTACTATTGCTCAATAAGACAAAAGTATTTCTTATCCGATTACTCGACTAATCGATGGAATAATCATTAGATTAATTTATTACTAAAATAAATGATAGCTGCAGTCCTAGTTTACAGCCATCTGTAAAACATGGTGGAGGCTCCATCATGGTTTGGGGCTTTATCTGCAGCAAGTGTCCTGTGCTGAATTTGACGTCGTATCATGTGGAGCGCACCACAGTATTTGTGGCAGTTCTGATGCTCAATCATCAGAAAGTTTATTTTGTTCATGTGAAGTAGTGTTTTCAAAGGGAGAAACAGTTTGTCACTCATCCAAGTGACTTCTTCAGTCTCAGCTGACTGCAGGTTTTCCCAACCTTACAAAGAGTACATTTGCTGTGATGTCAGTTTCTTAATCATTAATATGCAAATTGTCACAACCACTGATCATTGATGAATGGCCATGAGTACCATTCACCATGTTAATGAATATACAGGATATACAGGATCTGCTGCTGCTGATATCTTGGGATGAGAAATCAAACAGAGATTATGAAACTATTTTACTATCTTTTAATTCAGTCACACTTATTTTGAAAGAACCATTTTACAATTACATTATCTTTTTTTTTATTTTTTAAAAGCTATCATTTCAAGCTTATTAACTTTTGTTTTTACCTTAAACACTGAATTTCCATGTAGGTTTGCACGTTTCAATAAATCACTGCAACTATTTTCCACTTTCCTAGCAAAATATAAAGAAAGGACTGGCAGCTCTAGGCTTTTGCATAGTACTGTATAGTGAACCCAGTGTCCTCCACAGAGAATGAAGTCCCAGTCCCTTTGTATCTGGTCAAGTTTCTGGATCGCTACTCCAACTGTGCATGCATCTAAGTCCACAGAAATCACTTCTTTGAAACTGATGGGGTTTATAAAGATACAAAAGTCAAAGTCAGAACCAAAGCAAGACAGCAGAGTTAGTCTGGAGCGCTAAACAGGCTGCTGCTGAAATGCCTGTTTTGGTTTGACGTGCAACTACAGTGCATATAAACACCTTTAAAATTAATGAAGACAATCCTGCCATATTACTTTAGACTGACCCTCTTTCCAGCAGGGGTTTGTACAAGCTACAGCTCAATAACTTCCCCCCCAAAAAAGTAGGATTAAAGATGGTTTTACTTAAAGCCTGAGCCTTGTCTCTGTTTGCAGATCAATATCCCATTAACATGATTTCACACCTCACACGTTACAGTCAAAACAAGCAGTCACTCGTAGCAAAAAAAAGGAGTTCAAGCTGACCAAAGCACAAAGCAGATGCGCTCGAATGTTCGGTCTTGGCAGGAGGACGGCCAGAGGGAGAGATTAAAGTTGAATGAGGCATAACACAAACAGCCGCTTATTGGTCTCAGACCTTTTTCTGCCCTTTAAAGTAAATTCCAGCCCTCATTATTGTCTCAGCAGAACCACAGATCTGCCTAGCATAGACAGAGATGTTATGAGCTCAAACACATGTCCAATAAAGACAAAAAAACCAAAGTGTTCTTACCATTCATGGTTGCAGGTGGAAAGCACGGGCAGAGAGGGAAGTCCTCTACTCAGCTGGCAAGCCCTCAGACATCTGCAGAGAAAGAGAGAGAGAGAGAGAGAGATGTGAGTGTGTTATGTGTGCATTTGAGCGTGTGTGTGTGTGTGTGTGTGTGTGTGTCACGAAGCAAGGGGGGTATAAGTGAGGAATGCAAGCAATGCAAGTGTGAATGGGGAAGACGGCAGAAATGATACACATCCATGCAGGAGCAAAAAAAAAAAAAAAAGGGAAAAAAATCAGCTCCTTGTTAACAAAGCAAGGAAAGCAGAGTGAGTGGCCAACATGGTGAGGGATGACAGAGGAGGGGAAGAGGCAGAGGAGAAAACGAAAAGGATGGGGACCAAATAACAGAGAAGGCCTACAGACAATGCCAGCACGGAGCAGTACACAAGAAGAGGACAGACAGCTGAAGAATAGAACTGGGGGAAGAAATGATAGTGGTCTGGGAGAAAGGCTGCTTTTATTACTGCCTGCTCTGAGATTACAGATGGTGACTGTAGTTTGGAAATCTTGATGTATCAGCTTGTTTATTTTGTCTGTGACATTTTGCTTTCTATGTATCTCGTTTGTATACTATGTAATAATACAAATTTCTGGACCTTAATAAGGCGTATGGATGCTCTTAGACAAATATTTGTGTTTTACTGAGATAAATATAGATATATGACTCTAATAAAGCAAGTACAGTTTGAAAACAATAAGAATTTATCACTGTTTGGGTGCAGTCAGCATCTAAAGTGGTATGCCAACAGGGAGCCTGGCCCATCTGATGAGATTAATTGTTGGGATCTTTGGCATAGTCCCAGGAGCAGATAAGCCCATGCAGGTAACATGGAAAACTAGCTTTATGTGTAAGTGGTTTGATCCACTCATAAACACTGTTTGTGTAAGGCATGTTTGGAGGACTAAAAGTTAGGCTTTCAAGTAGGGCTGTTCGATATAACGATATATATCGGATGCTGATATGAAAACGTCTATCGGCAATATTTTTTCATTGTTTTGATGGTCACTGCAGAATTTATTTCTTAAAGTTCTCTCTTTCTCTTATATTTAATATAACCACACTATGAACGAACAAGCGACTGTTTTTATGCGACGGTAAAACCATCGCATGGCTCCGCCGTCCGCTTGTTTATTTTCTTATTTTCCACATAAACCTTTCACAATAAAGCTGAAGATCCTGTTGAGATTTTTCAAAATAAACTGAATCACGTGAAATAGTATGCACAGTGTTTACAGATGAGAAGCTAAAAAGAGCCGTCAGGTGCTAACAAATAAACCTTAGAACAGGCCAAAAAAAATTGCGTCCGTTTCAACTTACCGTATGTCTAAAAATGTATAGTAAATGTATGCAGTTTGGCCTGCATCGGTCAATCACTCGACTCCGGGTACAGGACGCCCAGCTGAAAACACTTGACACAAGTCAAGTTGCCCGAGATTCACAGAATTTACAGACAATGTAGAATTTTTGTGATATATATCGTTGTCGGGACGATAAATGTGTTATATCGGGATATGAGATTTTGGTCATATCGCACAGCCTACTTTCAAGCCTATGAAACCAGCTGCTAAGCATGGTGGTGTTAGCATCACGCTCTGGGCTATTTTGCTGCCACTGCTACTGGTACAATGCACAAATTTGATGAAATAATGAAGAAGGAGGACTACGTCCAGATTCTTCAACTTCACCTGAAATCAACAGCTGGATAGTTGAAACTTGGACACGACTGGGTGGTCCAACAGGAACCCAAACACAAATCAAATCTGGTTTTGGGATAGATAAAGCAGACTAACATCAAGCTTCACCGACCCCACCATATTGAAGGTTTTTATACTATACTTCAAAGCCAGGTCTGTGTTAGAAAACAATAATTAAAAGCCCCAAATTACCACGACATTCAAGCTTATTTTGCATATAAACCACACCTATAGGTAGCAACTCTTTCAATCTTGTTGTTAAGATTCTGTTAGCCGCTCCACTTCACTCCATCCATTTCCTCCTTATTTCCTCTCATTTCTCTTTGCGTGCCTATAGCTAACAGGCAGTGTTTCTCCTCATCACTTTTGATTCTTGTCAGGTCTAAGCAATCTCCTTTTTTGCTTTCACTAAGTCCTTCCATCACAACTTTTTCCTCACTTCACCCCTCCCTCTGTCTTTTTTTATTTCAACTCCTCTATTTCTTATTCATCGTTCATTGAAACGTATCTCTTATGATTCCCACATAGTTTCTTTCCACTCCTACTCCCCTTCCGTTCTTATTACACTATTGCTCCATCATTTGCTTCCCTGTTTTTGTGTGAATTCCTGGAGGGGAGACTGTGGCTATCTTGTAGTATAAATCACTGTCTGTACATGCCGGCACTGCCAATTACTTAAGAGCAATGAACAGCCCACTGAGGCTTATGCTTCGGTATATTTCGAGTGTCTGCGCCAGCGGCTCCGTGCAAACCCGCGCATATACAACATAGGCAACAAATAATTCACGCGCACTAGCAAACAATACTGACATTTATGAACTAAATTCCCAATTTTATGAAAAAAATACCAACTAAAATAGAAACACAGGAAGCAGTTACAGGAAAACAATTGTTTTATAGTGAATGGAGGCTGACACAAACTGTCTTCTGGGGATGAGTGATGATATAGATTTTAGGGAGTAAAATAATGGGGCTAATCTTCAGCAATGGATTTCACAAACTAGCTCCTTACGGCATGTTAAACAGTACAGTCAGAGTACGATCATCTTTTTCTGCATCACACTCTGCAATAGAATGGTCTTCGCATCAGTGCATTTCAGATAACATATACACACACCAATATTTGTCAGTTCTATCAAAAGCAGAAATATCGAATTAACAAAAGAATTCATATTCATGTATCAATGCAGAAGTTATTTTTTGTCATTTATTTGTATGCTTGTAAGTTTTCTACAAGGGCATTTAATTAAATATCTGGATGCAATGCAAGAAATGTCTTACAGTTAGATCTATAACTAAAAGTCAGAGTCAATGTCATCGTCAGTTTTGCAATATGTACAGGACTAACACAGAATCGAAATCCCATAGTGTACAAGAGAGCTATGGAAGTATGAGAAACAGATAAATATGAAGCATGCAAGATTGTGTCGAAATATTATTAAAGCTATACACATTACTGTAGTTCTTTGTATAAAAATATGCGAGTATACATGTATTTTGCACATTACTGCCATCTATGTACAGTGTGCAAAATAAGGGACCATATCAATATGAGACTGAATGTGTATTTTACATCAAACAAACAATATGTAATTTCAGCTTTAATTAAAGCGCATTGCAAGCGTACCGCATTAGCTATTTAAGAATTACAGCCATTTTTATACACATTTCTCTGAGCCTTAACAGTAATTGGATAAATCGATAGGTAGATCTGGAGTTGATTCCACTTGCTGAACTTGTATTTGGTAACCATTCAGTAAAAGTATGAATATGAGGTCCAGAGAGACATCAGTGCAAGTGAGGGAGGCTATCATTAGGCTGGAAAACCAGAGACAGATAGCAAGAATCAACAATCTGGTACATTCTTAAATAGAATGAATGCACTGGTTAGCTCAGCAACACCGAAATGCCTGAAATACCACAGAATTATTTCCATGGTTCTCAACAGCTTCACAACAACTTACAGTACCAATGCAAGAACACTCTCAGGGAGGCACAAACTCCATAAACAACCAAGTGTTTCTCACACCAAAAAAAAAGGATATTGTTCAATGGTCACTCAGTCAACACAACACAGCATACTCTTTAGTTACTGAAGTTGAAGCTGAATACAGAGGCCGACAAACAAGCAGCAACTGAAGGTGGCTCCAGTAAAGGCCTGATAAAGTATCTTAAAGGACCACACACAGCATTTGGTGATGCCCGTGGGTTTTAGACTTCAGACAGTTATTAACTGCTAAATATTCTCCAGCAATCCCCATATTTAAAATTATTTTAGTTGGACCAATTTCTTTTGAGTCTCTAAAAATGGGGGACCGTGCTTTTGCTAAATCCATTAAAGATAAAAGTCTGCACTTTAATCAAATGTTGATTATTTGACTTAAAATCCAGTGTAGTGGTATACAGATGCAAAATTACAACAAAGAATATGTGTCATTGTCCAAAAACATATGGACCTGACTGCAGCTTGTTCCACAAGCCTGAACATGACAACCCACGGATTGTGTGGGAAGTTTTATTTAACAAAAACCCCCCCCAAAAAACGAGATATAGTCTAGATATTATATTCTGGCACAAACTGCCTGTACATAGAAAATGCAGCTCGCCTTTACCGCAACACATTGCGATTAAGCTTATAGAAACACATTGTGCTGTACTTGCATGCCTCTTTTCAGTTCAGTGACTTTCTGGAGCCTCTGTTCCCTATCTATGACTCATCTTTGCTGGTGTGTGGATTCAAGCATCAAAATGATGATGCAAATTATGTTCTTTGGAAAAAAAGAAAGAAAGAAAAGAACAGAAAGCAAATACATGGACCTCTCTTTACACCCAGTAAAGATTTACAGTGCTCAGTCTCCCACTTCACTTGAAGTGATCTCACTTTTCCTTGTTGTTGCCATCTGTTGAAACTGTGTGGCTAACTCATCACCATGTACTAAAACCTCATCAGTGTCTCACCCGAGATGAGGTCCTATAAGTAATGAAATATTTTCTTAACACATATATACACAGAAAGTTGGCAGTTTGCTCATCTATGTGTATGTGTCTCTGTGTGTGAGTACATGTGCACTAGTGGAAAAAGTAATGTCTTCAAAGTATTCTATGCAATCTTCTAAGAAAAACTAAGTATCCCTCATGATTAGGGATGCCATAGTGATCTGGTGCTTAGCACTGTTATTTTCATATGCAGTCTGGTTGCTGCCTTTCTGTGTGGAGTTTATTCTATCCAGGTACTCTGGTATCCTCCCCAGTCCCATACACAGGGTTAGAGTAATTAGTGAATCTAAATTGGCCACAGGTGTGAATGGTTGTCTTTCTCCATATTTAAGCCCTGTGACAGAATGGTGACCTATCCAGGGTGTCCCCTGCCTCTCTCTACCTATGACAGCTAACATAGACTCCCCTAACTCATTTGTTTATTCACAGCACCTTCAATGTCCCACTACAGCATTTGAACCAGGTTGAGTTCTGGACTGGGCCACGACTGGGCCATCGCAACACCTTGAATCTTTTCTTTTCAGCTGCTCTGCTGTGGATTTGCTGCTGTGCTTGGGATCACTGTCCTGCTACATTAGTCAAAATTCAGCTGTCAGACAGATGGACTCCCATTTGACTCTAGAATACTTTGGTATACAGAGGAGTTCATGGTTAACTCAGTGACTGCAAGGTACCCGGGACCTGTGGCTATAAAATAAGCCCAAATCATCACCCCTGCACCACCATCCTCGACCATTGGTATGAGAGGTTTGTGCTGATATGCTGCGTTTGGTTTTCTCCAAACATGGTGCTGTGCATTATGGCCAAACATCTCCACTTTGGTCTTGTCTGTCCAAGGAACATTGTTCCAGAAGTCTTGTCTAGTCTAAGCAATACTGCCATATTCCTTTTAGAGACTTTCTCCAGGCAACGCCTCCAAAAAAAATCCATACTTCTACAGTCTTTTTCTAAGTGTACTCTCACAAACGTTAACACCTAACATGCTAACTGCGGCCTGTATGGTCTGAGATGATGTGTCACTGTGTTAACAAACAACTGAACTGCCAAAACGTCTGCCTCAGAGGTGCTCACACTTGATGATCATCAGTTAATCAAGTGCATTGGATTAGCACCACCTAGCTGCTTCTTACCCGCTTAAATGCTCTTAAAGGATGTACTTAGATTTTCCCAGGACTGCACAGAGTCCTGTGCAAACTTTCTTTTTCACATGGCTCTATGCTATTTGCGTGTACCTAACACTTCCATGTGCAAACATGTATAGGCCTTTAGCAGAGTTTCATCCACCCTTATACACAACCCTGTACCCTGAGGTGTACCTGGTGTCAAATATAACAATATCTCCCGTTGGCTAGGTTAGAGAAGAGACTCCACTGTTTAAACAGGACATGCTATATCCTGGATGACAACGGCACTGAATCAACAAAAGAGGAAAGAGGACACCCTCTACATCAACAGTGACTGTACCTGCACAGGTTCACAACAAAATGGTACACTGATTGAAGTCCCTTGGATGTCTGAAAATAACTTTAAAATGTCATTATGCGTCTTTGATTTGATTTACCTTGCAGCTCGGCCCCTGCTGGTATGGCAGATGTAGTGGAGAGAAACACAGTCATCTCACAATGCTACTTCAAATCATGCCAGATCCCCGAATGAACTTTTGGACACGAAATACTACAAAAATAATCATAACGGAAAATAAACCATTAAAAATTTGAGCATAGAACAAATTACTTTGCAGCGCAAGTTTAGTTCTAGTTTTGGCGTCTTTAAGAAGCAAATGAAGAACAAATGGCACATGCTATTTTCATACTTACACAGGTTGATGTTGCAAAGCCAGCAGTTGCAAAGCTAGCCTTGATGTTACACTGATGTTTAAAAATAACATTGCATTAAGCATTTTGAAAGTTTCTAATATGAGGAATAAGACATAAATCCTTTAAGGGCCAGCAGTGCTGAGGAACAAAATGAATCAAAGAACCTTTGACTCAGCCCAGCATGCTGATTGACACCTGTGTGCACCACACTGGACCGGTCTGACGTGAATATCAATGTTTCGGCCTGTGTGCGCGGAGTGTGTCCAACACACCCTCCTCACACAGAGGGGGACCCTGTTCTAGCGGACACAGCCCAGGAAGCTTTGCGAAGCCTGAGGAAGAAAGAAGCCTGTGTGCATGCGTGTGTCCTGTGTGCATGTGCTGGGATTTTCCTCCTATTCACAAGAGAGCAGACACACACAAGCGCACACATGCCACACACCTTCCCCCCAGTGGGCTGCAGGTGAAAATTGGGGACGCTTCCGACAGAAGAATCATTCTATGCCTTTTGGTACGTTTATGGGTCAGCTCAATGAAATGATTCACCTTTTTTTTGTTAACTTCCTGTACACTCCCCCCACCCCCGAAGTGAAAAACACACACTCAGCAGTACCTCCAACCTCACCTTCTTCCCCACATACTTAAGACACAATAATAATAATGCCAAATTAACCTCAATACAGCATCCATGCCACTGTAACTGCTATATGAGAATGGACTCTGAAGCACATCAGGTTCCTCTTTCACCACACCAGCGAACACGCTGGTGTATTGTACACTTATGTGAACGTGTGGATATTACGCAACGCTTTGAGTCTCGGCAGGTGGATATGCAACAGTCCCTTCTGGGATAAAGCACAGATGTCACAGAAATTGCAGTCACATGGACTTTGCCACTTCAGCAAAGAAAGTCTCCTCGTTCTGTTTTCACCGAGGGCAGCAGAACACACACATAAACACACGCACACACAAAGCAATCTCTATAATTAGTCTTTGCTGCAGTGATTCAACACGTACGTGCATAAACATCCAAAGCTGCCCCAGTCATCTCATATATAAGAATGGAAATTCACACCTTTGCTCAACTATTAAACAGCTGATGACACTTTTTTATATCAGGAAAAATAAAGATAACAGACGCATTTGACGGGCTTCGAACCGGAGGCCCTCCTCGTGTTATATTTTCCATCTTTTAACGGAGGAAGCGCCAAATGTAAGTCACCTTTTAGGGAAATTGCTGGGCCTAAGAAAGTGAGCACAGACACCCAGCAGACCGTTAAAGTGACTTTGAGAAATATCACATAGATTTTCTCCCTCAGGTTAAACACAGCAGTGATTTTCAGCATGTTTAATAGTCACAGGGAAGCATGTCATTTCCTTTAAGTAGTACCTGAGGGAACACAGGAATAACCTTTGGAGTTACACCTTTTATCATAAAAACAATATGCCATTCCCTGCTTGTCGTTGTTGCACATAGTATATATATTATCAGACAGTATATATCTAATAATATACATAGATAATTATATTATCTTGAAAAAAAGACTAGTAATTTAGAGCCTAAATCTATTTTGACTGCTTTAAAAAATGAATTTCTCTTTAAATCCAGGTTAGTTTTCCTTTTCCTCTTCTCCGCCTTATTCAAACAAGCAAAATTAATGAGTAAACAGTGAAAAGATCTGAAGAACCAGTTTTCAGCCATATGGGGTGCTCTTCATCCATAACGCAGACAAAAGACTGGCACTAGTGGCTCAGAGACAGGTTTGAGAGCTCCACATATTTTCAGGATGAAACATTAACAATGGGCTGTACTGCAGGTAGACAAACCTCGTTGTTAATACGCTGCACTGCCTCGCCTTTTTAAATGCTGGGTTTAATAAAGCAGGACATCCCACTTACCTTGAAAGAACAGGTAGAGGGGAAGAAAATCTTCAGCGACAGTATCCAGCAAGTCATGCATTTTGTTCGGTATAAGCGTGGGAATGATTTCTATTCTTTTACCTGTTGCGGTAGAATAGCGGTGCTGATCGGCATCCAGGGTGACGATCCAGCTACTGAAGAGGGGAGGATCGATCCAGCAGCCGGGCGGGTGTGGACTGGAAATGGGCGTCTTCAGTTCCAAGAGTCAAGCTACGCGGAAGTGCGCGGAAGACTTCCGGCTTTGTCTTTCAAAAATAAAACTCAAAAGGGAACGAACTACTGTTCAACTCCTTCAGATGTACAGTGCTCTGAAAAAGTTTTAAGTATATTTTTCTGGGAGAATGTGAAAGAAGTAGAGAGATTTATGAAAACGTACATAGACACATAGAAAAAGAGAGGCAAAAACCACCTTAATGACCACCTTCTATTGACGCTTTCTTGTCATTTCTTTAATAATAATTATCCAGGCTTATTGAAGAACATTCATAGCTCTTTCTTTGGATTTTGGCTTTCTTTTCTTCCATTCTCCATCAATATGACCCCACATTGCTTCAGTATTGTCCACCTCCAAGCTCTGCGGAGGCCAATCCATGATCGATAGTGTTCCATTGTGTGTTTTTCTAATCACATATGCTTTTATTGCATTGTGAGTGTGTTTGGGATCATTTTCAAGCTGACAAATTAAACCGTTACCAATGAGATGAGTTCCAGATTGCAAAACATGGTAGATCAAAATCTGACTGTACCTTTCTGCATTCATAATCACATAATTTTTCAGGAGCTGTGTTTGACCTTAACTTTCAGATATGGTTCATCAGCTGTACAGTCTTTTTTTAAGGCCTGCCACTTCTTGTTTTCTATTAGTCCTTTAGTTATCCAGGTAAAACTCTCATTGAGATTAGAAATCATTCTTCTTTTGTCCTCCAATTGTCCAGTTTCTTCAAATGTTTTTAAGGACACCATGCACACCATGGTGAAATATCCCAAGTTTTAAGTAATAGTTCTTTGGGAACCACCTTGTTGGAGCAAAGATACTATTTTATCCCTGTCAAACGTATTTACCTTTGGCATTTTTTGTGCATCCAACAAAAGAAATGGGAACAAATTATGTTTTTATGACTAGCTTTTCGTAACAAAGTACGTAAATATGATGAATGACAAGAAATTCTCAGTTCTTGGAAGCAAACTATCTCGAAATACTGTAGATGGGTGACTAATTAAATGAAGAACTTTCACACTCTGCCCCTATTGAACTCTTAGATGTAAGGTTGTCTTGAGAGATTAGGTTTATCCAAAGGTGAAACATTTCCATTCTGATGCGAGTGGTGGCTCAGTCCGCATTCTGCAAAACCTCACTAAATGCTTTGCTGTGCATTAATGAAGTCAAGCATTAGGCCAGGGAATTTCTTTAGGAACAACGATGAGCATCCCTCCAGTAGCGTCCCAGAATCAGGGAATTTTGAGGGGAAAATTTAAGTATGCCTATGTTATGCAGTTTTCTGCTCTTGCTTTATATTTTTATATACTTTATTACCTTTACTTAAGTAAAATGTCTAAATACTCCAGCCCCCCACCTTCTACTAAACCATTATCCAAAGATTCCATTAGAATTTTTGTGCAGCTCCACTTCTCATATTAATCTGTAATAGGTCACAAGGCTGCACATAAGCCTGAAAGTTGTTATCTATACCAGTCCTTCACACTGATTTTGTCTTGCAGTAGACATTTGTGTCTTGCTCACAAATCACTTTTTTCTTTCATTTGTCACCTGTATGTTGGATTTTCAGCCACTTATATTAGTAATAATCAAAATCTACAAACAACTTATACAAAACATAACAGAGTGGCAACCCAAAAGACAATTTAGTGATTTGTCTTTTTGAATTTTTTATTTTAGTGAACTGGGGATAGAATTCCTTTTTAAAATCCCTAAAGCCATGTAGAAAAAGTCTTTTACTCGTTTTTCTTTTAATGGTTATATGGTTTGTAGAATATATAAGGTCCACAAAAGGAGTAAATTATGTTAGTATTGAGCACCACCAACGGCTCAATTTTGGCATTACATCAAAATCATACACCAAGTCTAATCTTTAAGCCTCTAATATGAAAATTTCAGCTACAATTAAATATGCAATACTTAGCAAATGTTAGACACATACACAAGAAAACCCAAATATTCAGGAAACCTGACAAAAACTTGTTTAAAAGTAAATATTATATTGTTGTTAATTAGGCACACTGGACTTCAGTAAGAAACTGATCAAGCATAACATTTAAACACCAAGACAATTTTTTTGGTTGGGAATACAAGTATTAATCACAAACACCTTACATTGGTTAGCGAGCTAAAAAATTTGCTCGCCACTGTAATATTTACACACATATATATATATATAAATAAAACACACCATGACGATATGACAGGTTCGAGCTTTCAAACCTTTATACAAAATGTACATACAGTGAGCTATCAATGTGTATATTACCTCAAATATGAATACATACATTTATTTGTGTTGCAGGATCAGTTTTAGTAATTTACATTATTGTTGCCATTCTGGAAAATTATCTGAAAAACTTTTGTATATACATATTTACACAATGACGTATTTCTATGTTTGCTCATTTATAAAGTGAAATACATACATATGTGAAAAAAAGAGTAAAATATATAAAACAAAAAGCAAGAGAATGATAAACATTTTACAAACAGTCCAGGATACCTCAATGGATAAAAAGAAAGAAGAAAAGGGAAAAAAAGGAAACAACATCTATGAAGTTCAACATCCAAATTCTTTGTTATAAATTAGAGTACTAAAAGGCTGCTACAGAAGGGAAATAACACATGTGGTTCCATGCTGCAGACATTTGCCCTGAAAGCTTTTGGTCAATATGAGCCATCTTTTCAGGCTTTTAACCCATAGCTCTACTATATTTGTATAGATTGAGATCGCTTTAAAAAAAAAAAAAAAAAAAAAAGAAAAGAAAGAAAAAAGATTGAACTCTCCTTCTCCATCAACAACAAAAAGCTTTTCACAGGGATTAAGGCAACATTATTCAAACTTAATGGTCTATACAAAAGACATTTTTTTTCCATTAACACTCACATTCCTGTTTAACATCCACTTCACTTTCTGCACTTCCAGCTGGCACATGTTCCTGCTCCTCTTTTATCTCTGTGTCCTGACCTACAGTTACCATGTAGTAATCCATGTATCCCTCAGTGTCTGACTCGGTTTTTATGACAGTCTCACTACTTAGAGATGCAGTTTGCACACATCCATCAGAGGGCTGTGATGACTTGCTTCCATTATTGCTTTCAGAGGTTGGACATGCGGTATGCCCAAGGGAGCCTGCAGGATGACCTGGGACTAAATTCTTGGCAGCCTCAGTGTTTAAGTCAGTTCTTACATCATCATTACCTTGGTGATAGTTTGTTTCAACATCCAGTGATGGCATATTGCCATAACGTGGATCATCTTCCTCCTCTTTAATTTGGAGGTTTCCTGGAAGAAAACCGTCACAACCTACAGTTGTGGTGGTACTGGTGGAGGTAATCGTAGGGGTATTCATGGGGGTAAGTGTAGAGGTGCTCATGGGGGCAATTGTAGGGGTATTAATGACGGTAACTGGAGGTGTAAAAATTGGGGTAATTGTTGGGTTAATCACAGGGGTAACCATAGGGTTGATTACAGAGGTAATCATAGGTGTAAAAATGGAGGTAATCGTAGGGATGTTCATAGGGTTGACATTCATCTGCATTATTGTCACTGGCTGCATTTGGATTGCATGATATGTTGCTGGCTGCACACATTGGTTTCCATCCACTCTATGAGCACTTTTATTATTTTGCAGATTTTGTGTTAAGCTCTGTGGGAGTTTGGGTCCAGACAGAAATGGTAACTTGAAGATCTTTTCTATTCCAGTATTTCGATACTGTCTGATCATCGAATGGAATTTGGTTGCAGCAGCGATTGAAAATTCCCAGCGCCTGTGATGCTGTGAGCTAATCTCAAAGTTATAGTCTAGGATGTCAAACAAAATAGCTGGGAAATACTGGTTCCTTTTCGTTGCTGCAAATTTCTGTATTTCCAACAGCACCGATGATGTCAGTAACTTCAAGTTCAGCTTTTTTTTGTCCGCTGATTTTGATGAAACATCAAGGTCCAGACCTATTTTCTTGCAAATAGGATAGAGATTTTTCTGCTTATTCTTTGTTAATGTCACAGCACTCAGAGTATTACTTAACAGCATGGCTTTTTCCTTCTTTGCTTGCATTTCCAGTTGTCTTTTTCGAACCGTTTCCTTCCATTCATTTCTCTGCACAGTGGGAAGCTCTTCTTCTGCACTCTCAATGACTTGAAATGTGCGAGGTGGCTGAATAATGAAAACTTCGCTGAACCAGGCGGGCTCTCCATCATGTGGATTCACTCTGTAGAACTGCACTGAAGGATTCATGTCTAGACTCTGCTTGTCCAAGCTGAAGTTGTGCTCAAGAACATCATTGACAAGCTTGTGCTTTGTCCCGCACAGTTTCCTGGCAAAAGAATACACCTCGCACATGACCTCCCACGTCAAAACACATGTGTCGAGTTTAAGTTTTGGGTGAGCTTTGTCCACACATAGGCTTAAACCTATTTTCTTGCAGAGAGGGTAAGTGTTCAATATTGTTTCTACTGATGCAGAAAAAGAGGTTTGATCATCTGGAGGCTTTTTTACCGTGCTGCTTGCGTTAGTAGAGATGACGCTGGTCACGGCAAGAGGATGGCAAAGCACATTACCAGAGTGAGATTCATCCTGGACAAGCTTGCCATTTTTATCTTGATGACATTTGGGGCAATCTGGAGTATATTCCTCAAAGAAAACTGACAGAGGGAGTTTAAAAAGCTTTTTCTTTTGAGGCAGGCTGAATTTTTTTGACTTCAGTGTTGTAATGGTTTGCATGAGCTGCTCTGCGAAGGCAATGTGAGATAGCTCACTGTTCAAATTTAGATCAAAATTATACTCCAGGATCTCCATGATGAAGTCTTTTGTGGATGACAGCATTGCTTCGGCAAATGTGTTAACTTCAACCATGACGCCGTTGGTCAATAACTTTGGGTCCAGATTTTGCTTTACTCCAAATCCGACATTAAAATCCATATCCAATTTCTTACACCTGGAGTAAGAATACAGTGGGCAATGTTCTCCATGAGGCACTGAGAGGATGCGTTGAATTTGATTGATACGCAATCTCCATAGAACTGAATTTAGGTCATTTTGTTGCTTGTCAGTGGAAGTGCTTACATTTTGGTGCTTGACTGTTCGAGTAGATGCAGCACTACATATTTCTGCATCTGGCTTGTATTGGCAATTCAGTTTCATGACTATTGGATAATCTCTTCGTGTGTTCTTTTGCTTTGCTTGGGCAACCCAGGTTGCCACATTTCTATGATCATTTGCAACAGGAATTTGTGCAAGAATATGTCTAGCAAGTTCAGAATTGACGTTTTGCAAATCAAGCTCAAAGTTGTGTCTGAGAACGTCCAGACAAATCTGCTCAAATGTCCCACACAACTTTTCAGCAAAGTTTGTCACTTCCATCATTGCTCCTTTGGTCAGTTTGTTGACATCAAGTTTGTTTTTCTGTTGACTGCAGCTTACATGCAACTTCAGACCAATCTCCTTGGAGAAGGGATACAGGTTCACACTTTCCTCGGATATTGTTTTCGGTGGACCAGCTGGTAAACCTGGTATAGTTGACACATGTGGGTCTGGTCTAGTTTCACCATCTGAATCAGGGGGATGTGAGGGTTCAACATCAGACTCATCCAATCTTGATATGCTGCTGTCCATGCTCTGGTATCTTGTGCCTATTGAAAACATGGAATCGGGGAGTTTAAATACCTCTTTTGAGAATTTGACTGGATCTTCATATTCCTGAAGCTGTCTTATTTTATTCATCAGTTCACATGCAATGGTGTATCTGTGGCTATTGCTCTCTAGGTCTAATGCAAAGTTCTTCTCAAGAATCTCCATGATGAATTCCTGCTGGGATGAACTCATTGCCAAGGCAAACCGAGCAACTTTATACAGAACAGAATTGGTCAGACAGTCAGCACTCAAATTTTTCTTGGGTCTAAACCCAATATTGAATTCTAGGTTAACTTTCTTGGGCCTGAAGAATGGACAGTACTCTTTGTCTAGGACTAGGAGGATTTGTTTCACACGGTGAGTACGCAGCTTCCACATGTTACTCTCCATTTCCTTTTCCTCTTCTTTCATGTCAAATTCATTTGGTACATCTGTTGGAATCTCTTCCTCCTCTTCATATTCTAGCAGCCCACTTTCATCTGGCTGACTTGGAGATGGCAGGTCCATATCTGTGTCTACGATTGCTGAACTGAAGGAACTATCAGTGGTGGTATGGAAAGGAGCAGAGATGCAAGATGATGTTGGGTTTTCTATGTCATCCTCATTCCCGCTGTTTTCTGAATCTGTGAGTGTGTCTGCTTCTATAGGACACATGTAGCAATAGTCCACTCCAACTGTTTCGTCTAGACTCAAACCCATTTCATCAAATCCAATCCTTCCTACACTATCATTGGCATAATCACTTGACACCATGGCCCTTTTCTTCTTTGCCTGCATGTCCAGCTGTCTTTTTCTGATCGTTTCTTTCCATTCATTTGTCTGCGTGGTGGATTGTCCTTCCCTTTTAACCCCAATAACAGGACATTTGCGAGGTGCCTGAATAACAAAAACATCATTGAACCAGGCATGCTCTCCTTCTCGTGGCTGTACTCTACAGAACAACATTGAAGGATTGAGGTCTAGAGTCTGTTTGTCCAAGTTGAAGTTGTGCTCAAGAATATCATTGACAAGTTTATGCTTTGTTCCACTCAGTTTCCTGGCAAAAGAATAAACCTCACACATAACACCCCAGGTCAAAGCACGTGTTTCGAGTTTACGTTTACGGTGTGCTTTACTCACGCGGAGTCTTAAACCCATTTTCCTGCATGAGGGGTAACAGCTCATTATAGTCTTTCTTGTTGCTGCAGAAATAGAGGTTCGATCATTTTGAGTACTTTCTGCCTTTGCATCAGCACAAACATCTGACCCAGTTTGGGGCTGCTCAGGGACGCGACCAGACTGCGATTTATCTTGATGACGCTTAATTCTGTCTTGATAACATTTGGGGCAATATGGAGTATATTCATCTACAGATTTTGAGTCAGGCAGTTGAAAAAGTATTTTCTTCTGAGATGCAGCTAGTTTCTTTGTCTTCATTGCTCCAGAGTTTCGCATAAGCTTCTTTCCAAAGGCATTGCGACTTGCCTCGCTGTTCAAATTTAAATCAAAGTTGTACTCCAGGATTGCTGTGATGAAATCTTTTGTAGATGACAACATTGCTTCGGCAAACGTGTTAACTTCAACCATGATGCCATTGGTAAGTAACTTTGGGTCAAGATTTAGTTTTATTCCAGATCCTACATTAAAGTCGATGCCCAATTTCTTACATCTAGAGTAAGAATAAAGTGGGCAGTGTTCTCCATGAGGTACTGAGAGGATGTGCTGAATTTGAATACGTCTCAATTTCCACAGCGCTGAGTTGAGGTCATCTTGTTGTTCAGTGTCAGTGGTACTGCTTACATCTTTGTGTACATTTTCCTCAGTAGAATCAGCTCTACATGCTTCTGTATTTGGGTTATTCTGGCAATTCAGTGTCGGGAGAATTGGGTAATCTCTTTTCGGGTGCTTCGATTTCCCATGGGTTACACGGGTCACAAGATTTCTTTCTTCATTTGCAGCCGGAATGTGTGCAAGAATATTTCTTGCAAGTTCTGAATCGACACTTTGCAAATCAAGCTCAAAGTTGTGTCTGAGAACATCCAGACAAATCTGCTCAAATGTTCCACACAACTTTTCAGCAAAGTTTGTTACTTCCATCATTGCTCCTTTGGTCAGTTTGCTGATGTCAAGTTTGTGTTTTTGTTGACTGCAGCTGACATGAAGTTTCAGACCAATCTCCTTGCAGAAGTGATAAGGATGGACATTTTTCTCTGACTTTATTTCAGGTTTGGTTTCAGTATGTGGCTTGGGTTCAGTTTCATGTAGATGGACTGGTAAATCAGTTGTAGTTACATCATTTGGACTTAGTTTAGTTTCAGCTTGTGAGTCAGGACAATTTGAAGGAGCGATATCAGATTCCTTCACATTCGATCTGCTGCTGAGGTCTGGGCTAACAATGTCCATTCTCTGAGATGTCATTCTGAATGATGGAACAGGACGAGGAAGTTCAAAAACTTCTTTAGAGAATTTGACCGGAACCTCGCATTTCTGAAGCTGTCTTACTCTACTCATGAGTTCACATGCAAAGGTAGGTTTATAAGACTTGTTCTTCAGGCCTAAGTCAAAGTTCTTCTCAAGAATCTCCATGATGAATTCCTGCTGGGATGAATTCATTGCCAAGGCAAATCGAGCAACTTTATACAGAACAGAATTGGTCAGATAGTCACCACTCAAGTTTTTCTTGGGCCCAAACCCAATATTGAATTCCAAATTTGCTTTATTGGGCCTGAAGAATGTACAGTACTCTTTGTCTAATACCAGTAGGATTTGTTTCACACGGTTAGCACGCAGCTTCCACATGTTACTTTCCGTTTCCATTGTCTCTTCTTCCATGTCACATTCATTTTGCATATTTGCTTTTGAATTGTATTTTCTTCTTTTCTTCAAGCTCTCGTATAGAAGTTCTTCCATAGTCAGCTGTGTGGGAGCTCTTTTAAAGGGATTTGTCTCAAAGGAAAACAGCTCATTCTTAAAATGTGGACTTATTTTAGTACCAGTGCTCTTAAGTTTTTTTCTCCTTTTCAACAGTTGGGACACGCTGAACAAAACTTGCTTTTTGTCCTGTTGATTTTGAAGGTCAAGTTCAAAATTATGCTTCAGGACACTGAGAATAATAGAGCTGTAGGATGCAATCAGTACTCTAGTAAAGTCTACCAGTTCTACCATCATACCATTTGTCAATAAACCTGGATCAAGGCTTTGTTTTGCACCACTTTCAAAGCGCAAACCAATTTCTTCACAGTAAGGGTATGAAAATGGGAGAACATCTCCTCTGATTTCTTCTTTTAACTGCGCCCCTAAGCACTCAATTTCCTCTTCATCATCGCTGACATCAGCATGTAGTCGGTCAATCTTTTTTTCAGATGTTTGTGAGCAAGGAATTTTGCTTGCATGTCTACCATTATCTTCTTTCTTCAGCTGGAAACCGAAATACTGGCAATCGGCTCCCACATTCGGTTCTTTTTTGATGCTTCTGGCACACACTGGCACAAAAGAAGAACCAAAAAGAGCAGCAATGTCAAGTTTTTCTTTAGGAGGCCTCCTCATCAGGTCCTTGAGCTTGTGTGAAATCTGAGCTCTAAAATGAATCCGTTGTTGCTCATTTTCCAAACCAAGATCAAAATTGTTCTCCAGAATGTTCATGATAAAGTGGCTTTTACCCTTTGTAACCATTTTAGCAAAGTCACAGATTTCAAGCATGACCCCGTTTGTCAGTAATTGTAAATCCAGTTTCTGTGCCGTGGATCCAACATTAAAATCTAATCCAATTTTATTGCTGTAATGGAATGGTTCGGGGCTTCTTGAGTATTTTTTTACGTGCATAATCCGCCATTGCCAGACAGTGTTGGCATCCATCCTTTTGCTGTCATTCAGTCTATTTGGGTTGGTGTCCTCCATCTTCAGTTCCATTTTCGTATCTTTGCGCCCCCTATTCCTGTGTGGAAACAAAAATAGTATACATTATATATGAACCATAACTCATTAACTCAGTCTAAATGTACCAATTTTCACACTATAACAGCCGAGAAAAATAATAGTGCACTTTATTCTACCCACTTCATTATAATTTTGTAAGCTTTGGGTTTTGATACCGGGGCACAGACATACTGCAAGACTACAGCTAGCTCAGTACACTGCAAGCCACAGTGTACAACAGTGTGCAGGACAAAAACAAAAAAACAAAAACGCACATATTGATAGTATTTTAACAGTACGGTAGTCCTACTGAATCAGAGCTCCATTAACTTTGGCACTGGTCTACATGTGAAACAAACATGCTTACGCTGCCAGCTTCCCTAAATATTTCTTTATTTTTTTCCATCTTTTACCTTTATCTTTGAGCATATTATCTGTTCTCATACTAGACATAGGGCTGCTGTTTTGAAACTTGACCCTGAGCTAAGAATATTTATTTGTGAAATTTTACATTTTAATTATATTATCTGATTTATACCAGTGCAGATCGGACTTTTGGACTCTTACTGGCTATGATAACAGTAAGAGGCCATGATGAGACGGCCAAAGTGGGACAGACACTTGTAACCAATTGTAGTCCGAAGCTTTGGCCTATTTGTTAATAGGGACTGAGTTCAGGGCCACAGCCATTCATAACATGATCACATACGTTAAACTAAATTGGTGGGCAAACTGAGGATTCTGATCTTGAATTATTACCTAGAAATTCAGCAATAATGGCTTTTAGCCACATTGCCCAACCCCAGTTACGTCACAAAATAATTCCCAAAAGCAGCCCCCAATTTTTTTTAATATCATGAAGTAATGTAATTATATTTTAATATCATTATTAATGGTTTTTAGCATGAAGACTTTCATTTTGCTTTTGCAACCCCCCCTCAAAAAAATAAAAAAAAATAAATTACAAATAAGCAAAGTTGTTATGATGTAATGCACAATTTTTAGAGCTTTTCATTAAGTTTTATTTATTAAGTTCAAGCAGCAACTCGAGGGTTTTTTTTTTTTAAATTTCTATAACTCTTGGGTATTTGATAACATCAAATAAGCAATGCAGTGGAGTTTTTTGCACTCAGAAATGACATTGCGTGTACTCTTTAGGCATAACAAACCTATTAAATAAGAATCCCTGCATGCAGACTTTTTGAATATTTACATGACTTCATTGTACATTGTGGTGGCTGTAGACCAATCATAACCTTGATGGTTCAATCTCTGCCTGCTCCAATCTCCAGTCTAATTGCCTAAGTAGTCTTGGGCAAGATACTAAACCTCAAGTTGCTGTCTGATCCATTCATCAGGATATGAGTGTGTGTGAATTAATAATAATAATAATAATGGATACTTTATTGATCCCCGCGGGGAAATTACTCTCTGCACTTGACCCATTCACTCAGTGAAGCAGTGGGTAGCCACTAAGCAGGCGCACCGGGGAGCAGTGTGTAGGGACGGTACCTTGCTCAGGAGTACCTCAGGGTACCCATTCAGCGGATTCGAACCCCCGACCTACATTAGGATGTAGGCGACTCATTTCTTAGTTAATTAAATGAAGAAAAAAGTTAAATTAACTGACTAGTCTAAAACCAAGAAACAATCCTCCTGGTAGGATGTGCCCAGCAGCAACCAGGAGGTGCACCCAGGAGCTTTAGCTGTCTCTTTTCGATGTGGAGGAGTAGGCAATTGACGTGTTAACCCCTCTCAAATGACTCAACTCCTCACCCTATGACTACGGGAGCGCCCATCAGACAAAGCTAATTTCTGATGCTTGTATTCGCGATTTCATTCTAATAGTTTTGACAAACAGATGATGCCTAGATTATCATATTTATGGTGTTTCTCAACAACGATGTGCCATCTGGTGGCAGATGGTTATATTAAGTGCTTTAATTCCTCAAGTAGAAATCTGCTACATAAGAATCAGTCCAAGTGTTCACAGCCTTGTTAGTTTGAGAGCTTTTCATCTCTGGTGCATGTTTCATTTCTTGACAAGCTACTGTAATTGGCTGGAATACCAAAAGCAGATGGTAGAAATGTTTTTTTTTACCTTGAGCTAGGTGCAGCAAAACTATGAAATATGCACACCAGCCAATTGTGCTATACTAATGTGCATGTTACCGAGTCAGAATCCTTAAAAATCAAAAGGCTTTCATGCTTCATTCTGCAACCTCCCCATTTCTCTACACAACAAAACACATTGTCTAAAGGTGCAGTTTCCAAGTGGAAGCTGTGCACAAAAAAAATTACATTTGGTCCCTCCTAAACATATTTTTATTTATAATTTATTTCAAGGGGCTGTATTATACTTCTGCACTATTTTGCAGGATATATCAGAAACTTCTTTTTGTCCTGTTTTGTCTTTTTTTTGTGTTGACGAAAAGAAAGTAAAAAGTTATCCAAAACCCTACAATATTTTAGATGTTTTTGTTTTGAATATTTTTGTTTCTAATCATTATGATCATTAATTTAAATTAAAAAAAATGGGAATGAAAGATCGTATACTTTTAGTATCGTTCAGCTTGAAGATATGTGTTTACTGCTATCGCAGTCTAAGGCACTTCTAAATTCGTTTGTACTGTATGAACAAATTCAGAGAAAAAGACGATGATCTGTGTGTGAAACTTCAGTGTACTTACTCTGGCTACTTACTCTGCCCAACATCAGCATATCCAGCATGTCTGGTACCTGCTCTGGTCCCTTTGCTGTCATCCAAGTAGCAAAGAGACCGTGTGGATACACTGTAGCCCTGCATGAAAAATGAAAAGCTTATTTGAAAAATAATAAATGTATTGATTCTTCAGCTCTTCCTTAAAGAACGATAAAAACATGCAGCCCTGTTAGACACCATCTCACAAACACTGTGGGCATGTGTTTGTGAGCTACACTTCAGTGAAAGTGGGGCCGTTAACCAGGAGAAAAACAAACCAGGTGTTCCTTTGACAAAAGGACAAACTGGGGGTATTTTTTGTCTACCACGGCACTTAAACGAAAGGATACAGACTCTTTAAAAAAAAAAAGAGCAAATTCAACAATAATTAGTTAAAACAGCTTTACTGAATAAAAGTGAAACCTTTTGGACAGTCCTTTCCAAACAAAGCATTTTGACCAGCAGATGGCGATTATTTTGACTGCACCAAATGCTTCTGAACACTGAAGTGCATCACAATAATTCACTGAGCTATCTGGAAAAAAACACAGTCCAATTACTATTACTAAAAGGATGCCATCCATGTATTTAACACGGCAGCAGTGCTAAAAGTGGTCCAGCGGAAGGAAAAACCTAATCGAGGGTTTGCATTTACTACTTTCCACCTAAACATGGCGATGTGAAGTCGTTACAAACAGCTACTTCAACGGCAAAGCGACGTCAAAAAGGAGTCCGCAAACAGGATGAAGCTTACCCAAAGTGTGCACAACATTCACACGGCCGTGGTTCTCACTTGGTAAAACTACGCACTTCTTTGCGGCACAACGTTTGAAGGATGCAGCGGAGTTGAAGTCCCTGAATTTCAGGAGGGAGACTATAGACGATGCACAGCACTGTTATGGAAGTGACGTCACAGAAGAGCACCACTACTTCAAAATAAAAGTGCAATACTTGATCGGCAAACTCAATACATTAGATGAAGCAAGGTTTGTTAAAAAACAAAACAAATGCTTGAAAAGTTGCACACAGGCTTGGATTAATCTTTAAAAAAATCTTGGAAATGGTGAAATTTAGTGTTGTAACTACGGAAGAGGATTAGGGCCACTGGGGGAAAAAAGTGGGCACGTCCTTTTTTTTCTTCTTTTCCTGAATTCTGAGGGAAAAAAGTCAGAATTCTGAGAAAAAAGAATTCTGAAAAAGAAAAAAAAGAAAAGATGTGAATGAAGTCGAATTCATTAAGTGGTACAACCGCTTAATAAATGCAAAGGCTGTAGTGACTGCTGTGTCACCTGCTGCTGTCCTAGTTTAGTTTACACTTGTAAGACTTTTATTTTGAAAGCGCATCAATTTGACCTTAGCTCTATGTCTGGGTTTGCTGAATCAGTACAAAGTTAAAAAGTTAAAAGTAAAAAGCTAAAACGATTCCATTTTCTGAGAGGCCCATGTGAAGAAGGGATGCAGTCATTTGTAAGTAATTGCATTTATAAGGCTTGTAGAACTTGTGAAGGTAGGTGGTCAAGGAAGGCGCTCAAGTGTTACACAATCTGATATTTTCATATATTGTTTCAGCTGATGAAATGATAGCTCAGAACAGGACAACTGTCTGCACATGCATACTCACAATCCATGAGATTTAAGCAAATAACCAGAAGCCACCAGGAGTCTTGATGCTTTAACTGAATTTAGAGATAAGCACAAAGAGCAATACACTACCACTAATCAATACTGCCTGATATACAATAATGGCATGTTATAGTTCTTTTTAGTAGTTTTATAAAAGAAAGATAATCAAAAGGATCTCCCAAACAGGTACTGGATCAAATGAATAAGAAAATATTGCATTTACAAAGTAAAATTCACCATCATGTAATTCTTTTCTATTATAAAATCACTAAAAGTGACTAAAGAAAGGAGAAAAAATGCTTAAATATTTTCAAAGAATCATACAGAAACCCTTTATGTCATTTCTGCAGCCATTAGCAGTAAAACCTGGTCATCTCTTCAGGCTTTCAACCCAAAACTCTATTGTTTTGAATCCTTTCCTTAGGTGTAAAGTATTCACATTCCCCCCGCCCCGTTTTTTTTTTTTTACTGCTCTCAGTTTTTGGACCTACAGTTCACATCCTTGTTGTGCAGCCTCAATTTCTAATCCACTTTCAAAGACTGGAAATTAGGCAATTAAACTACACCCAGAAGATCCTGCAGCTTCATCTTGGACTAAATACTCAACAAGCGTCCAGCTCTGTCATAATATGGATGATATTTTTTCTCGGTGTCCAGTTCTGTTATCATATTACCACAATGTAGATCATTCTCCTTCGCCTTAATATGTAGCTTTGCTATTGCAATAATGTTACACATAAGCTATAGAAAAGGTTATTTGACTATAAAGCATATAAAATATAAATAAATATATAAAATACAATTTCCTGTAGTCAATGCTTCAAACAGTTCATGTACAAAGGTGCCTTAGGGCAAGTGAAGATTAATAAAAATAAGGGACTGGGGAAAGGTGGTAAAACTCTGAGTGAAAACTCAGAAAAGAGCATTATTTCATTCAAGGAATGCTTCACTTTTAAAGGCTCAGGTGGAAATAAATAAATATTTGAACTCCTGGGATGAATAACTCAGAAAAAACATTATCGTAAATTTAAAAATTCAATCTTAAAAATTATTTTTCCCCTTTTTCTAAGTACCAATGCAGAAATGTCTTTTAGTGCATTCTTCCAGTGGGCTGCAGGTAATGTGGGCAGAAAAAAAGCAATCTCATTAAATGAATGGCTGTGAGGAAATGGCTACTTTCTATTTTCTCTTTCACGACCTCATTAAACCCCTTTCTTATGAGTTATTAGCCTCTGTATCACCTCTCACACTGTATTTAAGCAGAATGGCCTTCATTCTTTTATTATAAGTATGCTTTAGGGTAATGGACACCTTGTGATTGCCAAATTTAAAATATGACTTCTCAAACCAGAGTTATTTTTTTTTAATAATAACATAGGTACCTTTTATTTAATCTACTGCATGTTTCTCTTTCCAAACATGTCCCCACTGCTTCTTAAAAATTTCTTCAAACTGAAATCACTGGACACAAACACAAACTAAATGCACAGAAAAGCTTATAACAAATACAGGTTTGTCTTTCTTTGCTGATGATTAAATGTAAGAAACCAAATCCAAGCTGAGAACGCCACTAACGTTTAATGGAGAAAAGAAAACAAAGTCACTTTCAGTGAAGTTTTACTATATAAATGTCTTAAATGATTCACTCAGCCATATAAACCAAACCAACCAATCAGAATTAAGTATACAGTATATACGGTTTTCAATTCAAGTGTAGCAGGAAGTGACGTCGAAATCATTGTGCCAGCCGTCTCAACAGGCCTTGGCGCTAAATGCAAAACAAAAAATAGTCCTTTGCCATTCAATGCTGAAATTCTGGAAATCCCGACACCTTTTCGTTTATAACTCATGTAAATTAAAAATCAGTTTTGTTTTTGTTTCCCCATTGTATATGATTGGCATGTAGTGCTATTCTGCTAGCTGGAGTTAGGTTCAGAAGGCTCTGAATAGCTGGTTGGGTAGATAACCCAGGTGAAGAAAGGATGTTTGGGCTTCTCTCTCCAGGCTTGCCAGCTCCTGGACGGTTGGGGCCAGAACATCTACGTGACCCTTGTAGTTACCACCTAGACAAAGACGACAGGTTTCCTGGTCAAGCTCAACACACGAGCAGACATAATAAATACTACAACCTGCCTCATGATGCTTTAATGCTCATTATAATCCTTCCAAACAACAGATATACTTTAATGTGCATATGCAACCATTCCCGTAGTCTTGTGCAGACATGTTATCCTTCCTTTTTGTCACACATACCTCCCATCGCTCTGCGCTGCCCATAGGTCACCTTTCCATCAAACTCATCCACGGGTACTTTGATGTCTGGCTCACACTGGGTGATGGTGCACTTTAAATGTTCCTCGATTTCTGAAAGGAGCTGTGATCAGAGGAAAAAGGGGAAAAAGAAATGACACAAGCAGAGTTTAAAGTGCATGATGAGGATGTGTGAGTGAAAGTATGTTGTGTGTAACTTTACTTCCCAACTGGTTTTAAAGGTGAATGTATTGGATTATTAACCTGGCACACCCCAAACCTAAGAGTGATTATGAATGCATGTGCTGCTTATACAGTCCTTTCAAAAGAACTGCTGTATCACACATGTTTGTATTTCAAACAGTAAATTGGAGCTGCTGTATCAACCAGACTAGTTTTGTGTGCATCTTTATTCACCTCTTTTTCATTATACCAGATGGTGCATCCTCCATCCTCCTTCAGTCGTGTGTTGTAGCAACCTCTGCCTCGGTTCGGGCAAACATGGTACCACACCTGCACAGGTAGAAAAGTGTACTTAAAATCACATACAAAATTCAAACTTATATGGACTAAACAGACACCTCTACTCCACCTTACCTTCTCTTTCTCCATAGCAACTAAGGAGATAGCCAATCCCATTCTGTAAGTCGAAAAGAAATTACACAACATCAATGCTACGTAGAGATTACATTATAATTTATTGTTTGTCGTCACTCAGGCACGCCATGTGAAAGTTTGAGGTGGCAATGATGATGCAGATGATCTGCTCTTGTGACCTTTAAAAGGAACAGATGGAAGAGAAGAAGATGACAAAAGGAAGAAGAAAGAAAGGAAGTAGATGACTTTGCCTTTGTCATCTACTTCCAGATTGACTTTGGCTGATTACTCCTACTTATTTAGGAACTGCGTTCCATTTCGTTAATGCTTTCACCTTCATAAGGGGCAGCCGACTAGAGTGATAGTATCCTACGTTTATCGTTGTTTAAACAAGAACTCTGTCTTTTTGTTTTCAAAGTGGCGACTTGCTAGAATGATAAATTCTAACCTTGTTTTTTTTCCCCCCTTCTTTCAGCTATTGTAGTACATACAGGGATGACTGTCCTATGGAGGTTTCTTCCTGTTAAAAAGGAGTTTTTCCTTCCCACTGTTGCCAAGTGCTTGGTCAAAGGCGATCATCTGATTCTTGGGGTTCCTTTCTTTCGTTATAATATTGTAGGGTTTTACCTTAGAATATAAAGCAACTTGAGGTGGCTGTTGTTGTGATTTGGCGTTACATAAATGATGAACTGGTGTAATGCCAATAAAACTGGATTGAGTTGAATTAAATGCATGTTTGTTTTGCCCTTTAAAATCTAGACTGTAATTGGCCTGAATTATGGAAGATTTTTACTGGTGGAACTGCAGTTTGAATTTCCTGATTAACAGCAAGTAAATAATAAATACATTTATACATATATTTAACCAATACAACATAATCTTTCACACAAACTTATGAATATTAAAATGAATAAATAAGTTAAGTTATAACAAAATTAATTCAGTAGGTACCTTTCAGCTCTTCCCACTCTGCCGATACGATGGACATAGTTCTGCTTCTCATCTGGCAGAGTCACGTTAATCACTGGAGGAAGAAACCATTAACATAAATATATAAAGAAATATATAGCAACTCTTCTGTAATGTTCACTGAATATATAATTTTTATTTGTAAAGTAATATAATTTTCTAGCAAGCATCCATATACCATAAGGAACTCCGTGGATGTCAATTCCTCTGGCAGCTACATCAGTGCAGATCAACAGCCTCACTTCTTTTCTCTGAGAACACAAACAATCCTCAAAAACACTGACTGGTTGCACTTTGTTAACCTCCTAGGACCTGACGTCCACATATGTGGACATCACCTTTTGGGTTATTTAGACCAAAATAATCAATTTTGCTCTACAAGAGCCTGATATCCACTTACGAGGACATTATACTGCTACTGTTCTATCAAAATTTTAAACGAATATCCTCATATGTGGCTCTTATTTTTCTTAAAAACCAAAATAAGGTAAAACAAAAAATCTGGTAATTCTTTGTTTTTACATTCATTGGGCCCCAATATGCCCAAATATCAAAGAGAAATAAAAAATGCATGCCGTGGAAGAGTTCGGGTCTTAGGAGGTTAAACAGCATAAGCAGGTTATGATTTTTGCTTTGTTTAGCTTTTTTTGTTATTTTACCTTGAAGCGCTCCAGGTTATTTTTCCGCTCATTAGGCTTACGATCGCCATGGAGGCAAACACAGGACAACTGGTGACCTTTGCTATTTGGACCTGAAGAAGACACACATGAACTCAGCCATTTGTAACTGGGGGAAAAAGACCAAGTATTCATATTTAACTGTGTCTTTTTTCACTTTCTAAACTTCTGTAGTGGCTCAAACAAAAACATCTAAATTGTTCCAACACAGCCTACCACCTCCTTGCTGAATCAAGTACTGCTCCATGTTGTCACAGTCAATTTTGGTACGACAGAAGATTATAGCCTGGTCCATTTTGTGTTCTTTAATGGCTCTCACTGTGTACTCGCCCTTCAGGATTTTGATGGCCTCTGACCACATTTCTGACTCACAAAAAGACACACACACACCTTTACTGAAGTTCATATTAAGGTAAGTGTTATCTGTGTTGTTTATGTGATGTGTATACTGACTGGAGTGAATGGACAATAATGATATTTTACACTTTCTATCAGGGTGATGAAGATGAGCGGTCTGAACTGTGCTGCTCAACTGCACCTACCTGCAGTATTGACTCCTGGTCTGGTGTTATCATTTGAATGAACTTCATCAGTCTACCCAGAGAAACAGAGGAAACAGCTAAATCACCACAACTCTAAACTAAGACAAAGACATGATAACAACATACATAGTGTAGAATAAAAAGGTGATTATTCCTCCACCCAAGTCTGAAACACAGCCGAATTGCTTAACTTGATGTTTCAGTACTTTTCTGTTTATTCGGTTTCCTTCCCCGAGCACGAGGAACTCACCCGGATGTGGTTCTTGCCGAGGCGCTCCCACAGATGGTCGCTCTTCGGATTGACGGGCACCACTATGTGGTGGACAGTCTCCGGAACAGAGTCCTCCCCCTTCAGATCCACCCAGGTGGGAAAGTGCATGATGCGCTCGGATAACTTCTTCACATCGAATGAATGCAGTGTCGCTGAGCATACAATGACCTGGAAAATAAAGAGATCGTCACCTAAACTACTAATGCCAGCAAACATCCTTCTACTACAACATCTATCATAGTACACAGGTTTAATTTCACACATGTAATTTATGCTCAGCATTACCTGCAGTCTCTTGCCATCAGAGGTGACCTGGGGGATTTGATTATGGATCCTGTTGATGAAGTCTGTATAACCTGCTGACAGGAGGCCGTCCTGAGATACACAAAAGACACAAAATAGTTAAGGGATTTTATGCTATATTATATATATATCAACCATAAAAACCCCCAAAACAAAACATATGTGTAATCTATAAAAAAACAAAAAGAATTCACATACACACTCATCCAGCACCAGAAAGCGGACTTCGGACAAACTCAGTTTCCCAGTGGAAATGAAGTCATCCAATCTACCAGGTGTTCCCACCACAATGTCAATCTAATTATAAGATGACACCAGGAAAAAAAGAGGAAAAATGGCATCCAATTAAAAAAACATATTTCAACAATTTGATTTACAGTAATTAAAACTACCGGTAAGTCAACGTTTTTTGTTTTTTTGGGGATGGGAGTAGGCGTAACTGTACGTGTCACATACCCCCTGTTCCAGAGCAGCCAGCTGGTCTTTGGCAGCCACACCACCAATCACCAGCAGCTCCCTGCAATGACAGACTGACAAATTACCAAAATAGCACGGCTCCATCTGGTGGTGTAAAAACGCAGGCAAATGATGTTTTTAAAGGGATGACAGAATAATCTGGATTGTTACTACAAATGCATTTTTATTTCTTTTTTTAAGTCGAGGTTTTTTTCAGTTTGTGTCACTCAGTGTCGATACCACCTCCATGGTGTCATACCTGAGTTTGGGATTATCCACATATTTCTTAAACTGCGTGACATTGTTGAGGGTTTGTTCAGCCAGTTCTTTAGACGGCTCAATGATCAGGGCTTTGGGTGAATTTGAGGATGTTTTCACCTGACTCACGTTGGCACTGCCTGCACAATCACAGAAGAAATATTGTACTTGGCATACTCAAATTTGAAAATGTACCTTGTTTTAACACCAGTGAGTGAAAGAAGGCATATACCGTAAAAGGAAAAATCTTGTCTTAAGTGCCTGAAATGAGGTTGAAAGCACACACCTGTCTGAGAAGATTTGACAGCATGACCCTCTGGTGCCTGGTCCAGGGCAACAAATCCACTCTTAGGGGGGTGTTTAAAGTCTTCTCCTCCAAAGTTAAACTTTAGCTCTGCATTCTGTAAAACAGAAAAGATGATGGTGTCAGTCAGGCATCAGTTTTATATGTTCTCTGCCATCACTGTGTTGTCATATCCGTCGATACCTTGAGCACACAGGAAGCAAAGAAAGCTTGATTCTTCAGATTTTGAGGGATTTCAAAAGCCACACCCAGGTCGTTACCTGATGAAAAAAAACACAACATAAACCAATTATGAGTTATTTCTCTATTTCTAACAACTTTGAATAGGTTATTTATTTTTTATAATAGAAAAACTGGGACCATACCATTTTTAGAGAATGAAATTTGGCTCTTTTCTAGATCCAGGTAGCATCCAATAGTGTCATGCATGGTAAACTCCTAAAAAAAAATAGCAAAGAGAACCCATTTAAAAAAATCATTCCCAAATTTCTTTAAACGTGTAAATAATATGATCTTTCATTATCTGTTACCTCCCCATAGCTGTCAAACTGCTTGTTGTTGGATTTCTTTCCAGTCCCACCAAAACCAAACCCATATTTATCAGTTCCTAGAAAGAAAAACAAAGAGTCTGGTGTTAAATTACAGTAGTGCCCTGGTGAAATAAATTGTTTAAAGTGGAGCATTTTCTGCTGCATTAATACTGTAGATGGTAGAAAAGAATACCCAGGTCCAGAGCCGCCTGACTGGTAGACCAACCCACCCGGCACAGGCCCTGGTCATGGCAGGTCACCTCATAGCAGTACTTCCCTAAACAGAAAAACAAACATATAAGGACTGATAATAATTTACACTTTTATGTTTCTTGATCCATCATACGATTATTTGATTCTCTGATCACTCCGTAAGCACTTGTGTACATCACACACCTTTGGTGACACCTTTAGTGGAGCGACAGCCATGCCACTCTTTGAACTCCCTGCTCTGGCAGCACAGTCCATCTGACCCAATTGCTAAGAAGAAAAACATTAAAAGGCAATGAGCAGATGTTGTTTAAAAAATCAAAACAAAAAGCTGGAAAGTGACATTTACATAAACATTGCATGTTTATGATCTGTTCTTACCGAAGGCTGTACTGCGATCATAAGGATTCATCTGCCAGCTGTTGAAAACTGAGACAAAACAAAAGAAGAGCAGGTCAAACACCTGCAGAACACTCTATACTGTCTACCCAACATTAAAAGTCTTAATTTATATGCACACATTTAAGATGGGATATGAATCATGAAGCCTGAAACCAAATAACTGATTAAATATTCTCACTGGCTCCTCCAGTTTTAATAGAGGCTCTGCCCTTTTTGCCCTCCTGCTGATCCTTCAAGGTCTCGTACACAATCTGGATCACAGGGATACTGAAGGCCTGAGGAGGACAATGGGAAACTGTCATGACTCAGTAAGTGTGAAAATAAATATATACAGTGTAGACATACAAAGAAAAAAAAAAAAAAGAAGGCATTTCTCCCAAGTTTGTGTCGCTGTTAAGTACTTACTCCTGTTTTGCCACTGCCAGTTTCCGCAGCCTTAGAAGACAGAAAAGTCAGATGTCAGCCTCGCAGCAGAGTGCAAATATCTGTGAGCCAAATGTGTCCAGAGAACCAAGCTTACCATGAGCACATCTCCTCCACCAAGGATGAGGGGGATGGACTCCGCCTGGATGTCAGTAGGCAACCTGAAAACCGATTATACATTTAGTCAGTTTGATATCAAATATTAAAATGTAAGCATACAACAGCATGCATGATTTTGCAAATTTGTAGCTGGACTCACAGCCAGTCCATCTCTTCCACAGCCTGCGCGATTTCAGGCATTACCCCCATTTCTGTTACATAAAAACACATATTAAATGGTTGAGTGGGCTTACGTAGCTTCAAAACGACAGTTGATGTGTAAGCAATTTAAAACCGTAACGTCAAAATTAAGTAGGAATGTAAAAATCTCACCACCAAACGCTGCCATTGCTGCTGCTAGTACAAGTGCAACGCAACCGGATGTGCCGGTCAGCAAATGCTCCCCCTTAACAGCCAAGAAAAAATAGTTCCGGATAGTGAACAAGTTCGTAAAAACAAAGCGGGGGGTTGAGAAAAATTGTCGCTTGTGGACTTGAGATACAAAAGCTAATATTAACATTTATAATAAGCCAAATAAAATCACAAAACCGCTTTTATAGACGGTTAGCAACAGTTCAATTACAAACGCGTTTCTTTATAATTTGTCCCTGCTTGTCGCCGTAGATTTCTGACAGCTGTAAACATGGCCGAAGAAAGCTTAATTGAGGGCGAAGAAGAAAACATTTTATACGATTTACTGGTTATTACTGAATGGCCTCCAGAGACGGACACTCAGGTTGGTAGCTTTCACTTTTGCGGTTTTTTATTCACGGCGTAGCTCTTGTGGTGAGCAGCTATCTGTAGAAATGACCAGCGAAAGACAACCGCCTTGAGTTTCGTGGGGTCAGCCGCCCAGAGCCACGTAGCACAAATACATGATAAGTTGCAGTTGGTTGTCTTGATAAACAAAGTTTCACCTTTCCGTCGCACGTCATACACCACACAGCAGAGCAGCAAGTGCTCATTTAGCACTAGTGTCCTGCATACCTTTCATTTACCTGCAGCTTTTATAATGATCTAAAATCAAAAATCTGCTCTGTCAGAGAAACGACCTATCACTAGGTTTCATTAAAACTCCAGAATGAAATTGGAAAATCAATATCAAAATATGGCAATCGCAGCTCATCTGTTACTATTTTACATTGCAGTTGCGAGGCAACAAGGAGTACAGCACCTCTCTAATTGCAAAAGCTGTGACAGGTAAGTTCTGATTTTCGTTGCCATGGTGTGATAATATGCATGCATGCATATGTTGCATATATACAGCTATACAGCACTTGCCCGAAGCAGTTACATCCTCACATTGATTGTAGCTATTCTAAAATGATCAATAAACTTACCAACAGTCCACCACGCCAATCTTTATATGTATTTTGCTTGATGTTCTTTTATTTATGACACCAGAATACAGTATGGAGATCATAGAGGCTGGAAGGCATACAATCTTCTTACTGAGATATTAAAGTCCATCCAGCATCCAGTACTGTGCAAAAGTCTTGATTCATGAGTTCATCTTGAGTTCATCTATTTTCATATTTCATTAGGAAAATGGAAAACAGGTGTGGTGATTTATTGACACTGCAAATTAAACAAAATCTGTGAAAGTCTATTTTCCTCATTCAAAAATGATCATATCATGTGATAGATCATATCATATTTTATCATATCACAACATGATGCTAGAGTCTGTTATAGATGACAGTTTCTCTTCATATTCTAATGTAAATGCTTCCAGAAACATTGATCCTGTTTGGCTTAATCTCTGAGACTGAGGCTAGTGTTGTCCAGATCCCAGCTGTTACTTTAAGCTGTGCAACTGAGGATTGTGTGTGGAGTTCTCTGATGTTTACATCAGTTTTTCCCCAGGATTTTCAGGATTCCTCCCACCAGAAAAACAATCTCCATGGTAATCTGAATCTCCAAATTGGTCCAAATAGTCAATAAAAAATCAAATAAACAAGCCAGGAACATTTCTGCAATTGTAGTCAAGGTGGAATAACAGAATACTATAAAAAAGAATAAAATTCTAGCCTACAACACTATTCTTAAGAAAACCCTGTTTAATAAACATCAAAATTTTATTGATAAGGCATCATTTTTAACATCATTCTGTTTGCGCCATGTCCCTTTAGCGTTGCCTCCTTATAAAAGAGGAAAACCGCTTGCTTCAGTTTGGATGTGAGTGAAGTAAAGCTGAGTCTGTGCTTGTGGCCCAGAGTCCATATGCATATGAGCATATGATAGCATTAAATTTTAAGGCTGGTAACATATTGCCACGTGTGCTAGGATCTCAATAGTTTGCACCAGAAGTGTGTTTAAAAAAACAACAAGCAAGTAAAATCAGTAACAATGAAACAAAGAGAAAAAACTAAACTGTACGTGATCAGACATTTATTAATAACTACCTGTCATACATTTCTTACAGGCCCTTTCCGCTTGATCCTTCACTATTTGTGGTACAGGTAAGCCATTATTATTTTAAAAAGGATTGCTGTCTGCTCCAGGCATGACTTGCTGTTATTTCACCAGTGTAAACAACAAACATGCTGCATAAAGCTGTGACTCCTAGTGCTTAATATTAATCCGATTTTTACAGATACGCATTACATATTTCATAACAATCCCAAACCTTATGGATGAAGTAATGTGATTGTTTTTCTTTGGCTTTGACTATGAAAATCTTGTGTCGGGAAGACTTTTAGTAATGTGATGTACATAGTGACAAGAACTTTATTCTGATTTTGTTTTCTGTCTTGGTAAAAATATTTGAGTATTAAATGCGCTAAAAATTAACACGCTTCATTGCTGTTTTTTAAGTGACGCAATAAGCAGCAGCACTAACAGTGCTACTGAACTGTAAAAGGAATAGCGTCAACTCTTTTACTTTGAGACATTGTAGATCAACAGATGTAACTTGGCAATGCAGATTAAAAAATATCATAATTTTAGTTTTATTATAGGTGAAAAATAAATTATATTATTAATTATTGTGATTTTTAAATAATTAATAATAACATAGTAAAGCTAAATGACGATACAGCCGTTAACATTATATTGACATAAAGTCAAAACATTTCAAACAGAAAGTTCTTGGTATTTGAAATAAGGCCCCTTTCTTGTCTGCTATGTCTTTAAAAAAAATATCAAATTTATCAGAATTTGTTACAATGTACATCATGTTTCAAATGAGATGTTCAAAATGTGGACTTTTTGCATACTGTTTTAATCCCTCTGAAAAAATGCTGCCCATGCATATATGCTATACCGTCTACCGTCTTAAATGTTTAATTGTAAAAGGCAATAAAAATGCTTTTTTTTTTTTTTCCTTTTAGACGTGTATCTTGAATATATATTTATAGTGCTATAGTACATTATATTGCTAACTAAGATGACAGCTTACTGCAACCCATAACACAAGTCAGTCATTGGCTTAGGTCAGGGGTGTCAAACATAAGGCCTGGGGTCCAGAATCAGTCTGGGAAAGACTCAAATTTGGCCCACAACTTGGCCAACTAATTTACCCACTGTTGTGAAAAGAGAGCAGCCAAAAGTAGCTTCATATTGACCCACATGTTTTGTAGGTAAATGTTACATCAGTCTGAAAATATTCTTCTCACACTCTCCCGATATATAACACTAACACACGCAACGATTTTTCCTGCAGTAGATTCTGTAATTCTCTAGCACCAAGGCCTGCTTATCCTCTCAGCGGGTGGTTGATGGCAACATCAATAACCTTATTAAATATTTAAGAACTCCTCCAGCCATGTTTATGTCCCAGTTCCCCTTCTCTTTCTGTGGATGAGAACGTATTAGCAATTGTATTGGATAGAATGAGGCTGTTGTCCACATGCTGTGCTATTTGCATTTGTTGAATGGGGGAACGTGTTCAGCCGAAAACACGTTTACACATATTTATATTTGTGTTTAAATATTGTAGAAAACATACGTGCTGTGGCTAATGTTGCTAACTACTGTATTCAAAAACGAGGCTGTACAGACAGGAAAAAAAAATCTATATAAGTTATGAATGAACCCCCCCCCCCAATACCCACCCACAATACAAAATTTTCTTTCCAGTCATTGTACCTGTTTGATTTCATAGTGATCTTTTTGCATTTGTTAAGTCACTTAACGCTGACCTTTGAGTCATTCAAGCATAAAAAGGCTCCTAACTAAAGGGATGAACCGTTGTTGTGTCTATACAAAGGACCAGTTTAAAACTGTAGCATTATCAAGAAAGCTCCTCACTGTGAGTGAAGACAAAGTAAACTGTGGCCAGGACGATTATGAAAATGTTCATAATATATAATTTAAATCACTCTCATCCAGCTGAATATGAACATTTTAAAGACTTTAACAAAGGCAAAGTAGGTAAAGCTAAAGCTGTCCAGAGCTCCAAGCCAACCATAATCCAGCAGCCTCAGTATGAGCAACATATCAAAGCAGGAAAGTTGTGGAGTTGAGTGAAAAAGAGAAAGACATTGATATGGTGTTATTGTCTGACGTTATTAACATAATGGATGCACGTAACTGACATTTGTTTTATTATATACAGTAAATCTGTTGCACCTGCCTTTGTTTTGGTAGAGAAGAAAATTGATCGATGAATATCCTGACAGTTATAGTTCTTGGAAAGGAAATCAAAATCAGCAAATCAAAGTCACTCATTTTTAAAATGAGTGACTTTGATTTGAGTTGACTTGATTTTAATAAAATAACATAATGTAGTTACATCCAACAAATTATATAAAACCTATATAAAATCACTTGTAATATAATTTGTATGCACTAGACCTTTTAGGTAAAGTACTCTGTTAATGTACCTACTGATTAATGGTTAACCTGTTATAATTTGTTTTTTCTTCTCGTTTATTTGACCTTGTGTTTCCCAGCCCCTCAAGCTCGTCCCTGCCTCTCGGTCTTGTCCGCCTGGCAAACAAGCAGATCAACTGGCAGCTGGTGCTTGCAAGGTGCAACAAAAACACACACGCTCACTTACAGACATGCTCCGTCTCTGTAATCAATACCTGAATGTGAGCTACTTTGTTGCTGACACACACTAAGTCTTTCTCTCTCTCCCCTTGCCTATCCCCTCAGCCAATCATTTAATTGCACTCATTACAACAGACAAACCAAGTAGAAAGGCAGTTTTTAATTGACTATCGATTCCACCATCCGAGACAGTGAGAAGCGTGGTCAAAGATGCTGCAGATGTCCATTAGTTTGATGTGGCTGATTTCCGTCTGCCCCTATATCTTTTCTCTCTCATTTCATTTCCTCTGAAACTCTTTTTGCTACGCTTAATGCTCCCGATTATTACTGTTCCTTCTCTCTTTCAGCAGTCCAACCTGGACATTTATTCCCATCTTTATCATTCAACCCCCCCCCCCCCCCCCCCCCCCCCACACACACACACACACACAATATCCCACACATAATCTTTTCACTCTTGAGGGTCTTCATCTAATTTTGATTTATATTATAGACAATACCATCTATTTATGTCTTTCTTTCTTTGCTCTTCTGCTTTTCTTCTGTTCTCTTTGATTTTTTTTTTTTTCAGTGATTCCTGACCCATTCTCTTGTTTTACTCCACAGCAATGGCAAACTGTTGGCAGTGGTTCAAGATCAGTGTGTGGAAATTAGGTAATTACTGAACTCTGTCTCTCTCTTTGAGGCTGTGTGTTTGTGTGTGTGTGAGTGATAGTCTTAATTAAGGGGGTGATTTATCACATCTCGCTTTAACAAAGAAGTCCAATGTCAGCTTGCATTTAAAAGATGAAAACTGTGTTTCGAGCATCAGTACAGAGTGTAATCCATCACAGGAAAATATTTGAATCAGTTTAGTGTACTTTCGTAGCACCCATCTGAAAAAATTCAAGCTAACAATGGAAACACCAATGCTTCCCTTTTCATTTGTGGGTGTATAAGGAAAGCGATCAAAACATACACACGCATGAATATCTGTGTGTTCTTTTTCAGTGCTTGTAATTATTTCCTGACATAAATCCAATTTCCCTGTGCGCAGAAAAAATGCACTCAGTCAGCAGTGTGCTTCACTGACATAATGTAGTGCTTTAAAATAAGCAAAATTTCAAAATGAAAATCTATAGCCGTGAACTAGATATATTAGGATGCCTTACTCTCTGGAGACTAATCGTACACTCATTGTAAAGCGTTTGCTCCACGTGACCCTTTGTGTAACTGGAAGGCGGTTTCATACATGGAGCAATATGAAAAAGCTGAATGTTTCTGTTTCTCAGTATGCTCAAATTTAAATGTAGTTGACCTTTTATGATCAAGAGCAGTCAGGTCTCTTCGCTTTTGCCTCTGCTTGATAGTGTGGGCTACTCTTTTGTCCTTTTTTCACACTGTTGTTGTTTAATCACAACGTTTTATAGCTGCGCTTCATGGCATGAATTGAGTTGTGTGAGTGGGTGTTAAGTCAGTTCAAGGCCTTATCCCCTGAGCTCCTTTAAGAGTCTGTTGAAACACTGCCTACCCCCACTTGTCTGCTTGATCTATTGAGCTACTTTAGTTGGCAGGCCGTCAGTGGCTGTTATAACCCAACTTATACCAGTTCGTATAAGAAGTGTATCAATGTCTCACTGTGCAATACCACCTCTCCTTACTTTTTTTTTTTCTGTGTGTGCACGTTTCCTCCTCAGGTCTGTGAGAGATGACTTTGGCTCACTCATTGGGAAGTGCCAGGGTAAGACCTTGTCCCTGTGTATTATCAGTCACATTCTTGTTCCTGGTAAATGACGATTAAATCGCCATAACTTACTTCACTAAGCACTCCATTTGTTTTATAAATGTGGGGGTTAATGTTGTAGAGTACAGTGTGTGTGCCCTTGTACTCCTTTATGTGGTATGTCAGATGCTTTGAGTTTATTTAAGAGATATCTGGTTTGTGTGTGTGTTTTCATATACCATGTAATGAACTACTCTAGTTACACGTATATGAATAGAAAAGATTGCAATTTTACTGTGTTAATGCCTTAAAGTCTAGAACCCAAAAATCCAACCTTTCGTTGCTTTATTGTTGTTTAATTTTGTATTTATTGTTCTGTTAGTCTGAGCGCAGGTGACTAACTCAGAAATAGAAAACATTTTTAAGGTCTCTGGTGGATAAACTATGCACCATCAACACTCTCCTATCTCTTCTTTTCTTAATTTTTTTATCTCTTGATCATAATAAATGCCAGAAGGAAAGAATTGGTGAACATCTGCTTTGGTTCTTTTGTGGTTTATGAGCCCTTTTGGTGCTAGTTTTTAATAATGTAGGTTTATTTTGTGTTTTCAGCTTAATAATGGCATCCTTAATTTGCATCAACATCCCATTGGACCTCATGTTGAGAGTTGAACAGCTATGAAATACAAGTTTAATAAGTGAACGCATTTGCCTGAATCCGAGCAAAGCATAAAAAATCTTGAATCAACTCCAGACTTTTTATTTGCTTAATATTTCATAGCATAACAAGGGAACAGGCCTCACCTGGACATCAAACTGCTGGCTGTAATTCAGTTAATGCAATACTTTAGTAATCCTCCTTCAGTTAAAGCTGAAAGTCTGCACTTTGTTTGTGTTAAAATACACTCTAGTCTTGTAGAAAGGCAAAATTGCAAGAATTGTTATTGCACAAATACTCAGGATTCCGATTGTGTGTTAGAAATGGTATACACATCACAAGCCTTGCAGCTGACTGACAACCTGTCCAGTCTGCCACCCCATGATAGCTGGGATACGCTCCAGCCTCCCAATGACCCTGAACATACTGTTGGTTTCACATTAAGTTACTGGACATATTAAATATCCTAGCTATACTGTTTTAGGATTAGGAATCCACCAAATAGCTACTGTGGCATCCACCTCTGATGTCAGTATGCCTCTGACAGCAGGCATTACACTAGTAGAATACAACCAGTGTAGCTAAATAATAAGCATTGTGTATTTACAGTGTTTTTATTTATTTAGAACTGTAGCATGTGTATACAAAACCTCATAAAATCAAATTTATGTTAAAAGCAATAACTGTAAACGCTGTAGGTATTAAAGCTGATTTACATCCCCTGAATAATTAGAAGAAATTATGTATTTGGATCAGCAGTCCTTAATTTGGAGACTTGTTTCTACAAATGATCCCACACAATCCTTCAGGGCATATTGTCAGATTTTCTAGATGCATAAATTAGAGTACTGTGATGACGTTGAACGGTGTCGATTCACTGGCGTCTGTGGATCACTGCAGAGTAAACCACTGTTATGAATCTGCTGTGAATGAAAGCTGGGAAACAAAGGAATCGGAGCTGCTTCGTGTGGCATCTTTCCATCTGCAGCTATCAAAAGTCCACTCTGTGATTGAGGTTGACTCTTAAGCTGTAGTTCTAAATTCACTGTATGTAAATTGAACATTATGTTATGCACAATATTTGTTGTGCTTCTTAACGTCTGCTCTGAGCTTGGAGTGTGTGTGAGACTGTGTGAAAGACACGTGAACAGCATCCGGGATAATCACCTCGGTGTCTACATGATCGCTCATTAAACGCAGCCTTGTTGTGACAGATAAAAACAGTTATTCTTAATTAGACGATGAAATTGTGTGCTGTGTTAGTTTTATTGCCGTATCTGAACATAGGTAAGCCCCAACTTTCTGTGAGCTCAGATGTTTAAAACATATAATGCTGAAGTGTCTTCTAATGCAGTTGGACAGATTTAGATGTTTTATATTTATGGTTTGTTTATTTTTTGTTGTTTTTGTTTATTTAAGCCTACAGTGGTTATGTAACAAATCCAGATATAATCCACCCCCCAGCACTAATGGACCACTTGGTTCATAAATTACCTTACTCAACACCGTTTCCTACATAAGTGTAATAATTTTGATCTGATAAGCTACTGAATAATACTACATTTTAAGGCGCTATATCTAAGCATTTTACTCTGAAAGTTCAGCCATCCCTGGCCCAGACTCATGATCTACTTCTCCTATTTTGGACAGGGCACTATATAGTCTCCCTGTGAAGAGAGTGCACTTTAAGACTGTGAAATCGAACTTGGTTTATAAAATGCTTACATATATAAGACCTGTAGGTCCACTCAGCGAACACTTCAACAGGTCCACCTTGCTAGTACCCGCTTTTTGCCTTCAGAACTGCCTCAGCTCTTTGTTGCATTCAGCCTCAGTTTTCTGTCTGTAGCTGAAAGGAGTGGCTGCTGTAGCCCATCTGCTTGCAGTTCAATTTCATACATAAAAGATGGATTTAGTCTACATTTGCTGCAATGCTGGCATGTTTCCCCTGGGAACCCACTGCTGTTCCCACTGCTCATGCTGATCACAAACCTTTGCAACCTGTTGCAACTGCAGTAGAATTGAGCTCAAGCCAATCAAACACCCTCGTCTTAAACCAGGTTCTCTTTCTGACAGAAGCTGTCAGGAGGGGGTAAATCCAGGCAGGTCTGTTAGAATAACAGGCAATATAATGGGATGGTTACTATGGCTTCTAAAAGTGTCTGAACAATAAATTGACAATACTGGCGTCAATTCAAATATGAGAAGTGTCGCTGCCAGATTCCCTTTGCCGTCCTTTATGTTTCTGATATTTCTAGGCATTACAAACAAGAAGGCATTGGTCATGAGTGTATACACTCTTCTTTCACTTTGTTAGGTACAGCTTGCTGGTAATTGGTTGGACCCCCTTTTTCCTTCAGAACAACAAGGTGCATGAAAACATTCCTCAGAGACTTTGGTCCATATTGACACGATAGCAATCACACAGTTGCTGCAGATTGGTGGGCTGCACATACCTGTTGTGTTCATCCCAAAGGAGCTCTATTGGGATGAGCTCTGGTGACTGTGGAGGGCATTTGAGCTTTGTGACAACAGACATCAGAAGTAGTAGAGTGTGGTCATAAAGGGATGGTCAGGAATAATGCTTGGATATGCTGCAGCATTTAAATGACGGGGGACCAAAGTGTGCCAAGAATCACCACCACCAGCCTGAACAGTTGACATAAAGTGAGATAGATCCATGCTTTCACGTTGTTTACGTCAATTTCTGACCCTACCATTCCAATGTGGATGTATGCAGGAAAATTCAAGTAGATAAGCAATTTGTGAAATACTAAGACCAGCCAATCTGGCACCAACAACTAAGCCACATTCAGAGTCACTTAAATCGCCTTTCCTCCCCATTCTGATGTTTGGTTTAAACTTCAGCAGGTCTCTTTACCATGTTAACGTTCCTCAATGCATTAATTTGCAACTAGGGCTGTTCGATGTAACGATATATATCGGATGACGATATAAAAACGTCTATCGTTTCATTTTATGCTATCGTTTGTTTCGTGGTGTCGCAAAATAAACTGTTTACGGCAATATTTTTTCATCGTTTTGATGGTCACCGTAGTGGCTATATTCATTTCTTAAAGTTCTCTCTTTCTCTTATATTTAATATAACCACACTACTGACGGACAAGCGCCTGTTTTTATGCGTTTTGGTTAGCAACAACGACGGTAACAGCATCGCGTGTCCGCTTGTTTATGTTCCACATAAACCTTTCACAATAAAGCTCAAGTTCCTGTTGAGACTTTTCAAAATAAACCGAATCACGTGAAAGAGCAGATTATTTACGGATGAGAAGTAAAAATAGAGCCGACAGGTGCTAAAAAATAAACCTTAGACTCAAACTTAAAACAAGCTTTTCCCCGCAGCACGCCGTGTAATAAATACTCACAAAGAAAACGGTGGCCGTTACAACTTATGTCTAAAAATGTGTCGTTTCATGCATCAGTTAAAACACTCGACTCCAGGTACACGACGCGCAGTCGAATTTACAGAATTTACAGAAAATGTTACATTTTTGTGATTTATATCGTTATCGAGACGATAGAATTTTTATATCGGGATATGAGATTTTGGTCATATCGCACAGCCCTAGTTGCTACCATGTGATTTATGGTTTATGAGATATTTACATTAACAAGCAGTTCAACAGGTATACCTAACAAAATGGCCAGTGATTTATTTATTTATTTGGACCTATAGCTGTGTTTAAAATGGCAAACAAATCACAACATGTTTTGAATTCCAGTTTTGTGCCCATATTTTTTTTTCCATTAGTTTTTCATGTTTTATTTTTGTTTTTGTCATCTCTGCCGCACCTTCTCAGTCTGCATTGTGTCTATATTTGTTCTGTTCCGGCTAGTTGTCATTGTGGGCCGTTAATGGTTCAAAGTGTGGATAACAGTAGCCCCTGGGCCTGTGTAAACCTTAGCCTCCCTACTCTTTTTTTCAATTCATTTCATCGCTTTTTTCCCTCCATTTTTCTTTTACTTCATTTCATTTCACGGAGATTTGTCCTAATGGATTTCACTGTGATCCTGCCTTTAATGGCATTTGCGTTTAATGGATAAGTGTGTGTGTGTGTGGTGTGTGCTTTACCGCCTTTTCTTTTTCTTGTGCAGTCGTTTTTGTGTGTTCGTTTCAATGCGTCTACACCTGTGTATCACTCTGCCAGTCCAGTCCCCAACCCCCTCTTCAACTCGTCCTCATTGCCTGCTTCTGTTACAGCGGAGTTGTCTCTCACCTGCATGCATAATTCATAAGAGTTGAGTTCTGATAAATGCATCTGCAAGGCCTTAGATGGAAGGCTTCTGTTGGGACATTGGGTGCAATTCTCCTCAACTTCAGCATCTGCCATCACTAGAAAAATAGACAGTAGCATCCAATTTTCCAGCTCCCCAAAAAAGCCATCTATGTGGAAATGGAGCCCTCTCAACTGCAGAACCAACATACTGTATACAATTCATAATGGGAGACAAGATGGCAAGAGAGGCAGTGTGAGAGGGAAATTAAAAAAAAAGAAAGAAAGAAAGAAAGAAAGAAAGAAAGAAAGAAAGAAAGAAAGAAAGAAAGAAAGAAAAAAGATTGAAATATAGAGCCTAAAAGAAAACTAGAAAAGAGTAGCGGAGGCACTTGGTACTTATGGTTTTCATAACGGCTACATGTTCTTGTCTGCTCCTAAGCTGAGTGTCTCAAAGGTGTGTTAAATCGCGCACTTCCTTCCTAAGGTACGCTCTGATACTTAGGCCTTCAAATCTGGGGAGCTATTGTGTCTCTCAGTGTGTCGGATTCATTGTTTCCCCCCTCTCTTTTTCGCTCAGCGCCCCCCTTTCTCTCATTTTCTCTCTCTCTCTTTGTCTGTCTCGCCTCCCACTTCTTCCCTTTGTTCTTCATTTAAAATTCTAGTCATACAATATCCAACGCCTCCATTAGTTTGCAGTATTGCCCACCAGGGGTTGCAGCAGCACTCTGCAGCCAAGAAATTCAGTACAGGAAAACGCCAATAGCGCTGTTATGTGATATCAACAAAAACATAACTTCCTTTTTAGAAATTTATTGCTTAGACACAGCACCCGTGGTATCATATTATGTTTCACACTGTTCTCCAACTGCAAAAATCTGAGACTGCGCTAAAACTTGCATCTAGTTTAATGCCTGAATGATTATTCTGCTGAGTTTGTGCTCATGTTTGCACAAGTCTTCGCCCATTTACCCCCCAACCGCTCCATACTGTTTAATGTGGCGATCAGGTATTCAAAACCGGCTCAGGATCAGAGGCCTGTCAGACTGCCCAGGCTCTTCTATCAGAGGGAAGGATGACAGCGAAGCCTTGAGAAAATGCCAGCAGGCACGGATGTGCTTCATCACAGCGATATGGTTACACTCACAGCACAGCTGAGCCAGCAGATTGCTAAAGCGTAGTCTATACTTCAATAAAAGTTCAATTTATGGTCTCCGTTCTCCTCCCCACCTTTCTCTCTGGCTCTACCTTTATCCTCATCTCCCAATACGTGTGTGTGTGTGTGTGTTTGTGTGAAAGTCTGTGTGCATGTCTTTGATAGACAATTACTGAGGTTTTACGTTTGAGTAACCTTCCAAGATGATCTGGATCGGACCTTGCACACATTGTGTTGATGTGTCGCATTAGCCTTATCTGACTCCTCTCATCCATATTCATCATCAGCACACGTCGGATCACAAGGGATTATTCGCAGAGTTTTTCATCTGACTTAATTTGTAATCTTTGGTTCCTTGAACGTCTTGTCGTTCTTCCTTTCTGTTTTACGTTCTGTTTCATCACCTGCTACAGTGCCGAAGGACCCAAATCCCCAGTGGCGAAGGGTGGCGTGGAGCTATGACTGCACTCTGCTGGCCTACACTGACAGCACCGGCACCGTGCGCCTTTTCGACCTCATGGGCAGCGAACTCTTCGTCATTCCGCCGGTAACAGTTCTTCTAAGAAAAGAAAAAAAAAAAAAGTCAATGTTTCAAGCTGTGTGTGTGAGTCAAAGTGAAAACCAGCACCTTCCTGTTCTTAGTTTGATCCCCCTCTTAGCTCAGGATCCATCAGCACAACCGTGCAAGTATCATAGTCAGAGTTATTCCATGATTCCCATCTCCATAGTTTCTTCTATTTTCTCAGATGATTGCTTCGGCTACAGTATGTTATATCTTAACTGAATGCATTTGTGGTATGATATATGGAGGAAAGCATCAGTTTTGAGTTCTGGAAAATAGTTTCTTATTCTGCCAAATTGATAGAACGCTACGGGAGATTCGGTGCTACTTCTGGCTGCAGGAGGATTCAGGCCCGTAATCTTACCTCCAGAGATGGGCTGAGCTGTGCCGTTTCAGTGCAGCACACATTTTGCTGGGCACTTTGAGCTGTCTGTCACTTTTGAAGAAAATGTCTCCTTGTCAGACACACTCTGTGCTCTCTTTGCCCGTCACTTCTGCTTTCTAATTCACTCTCTGTTTCTTCTTCTCCATTGTGTCCCATTTCTCCGCCCCCCATCTTCATCACCTTCCCTCTTTAATTTTTCATGCTAGCTTCTCTCTGTCTCCCCCAGAACCTCCTGTATTTCTCTCCTCTGTCATCCTTGCATGTGTCTCTCTTAGTACCTCTCCCTGCACTTTCAAGTCCATGTGCTATTCCTCCCTCAGTTTAATGCCCTCTGTGTGCTGCATATTATCATTCTTCTGTTTCTGTCCATCGTTCCTTTCAATTTTTCTATCCGCCCTGTCAGAGATGGCGAGCGCAGACGCCCGTCTTCTCCCTAGCCACGCACTCATCTTTCAAAGCCTGTGATCCTCATTCCTTTAGTGCATCTCTGCTTTGTGCTTGCACACTTGCATCAGAACCCCCCCCCCCCCCCCCCCCCATCCCCCTCTTCTGTACTTTGTACTGTTCCCCTTGTTTGTCACTGTTAAGTTCACACAGTGGCGACTTAATGCTATTTCTGGAAGGGATGATAAAAAGTCAATTTGACAGAAAGTGTACGCGTGTATGAAAAAATGACAGTTTCTTCCCTTTTTCCCCCACGACACTCAGCTTTTGTCTGTCTTCTGCTTCTGTTGTTTTTCATTCCCTGTTTCATTACTTTCTTTTTTAATCTTTTGCCTGTTTTTTTTTCCTTTGGCAAATGCAGCTTGTGTGATGTAACTTTAGTTGTTTTTAAAAAAATAAAAATAAACAAGTAAAAAAAAAAAAAAATTTGTGAGGGCACAAAAATCAATACTAACGATTAAGCAAATTTTACATATTTTGATGTCTTTTGATACCATGTCAGTGATTCTTCTTTGTTTTCTTGCTTTTTAAATCCAGGTGGCGAGCTTCCCCGGGGATTTCAGTTGTGCAGTGGCAGGCCTGATCTTCCTGGAGTATACAGCTAGTGCTCAGTGGTCAGCCGAGCTCCTCGTGATCACATATGGTGGCAACCTCAAAAGCTATCTAGTCAGGTGAGACACAAAAATGCTGGATTGAAACTTCCTTTTTCCATTAGCCTGGGTCACACTTTGATTTTATGACTTGCACAACACCTTTGACCCATTAGAAGGCCTTTCATTACTTACTCTTCACATTACACTTCACCTGCTCTCACCACTTAAATTTCAATTACCACTTTTTATGTACTCCTCTCTTTGTCTGACTTTTTAATTCCTCTCACTGTCTGTGTTTCATTCCTATGTATCACTGAGGAGTAAGTCATGACAATAACTGTATTTTGTTACAAAAAAAGGAATATTACTGAATGTGTAATATGGAGTATGTAGTGGACTAAGGGCTTAAGTGGCAATTTCTTCCTCTACATTTTTGCTCCCAACCTCTCTGTGTGTTTGTGTCACTGTAATTTAGCATTAGGCCAGGTCACCGTTTCAGAGTGATGATGATGCTTATTAACCATATGTGCAATATGTCAGTTAGAGAGTCTGTTGTTGAACAGTCACAACACAATAAACCTGCATAAATGAGCCTTTTCTTCACTGCGCTGCCACAGCTTTACACTTTAGAACCACACAGTGTGCTGAATGATAATTGCAAATTGACGTGATCAAGATCATTCACAGCAAACAGATAATTGTCAGTTATCATTAACACCTCCCAATTAGAGATGTTGGTGCATTTCCAGTTTCAAGTGCCTGCTTATTGTTTATTGCTATCTAATTTCATTGCATTTTTTCAAGCTAAGCTTAGACGAGGAGACCTTTTCTGCTTTGTTACTATATGATCTAAATGCATGCATTCTAGCATTTATTCATTCTTATCACTTTTTTTGTTTAAAGCTTTTTGTGGTGTGTCTTAATACTATACTATACTTGAACATTTTAATACCATTTCCCTTTTCTTGCCACTCCTCATGCAAATGGGCATTTTGAATACTTGATTAATGACATTCTAATAGCTATGTGCTTTCCTAATAGCTGTGCACGCCTTCCTTTTAACATTATCACTGTTGCATTATTTCAGGGTCCCCCCCCCCCCCCCCCCCCCGATCTTGTTTGTTATTTTGCTGGCTCTCCAAGGCATAGGGTGAAAGTTTTAATGTGTGTTGAATCTTGATAAGACGGCTTTGAGCGTGCATAGCGGCGTTTGCTAATAAGACGAGGGGAAAGCTGATTTATTTTTCTATTAGAGGCGGATAAATGGTGTTGGATGCTTTTGAAACATCCAAACTGTTAGAGTGTGTGTGTGTGTGTGTGTGTGTGTGTGTGTGTGTGTGTGTGTGTGTGAGTGAGTGAGAGAGAGAGAGAGAGAGCTAGAGAAGGAGAGAAGGGAGGTAATTAAGATTTGGGAGACATTTGCACCAGATTTCCTCTGAAAGTGTTTTTAAGCTTATACTCACTCTTCCTCTTCATATGACTGCATTCCAATATTGTCGCTCAAACAGTTTAAATTAGAATTTCAGAATTATAGCTGAGGTTTGACAATAAGTCACCTCTCTCACCCTCTTACACTGTGCCAGCATTTCTTTTCTGCGTGTGTGTGTGATTGGTTCAAGTATTACTGATGTTGTGGGGACCTTATTTGTTTTCATCATCACAATATAGGGATGTGTCTTCCTTATGGGGACAACATTAAAAACCAAGTCCCTTATTAAATAGTGAAATCATCAAATTTTCAGATGCAGACATGGGTTTATGTTAGGTTTAGGTTTATGCAAGTTGTGCTTTTTTGCATACATGTATCTCTTCACATGCATGCTTTACTGTGGTACGAAGACGTGCATATGTAGAGGAAGCCAAAGTCTAGGAATTGTGCACATCCCTCGGCTATTTCCCTCGTTCTCCCTTTCTTTCCCTTCCTACCTTTCATAGTCTCTTTCTCTCCATACAATGTACACTGAGAGGAAACATTTCCCCAGCGAGATATCTAAACACAAATTACACGTCATCCCCTCTAGCACCAATCTAATTTAGATTGCCCACTTAAATTTGATTATTTATTTTGCCATGTCTCATTTTAATTGCAGCTGGGAGAGAAATTGCTCTGTCATCTTCCTCAAAACAGCTTTGTCGCATCATTAACACTTTCCACATGAACACTGGTGTTTTGATTGTTTATGTGCCAGAGTTCAATTATAGGCAACTTGCTATTTTAATATCATCTCTGTCGCTCTGTGTCACCCTCTCTGTTTCAGCATGGGAACCAATCAGAACTTTCAGGAGAACCACAGCTTCAGTTTTTCCTCCCATTACTCCCACGGGATCACCTCAGCTATTTACCACCCTGGCCACCGGTATGTTAAATGCTGCCAACACCCCGTCAGCCCAGATATCCTGTTGAATAAAGTTGAAATAATAAGTATTTTGATAAAGAAAAAAGAAAAGCTTTGAGCTTTTAATTTATCATTGGCACCCTAATTATTGCCCATAGCCTCGACTTGACACCCTTAGACATTTTATTCTTCTTGTGGCCTCTGCCATTCAAGCCCACTTCCATTAGAGCCGCGTTTCATCAAGAGTGTTTTTCATAGCTTTATATTCAGACATCTACAGACATCCTCATAAATCCCTTGAATCAATTTTTATGTTGAAACCCACTGCCGACCATGCGATGCAGAATGATTTCAAAGCCTTTCATCATTTGATATCTTGGGCCGTCGTCAATATACTCCTAAATATGTATTATATTGATCAGTGAGCTGGATGTGTTTACTGCATTAAACAAACCTTTATTTTGCTAAAGGTTGCTTTGCAGAAAGATATATGATAGAATGTATAAAATAGATTATCACTTGGGAAGTCCAATAAATAAAACATTCTTGTACAGAAACACACATTCATATATGTATATTCTGCACAGGCAGAATATGTTACTCTATGGCAGCGGTCCCCAACCCCCGGGCCTCGGAGCGGTACCGGTCCGTGAGTCGTTTGGTACCGGGCCGCGAGAGTTGAGGCTCAGGTGTGAAATGTATGGTTTTCAGGGTTTTTATCGGTTTTCAGCGTTATTTTGTTATCGTTTTTATCGTTAACTCTGTTTTCCTGGGTCTTTTCACGTGTGTTATGAATAATTCTTCTTTTATTTCGGTACCGGTACTAGTTTATTTTGTTGTATTTATCCGCGACACCTTAAAGGCCAGTCCGTGAAAATATTGTCGGGCATAAACTGGTCCGTGGCGCAAAAATGGTTGGAGACCGCTGCTCTATGGAATAGGTCCAAGGGGTTGCTCAGGGATAAATTAACCAATTACTTTAATGTAGTACCTGCAGGAATTTCCTGTGGCAGCCGAGCAAATGTGGCCTTTTACACGGCTAGAATTAAAAAAGTCTGGCTTATATCCGTGACCTTACTGTTCTCACAATGGCACCCATTCTGCACAAACCAGATTTAGTTTGGCAGCTTAATGGATTTTGGCAGCTACTGTCTAGTGTTTTGCCAATTGATAGATGCGATAAAACTTTAATAATTCCCATGCGGGAACTGGGTTAGCATCAGAGAGAATTTGATAGATAAGGAAGGGAAGAAGGAGAAAAAGGTGATAAACTGGGTAAAAGAGAAAATATTTCAAAAACTGAGTGTAATTATGAAAATGGTGCATAATTTATTTTGTAATGCATGCACACCTTTGAGTGAGTAGTATCAGAGAATGTGCATCAGAGGGACAAGAGTCTGGCTGAATCCTTTTTCATGAAACAAGAAATCAGAGTATAGAAGGAAATCATATTGGAGGTTTTGCACACTCTGTCCTGTCCTCAGCTGAACTATGGACACGCACACACATGCATATACTGATAAGCACTCACTGACGCATCACCCTCCCTACCCCGGATCCAACGCCACCTCCAACGCTTACCTCCCCTCTGATGTGGACATCGGGTCAGCTGGAGGCGCAGTCGAAAGATTGCAGCGGTCCCAGATCAGATGTACACACTGGAACACTTTCCCATGTTGCTTGTCTGTGTTTATTGTGCTATGGTGTGTTGATATCTGTGCATTCCTGTATTATCCTTTTGTGTTACACATTTCGATGTTTTTTTTCCTCGCTACCTAGCCTGACCTGTCTCCCCAATGTGATGTTTGTGTATTGTATGTACGGTCGGCAAGGTCTGTCATCTCGGTTGTGGGCAAAAGACCTGCAACTGACAAATAAAGGCTATCTCATCTCATCTCTCATCTGCCAGTTTGCAAACTCATCTGTGAGATCTCAGCTCCAGCAAAACAGTCTATTTCTGTGCACCAGGGGGCAGTGTTGAGCTGAACAGCAGTCCACCATTCACGCCTATCTCTGAGTTCCTGATCAGTATTGTATCGGGCTCTTCTCACTGCAAAGAGAGAGCCTCTATCACTGTGGTGCTGCTTGTCTTAACTACTGACCCACTGATTCCAGTCGGACTTTTATCCGATAAATAAAACTGATATCCCCCGGTTTGCTAAATGGTGCTTTTATACTGTGAATTTTCACTGATCCCTTGGCTTTGACCCAGGCTGAGGATAGCTTCACAGTGACAATTTTAACTTTAAATCCTTGATATGCAGTTTAATTTGAACTTTTGGGGCACAGTCGCGAAGGTGGTATCCACAAATGTGTGTGTTCCTGTTTTTCAGATTGCTGCTTGTAGGCGGCTGTGAATCAGGCGATGACAGTGCATCCAAGGCCTCTTGCTGTGGCATCACAGCCTGGAGGGCTCTTTCTGGCTCACCACACTACAAGCAGGTCACCAGCTATGAGGACGATGTCAGCATGGCAAGAAGTCACACATGCACACACGTGTTTATGCAAAAAAATAGATATATTTATGCAGTATGTAACACATTACATATTCTGTTTGTGTTAGAATCAGAAAAGAGGTTTCTTCAGGATTCCCAGTTTTAGACTCTTTTCCAGACAAGGAGACGAAAAGGTAGGGCTGCCCTCCTCTGTGTGCCTGATGGAGAATTAAGCTCAAGTTGTGGAAGCTGGTGAATATTCTCTTTAACATGATGTGTGTGTCATCATTGGTCAGGACGGTGTGTTTCGCATGAGCCTGAGCCCTGACGGCACCCTGCTGGCTGTCATCCACTTCTCTGGTCGTCTGTCTCTCTGGGACATCCCGTCCCTTAAACAGAGGGCAACATGGAGTCAGGACCTGCAGGTATGCCTCTGACTTACTTGTGATTTAAAGCATCCATGATTTTGCTTAAGTAGAGTAAACCTGTGTGCACTTCCATTTGTGTGCCGTGGGAATATTTTGTACATTAGATGCTTGGCTTACTGTATTAATGTAATCTCTTTCTGGCCAAGGTGTGTGGTGGGAAAGATTGCGTGAATGTGTGTGTGCTTCCGTCAGGCAGAAAGTGACATGGCAAATGGAGAACTTATATTTTCAGAATGCTTTGCGGATTTATGCGGCGTGTAAGCATGTTCTGCTTCATTGCTGGCACAGCTTCTGTCTGTGTGTGTGTTAAAAGTGTAAACAGGGTTAGCCGATTAATTTCTTCTCCCATCGCTCTCTCTTCTTCTTTTCCTCCCTTCTTCATTCCTTCGTTCCTCCCCGCAGCCAGGATTTGAGGAGATCAACCCAGAGTGGAAGACATCGCTGGAGAGAAGGAAGAAAATAAAAGGTAGTTTGGCCCGAAGGGCGAAAGACAGCCTAGTTGGCTGCTGACATAGCAGTCCAGCCTGGATACAATTTAATGATCTTTGACGTGCCTTATTCACCGAATTATACAGTTATTAAACATACAACCATATAGTGTGTGCCAAGGATAGCAAAGGCTGCCCATGGCGTTTCTGTGCTTGTGTGTGTGTGTGTGTGTGTGTGTGTGTGTGTGTGTGTGTGTGTGTGTGTGTGTGTGTGTGTGTTCTGTTTGTGCAGCTTTGACAGTTTTGGGCCAGTAGTGATGACAGCTGTGACAGCTTCTGTAAGCAATAATCTGTGTGATACTTCATCTCAAGAATGACAAATGATGTCACATGTCCACATGTGTAAATATATCTTAGAGGAGGAAAGTAATTCAGAAACACTGTGATCCCAGAAAGTGGGGCCACTGATGACAAAAGCTGTACAACGCACGCGCAGACAAACTTTTATTATAAGTAGGGGAACCATCTTTTCTGTTCCGTTTAGGTCAGCTTCCTCTGGTAGACAGTCACATCTTTAACACTACCCTTATGTCTCGCTGTCGCAGATAAGGAGCAGTTCTATCCGCTGGTAGATGTGAGCTGGTGGAGTGACAACGTGCTGATTTTGGCCCGCTGCTCTGGCTCTGTCACCGTCTCCTCTGTCAGGACATTGCGCAACCTTCTGGGGAAATCCTGTGAATGGTTTGAGCCCTCACCTCGAGTCACTGCTGCACATGATGGGGGCTTCCTCAGCTTGGAGGTAAAAAAAAGAAAGAAGAAAAACATGTAAAGATAGAGGTGTTCACGTTGTTAAGCAAACAGAGTTTGTACAATGGTGCAGGCCTCATGAAAGCATCCTTTTGCAGTTGTTAGATGATAGATTTTGGACTTCAGGGCTTTAAAAGGCACATGGGAGAATAGAGGACAGTTCTTCATCTCTTTTATCAGTTTTCTACACTGCTTATTGAGTTCAGTGTGGCACAGGCCTGAAGCCTATCTGAACAGGCAGTGGTCTGGAACAATGAAAGAGACTATATGGGCCACATGTTTGTCATGAGGACATCACTTATTTCATTAAAATTAAAGAAAAGTGTAAAATGGGCGTGACTGCACATTTTTAATAAAAGGTACACCTGCTAACACAAGTGTGTGCTCAGGTCCTCTGACAGCTGAGGTGATTGTGTGTGATTCTTTTTTTTTTTCTGCTAAAAAACTACATCCTTATATCCCTGCAGGTATTTCCAGTTTTCTAGTGTCATTGTGTGTGACAATGTGTAATTGTGTATCTGTAGTGGTAAAGGGATGAAAAATGATTTCCTGCATCTTCATCCTCAGACAAAGACCATGATATCACATCACCCTGCTCTTTGCTTAAAGTAGTGTGCTTTTTTTGAAAAAATTTTTGAAATCTGATTGCGTAGAGCACAATAAAAAGCGAGCAATTTCTTTAGCTGCTAACTCTGAGGAAAGGTTTCATCACCCTGTCTCAGTGCAGAGTGTGTGGGGACGGGGGATGGGCATCTCTTGTTGTATCTTACAGCAGCGTGTGCATTGATAATGCCCTGAACATGGGGTTGTGTGTATGTCTCCACAGATGTGGAGTATTTTCCCTGTTTCTATTTTATGATGATTGCTGCGCACAGCTGTTATACAGGTGCTAAACGTGTCACATTTTTATGAGTGAAAATCCAGAGGGGCATTGCTCCAAAATCTGAGTATTTGCCACAGTGCGCAGTTTTAAAATGGGCTCCCAACTGAGGCAATCACAGACCTACAGATCAGGTTAAGACAAGTGAGAGAAATCACTTTGGACAGCTAGGATTTAGATTTTTCTATTGAGCAGCTTGACCTTGCTGCTGTTTTGTGTTCAGACAGCCTGCTGAGCTAGCATGAGGGCGTTAAATTAAGTGTCCTTACCAACTTAAACACAGCTAGATGTAAACTGTGCTGGGTGCTTCATTTATCATCCGCCATTGAATGCTGGCACCGACGTGTCCATATGCAGCATCAGAAAGTCACTCTGGGCAAAAGACTGTAAATCTGAGGCTCAGTCAGTTGGAAATGCGTCGTCTTCTGTTTCACAGCCCTCATCTTATGATCTTGGCCAATGAAACAGATGTATTTTATGTGAAAAGACAACTGTGGCTTTATGATCACTTTTAAGCCATGTATTGGCAGTGTCATTCAAAGTCTTGCGCTTCCACCCTCATTTCAATTTGTCTTGTGTTTGTTTATCAGTGTGAGGTGAAGCTGGCCCAGAAGCGTGGGCGCCTGGAGAGCAGCCTCAGTGGGGGAGCCAGCGAAGATGAGGAGGGAGATGATGGTGGAGAATCTGATTCAGACGAAGAGTCCTCAGCCAAAGCCCGCTACTTTGGCTACATCAAGCAGGGCCTGTATTACGTGACAGAGATGGAACGGTTCGCTCCACCACGGAAACGCCCTCGCACAGTTATTAAGAACTACCGTCTGGTCAGCCTGAGGTCAACCACTCCGGAAGAACTGTACCAGAGGAAGGTAGGAGGCTAACACGGCTTGTAAATAAATGCAGTCTGATGAGAAAACGAACTCTTTTCTCCCACCCACAAAATACATTTGTGGGTGTCACTCTAAAGGCAATAATTTTATTGAACAGGTAAAAGCTCACATTGTGCCCCACAGTGAGGATACCCTGCTATTTAGTCAGCAGGGTGAGAGCTAAATTTAATAAGTGGGTAGCAGATATAAGTTACGTGGGGTTTGTCTCTTGAATTTCAAAGACTTCCTCTGAAGCCTGAATCTCTCTGAATGTTTCACTTTGAATTGTGAAAGTGGTGGATCATGAGACCTTTGTATGGCTGCAGAATAAATCCAGCCCCTCTAGTAAATGGCTATCACTGAAAAGCTTGTGATGAAGCCTGTTGAAAAAGATGAATTTCCATTCAATTTTCTGGAGCCATTTATTGTATGTTCATCACTAAACAGTGAATCCTGGCTTTGATGATTCCCCGACTGATCTGTTGCCGATCCCCTGCATGAATCCTCCTGCAGATTAGGGATCTTTGATTCAGTTTACCATGCATCTCTATGCGTGATTACAACTTCAGATTTTCCTTTTCACTACTGCACATCATGCGTATAAAAAATATGGTCAATTTCCAGCTCGCCTATGCATGCTTATGTCTCAGCTCTGGTAGTTGCCACCTACGCCTCTCTAAACTGTTGCTTTCCAGTGTGCCTTGGTTTTGACAGGTCTGTGGATTGCATTCTCTTACTGTGCACCTCAGACAAGGAATATTTAGAGAAATATCTAAACTTAGACAAACTTATGTGCAGGGATGGATTTCATGACATTTATTGTGTATTTTACTTTATGTTTCACTTGCATTTGTTGCATGTTGTGGGTCTGTATGGCTGCCAGCTCTATTTTGGTAAAGACATTCCTCGAAAATAAAAAAAAAAAGTTAATAATTTAACCATAAGAATTGTTATGATATTTGTGATAATATGGTGATTAACTCAACTAACTAAATCCACAAAATCCCAAATCTGTGGCCATCTACATTTACAACTTGCATTCAGAATCCAGTCAAAGCCTCGTTGATTTCAAATAGAAATTCAGAAATTCCTCCACAAATAGTGACGTACTTGCTGCAGAACAGTGATTTACTTGCAAAATGACATAGGTGCTTGGCAACCATGCTTTTATATAGGAAAATAACCAGTAGACAACCAGCTGAGTTGAGTCCACTATTGCAAAGAGGCACATCACACATGAGTTGCAGTCATCGGTGCAGACTGACCCAGGTGGCTGCTGCCACTCATTTAGGGCTGCTGAAAGTTTTAGTTGTCGAACTGTCCAGATGTCTCTGTTGAAAACTCTCTAGCATGATCTGCCTTTGGTGCATCAGCTGTGTGCTCGGCCAGCAATTAGGATGGTGGTAACTCAGTTCATATCGACAGTAAATGCAAATAACTTTGGTATTGTCAAGGGAACCATCTTTAAAGCTGAACTTGCTATTTTTTGTTTTTTTTGAAACATTCAGGGAATAGGTGCTGTTTGTAGACACACAAGGCAAAGTTTGACATTTCCTGTTGCAGCTGTGTTAAACAGAGAGTTCTCAGAGTGAGGTCGCACAGTTTTGGTGAAAGTACAGAGTCAGATTTCTCTTACTGTTTACTTATTCATTGCAGCACACGCAACAAAATGCTTACGTGTTTAGGTTGTGAAGAGCTGTCGTCAGTGCTCATGCTGAGGTGCCTTCATGTGTTGGATTTGAAGCCTCAGCAATCTAAACAACAATTCCAGTGCTGATGTGCAGTTCTCTGCCTTGTGTGGTTTTATAAATTCATACTGGGAAAGAAATTAATATTACCTACTTAACATGTCAACTATACTCCATTTCTAATTACACAGTCCTTTATGTAAGGCCTTTATCATATTAACACTGATACTGAGTCATATGTGCCTCAGTGCTGTGCCAGTTAATCTTTTTTTTTTTCCAATGTTGGATATCACATTTAGCATGAAGCTCTTCATTTCTTTTTGCTACTTAATTTAGCAGCATCTGAAGAACGTCATCTGAATCCATTTGGCCATTGACTGAATTGTAACGGGCTGATCTGCAAAATTGGTTTCTGACTAAATAAATCCTGTGCCAGCTCAGTGAAGTGCTATTGTTTTGTTGGATCGGCTCCAAAGTGCCGTTGAAGAGAAATGAAAACCAAGCAAGATGTTCAGCCTGCTTTAACGCTATTTTTCAGACAGGGGATTCTCTGACATGCTAATTGCTGCATTAGAAATATGGCTGTTGGTGCTAGTTGCTACAAATTGCAGCAAAGACAACAACATGCTTTATCATAAAGCCCAGTGAGAGTGGTATCGGCTCTCAACCGGCGCAAGTTTGAGCACGGTTCATCAGTCATTTTTATGACCCATCATCCACTGCCTTCTTCATCATTGTCATCATCATTAGATGCCATTAGTCATCACCATCAATCCTAACAGTGGAGAGTTACAAAGTAATACATCATTATTATCTCTTTGTAACACTTGGTACTAGCAGCACCATCCCAGCTGCTGCTTCTGCTCTCCTGTTTGATTTTTTTTTACATTTTTTTATTTGTTTGGTTTTAATTTGTACAACATATAGCTCTATAAGTAATCATCATACACAATCATACACATATAATAAATATATGTGTATAATAAATATGTGAATATTTATTATATGTGTATGATTGAGTTTAATGTGTGCATGGATATGGTATTTTTTTTTTTTTTTTTACATGCGTTTTAATTGTCTTATATATGCTTAGTTTAATTTGATATTTCAATAGCTACGCACACACAGACACACACACGCAGACGCTTTCACTCAGTCGCAGAAACCAGAATGACCCGATCTCTCCCCAGAGATTCACCTCAGCCAAGGTCTGTGCTGCAATTGACTGTGAATAGACTCGAACAAGTGATTCCAGGTTATTTCCTCAAGTCAGCCTGTTCATGTGTTTAAGAGTTTGATGATCCATTTGTTGGCGTAACCCTGATTGTATGAGTAGAATACTGGCAGAGCTGCTAACAGTTTTATTAGCTGAATCCAGAGAGAGAAGGAAACATTTTTGATGTCCTCCTACGTGAGGTTTAACTGTGTGGGGTTCTTATTGCCCTCCAGGAACCACAGTCTGGATAATGTGTTGCTTTGTACTCCTACACAGAAAAAGAGATGGATACTCAGTGTGTCTGTCAGCCAGTGTTCTGCCACATATGCACTTAAGCACAAATTGAGTGGGCTTGCAAAAAAATATCCTTTTGATACTGGGCTGAAAGATTTTGTGAGACATTGATATGATAAAAAAAATCTTTTATTATTATAATGTGCTGACATTTATTCCTGGCCAATAAAATATTATTAATAATGACAACATCAACAATAAATAGAACGGGACAGTAGCATGTGTCCATTTTCATAAAAACTCATAAGACCGTTACAGTTAAAATACGTGATTGTGCTGTTAAAATTTATTAATGTGGAAGCAGAAATGTTCCACAGAATCAGTTTGTCTGACTTGTTCACTGCTTTAGATTAATATCATCATAATCTGAATATGATTTTTAGCTAGCCTCTGCATGGTAAGTAATATGCTTTAGCATGCTAAATAAAACTAAATAAGGGTAGAGCTTCACTTTAAAATACTTACTAGCATGTGTTGTAAAATAGAAGCTAATGTCTGATGAATTTATTGGCAAGGTCATATTATCAGCTGTGTGACAATCTATTGGCAGTGACATTGTAAAGGAAGACGCATAACATTTTTAAAAAGGGAGAGTAAAAAGGAAGAGAAACACCCTTCAACCATGCTACGAGAGTTGACATTGCAAGGTCTGTCCACCAGAGGGCAGAATACCAGAGGCTGTTATGAACACGTGATCTGAGCAGCCTGGTAGAGTGTGTGAGTGTAAAACTGAAAATAAGTAACGACACATAGCAAATGTTAGCGTCTGCTTATGTTTTTGGAGTCTGAAAGGAAAAAAATCTGAATATCAAGGAGTATTTAGATCACCAAATACTGCATTAGTTTTAAAAATCCTGTCTCAGGCAGGCTCTACTTTAAAGCATCCGCTGTGCCGATGGTCAGTTGTGATTGTGGTGTAGCTATTTTGGCTTTTTTTTTTTTTTTTTTTTTTTTTGAAAGATGGTGCTGATGCTTTGTGTCATTTTAAACGGCTTCTGATTTCTCCTTTATGTTTTCTAACTCGGGCTATTTGATTTTTTTTTTTTTCTTCAGATATCCCCAGACATGAAATTCCCTTCAGACATTCTCCTTCTCCCTCTTTAGCAAACCCAATTCAGTCTGTGTCACATTGCGCATTGCTACACTGATTGAAATCTGCATGTTCCAGCTGTTCCTATTCGGTCTTTGGGTATTCTGTGTGCATACAAAAAGGCTGCGGTGTAGGCATAGATTTATTCAATACCTTGACATCCTTGTCCTTCAGTGTAATGGAAAATATGTCTGTGGACAATGCTCCCTCTATCTTTTTTCCCTTTCTTTTTTTTTGCAGTGGTATTTTGTAGAAACATATACTTTAATGTTTTCTATTTAATTACATTGATTTAGGAACCCACAGCATGAATCATTTCGATACCCCTGGGATCAGGATTGAATATAGCAGAAAATGAAACTAATTGATCTTTGTTTTTGGGTGCTTTTATTCAAATTTTACATTAGAAACACATAGTTCCTCTTTGTCAGAGGTGCTGCCTGGCCAATTCCAGGACTAGCTTCTCATTATTTCCTTTTATTTCACAAACACTCATCATCATCCCTACTAAATCATTGTTGAAATGCTCGTCTTTCCTGATGATATGGATTTGTTTTAGTGCTGTCTGTTCCACTGTCTGGAAGAAACATTCATAATTAAAGAGCTCATATTGTGTTTTTGTTTATCTCGTAGATTGACAATGAGGAGTATGGTGAAGCCCTGTCTCTTGCCCAGGCATACAGTTTGGACTCTGACCTCGTCTACCAGAGACAGTGGCGGAAGAGTACCGTCAGCATAGCCTCGATACAAGATTATCTGGTAAGACATCAGTCAAAGGAGACACATACGTGTGAGGAAATGAGGAGGAGAGACGAAGGATTGTATCAGAATTTCTGGTGTTAATCACAGTATATTTTGTTGGTTGGCAAGGGGGGAAAAATTCAGTGCATTTATGTGAATGCGTGGGAGAGGCACACACTTAAATGGTAAATGGCCTGTATTTATATAGCGCTTTACTAGTCCCTAAGGACCCCAAAGCGCTTTACACATCCAGTCATCCACCCATTCACACACACATTCACACACTGGTGATGGCAAGCTACATTGTAGCCACAGCCACCCTGGGGCGCACTGACAGAGCCGAGGCTGCCGGACACTGGTGCCACCAGGCCCTCTGACCACCAACAGTAGGCAATGGGTGAAGTGTCTTGCCCAAGGACACAACGACCGAGACTGTCCAAGCCGGGGCTCGAACCGGCAACCTTCCGATTACAAGGCGAACTCCCAACTCTTGAGCCACGATCGCCCCACAGCCACGATCGCCCCACAGTGCAGCACAAGTCCCCATACTCTATTTCACGCATCATTTTTGCCAATTTATAGCAAATTTTTTCACCCTCTCATCCTATTTCTGTATCGTATTTTATCCCATCATTTCTTCTGAACTCACTCCATCTTCTTCTGTTTCCTGCATCCCACCTAGAGCAAGATCCGCAAGCGCTCATGGGTGCTGCATGAGTGTGTGGAGCGCGTCCCAGAGAATGTTGATGCAGCTAAAGAGCTGCTGCAGTATGGCCTGAAGGGAACCGACCTTGAAGCCCTGATAGCCATAGGAAAAGGGGAAGATGGGGGCAGGTATAAAAACCTCTTCTCTTCACTCACCATAGACTTACTCTGCTTGTCTCATTTTGTTTATCCGCGCTTCTTTTTTCTGTCATTTCTTTGCCGTCTCCCAGGTTCATCATGCCAGGCGACGTCGACCTCGATGACCTCCCTTATGAAGACATCCTTTCAGATGAGCAGGAGCTGGAGATGAAGAAGGAGAGGGAGAACAAGAAGAGACGAGAGCTGCTGGCCAAAGTTGACTTCAGCAGGTACACAGCCAGTCAGACTGCCGCTTGTTTAATCAAACAGCAGATGGACACATAATTGTCAGGGCAGACCAGAAATGCTGGCAGTTTTCCGAATAAACAGAATGCAAGAGAGGGTTCATTTAAACCTCCAGCTAAACTGGTAGTTTAGAGTCGAGCTGGCAAGCACGTCTCTTGTTTTAGTATCTTAGTTACTAAAGCTAATTACAATCTTTTTATTTTATAGTGTGATACTGTTTTTTGACTAAACAATTGGGAGTTTTTGAGATTATTTTTCTACTGATCTTTGAAGACAATGAGCTAAAACACCAGCTTTGTTCTTAGAAGCATTTGCTGGGTGGGTGGACTCATTTCTCTAGAGAGGAACCTGATGCTGACCTGTGTGAGTCACCTTGTTGGCAGGTTGTTACTTACTGTTTCTAAAGATTAAATTAAGTCATTGTTATTACCTGTATCAGCTAAAATATTAACTGTACTCCAAATGCTTGTGGGGAAAAATTGAGAAATTGTGATTTCAGTATTTAAGGTGTAGACCAGGAAACTGGGAGGAGGATGAATGGGTTAGAGTGCTGCCAAATTTATCACTGATTGTTTGACTGGGTTTCACACCAGAGAGGGGATCATAAAGGCAGGGATGTTAATGAGTTTGAGGAAAAGAGAGAGTGAGAGAGCGAGACGGAGAAAAAGCACTGGTGGAGATTAGTGGGTAATCTGCTGGAGGTAATTTATGCTTTTGTTTTCAAGTGCCCAGGGATAGACTAATGAAAAAGCCTTTAGTGATCACTAATCACCTCTCATAACACACATGCAAACAAATTCACTCATCCAGGTATCAAGAAACACTCTTAAGCTGAATTACACACAACTACTGAAGTGACCAGCCACAAAAAGGATGCGCTGGGTGCATGAGTTAAAGCGCTTGATGCCCATTTAAATTCATATCCGTTCTATGTTTTTGCAAACAGGCTTTGTGCAGGCGCACATTTCAATCTTCTGTAGCTGGATCGGGCTTTTTCTTTTGTTCGTACAGTAAGCAGTGAGCCTCCTGACGGCTTTTAAATGAGGAAGAGCACAAACGTCGTAATGTTAATCCTTTGTAATAGCTGCCCTTCACGTCGCTGTTCATTTTTTTTCCCTCCCTTTGGCCATTTGGTCATCTATATCTTACTGTGTAATAAAACTGTTGTGATTTATTGGAGAACTGCACTCCACTGCAGCTAAAGAAAAGATGGAGGATAAGAAAGAGGACAGAAGAGGTAGTAAAAAAAAATCGATAATGTACAAACATTAAAAAAAAACATTACATTAAATCTTCGGTGAATAAACTTATTTAAATATACCAGTTTTTCTCCTTTATCTGTCTTTGATGCAGAATGTCTGCCAGGCAGCTCACACACGTGCCCCCAGAATGTGTTTTTGTGTGAGTGTGTGAACACATTCGGGTTCCCCCACTAATGCATCTACCCATGTTGCCTTGAGGCCTGCGGGCGAGGCCTGAGACAGATAATAATTCTCTTAATTTCTTTTTAACTACACCACCATTACAGAAATGGCTCAGTACCGATCACAGCTGCTTCACAGTAGTACTGCGTCTGTGCGTATTTTGTGTGGGTGACACGCATGTGTAGATAAGGACTGTATTTAACTAGTAAATGTGACTCAGAGTGCATCTTTAATCCTGCTGTGTGTGTGTGTGTGTGTGTGTGTGCTTGAAAGACATAATCAACAAAGATTTTTTCTGCCTTGCGTCAATACAATAAATTAAAATGTCATCACTTTTAAAGAGGAAAAAATGACTTTTCTTTGTCAATGTTATTGATGACTATGTAGAATTCTTATTCAGGAATGACTTTTTCAATAATCAGACTCAAACGCTCTCAACTGCCCTTTGCTGTCCTGTATAACATTAGTTTCTAAACTCTTGGGGGTCAGGAACATCTAGAAAAGAAACAAAAAACATCTCAAGGATCTTCTTGGCTTATTGTCACTTGACAATGTGGACAAAAACAATTTCATCATAGTCATGAAACACTGGAGCAGCACTTTGTCTTGAAACTGCATATACAAGTGTATGTGGGCTTTGCCCAACAAATCTACATTTGGTTTGTGGATTTGGAGTGAAAATAAATACAACCAGTGGATTTTGAAATCCACCAGGGCTTCCCTTTGGCATAACTTTTATGGACCTTTTTATATTTTGCAGTATCCAAGACATGGGCGTGTCAGGTGGTGTCAGGTTCGTGTTTGCGCTTTTAAAGACAATGTGGTTCTCTGGGATTAATAAGCCATTGGACTGAGTATACAGTGGCTGGAATAGAATTAGCACCTCCAAATAGGGCACCATGGTTCTTGGCTCACTTTGCGTTGCGTCTTGCTGTCTCAAGTGGAGGAGTCTTGGGGCTTTGTTCATAAAGAGAAGAGTGGAGAGGGGAAATTGAATGATGGATTGGTGTGCCATCGACAGTGATGCAGATTTTGTACTGCTCTGTTGTGGTGAAGAGAAAACTGAGTGTGAAAGTGAAGCTCTCAATTTTGTAATTTGTTTCTCTCTCAGTACTCACAGTTTTGTTTTTTTTCTAAAAACCAAATGAAACGATGGATATTGATATATTTCTCCAGCCCCTTTTGTTATTATTAGCTGTCTCTTGTTGGCAGTGTGTTGCATTTGCCAAAATGCATTCAGTTATCCTGAAATGTAGTGTCTGCCAAGGGCCATTATAACGGCTACTCACACTTTACTCATACAACAAGATAGGCAATACTGCAGGTGTGTGTGTGTGTGTGAGAGAGAGAGAGAGAGAGAGAGGGGGGAGGAAATTGTGTGAAGAGAGTATTGTCTGCTGCAAGGTGTTTATGTTCTTATCAGGTCAGAGTCAGACCTCAGTCAGAAGTCTAATTTTCTCATTTGTTCCAGCTTTGGACTGTGCTTGTGTCTGTGTGGAAGGCTGTTTATGCTTTTATTGTAGCATCTAGATGTATTAAATATATGTGTGCACATAGATCTTGAAGCAGTTAGTCTCTTTACCTTAGTTTACCGCAGTTATTATTATTTTTTATTTAAGAGCTATTTATTATAAGGGCAATCTGTTAAAAACACATAAAAACCTTTATAAAGACTTGTGCACTGTGCTGCCTTTTTAGTGTATAGCCAGGTGGGTCCATTTGTATGTATAACAGTGTATTACAGCACACACTGTTTATGCTGTATCTCAGTGGAATTCAGCTGTAAGATTAGCAATTTAAAAGCAAGAGATGTTGACCTGAATCAAACATCCAGCCATGTCTAAGCCATATTGGTGGCTGTTTCTGCAATACTGCACAATGGTGTTGCTTAAAAAAATGTTTTTTAATCAATGACCAGTCTTAAACTGGAAATTATATTCTGTATTTATTATTGTTATTATTATTAATATTATTATTTATAAAATTATACATTTTATTAAAAGATATACATAAAGTCCGTATAGATACCGTTTTACAGTACTGACATCGGCATGCTTACAGCTTCTTAAAGCTGCTACCAGCACTATGGAGTTATTTCTATACATGCATGTGCAGCATGTTTCCTACTCCGTGCTTGACTGTGACCGTGTTCTTTGGGTCTCACTCATCATTTCTCATCCTCCAAACATGGTGGGTGGAGCTTATTCCTTATTCCATCTGACCACAGCACCTTCTCCTAAGCCTTCTCTGAATCATTTAGATGTTCACTGGCGAACTTAAGAAGAGCCAGGGGGACCTTGTGGGTGCTGCAGTATTTCAGTACATTGGACTGTGGTCCCGGCTGCCTTCAGGTCATTAACAAACTCCACCAGTATAGTTTTGGGTTGATCCGCCACCTTTCTCATCATCTTGGTCTTGCATGGAGCTCCAGACCGAGGGTGATTGATATTCATTTTATATTACTTCCATTTCCAGTTAATCACTTTTCAGCATTTGATCATTTTTTAAAAATCTTATTTTCATAATGAAATAAATTAATCATTTTACAATGCCCCCCAAACTGCAGTAACTTGGATGATCTTCTATCTCTTAAACAACTCTGAAAAGAAAGTGTTCTGCTCCTCATATCCACCTTTACCTGATATACTTTACCTCACCAAACAAAAGCAGGTGCAACAGATTTGTATAAGAAAAAGCAAATGCCAGGTACTTGCATCATTTCCCAGCAAATTTAGGATGTCACCTGTTCTAAACATTCTAGAAAAGGTTCAATGTCAGCAGCTGGGCATTGACCAATTTCTCTTTTTGATTTGTCGCCATAATTGCTCTTGTAATTGCTTCAGTCTTTTTTTTACTGTTCACAGAGGCTCAATTCAGGCTGCTGTCTTGTGGCTGGCTCTGAGCTTTGGATAACATTAGCTTTAGCCAATTTTCCTTTTATTAACATCTTCAAACTGGGCGTATTCATCTGGGTGAAGGTGATTTAAGTGTTTCATTAGATTTGTTGTTACGAATGTTTTCATGATAGTTCCCTTACGGTTTATGGGCTGTGGATGTCTAATCCTTTGACATGTTTTTTTTATTATTGGCATAACATTGGTTAAATACTATTCAAAGATGAGCAGAGACCTGTTGGAGTGCCAGTGTCTCAGTAGTGTTGCATATATGTTGTGTATATAGAAAAGGTTAAACGATAAGAGATCCAAAAGATATCAAGTAGCTACCGAGACATTTTACTTTAAATAATATCTACCTGCTCAATAAAGAAAACAAAGATGCCCACAGGGTCAGTAATATCTTTAGAACATACTCTATCACTTATAGCATGGCTAACAGTACATTTTGACACATTCTGTATTATTGCATGTCATTTAATAAACTATGTCAGAGTAATAGAAGAGCTTAGTCAGAACTCCTCTCAACCAAATGAAGTTAGAGATATCCTGTCACCTCCTTTTAGATTTCAGAGCCTTTCTTGGAAGTTATCATTAAGCCATCATTCAAATCTCAGGAGAGCAGATGGCTAAAATTGCTTTCTAACATCTCATCTCTCCTCCTTCCCTCGCTTGCCACCGCTCTCCTTCCTCCATCTCCACTTTTCTTATGTTGCTCTGAAGAAACGAAGCACGGCAGTAATTACCACTAGCACTAAGCCGGCGCTCTTTGATGTGCCAGAGTGTGTGTTGAGCCAGTGTTAATCTCTGTTAGTCTGTGTAGAGGACCCCGATAAGACCCGATAGCACACTCTGTAATGAGGGATTTGGGATTAAGACAGCAGTGGAGAGGTCAACTCCCCTGTGGTCACATCGCAGTTGATCCAGGTCAAGTTTATAAGAGGGGTTGCACCCTGCTTCACCTGGTTGGATTGTTTCTTTGTGAATTGAACTTGGAGGGTGTGTGAGCATGTGGTTAAAAAATGTTTTATTTTACCGTATGTGTGAACCGAGGGGGTGCATCTGACCACTCCTAGCCTTTTTCAGCCTTGCACTCTCTTTCTTTTGGTTGTACCTTGAGTGATTGAGTTTTGGGTAGAGCCTATATAGCACAGTGCCTTGGTGTTTGTGGCCATCCTCTTTATTTATGGTTGTGATTAAATGACATTGAAAATGGATTTGGTTCTCACTGGGCAATCGCTCACCTCATTGACGGCTTGCATCCTATACATAACACCTGAATGAGTGGCTCTTGTGGTCATAAGGAGTTGATTTGTTGCTGTTGGAAAATGATTAGGTTTAGAGGGCATGGTATGGTATTGTAGTCACCAGTCCCCAGCCTTATTATATAGGTCCCCGTGGGCTTACTGTGTAAGGTCAATTTACAGTTAATTTAAAGCTAGGGTGTGAGTTAGTGCAGACGACAGACTGAGCTTGGCGTTTGATTTGATTGCAGTTAATTTCTGTAGTCAAAGTCATTGTGTTGGAGGTCTCATGTCAATTGTGTTGAATTGTTTGTGCTGGTATGGTGCTGATTTGCGTGTTTAAATATGATTGCATGCTTAGGCTGACTCTGGAGCAGAAGGAACTGTGTCGGAGCAGACTGAAGCTTCTCTCCTACCTGGACCGGCTCGCCACGTACGAGGTAACAGCAATCAGCCCTTTGACTTAATGAACTCTCCACATTTTCCCATGTAAATGGATTTCATTAGGATTGCAACTAACCACAGTTATCCTTATCAAATCTTTTGCTGTTTACTTTTTCAGCCTGTCGAGTAATTAACTTGATGCATGTTTGAAGACTAAAGAGAATCTCAGTAAATATTCCTTTTGGGAGAGCTGGACCCAGTGAACTTATTCAACTGTTGCTTAATATTCTGTTGTTTAGCTGGGGCATAATATTCTCCCGAACAAGAAACTCATTAATTGAATTTCCAATATTCAGCCCCAACACTTTTAATTTTATTTACATGTAATGAAGAAATTAAGTAAATTGAGGCTCTGCGGATCAACAACGCAATATCATCTTCCTAGAATATTTAAATGTGATGCAAAAAAACATTAATTGAAAAAAGTCTGGTTTTTTTTTTTTTTCATCATATTTAAAACTACTGCGAGCAGTGACTTAACGGGTTTTGATAACTTAACTCAGGAGAGACTTCAGAGGAAAGAGATTGCATTTGAGGAACCATTAATTATTATTACATTTGTATTAAAGTAGAGTTTATTTAATGAATCTAATATTAATGAAGAAAAAACTTTGTTTTCATTGTAGTCTTTATTTCATAGTTGTTTTCCTACTGGCAAACTAATGCGTTCGACTTTAATGAGCAGTCTGTTCAACACTAATAGGCTTTTATCATCTGCCATCTATGAATATTTATACTTAACCTCCATTTTTTTAAAATTGAAATTATGTCCATGAAAGACATTTTAAGTATGTGAAGAATTTATACATGATCTGGTAAAAAGCTAGCAGTGACACTGAGAAGTATTATTTTAACTTCACTACTAATAGGAATCCAGTATCACTGCTTCAGCGCTACATAGATGGATAGATACGTGCTTAAAGCAGACACTTGCAACTACTGAAAACTGTGGATTTCAGATTCACAGTGAGTAATGTTAACATGCAGACCCTTATCACGGATGAACAGGACCCTACTCGCTCCCATACAGGAGAGATGAGATTTTATCCTGCTAGATATTCGACTCAGACAGAATGACGTTTCTCTCTTCATTCGGACATTGTCATGGTAACTGCAGTACTCGTCAGATTCCTTTTGCCCCGATGCATTTTCTCTGGCTGTCTATGAATATGATATTAGCGTTTTTATCATCCAGACTTGGGCTGGCTCTGTCTGCATAGGACCCCATTCAAAAGCTATCCATCAGACACACACACGCCTCACACACTCTTCTGCACAAAGACAGACACACACACATGCTCTGGCATAATGGATACTACAGAGATTTTATAACCACAAATACACATAAATCCCTCTTTCCAGGACAACAAATGGTCCATCCTGACATATGCTCACACACACACATACACACACACGCACTTAGATGACAAGACAGCTGTAAGCCACAAAAATTAAATAGCATCTCTGTTGGCTTTGCTTTAGTGCCTTCATTGGCAGTCACATCTTCTACTTGCACTTTCCCTCGCATCTTTACTCTGAATTCTTTTCCATTCATAACATTTATTCTGGAAAGATAACCCTCTGACTCACAAATTTCTTTTCATGAACTGTAAGTGTGTGTGTGTGTGTGTGTGTGTGTGTGTGTGTATGTATCTCTCTCTGAGTATTTTCTCTTTCTTTCTCTCTTGCTTTATACTTTCCAGGAAATACTTGGCGGGCCTCATGCAGCGGAGGACAAATACGATGCAGACTTCTTCAAGAAGTTCCGAAGTCAAAACATTGTTTTGTCAGCAAGAAACTACGCCAGGGTAACCTTGGCCTCACACTCCTACAGAATGTCTCACTATTTATCTCTCTTTGCATCTTTTCATTTTAACTGTATGCGTCTTTGTTTGGAGCTAGGGATGTGACTGATTCTCTACTTTAGATCAAGCCTGCGATTTTTCGATGGAATATCTAGGTTGTTTTATCAGGCTTATATTATATTATAGTATTTTTTTAATGAGTGTACGTGATGTGTTGGTTGTATGTTTGTTGTTTGTTTTGACATACTGCGAATCAATTTCCCATCAGGGACAATAAAGTTACCATTGACCATTGACATTGACCATTGGTTAGCTCGTTTAGACACACACGAGGGTAAAATCGAGGCACCAATTGACATTAAGCATTTTCTAACATACATTTTTTTGGCCACAGGAGAGCAACGTGCAGGCTCTTGACATTCTTTTCACATATCACGGAGCAGAACTCCTCCAACATCGACTAGCTATCCTTGACAACTTTCCGGAAACCACCTCTCCACACGAGTATACCACCTTGCTGCCGGAAGCCTGGTAAGACGTGCACAAATACGCACTTACAAGAAGGTCCATGTGTATTTACTTTATACAGACACAAATGGTTTACCAAGCGCTGCACTCTTGCATTATAGATGGGGAAAAACTCATTGAGATGGTCTGATTTATTTGTCCTGCAAGAGTAAATGGAGGAAGCCTTTCTGTGTTGACTTTTGCTGAGACTCGGAGAGAACCAAATGAAACGACTCATTGAAAAATCATGTTTACTCCGAAAGCTAGAACATGCATTTGAAGCTTGGTGTGGTTCAAAGCGATATGAGCTTCATAACCAAATATCTGCAAAACAAATATAATCTGTAGGCAGGGACAAGATTTTTGGTACCTGAAATGCACCCAAAATCCCTGTGATGTCTGAGTTGTATTGAAGAGTCATGTTTGTGCAAGCTTTGCATGCAGGTAAATAGTCTCCATAAAGAACAAAAGTAGGATTTCATTTTTACTGAAGGAATAAACGGGTCTTGCATGGGGAGTGCCTTACTTTGCATGTAACAATATTTACGTGGCTTTTGTGTTGTGTGCTAAAGTGGCATCCACATGGACGACAGGACTCAAGGTTTCCCAGGAGAAGAGTGGATTATAACAATATGCTCGGAGTCGGTGGTTTAATTTTCTTGTTGCTGATGAGACACGAGTTGCTGTTTCCCAAACCGCTGAAGCGAAGGTGTTGAAGTAATCCAAATGTATTCTTTAGTCCCCTTTTACAACAATTCACACTCTCGATATAGAAACTGCATTGTTTAAAAAGAAAAAAGAAAAGTATACCGCCACTGGGATTTGCACCCTTTCTAATGTCAGAGAATCCACAGTCACACCTTTGTAGAATGCAAGAGTCGCACATCCCTCTACATTTTAAATTAAAATGACCTAAAACTGGAATCGCACCTCAGTCAGAGCGTGCACTCAAGAGTCTTTCTCACATTCTCACAGTGGGAATCTTTTTGCCGTCATTAAAAAGCACACACATACACAAGTTTATTCTGTCACTGCACACATGTACGCACAGCGCCGCAGCTAATGGGCTGGCAGAGACAGCAATGAAATAAGAGGAGAGAGACTTAATTGCTACTTCTAAATTTACATTCAAACAAAGCCGAACACCTTCAAATGATACAATACTTGCTTGAACAAATGCAATTGTCTGTTATTACAGTGTTATTCCCCCTGGTTTTCACTCTACACTGCCTGTTTTGTTTTGTTTTTTTTGCTTTGGGCTTGGAGAAATGCTGAATAGGAGCGAGGAGTGATGGAGGGTTGTTTTGGAGGGAAGAAATCATTCCTCACCTCTTTATGTTTCACTAATAGCAGTGACTGGATTTACTGATGGACGCAGCCAGTCATTCACCGTGCCTTTTTCCTTAAATCGTAACTCGTTTTTCTATTTAATCCTCGATACTTCATTTTAGCTTCTGTGAAAATCTTACAACCCTGCATCCAAAAAAGTACGATGATAAAAGGTAAATGCACAAATGTGCAAATTATCCAAACCATATGTGTAATTGAGTATAAAGGCATAAGAATGAAAATCATTATTTTTTTTATATGTACAGTATATTTGAGTCATTCTGATTCCAGCAACTGTCCAAAAAGTTTCTACAGGATTAACAAACAAAAAAGGCTGGAAAATTGTCTAATCCTTAAAAAGGGAAATCACCTGGTGGAACATTTAGCAACTCATTAGCTCAGTTGTCAACAAGTTGGCAAGAAGAAGAGGCAAAATCGTTCAGAAATAAAGGTGGGAGTTGGGGTTCACCCCACTCTTTGGAAGATTACATGGTCAGATAGTTCAGCAGTTCAAAGAGATCATATTCTTTGGTCTAAAATTGAAAGGAATTTGAGGATTTCATCATCTATGCATGTCTTATCATTAAAGGATCGAGAGACACCAGAGAAATTTCTGAAAATGAAGACAAGGCTGAAAACCAATTTTGCCATCACCTTTGGGCCCTCGGGTGCCCCTAAGTTAAAAAAAAAAAGGACCTGCTTTTTGTGGTAAAAAGAACTGCACAGACTCAGAAACACTTCCAGAAACCATTTGCCCGCTGCATCCAAAAAAAAGTTCAAACTCAGCCATGCAAAGACCATCCTGCAATATATTCTCAAGTGTTGATATTTAGCTCATCTAATATTAACAAAGGTGGGTTTTTGTTTTTGAAACTAATCCAAAACCTTCCAGCTTGGCCATGTGATGGTCTGCAACTGGGGGAAATCTGCACATCCCTGGGGGACACGGTTAATGCTAATCGATAAAGTTTTGGAGAAAACTTTCAGTGAAGGTCTTGCTTATTTCAGCAAGACGATACCAGACAGCATCCAGCATATAATCCAGCTGTAGCAGAAGGAGTCTGCAGGCTGCCTGCAGCCCAAACCTGTCACAGAGTGAAATTTTGATATGGAAAAGAACCAAGGAAAATAAATTTTGAGCAGCCAAACACAGTGTTAAAGGAATGTGATGCAACGCTGTTGTAAACATGGTCCTGGCCCGCCCTTTTTGAAACTGGCATTACATTCAAAATGAGCATATCATTTGCAGAAACAGGATTTTACAGATATATTCTCTCTGCCACTGCTTTATAAAGAAACCATGTATTTGAGGGTGGCAAATTCATCACCTTAAAAAAAAAAACCCCTACAGATATAGATATAATTTTTAATATAGTTTCCACATACGCACACTACAACACAGCTCCCTTTTATTAGCCGCGACTGAGTTTGTATGGAGGTCAGGTGCTTGTGGGTCTGCAGTGAGCATCCATCATGGCTCTGCCGCTGTGGGGCAGTTTCCTATTTTCCCCAGCTTGTGAGCACCAAATGCTGCTCCAACAGCGCTCGCTTCCACACTGCAGCAGACGGAGCCAGCTCAAGCCATCTGGTGCTTACTCCCTATATACTGAACTTGCTTCATTGGAAAGGGGGGGGGAGGTAATACTCTCCTGTAATATTGATTAGGTCTGTGAAGGGACCTGTAGACTTGGAGAATACTGAATGTATTTTTTTTAAGGAGTCTTTGCCTGTAGCTTCAAAGGGTCATCTCTGTGGAAACCAAAAATAAACTCCAGCTCCAGGTTTGCTCTGCATCTCCTGTTTTCAATCCTGCTCCCCTGCCTCTCTGATGCGAAGTAGATCAGGGATGCAGGCACAGAATAATTCATTCCTCCTATCGATATCTGGCCGCTCACGCCGATATTTACTTTCCACTCTCTAACTACGCTGTCTTTAATGAGGAAAGAGCACCTGGGAGTTAGGGAATGTCATTAAAAAAAAAAAACCCACACTGAATGAGGCTGATTTTATGCGGGACTTCTCGATCTCTGTTATCCTAGTGTTGAAGTTCCAAGCTTAATCAATGAACTGGCGCTGGAGTGTTGGTGAAAAACCCTCCTGCTTTGGAGTGTTGACATAAATCAGAGCTGCTGCTTGCTTCTTATGTATTTTGTGATTGGAGAGAATTTATGACCGTGCTAGAAAACTGCTGCAGCGTGTGTGCACGCTCGGCCTTTAACTGCACCAAAGCTGTAGATGATTTGTAGCCCACGCTATCTCCTTGAGTTTTACAGCCACAGTACATATTTTTCTGTCCACAAACAAATAGATAACAAGAAGCCATGCATTAATCCTAGAAGAAAAAAGAAACAAACCCAAAGCAAAACTGCTTTTGTTCAGCCCGGCGTCTTAGCATTCGAGTCGTTACGTTGTCTGTGTCCAAGCGTCGGAGTCCTGTCAACGCTGACACGTGAAGCTACAGAGTCATTCTTCACTTTGGCTTTCTTTTTTTTGCGTGTCCCCTATTTATCTTCCTTAGACCTGTCACACTCAAGGAGACCAGGAAGAAGTAAAGCTTGGGACCAACGTGGCGTTTAGAAAATAAAACTCCCCGCTATTTACAACTGAGGCACGATTCAGACTCTCTTCAGAAGTTCTTTGACTTGTTTATTGTTGTGATTTAGTTTTTTTGCCTCCTCCCATTTCTTTTTCTTATTATACTCTGCTCTTTCCATTTCCCATATGTTGCTTGCTCTCTAGTTTTGCTGTAGTTTATGGCTATGTTTACTTTGAGACAGTAAATGCCTTTGCTGATTTAGGTCCCATTATGCCTGGGTGGGTAGATGTCGCATGTTGCGGTGTATTGCTATTGGTGTGCTTTTTCCTAAAAACTGACCCCTCTCTCTTGCTGTCTTTCTCCTTCTGTCCTCTCGTATATCTTGCTTTTTTTCATTTTCTTTCATTTACAGTCTGGATGACAGAGGTGAGCTGGTGTTGATTCCGTGGGACGAGCAAAGACACAGAGAGATGGACTGGTGTGAGGCAGAGGAGTGCAGGTAAACAGGTTACATCACCCCTGAGGCGAATGTACTGATTTCTAGCTCTGTGCATAAAGTATTATTAAAGCCAACTGTTAAACAAATGTGACGTAACGCGTCATAATTAACTCAGCCCGTGTCCGGGATAACAAAGCCCCTCGCAGTGTAGAACTGTTAAAATTCATGCTCCAAACAGGCCAGATGCTTGTGCTGGCATCATTTTGTGAAACAACACATGACATCCTATTATCCAAATGTTAAACACAGCCATAACCAACTAATACCAAATCTTGTTGCACTGCCAATTTATGCCATTTGCCTGCTTCTGTAGGGAGGCCGGGCTTCATTTACAATTTTATTTTTTATTTTTTTTGTTGCTCGTCTGTTGGGAGTCATAACAGCAGTCGCACACTGTGGTATATTTGGCCAGAAATTACAGGATGAATGTTTGATAATGTGATTGGAGCAACATTCCTGGCAACTAGGTTTAAGGCAGTGTTTTTTTTGGTGGCTATGTTATATCTCTGCTCTTCCAGCTCTGTTTCCCTCCTTATCTCTCTCCCCTCTCTTTGCTCAACTCCTTTACCATTGAGTCAGGTGATATTCTGTGTTTTTCTTATCAAAAATCCTACAATGTTAAGACTGTCTTTTAAATACTAATATTTGGGCATCCCTCCCTGTGCGTCTGGTTCATAAATGTGTTACTTTCATTTAAAAAAGGAAGAAAAAAGAAGCAAACAAACAAGTAATTTCCTAAAGCAGCAGGGCACTGTAGGTAGTAGATAAATTGTACATTTTTAGGGGAACATTTTCAGCAGAGGATCAGTTGCTTTTGTGATTATTCAGAGCAGCATGATCCTCTCTGTGCTATGTTTTTGGGTAACAAAATAGGTTTATGGAACAGGAGTAAGGCTTTGACTTTTGGCTCCATAAAAAATAATTGTATCAGTGCATTGTTTTAATCTGTTTGTAAGATTTTTTTCTTTTTCTTTTGATAAACACATAATTATGAATTAATAAAAGTCATTTTTCTCTCATTAACTGTTCCCGCTCTAGCTGATTAGCTAAAAATCATTAAAGGAATAAAGTGAAAATGCAAGGGAGCGCAACTCTTCATCCATGTCTTTTTCTTTTTAAGAGCGGTGCTGGAGCAGAATTTGTTTGACGATGACAGTTTCCTGTATGACGAAGCCTCAGACCTGCTGAGATTCCGCACAGCCATGCCCTCCAAAGAGCTGCTTACTGATTGGTACATTAGCAGAGCCCAGGATATCGACTCTTGCTCCAGACAGGTACAAACATTCTGTGTATCCGCTTGTAGCTTACAGTCAGTCACTATATGTTTATTTTACTATGCAAAAGTGTTGAGCCACCCCTCGTTTCTTTCACATTTTTCTAGGAAATTTGGCAAAACCAGAGTTTCAACAATTCTAATGAGCCTGAAAGTCAATATTTGGTATTCTTACCAATTTTTCTTCAGCATAGCCTGCACTGCCTTCAGCAAGCTTTCTTTTAATTTCTTTTACTAAGTAGTCTTCAGGAATAATTCCCCAGGCTTCTTGAACATTCAAAAATCTTCTTTGGATGTTGGCTGCCTTTTGTTCTCTGTCGAAATGATGTTGAGGTCCGAGCTCTGAGGAGGCCAATCCGTGACTGTTAACGTTCCTTTTTATGTTTTTCTATCCACATATGCTTTACTGGATTGGGAGTGTATTTGTGTTCATTGTCATGCTGAAAAATGAATCCATTGTTAATGCTTTCTAGATGGTATTGTATGGTGGAACAAAAGGAAAATCTGATGGTAGTTAACTACATCATTTGACAAGATCTCCAACACCACTGGTTGAAATGCAGCGCCAAACATTGATAGAGCCTCCATCGTGTTTTAGAGATGGTCTTAGACACTGACTGTACCTCACTCCTGACCTCCTCTGTACATAGTGTTAATGATTTGAACCAAAAATTTAAAATTTGTATTTAACACTCCATTAGACCTCTTGCTGTCATACAATTCTTTCTTTCCACTAGTCAAAATATGCCTAATAATACAATTTTTGTATATATACAAAGTTGTCTGTTATGTGTAGACACAACATTCATTGCTTGATCTAGGTGTCTTTTTTATGGTTGAACGATTCAAAGGTCAGTGTTCAGTGGCTTAACAGACAAAAACATTCTTCTGAAAATAGTCGAGTACAAGGACTGGATTGAAAATCAGTAAAAAAAAATAAAAATGCCAAGAACTGTTGCTCCAGAGCACTTTAAAACATTACAAGAATTTCTTACTTTGACCTGGAAGCAAAATTTAATGAAAGATTGCATCTTACCCTTCCTGTGACAGCAGAACTTTTACCTGACCTTGCAGACTGTAATAGCAATAAATGTTTTCCCGCTGACCTCTCATGGCCTTACAAAGCCTTTATTTGTAATTTCAACCTCAACGCTCAAGCATTCAAGCTGTTTTAGAGACTAAAATGATCAGGTGACCTCGCAACTTTTCAATTAGTTTGTTCATCCCTTATTACCGATGCAAATCATTTCCAACTAGTCATAGCTCTTCTGTTAGGGGAAACCTTTTACGTAGACTGTTAACGTTCCTTCTGCTCGATTGGATCTTACAGCTGGGCAGCGGCAGAAAGGAATTAATAGACATCTGGCTATTGAAAAGACAATTGGTTTCGCACACTTCTTTTAGATGATGAGGGCAGAAAAATATGACGACTGCAGACTGCAGAGGGTATGTTGCCTGTCTCCATCAGTCAAGGTCACTTTGATCTGATCTGTGACAGTTATTATCATATTTGCCATATGGACTTCTAATGAAGAGAACCCGAGGCTTATGTCATCCGCGTTCTGATGCTGCAAGTGAAAAATAAGACTTGATAGGACTTGTTTAGTGGAGTAATGGGACGTAAACGCTAGAGCAGCCCGATCTCTCCACCCACACTATCCACGCTGCAGCTCCGTCCCCTCTTTACCTCCATCAGAGTGATGGATCAAGGCTGTCACAGCACTCTCTTTGTCTTTGTGAAAGGACTAACTAGGGTGCAGTCATATCTTTCCCCTTCATTTCTCCGTTTTATCCCTTCCACTTGCTGTAAAGAGGCTGGCGAAATAGAGATTTTGGGGTCCATTGCTCATTTTTGAAGACAACTGGGGAATCGTGCCTTTCATCATCCACTCAAGAGAGAAGGAAAGGGAGAGATTCGAGTGCATGTGTAAAAGGAGGCCTTTGTTAGTCTCAAGGAATCACACCAATTCCCTCTTTCATTCTCTCCCTTGTTCATTTTTAATTAGACCTCATCTTCATTTGCTCTATCACATCTTACTCCAGGAGTCTCTTTGGACTGTCCCGAACTCTCACGTCTCTGGTTATTTCACACATTTAGTTTTTTCTTCACACGAGCAGCAGTGACACAGAAATACATCAGAAAATCTCTGCTGCCATTTGCCACCCCTTCTCCCTGCCCTTTTTTACGTTTTACGTATTGGCACCCTCCTCTCATTCGTCATCTGGCCCTGTTTATGCTTGGGAGAGTGTTTTAATGGAGTAAAATGGGGCTTGATTAAAAGGAGCCACATCAGAGGAAGCTGGAGTGTTCTAAACCAGTCACAAAGTGGCAGGAGGCGAGACACTGATGGGAAGATTGACAAGATGACTCAGAGAGAGACACGAGCTAGGGCAAGCAGAGAATGGAAGTGCAGCCGAAAGAGGAGATAAATGCTGGGCCGATGCAACAGCCCTTGTTAAGTTAGTGTATTACAAACACAGAAAGAGGAGAGGGCAGCACAGATAGGTGTGGAGATAAAAAGGGAAAGCAATCTCATGGAAAGAGCTGTCTGTGGGGAAGAAAATCACCAGTTATAAGGGGGTAAAAGGGTAGGAATAAAGGATATTAAAACCAAGTGGTTGTTGTGCTGGCAACGAAATGGCACAAAATGAGAGGGTGGCTTTGAAAACAAGACAGAGCGTGGGGAGGCTGGCATACAGAAAAGGCAAAGGGGCAGGCTGGGAGTTCAAATGGAGGCTAGTGTGGTGACTGTTACTTCGAAGAGGTGGGAGGGAAGGGAACAGGATTAAAATTGAGCAGAGCTGATGAGAAAATGTAAAAATTCCGTTTGAAAGAAAGGAGTGTGATAGGACGAGGGTGAGAGACAAAGAAGCATCAAATTGAGTTGGAATATTACAGTGAAGAGTGAAATCTGCCGTTGTGGCGAGGGGGGGGAGAGCACAAAGAGAGAGGGTCGTGTTACAGAAAGACGAGGGGAGGGGATGGAGATGAGGTCGTAATTAAAAAGTGTGAGATTTCAACATCTGAATTGTCTGTGGTTAGCTGGGGAATCTATCTCTGGAGAGCAGGGAGGAGCGGAAAGAACGAGGAGGATCTACACTCACAGTTAGATCAATAGACTTCCCCCTCTCATTGTATCTAATTGCTCAGACTCTGAGTCAAGGTGATTTGGGTTTTGGGTTGAATGTGTGTGTGTTTGTGGGGATACTTTTTGCAAATGAAGACATGCAGTTATTTATTCAACAATAAGTAATGTGTGTTGAGATAAGCTGAAGACAACAAGATTGCATTGATTGTGTATCTGTGTTTCTGTGTGCCTGTGGGCACTTGTGCCTTTGTGTAGGAAAGATGCAGCAAGGATGTGTGCGCTGTCTCTAAAAGGTGTAGAAAAGGCAATCATCACCGCAGGACCCAGCAGCATCTGCTATTGATTGGCTAACATCCACAGGTGGCCGAGCATCAATTGGCTGGGCGTATTGCCGGCATATAGCTGGTTGCATATTGATTGGTTGCTTTTCTGGATGGAATTGTATCGATTAGGAGCAGCAGGAAGCCCAAAACCTCAATGTTTTATTGCTGAAGGTCTAATGATTGGATATTAGTAATGACTGACAGCTATTATTTGCTTTTGGATTGGACGGGATATTGTTTTTTCCACGTCCCAGTTATCTCGGCAACAATTTTTATTGAACGAACATTGCTGGAAACAGGCTTTTTATTTGCCTTCTGCCCAAGTGTCATGGTTAAGAGGTTGGGTTAGTGTGTGTGTGTGTGTGTGTGTGTGTGTGTGTGTATACACAGTTTGGCCCATAAGTATTCAAACAATAATGACTTTTCTAGTTTTGTTTCTGTACACCAACACTATGGATGTTAATTGAGCAAATCCATAAGTGATTGAAGATTTTTAGCTTTAATTCAAGGAGTTTAACACACCTTCATCAATAGAAGCACGGAGGCTTTAAAACAAGGCGAAAACCACTGGTTGCACAGAAGAAGAGGAAATTCGGGACAGAACATCTCAAAGAGCCTGCACAGTCCTGGAACACATTCTTTGGGAGTGTGAAACCAAGATTAGCTTGATTTCATTTCTATAGATGCCCCTAGAGTCTTCTCATCTAACTCACAACATGAAACTATTAAAGTGCTCCATAAATTACATAACATGCTCTCTGTTGACACATTTTATTGCCATTCAAGTTGCGGAGTCAGCAGTCTAAGCAGACACGGGGTACCAATGTGCTCTCCAGCCAGGTGAGAGATGTAATCTCAATAGCGTGTATTGGGATCTCCTCCCAGTAGGACATAACTACTCCAAGTCAGATGCCTGAACCACCTCCACTGGCTCCAGAGTAGTGACCCCTATAACTAACCTATTCAACCTGTTCCTGTGAGAGGGTGGTGTTGCCCCAAAGTATGCATGGCAAATTTTTCATCACTGTTGACAATTATGCTGTTGGTGGTTTATGAACGCGTTTCTTTTGTTAAACAATGGAAGTGCTGATATGCTCTTTATCATGTAAGCTAAAGGCCTGAGACAACAGATCTTGGTACAGCTGGCTGGAAATTCGTTCGTTCTTTCTCCCACGTTGCCAAAACGGCAGCCACTGAGTGTACAGTGCATTGTTTCACACTCGACCGTTTGACCTTTATCAGGTCTTTTATCACAACACCATCTGTGTACTTGTGATACACAGTGTGAACGAATGCATGCACTGAAGATATTATGGAAGTATGAAAGTACCCAATCTGAGGCACAGTAACAGTGTGTTTAATATCTCACTGACAGTGCTCGTTCCTTAAAACGTCCAAGTATAGGAGACGTTAAGAAGTTAGTGAAAGTGTGATGTTGACCACTGATCTTGTCTTTTTTTTTTTTTCTTTTTCAATGTACTTTTAAGTAGAATTCATGTAGTCAGCCTCCTCTAGCGTGTTTTTCATTTGGTTTTCTTTGTTTCTTGTCTCAGGTGGACTGCGCCCTGTCGCTGGTGCGTCTTGGGAAGGAGCGGGAAATCCCCGGGCTGGAGCGATTATGCGATGACTTGGTCACCATGGAAACACTTGTGTATGAGACATCATGTGAACTGGGTCTGACTCTTAAAGATTTTCAGCAGCTCAGCGACATTGACAAACTCCGCCTGCTCATGAAAAACGTACGTGACTTAATTTTCCACCTGCTTAACTGCACACTGGGAAAGGTTGACCCCCACCACAGAAACGGTTATACTTTTAGCTGCACAAAATCATGTATGCACAGCAGGTCTGGTAACTGAAAAGCTCTGTACAAAAGCTGGAAGATAAAATACCAATAAAAAGTTTGGACACATTCGGTACGTGTGTCCAAACCTTTTACTGTTTCTAATTGTCTTTGTTTTTATCTTCATTATAATGAATGTCATTCATTTCATAATTTCTTTCTTTTATCCTTTTCAAATGCAAATAATTTCTTTTTTTTTTTTTTCTCAGTTGAAAAACGTTGTTTTCCTCACGCAACGCTGTTAAATTGCGTTTCCCAGCCCGCTTGCTTTGTTTCACAGCCTGTCTGGGTGTTCATTGTCTGAACAAATAGAAAGCTTGCCTCCCATTTCTCTGCCATTACATTTCTTCATACAGTTCCACTTTATAGTTACTTTATTGTCCTTGATTGTTGCTTAAAGAAACATAATTTATGCTAATTGCAACTGGAATAGGCAACAAACAGAAAAATTTAAAAGACTAATTGAACGGCAGCCTCCAAGTAAATTAGTTCCTTTTCATTCCTGAAATCACTCATATTTGATGATACGAGCTTCCTTTCCAACAGCAACATGAGAGCTATGAAAGCTATTCTATATAGCAGGTACTACAGTTACAAGTCCCCTTGGAGTACATAATATGAGCTGTCCTCTAAATTGTAGCTAATAACTGCCAGCTTTAGCCTATGAGGCCCATTGCCAGTAGTATCTGCCACACAGGCAGGCAGCCAGCAAATGTTGTTGACTGCACTAACACATGCTGTTTGACTGGTACTCCCTCTGGACGCTCTGTGTGTGTATGTACATGTGTCTGTGTCTGTGTGTGTGGTTGTGTGTGTTTGAGTGTTTACCAAACTCGCCTAGATTAAATCTCCCTCTTTGCCTGCGTCTGATGTCTTTCTTTATCAGAGAGACAGTACAGCAAAGCAAAAATGTTGCGCGTGGGTGTGCAAGTTTGCATTTAGCATTCAAGTATTTATTTATTTATTTTTTTCAATCTCATTTTTCCTGCTGATGCTCTCTTATCTGTATATCCTGAGTCAGAGCTGTCGCAAGGTGGGTGCAAGGCCTTGCACGAACTTGACATGCATCTGCTCAAATCACATCGCAGCCCACATACTGCAGCTATTATGGTTCAAGTTCAGGCTTAATTGCATGGCACAATTTCATGTAAATGCGGTTTGAAGTACTTTGCAATTTTCTAACAAACATTCAAAAACAGAGAAAAAACAATATTCGACTAACTTTCCTTGATGTTCCACACACACGCACACACTCATGTCTTGCGTTCTTATCTGTAACACAGCACCATCGTGCAGACATCCCATCATTCCCAAATTCATTCTGCAGCTTGATAAACACACAGCAGTGTCAGTATTATTGTCTTGGTTAAAAGTTTAAACTTTTGGACTACATTCACTTTTAACCCTTAATTTGCCAGAAGAAGCAAAGACTAGCTTTCTGGGGATATGAGGTGAATCGTGGTTGCAGAAAGCATTCACAAGATAATGCTGTCTGAACATGGACAGGAAAAAAATCAGCCGTGTCAAGATTTTACAATGTACACATTTTGATATCGATTACTACCCAGAAAGACACATTAAGACAAAGTAAAACCACCTTTAGTAGTAGTTGTGTCTCCTGGACCGCTTTACGTAATGATGATACTCAAACTTACACACACACACACACACACACACACACACACACACACACACACACACACACACACACACACACACGCGCACACTCATAGTCACAAGCTGAGAGCAATACCAACCATGCTGTTGCGGCTTGTAACAAGGAGCACTGCAGCAGATGGTATGACCCCCACAGAGCCTTGATCTCAACATCTTGGATTCAGTCTGGATGCCATAAAGAGACGGAGGCATTCGAGATGGCATAAATCCACTGAAGAACTGTGGCAAGTTCTTCAAGGTGATTAGAACAGTTTACCTGCCAAATCCCTTCAAAAAATAAATAAATAAAATGAGTATGAGTACCTCTTAAAGGCAAAGGGTGGCTGCATCAAATGCTTATTTGATTTTTTTTTCTTTTTACTGAAATCCATATAAAGTTAATTGATCAATAAAAACTGATAATGGCTTTTTATAAAGCATTTTTATAGCGTCATTACTTTTAGTGCCCTAATGCCAAATGCCAAAAAGTCTTCACTGGTACAGCATCACAAAATTGCTGCTCCCAAAGTTGGCTATTGGAGAGGATGCTGTAGGAAATTTATAGGTGATTGGTGCAAAATCTGTCTTTTTCACTGTGGAAATTAGCTCAGCTTGTGCTATGTAACTGCTTGGTGTTTGGATCAGAAACCTGGTGACATGTCAGCAGGCTCTTAAAAGCCAGAAAGGCTTAGCTCAGTGAAATATGTGTGTCTCTGTGTTGGTAGTTTAATCAGTGTGTGATTTAGAGAAAGCTCAGACCCCTTGTTATTTGTGATCAGTGCAGTATTTCCATTATTTCCATGTAGTTCACAATAATTTTTGTGCAACTGACAGATTGGCTTTCTAAATTTAGCCCATAGGAGTATATGCTATATGACTGCAAACAGAAAGGTATATAACTCATTAATAGTCTTTTATATAAAAGAAAACAAATGAATTTAACAACCATTCCACCCAGAGGTTCTCCTTTATTGGAAGAGCTAAGTTCATTTTATTTACATAAACATGTAAATGTAAAGCGCAACAAATGAAGAGCATAAAATCAGTGACTAGAGTTTCTTAGGCTAAAATTCCTACCAGTAGAATACTACTCACTTTAAGTGAATTATCTATTCAACACACTAGGTCACATTATTTTTAGTATCCTGCCTGAATTGCATCTTTAAGTATCTTTAATTTCTTTCTGTTATCAGTCCAGCACCGAGCACTACGTGAAAGACTCCTTCCAGTGGATGGTGCCATTCCTACATCGCTGTGAGGGACAGAAAGAGGGTTCTGCTAAATCTCTGCTCAGAGAATACCTGGTCAGCCTGGCCCAGGAAGACCTCACCCTGCCCCTCATCATTTTCAAGCACTCCAAACCTGATGCAAGTATCCGTATACATACACACACACAATGCACAAGTGTAGTCGGCGTCACACTTGGGTAACCATAAATGGAGAGACAGGAAAATGAAAGCACATCCACGCAGACATTGCAGCTCTGGCTGTTTGTGTGATGTCAAGGCCGATGTTGTTGCCCCTGCGCTGTAAATGCTGTATTTATGACCCCATAAGGACGCAGCCAAGGACAGGTCTCTGGGCCATTAGAAGCCATGAACCACACACACACAAACACTCCAGAGGAAGAAAATGCTTAAATTGATGCAATGCTTCAGTGTGTAGGTACAAATAAATTACGGGGTCAATCACACATTGATATGCACATACTGACTCTTATTCTTCTCTCCTCCAGTGCCAGCAGAAGATTATTGGGGACCCAGACCAGCTGATGGAGGTCGCTTTGGAGTGCATCTACAGCTGTGAGAGAGACGACCAGCTCAGCCTGTGTTATGAAATCTTGGAGTGTCTGCCACAGAGGGGCTACGGGTCAGACGCACGCATCCACGCACACAAATCGCACACAAATTGCACACACACGATGCCGTGCACGATAACGCACAAGTCAATAAGTCAATTGGGCATATTCTGGTAATGACAGAAGTAAGCTTTATACATTAGATAAGCCATGATATAAGGATATTAAAGCAGTCCGGCGCTGCCTCGCCCACAAGAATACATTGCTTCCAAGCAACCCACCTTTTTCCTTTCCTTTCACCTTTCCATCTCTCTTAGGACCTATCAATAAACCTAACTACTGCCTTAGGTGCTGCTCCTCTCCCCTTGTAACTTTCTTTCCCTCCTCCTCTTCTCTCTTTTACGCTTAGCTCTGACTCCAAGGAGCCATCAGTTAGCGTAGCTACAGTCTACACAGTATTTCCTACCTGATGGTATTGCTGTCTCTGCCTTTCTCTCCCCCACCTCTTCTGCAGCACATTTTATTTCATATAGCAAGAGAGGCTGTCCTTTAGGTTCCCCATGAGGCTGTGTGGGTATGTAGTGCATTTGAAGGAGACTGAGCGGATAGTGAAGGGCTGAGGATGGGAGGGGGAGGGGGGGGGGGGGGGTCATTAGAGTGTCAAGAGTAGCTGAAATTAATCCTAATGACTTATTCTTGGAAGAATTATCCATCCAGTGTGCACATTATTTGAGAAATTAAATGACCACTTTTGGCGAGCTTTGTTGTTTATTGTTCACTTGCTACAGTATGACAGCCATGATTTTCAGCAATTAGATCTTTTTCCTTTAGCAACTGGCTCACGTAGCTCCAGTTTGATATGCATTGCTGTGAGTGGCATGTATTTATTTCCCCTAAATAATGCCACAGTGGGGATAACTGTACTGAAACAAGTCACTGTTATGGGCAACAAGCAATGTTTGGTTGGGGACATGATTTCAGCCGCAGTGCAGCCTTCCACTAAACTGAGCAAGTGTAACGCAGACAGATAAGCGTGTCGGTTTTACATTTTAAAGTTGTGAATTAAAGATACATTTTTTTAGCACATGTCATGGTGAGTTATCGATCATCAATCTGTCCATTTACAATTCACAAGAATTGTCACTGATGAGCTACTACATCATTGATGTTCTGGTTTCCACTTTTCCTTATCATAATATTCCATAATATTATTAATGTAGACTAATCTAAGCTATTTGCTGGGTTACTTTATTTAAATCACAAAAATGTATTTTCCCTCCTTAAAAAAACATGAACATAAACCTTTTTTATGATCTTATTAGCATTTCTAAGCAATCAGCAACAAACAAATTGTTGGATCTGTTTTTACCTTAATGGCACACTAGCTAATCCTGAAAAGCTACTCAATAATGTATACATTGCTAGCACCCGTATTAATATTACTTCTTTTACTATCAGTGAAGTTTACATCGATAAATGTAGCTATTTTATTGATTATCCAAATATGAGCACTGCTATTACTTTACACTGTATTTAGCTAGCTATTTGTTTTCAAAGATATACCCATGATCCATTTAAATGTGAAAAAGCTTCTCGTTGACAAATTGTTAGCAGACTTATTATAGTTTTGTATCCTCTAATGACATTTTATTTATTTATTTTCTTTGTTTTGTTTTTAGTTTAGTTTTTATTAGATTCAGTGTTAATTTTAGCCTTTTTAATTCTTCTTCTTATTGTTATTATATGTAGGGATATGAAAGAGGCAACACTTATAGAAATCAGTGCAGTTATTACAATAAAAACACAGAACCGTTTGAATGCTGTTGACTCACAGTCTTGTAAACATCCAGTCTCAATAAACATGCCCATCCATGCCTCATCAGGCATATTTCAATTTAATTGAATAGAGTTTTCCAAGTTTGCAAAATTGTTTTATTTAGTTAATTCCCCCCCCCCCCCCCCCCCAAAGAGTTTATTTCCTTTATTTCTTTTTAAAAGTACCAAGAAAGTACCAAGTAGTTGATCTTTACAAAAAGAGCACAATGACAAACTTTTTTTTTTCTCATGGCGCAAAGTAAAAAGAGGAGAATATGGTAAATGGTAAATGGCCTGTATTTATATAGCGCCTTACTAGTCCCTAAGGACCCCAAAGCGCTTTACATATCCAGTCATCCACCCATTCACACACACATTCACACACTGATGATGGTAAGCTACATTGTAGCCACAGCCACCCTGGGGCGCACTGACAGAGGCGAGGCTGCCGGACACTGGCGCCACCGGGCCCTCTGACCACCACCAGTAGGCAACGGGTGAAGTGTCTTGCCCAAGGACACAACGACCGAGACTGTCCAAGCCGGGGCTCGAACCGGCAACCTTCCGATTACAAGGCGAACTCCCAACTCTTGAGCCACGATCGCCCCGTATTTAAATAGGATGCAGAAAACTGATTTCCTTATGTTTGCGACACGTGGTTTACTGCTAGTTGCATTGATTTTTAATGCTGCTTGATATTAAAATGAAGGAACTGACTACAGCTGTTTCTAGAAACAACCACAACTTTTATAGATCACCCCCAGTATATTTTACTGTATATTGTACAAGTTACCCTCTTTATGTCTCTCATTTAATATTTAATTGCTTTATAATATATAATAAATTGCAAGTTTTAATGAACACTCCATTAAAAAAAATCGCTTTATGGTTACACTTTTGCTTTCGGTGAGCATAATACCCATATATGCATTTCAGACTAAACATTTCCTTTCTGCTAGACAGGCCAGCTTTCTGCAGTGTTTGGTTTAGGAGTGCTGCAAGGTGCTATACTGTATATGCAATGCCTTCAATTTAGCATTTCTCTCAGGAGTGATGTGTCTGATTTACTAAGCTGAAAATTGCTACCCCGGCCAAGAATATTACAGATTTCTGCAAGCTAGGAGAGAAACCATGACTTAGTAGTTTCAACCCAATTTTCTGATATTTCTTGTGAGACAGCTTAATTAGGTCTAAATCTGCTCAGAAGAATGTAACGTGCGTTCACCCTTAGAGAGTGGGAAATCCAAAAATGGACAAGGGATTAGACAGTGATTGAGGAGAGGGAAAAAATAGAATGAGGGAGAAATGGGTATTAAAAAGAGGAAGAGCTGGAGGTGGAGATGCACAGACAGTCAGAGATGGGGGTGAAAAAGCAGAGAAATGGAAAGGTCAGATTTTTTTATTTTTAAATGAACAAATAAATAAATAGATACATTTAAAAAAAAAAAAAAAAAACCTCACTCGCTCACTGACACACATTCACAGTCACTGATGCTCATAAACAGAAGGTTGTTTCATCAGGGTCAGTACTCTAGTGGGGCGCAGGCCAGCCTGACCCAAAATCCTTTGCCTCAAGGCAAAGCATCATGGGGTTTTATTTTTAGTGGAAAATCAGTACAGCCTCACTGGTTGACCACATACGCACACATTTACGGTACAGTGTAGAAACTGTACTGCCATAAATACGCACACAGGCATGCGCTTGGGGATTAGGCGTACACTTTATGATGCAAATCTTTTTCCTACTTTGCGTTCTACTTTATTTATTCCAATTTAATTTTAGTAACACAGACTTACAGAGAAGTAACAACTCTTTTTGTGTGTTTTATTGTTCTACAGGCCACAGACAGACATCACTCCATCACTCCATGATCAGGTGGACAAACTTGAGAAGCACCTGAGGTAAAGTAATACAGTCTGTCAGCTTTCACTTCCTCCTCTCTCTTGTTGTCTTCTGTCAGCACAAACAGTTGGATTTACAAATCAGAGCTGGTTCCAGACTTTGAGGTATGAGGATTTGCTGCTTTTTCTTTTCCTGTAATAGACTCGATTTAACATTGTGTGTTTTGATCTTACTTTAAAAAAAAACAAAAAACTTAAGTATTCACACTCCAATGTTTCTTGTCTGTATTTATTGGCAGGGCACATAAATTGTTGGGAGGAACAGCCCTTTAGTTTTTGTGATTATTGCTGCAATGCTTTGGAAACGTTCAATGCGTAGAAATGCTTATTGCTTCCCTCCCTTTATATGTGCCTGATTGGATGGGGGTGGTGGGTGGGTACACATACAACTTGCGCACATGCTCAGTATCAAGAGTCCGGTGTGTGTCCCATGGCACAAGCTCAGGCAATTTCTCTGTTACAGGTTTAAATCGGCCATGTGCCTCTGTCTCTCTTTCTCATCCACCCTGCTCCTCAGGGTGAACTTGCAAACACAAAGCACTGATGAGGAGGAAGGATGAAGGTGGGGATTGGGGGAGGGAAGGAGGGCAGGAGCCTGGGGAAATGGGAATGTGGATGATGATGAAGAGGAGGAGGAGGAAGCAGCAACAGGAAGCAGCGTTAAGGCTTAGTGTGTCCTTTCACATACAAGTTTACTCACATATTTGCACACAGACATAGGCAGCTATGCACAAACACACGCCGGGGTGGGAGGTGGGGGTAGTGTGTTCGTGTACGTTTGTGTTGAAGCGCAGTGACTCACACGCTCGTATCCAGATGAATCAGGCAGTAAATGCAAAGTGTCTTCTTACCGAGCGCCTCCAGAATGAAAGCCGTTTTCAGCTGCTGCCACTTGCTGGTGCATTAATATGTGCATAGGAACATGCAGACCCCCCCTCCTCCGACACACACACACACACACACACACACACACACACATGGACACTTCACACTTGAGCAAACATGCACACACAAACACAGTTGTAAATATCAGGGCTTGTTGTATGTCTTACACTCACACATATAGCTACACACACACACACACACACACAGAGGCACCTGTTTACTATGGTAATGAGTTGCAGCAGAGAGTGAACATCTGTAGCAGCACGACCCTGTTGAGGCTGGTGGTGCCATGCTAATCCCTCACCGACACACATGCACACACGCTTTCACTGTTTCTCTGTCCCTTGGTCATATAAGACTGCATGCATTCACGTGCTCCTAGGTGCTGTCACTTTGACGTGTAGTTTATCACGCTGCTCTTCAGTCTTGCTCTACGTTTGCTCCATCTGCACCGCGACTCGCAAATGACTTTCTGCTGCCAAAATAATAAACAGCTTAGAGTTTAAGTGTCTTCTGTCTCTCTCCCTTGGATCGCTCACAGGTATCATTTTGCCATGTTTTTGTCTTGCTTGGCGTTTCCAACTGTGACGCTTACTGATGCCAGTCATCCTGTCTTTGTGTTTTTTGTTTTTCCTGAATTAATGTTTTGAAAAATGTAACTTTTGTTTTTTCGTTGTGGTTTCATTGTGTGATTTTCCTAATCTTAGTTTGTGTGATCATATTAGTGGTTTCCCCCTTAATGACAACAGTGATTACATGTTATATTTGTCCATCTATTCCAATGCCTAACAGTGTGGTTGAGGTTCTGGAGAAACATGGTCTACAGAAGCCCATCTCGTATGTGAAAAACAGCCAGAACAATGACGAGGAAGCCCACCAGCTAATGGTCAAACTGTGTCGTCACACCGGCCGCAAGTATGAGCTTTGAAAAGTACACATGTATGAATAGACACATAGAAATAAATGCCACAAACATGCTGAACGTTTGTGTGTGTCCAGAAACCCTCCAGTGAGTGAGAATATGTGGAGAGTTCTACTACAGGACCTGCTGGATATGCAGCAGAACGTTTACACTTGCCTAAAACCAGAGACGTGCCATCAGGTAAAACACTTCAGCAATATTGGGAAGATTTGTGTTGGCAAGGTGCATCCAGTATTCACTCTGATTTTAATTGGGATTCTAATTTTAGCTAGAGACAGGTGGATCTCACTGAGGAACCAAAGACACTTTTTATATTTATTTATTTCACTCCAGTTGAGTTCATAATTTTCAAAACTGACATCAGGCTGTACTGTGGAAAACTTGAAATTAGCTAGCTAGTGTGATCACGATCTCATAACAAAAAGTTTTATTGTGGGTTTTGTAAACTTTTTGGCAAAGAATATTCACTTCAGCTGGCTAATGGGATGAACGCTTGTTTAGAGCAGTTCCTCATTAGCGTTATCTTGTTGTCCATTATTTATATACAGTTTTATTCAAAACACGCATTATCCATAGGTTGTTAGGACTTGTACTAACATTAAACGTGTAATTAAATGTGTTAATGTGCCTGCATTTTCATTTTGTGCCTTCGGTGACACTGTGGTCTATAATTCACACATTAAGCTGCATGTTACCGCTCTCAGGGAGAGTTCAGATAAAATACTAGAGTGCTACAATGTTACAACTTTTGTTCGGTTAAACGCTGCCTCTCCCTGCATAATATCTCTCCTCCTCCCTGACCGCTGCAGGTTTTTGTCGAGTCCCTGCTGTGCTCCAGCCGAGTGGAGAACATACGCCTGGCAGGACAGCTCATGCACTGCTCCAAGGTACATTAAATAAGACGCTCCTTCGCAGAATTACACTCCAGCTTCACCCTGGGTTGTCCGAATATTAAACTGCTTATTAATTTAATTAATTAATTTCGCTGTCTCACTAATCCCCACATTTCGTATTAATGTTTCCAGGTCAGTCAGGATGTTCCTGTCAGCTTGTCTTTTCGGGGTAAAGGTTATGCTCTGAAGGTGGCCTATGACAACAGCGTGGAATTAGTGCTGGCTGCTGCCAGGGAGTACTTCAACTCATCCAAATTGCTAACAGACCCCTGCATGGGGCTGGCCAGGTGAGCAGGAAAAGAGAGAGTATTTCCTTTCCCCAGTTCTTTATCTTTAAGGTATTAAGGTAAATTAATTTCAAAACTTGTACAGTAACTACCAAAAAGAAGAAGTGTTTATTTGACACAATGTTTGCTTCTGTGTAGGTAGGTGAATGTTATTGCACTTCTATGGCACTTATGACCAGGAACAAAATAATGGTGTCTCATTATAATTTTTCACCTACTACATGAACTGTATACACAGTGCCATGAGTTTTTGTCCCCTAATGATTTCTTAGGTTTTAGCTTATTTGTCACTCTTGCACGCTTTGGATCCTCAAACAAGTAAAATTAGACAAATATAACTCGAGTAAATAGAAGATGCATTTAAATGATGATTTCATGTGTAGGGAAAAAAGATATACGAAAACAACCAGTTATTATTTTTATGGGGAAATTAGCATTTTCTCAATTAATAAATAATTCAAATTATCCTTTAAAAAAACAGTTTTTATTTAAACAGGCTATATTTCTCCAATATTAAAACTGATTGATGATCTCAAACGTTTAAGTGCAAAAACCTAATAAATTAGCAAGGGCCCAATACTTTTTACAGCAGTGTATGTATGTGCATGTGTGTGTGTTGCTGGCCTCTGATCTCAGAGGGGGGCCGGTGGGTGTCTAACCTTGCCGTCTGTTCCTAGTGGGGAATTGGGACAGTAATTGGGTCGTCATTCATTTATAGGAACTAATACAAAGACCCCCTCCACACGTTTGGACATCACCATCAATTGTAACACTTCCACTGTGTGTGCATGTAAATCTGTGCACGTGTGCGTTATTTGGGTGAGGGTGTTGGATAAAACATGGTGTGTTAAATGTCTGTGGTGCTTTGAAATTAATAGTCCACACATACTGGCTGCCCACCAACTAATGGTCAGACTGTGTCCTTTAGATTAAAATAACTGTTCCACAGACACACATTTTACCCTGTGTGCTAAATAAGACACGCACTAGGACAGTTAAACAAACTACACCTGACTTTGCCCTAAACAAGTGTGGTCAGTAGCAACGGGCAGAAGGACAAAGAGACTCGACTTAAAATAACATGGGGATCCCCTGAAACCGATAAAAATCTTTGCATCATAATTTTCTGGGAATAAACACACAGAAAGATAAAGAAAGAAAAGAACAAACATGATAAAACAGATTAGTACATGAATGAATTTACATATATATATATATATATATATATATATATATATATATATATATATATATATATATATATATATATATATATATATATATATATATATATATATATATATATATATATATATATATAAATATAAAAATAAATATTTGTAATTATGCAAAATATAAAAAAGGGTATCCTTTGCAGTGATAAAACAACAAAGAAATTTAGCTGCTAGCATTGGCAGAGCAACGAGCAGTTTAGAAGGGCACAGTCACCATGGTAACTTGAGCCGATCAGGGTGCAGACGGCTAAGTGATGCAGTTTTTCGGACAACTTTTACGAAGGAGACCCCGAGTCTATAGACTGAATTAGTTTTTTGTTTTTAAAATCTTCTTTATTTCAGTTTTATTTATATATATTTTATTTATATAGCACTAAACCACAGCGATAGCCACCTCAGAGTGCTTTATATTTGTAAGGTAAAGACTCAAGAATAATTGAGAGAAAACCCCAACAATCAGACAGCCCCTTATAAGCAAGCACTTGGCGAAAGTGGGGAGGAAAAACTCACTTTTAACACAAAGAGACGGGGAAGGTCAGGGTGAAGGGAGGGAGACAGGACAAAGTAGTGTGGAAGAATAATATTAACTATTGATTAAACAGAGAATGGTGTCTGAACACACAGGGACTGTAAAAAGGTGAATGAATTGGATATTACGTAATTGCAGGAAAGACGTCCTACATATTTGTTTAATATGTACATTGAAAGGCATATCCATCCAGAGTAAATATCTGGTTAGACACCATGTTAGGGCTGAGTACAATATTTCCACTAAGTGACCATCATAGTGACCCGAATGCTTTTTAGCATTAATATTTGCTGTTGAGGCTGCGTAATCTAAATACAAAGTAAGTGAAACATTACTTAACACTAACCTGCCACATTTAAAACTGGTTTGATCTAAATTTGATCAGTATGGTCGGTCAGCTTCGCTTGAGGTAAACACTTTTTGATCTTCTTCAAAAGAAATGTGAGCCTTCATGAGCAGGACTCACTGTGGTCATCTGAGGGTATCCCTGCTCCTTTTTTTGCAGGGCTTATGAAAGTTATTCAGCTGTTATTAGCTGGCTTAATTTGGAAAAAAAAAATCATCCTTTACTCAGAGTGCTTTTAATGCCTTTGAACACTGTTTACTTTTTATTACTATCATTTTCTGTTTCCTTACAAGGACTTTGATGACATTTCTAATATGTGCCTCACAGCAAGAAGATTAGGGCTTGAATCCAGCAGCCGGCTGGAGCTTTTTATCTGTGAGGGACGCGTTCTCCGGTGTCATTGAGGGTTCTCTCCAGATACTCCCATGGTCCAAAGACATGTGCATTAAGTTAATTTGTGATTCCAGATTGTCCATAGGTGTGAATGTGAGTGTAAAGGGCTCTGTGACCGACCGGCATCTTGTCCTGCTAAGCAGCAGAAAATGCATGGACAGACTAAAAAGAAAAACAAGTGTTAGTGTTGGGTGTTAAAAGTAAAGAAATCCTTTATTTTGGAAAGGATTTCTTGCTTCTTTTGCTTTTTTTAGCCCGTATATTACCAGCTTCAACGGTCTGAGCAGTTACCATACTGCTTTTGTCTTTTAAAAGTGAAAGCTTTTTCCTTATCATCCACTAATTATATTAGTTTAGCATTTTTGAAAGATTCTCTTTAATATTTCCATTTCCTGTGTATTTTTGCTTCCCATCTCCTGTTTAATAAATGTGTTTATTTTTCTATGTTGTTCTTTTTCCCAATCTGCTTATAAACTGCTTCCTGTAACACATTAAGTGTTACTTCTTCGTTGTCATTGTTCCAGAGGTAACTTCTAATAGCTTGTTGAATTTTTTCCCTAAATCTTATATCCTCTAATTAGGATTTCTTTAATCTCCATAAATCATTACATCTCCTTGTTTTCATATTACTGGAGCATGATCCTTAAGTCGTACTACTTAAATAAGCTTAATTTAATGGAGTTATGTTGCAATTTTTGTGAAAACATGCAGCTCAAAATGCTTCATATTGCAAGAATAAAACAACACAAAGAAGAAGGTGTATTTGTATGATCCCACAACTGTTATCATGACTGTGCCAAGAAGGACTGGCTGTGAAAAGAAATAAATGAGGAATGGCAGTTGAAACCTGTCACGTTATAGTCTGCATACATCAAAGTTTGATGATGTATCAAAGTTTATTAAATGGGAAGTCCCCAGTCTGCAGACACTTTTGTGTTTTGTCGTTGTATGTTCCTTACTTTTTACCTCATCAGCCATAAAAGGCTGATGAGGTATTGTTGTCATCCTGCCGGGCGGGCGGACAGCGTGGACACCCGAGTTTTTAAATTGGATAACTCGAGACCAATGCGACATAGGACTTTGAAATTCTACTCCATCTACTAAAAATCTCAAACCATTTTGAGTCCCGGTAACCTTGACATCAAGGTCAGATGAAGATGTAAAGTTTTCTGAAAAATCTTGTGAATGTGATAAATGAAGAATGTAGTCACCTGGGGTTTTTTTTTTTAAATTGATGGCATACGTTTAGCTACTAAAAAACTGAAACAAGTTTGAATCTCAGTGATCTTGAACTCAGGGTCGAGGTTAGAGGTCAACTTTTCTGAAAATCAATTAGAATTTTCAAATGTATACCATGGGTGCATCTAGGCTAGTGGATCTAATGTATCTAGGTAAAACTGTACTGGTGGCTGCCAGTGTTTTCTCCTGTAGCTCAGGAGCAGGTCATCTACTAATTGGGAGATTGGTGGCTGCTGGAGTCTGAATGCCATATATGTTAGATAGAAATCACCTATGCAGAAAAAAGGCGTAGCAAAAATGCTTGTGTGAGTAGATGTGAATGTATGAATGGTATGGATGTATAAAGCACTTTTAATGGTTGCTACTCATGCTGAGTAGAAAAGCGCTGTATAGGAGCCAGTCCATTCACCATTTACCTTCTCTTTCCCCTCAACCCTTAAGCGGGGATTGCTGCCTCTCCATGAGCCTGGCTCTGCTGGTTCTGCTGGAAGCCTCTTCCTGTTAAAAGGAAGTTCTGCCTTCACCAAGTGCTGCTGATAGGAAATTGCCTGATTGTCTCTTTAAGATTGTGGGGTCTTTACCCTACAATTCGTAGGGTCTTGATAGGACTTGATGCTTAAGTTGTTAAAACATCTTAGTGAGGAAAAAGAAAGGAGGGAGATAAGGCAGATGTAGGCCCAGCAGGGATGATTTTGATCCTTTTTGTTGCTGGTTGTTTCTGTCGTACGTGTGAAAGCTCCTCTCACAAGTCCTCGTGTGAGTAGGAAAGAACCTGAGTGTATATGACACAGAAATGTTGGAAGATAAATGGGGAAAAAAACCAGGATGTCAGTACACTTCTGTTTGATGTTCTGGTGCAAATGAAGGGCAAGGTCTGTGCTGCTGTGCTCCATTGATAACTTCTTTGCAAACTTGTGTTCTCGTGTGTCTGTTTAGCACAGAGTAGTTAATCTGGAAATCACAGTGTACATGCTGCAAAGCACATCATGACTCTTGAAAGCGAAATAGATAATTTTTTTTTTCCACTGATGTCTTTTCTAAGGCTGTGTCAATACACAAACACACTCACACACGCTCGCCTGGAGATACTTCACAGCACGAGTACATAATCAGTATGCCGTCTTTCTGTCTCTCATTCGCCCATCCACAGCCCTTTCCTCTGCTCTCATCCATGCCAGGACAAACCTCTTGTTCCTGGCAAGAACAGCAGCCATGCTCAAAGAGTGGGGAGCTGCGTGTGGAGTGCTTTCCAGAGTGTGTGTGTGCGCGCGCGTGTGTGTGTGTACTCTACTCAACAGTTTTGAGTCAGTGTGTTTTTAAGAAGTAGAGGTTGCATTTCTCATTACACTTACAAGGATTATGAGACATTTCTGTCAGTTGTCTTTGTTTACCCACCACGAGAGTAAAACACTCTTGAGCGAACACACATCCCAAGGACAAGTTCCCTCGTCTCCGCTCAACTGGTGCTGACGTCAGAACTCTTAAGCTGCAATTTTATCTGGGATTTGTGCTATTTGCAAATTAATCATTTTGCTTTTTTCTTCCTCTTTCACTCGCTGGTATATTTTACTTTGCTCTGTATACACTTGCAGGCACACACAATTTGCGCATTCAGTGTTATATATGCGGCATGATGTGCTACATAATCCTATTAAGGGTAATGAGTGCCGCTCGCGTTTCAAGAGAAAACTGTTCTATTGTAGATCTGTCAAATTAGTCTAGACTTTGTATTTAAATCCATTTGAAAAGTGTCGCCATGTTTCTCATCATGATGTTGAAACTTCACAGACTTCAGGCTAGATAATCGCTTTTTTTCTACAGCTCTGAAATGTGTACCAATTTAAGTAAAGCCCCTTTAGTTCTTCCCACTCATTTTATCAAGCGGTAAGTTATGTTTTGCAACAGTTTTCTGCAATGCTGTTAGATTAAATGGACCGAAGGTAACTACATCACTTTTTAGGTGCATCAGCTTTTCACTGAATTTTCACTTTCTGTGCTTAGAAAAGTTAAGTTTCTGTACTCCTAAAATTCAGACTTCCTCTTTGTGTCACAAGGTCATATGATTGGGTAGCAATGGAACAAATTATTAGTCATTCCCTGCTGTTTTAACTGCTTATTATCTTCATCAGGGGGTGTCTCCAGCTGATCACAGACTGTCCTCCATCCATCCAAGAGGAACTGGACCTCATCAACGCCCTCAGCCAGCTGGAAGACTTCAACGTCAGCATTCTGCCCCTGCAAGGTAGCATGAAGCGTTTGTCTGTCTGGGAAGCTGGGAGATTTCAAATGTGCGCTTTTGTGTGTATCTGAATGTGTTGTCGGTGCGTTTCAAATGGTTAGACATTCAAATGTTCTCATAGACGATTAAAGCACACCGTTCCCCACCTCCATCGCCTCGGCTCACTGTCCAGCCTGTCTCCCTCCCTGCTGTCACGTCACGTTCTCCGTTCCTCCATATGTTGCTGTTTCTTGTCACTGTATCAAAATATATTGTTATTTATGGATCGACTGTTGAGCAAACAACATCTGGCCAATGGCCTAATTAGGAATGAAGTGTTTAGTTTGGACGTGTGCGCTCTGTCTTACACACACACACACACACACACACACACACACACACACACAATGTTTTATCCTTCAGCTGTAAAGCTGACCAATCTATATTCACCTCCATGTTCTTGCTTTCGTTCTTTTCTGGCACCCTACATCTGTGGTTCCAGGCTTGCCTCCCTTCTAAAGAAAACCTTGGCGCCAAAATAAACCAGCTTGGCCCCTCATCGCCTCACCTTTACAGCGAAGTGTTGTTTGCCCCCAAGGCCTCCGTGCTCTCCCTCCTTTGCCCCCATCAAATCGAGCTGCCAGTATAAAACCACTGTGACAGAGAGAGCCATAAATTGCACGGTCTCTCGTTCCTTCCCTCCCTCTCTTGCTCTCCGTCCCTCTCACCTTCTTTCCTCTCTTTACATTCATCACTTACCTCTGGGGTTTTCTTTCTTTTTCCTAGCTCCCTACTTCCTTCTCTTCTTCTTTTCACTGCTTGCTTAACGTGAAGGGCAGAGGGCAGAGCTTTGGAAGAATATGAAAGAAAAACAGTGGAAAAAAGAATGAAGCACTGCAATGGAGAAAAACAGAAACTGTTGTAAAAGAAAATGTGAAAATCTTGTTTTATTGTGACACATGCATGCATTAATTATTATGTCTTAGGTCAATATCAGTGCTTAGGGGAACATTGAATTCATGGCTTTGAATCAAGGTCATACTGAAAAGAACAGTTTTGTTTTCTCCTCAAAGTAATAGCTCTACTCTAAGTTCCCGTTCTCACAGATAAACATGCACAAATATGAAGTCGGAAGGATTTGAACATAGGTAATCCATCTTAGGCTGTCCCCTGCAGCCCTCCTATAGAGCCTAAGGCGATGCTTCATATAAACCACCCTACCCACAATTCCCTCTAGGCCTCGCCCAAAGTCATTCAAAGCCATAAAGATCCTCAGCAGGGTGCACAGAGGCCTGCAGAGGCTCTAAAGATGGCATTTCTCAGGGTTTCAATACAACTTTAAAGAAAAATGGAAATGCATCTGAAAATGTTTGAGGTGGTTTTTTTGAAAAGCACAAACTCCCTACTGTCCTGCGGATGATATGTGCTGCAGGTTGTTATCAGTGAAAAATGATGTCAAACAATATGCAATGAGTATGAAATATCTAAGACTGGAGACTGATTGTGAAAGATCAAAGGCTTGCCTTGTTGTAGTTTCTAAATCTCTCGCAGATTGGACTACATGGAGATCCCAAACTTAAACTGTAAATAATATACTTGGAGTATGAAGTTTGTTTTAGTTTCTGTGCCACATGCAGCCCAATTGGATCTCGAGTGATATTACAGCATTAATAAAAAAAAATGTTCACTTTCTTTTAGTGTAAAGAAGTACATTCTGGAAACGTTCACACTTAATGAACCATCCATTTACAAAATGGATGATGAACAGCCTCGGATATCTTAAGAAAAAAATAAGAGCAATTTCCACAATATGTCTCAGTTTTTACACAGTCATACTCATTGGAATGAAATACTACTGTCATAAATCAAAGAAATGTGTCTGCACGGCTCCGCGGCTTAACCATCTACTCTACACAGTGGTGTGGCACACAGGTAGTGTGTGTGACAGGGACAAGGCTGTGACACTTAATGATTCAGACACAGGACTCTCATTCATTTAAAGGACGTATTTGGGATATATTCTAATTATTCTTATGACCTACAACACAATGCTTCCTAATGTACAACATATTGAAAAGTTCTACAGTTAATCAAATAACTAAGACCACCCTCATGCTTTTTTTTTTTTTTCAAATGCTTCAACTATCTCATGGTCTGATAGATGCTTCAGAGAACCCCTTTAATATTAAAACCACTCAAAATGCCTTATGAAAGATAATATTTTAGCACTGGCATGTGAATGACTGCTGTATACTCATGTTTTAAAGTACACACAATATTTTTGTCCAATTTTGGTTTGTTATATAGTTTTTTCTTTTGTTTTTGTTTTTTAAATTCTGAAGTGGCTGCATCCAACAATTACTGCCATATTTGTTAACTATGTGTTCAATTTTCAGTATAACAGGGAAAAATCGTCCCATAGGAGAAGACAAACACAGTTTTGTTTTGTTTTTTGGACACTTGAATTTGTCATTGGTCCCACATGGATGAATTACATTAATCTGTTATTCTTTGAAGCTTACTTTGCTGTTTTTTTTTAAATTACTATTCAACACGTACCACATACAATTTTAATACTGACTAGATACATGGAAATTTTGACACATCCACGCCCTAATTTTAATAATATTTAATTATGCAGAATAAGTCAGCAGTATCCACCAGTCTATCACTGAACTAGGGCTGGGCTACATGCGTATGAATTATACAGCATTATATTATTTTTCTTGACATCTTGACATCTGCTGCTTTATCATTCACTGTTCATAATTTCCTATCACTTGGTCATCAGCCTTTACTTGTTCCAGATTGAATATAGTAATTAGCAAAACAAGTCTGAAACCCATCCCCGCTGTCTTCCGTGTTCCCTCCAGTGCGACTGCGATCAGACCGTCTGTCTCTCGTAGAGGAGTGCATCGCCCACTGCTCCACAGCTTACAAGCAGTCCACCACTCTGCTCAATCTGGCCTCACTCCTCAGAGTTTCAGGTACTTGCAGACACGCATGCACACTCACACGTGATCAGGCACTCTAACTCTAAATTTTATCAAGCTAAAATGTGTTTGACTATAATTTTCAATAAACCAGATCGAGGCAGTTTTCCAGCATAAGAAAAATCCATCTTCATAAGAGGTTTATTTATGTGTGCTTATGGCTTGCAAGCACGCAAACACACAGTACTGTGCAAACGTTCTCAGCCAGGTCTACTATCTTTATATTTTGCTAACATGAAACAAAATTGTTTTGTATTTTTTAAGTGGTCCTGAGTAATTGTTCTCCATGATTTATGAGGAGCTTTCAGAGTTATTTTTTTGGACATGGGCTGCTTTTTCACTCATTTTTAGTGCAGTATTTGTACCTGATCATTTTCAGAGGAAAGTTTTTTTTGTTTGTTTGTTTGATAAGTCACTTAACAGTGATCCATTAATCATTGAAGCATAAAAAGGTGCCTCCCTCAAAGGATGAACCAGTGTTTTACAGACAACTTAGCGAAGAGCCCATTTCAAGTTGTATCTTTAGGCTATTTCTTTAGTTTAGTCAAAGATAACACAGTTTGACAGGTATAAAAATAGTCTTCTTTCACCAATAAGATGATTCCCAAAGAGTATTCATCAAAACCCTGACCTAGCTCAGTGTGGTGTGCCGTGGATCATTAGAAAATTTGAGGTAACTGGACAAGTGGACGAGAAAAGAAGAGTGGTAGGCCAAAAACACCCCACCAAGTGAGGAGTATCAGAGGTATGCCAAATTACAAAAGACATTGAAATGAAAGTCAGCTGTTTGATTAAGTGATGAATAATAATTTGACATTTTTAGTTAGTCGTTATGCGGGGAGGATGTCGGGGAGAGGTACTACAGTGAGTGTCTGGAGCCATCTGTAAAACATGGTGGAGACTCTAGCATGGTTTGGGTCTGCTGTGTTCTCACAATTTATGGAATTCTGAAAAGTGTCGTCAGATTTTGATCCACCGTGCAGTAAAATCTAGAAACCATCTGATTAGTACAGCTTTATTTGTCAGCATGACAATGATCCCAAACACACTGCCATTGTAGTAAAAGAATACCTGGATTAAAAAAACAACACAAAGCAATAAAAACACAATGCAACACTATCTGTTATGGATCGACTTACCTAGAGCAGAGCCCTCAACATTATTGAAGGTTGATGGTCAGTGTGGAATTATAAACAAAAGTCAGCCAACAGCCAAGAAAGAGCTTTGGGTGTTCTTTAAGAAGCCTGGAAAACTATTCCTGAAGACTGCTTGGAGAAAAAATTATAAATCTGTCTAACAGAGACGTTGTCGAAACAAATATTTACTTTCAAACTCGTTAGAATTGTATACACTCTGTTTTTGCCTTATATACTGCATTTACATCTATGTCTGTATATTTCAATAAACCACTGCTTCTATTCAACATTTTCCTGGCAAAGTAAAAAGAAATGAAGGGTTGCTCAAGAGTTTTGCAAAGCATTGTATGTATACTGAACGAGCAAACAGACTTACCTTGTGAGCTCTCAAAGCTGCCTTTTTTTTCTGCTGTCAGGCATTATGCAGTTTGACAGTAAGAGACAGATTCTGTACAAGGCCATAAGGTCTGTATGTCAGCATTTGAAACTTTGTCAAGAGGCCTGCTGCTGCCTTGGAAAGGCAGCCTATTTATACGTTTTAAGTTTACCTGAAGAAGTCTTGATTTTGTTTTGTGGTAATTTTGTCTCCAATGTAGTCTCAACAGTGCATTCACTGTTCAATGAGTTGTTTATGAGACTGGCACGACAGCTGATCTACAGAGACTCTGTTCTCTTTTTTTTAATCCCATTATACTGGAATTGGCTGCAGTTAGAGTGTGATCACAGAGAATTCTCAGTGAATAGCAGCTAAAAAGCTAACATAAATATTTATACCTTCTTATAGACGTGGCCAAATTTGTTTAGAAATTGGAATTTTGGTAAATGTAGTATTGACTGTATGCCTAAATTAAGATGAAACATGAATTTTTTTATTTTTTATGGTTTTTTATTTTTTATGATTTTTTATTTTTATCTATTTATTTATTTTTTTTTACAGGGTTAAAAAAAAGAAACTATTTTGCTAATATATGCTGATTGGTTGGTTAAAGATACATGACAGGACAAAATCCGTTTATGACACCCTTTTCTAAACTATAACTATGGGGAGGGCAATTAAGTCAAAACAGAAACCTAGTAGAATATGTAAGTGTGACAAGCAGCTAGTTGTGGAGGTTTAAGGTGACAGAAATGCTTCTCATTTGGTGCATGAAATCAAAAGGCCAAGTGGCTCAGAATGGTTTGTGGCCTGATACTTACAGAAGGTGTTCTGCTATAGTCAAAACCCTGAACATTCAGTTTAATTCATTTTTGCACAGTTTTATTTGTACGGCACCAGCTCACAACAGCAGTCACCTCAAAGCTTGTATAAGGTAAAACACCGAAAATACTAGAGAGAAAACCTCAGTAAATAGACACCTTATGATGAAGCACTTGGCGATGGTAGGAAGAAAGAACTCCATTTTATCAAAAAGAAAACTGCAGATAACTGTTTTTATATATCTGTTTTTTATATTAATAATTTTTGTTGTTTTTTATATATATATTATATCTATATATATATATATATATATATATATATATATATATATATATATATATATATATATATATATTTTTTTTTTATATCTCATGAACCCATTTTTAGGCTACAGTCTCATAGATCGTAGCCCTGGATCAACAGGCAAAACCCCCTGTGAAAGTGGAAGTTGCAAGATTGAGATTTCTACTTAAAACTTCTCTCCTTCTAAGATGTTCAGTTGTTGTGCCTGTCTTAGCTACTGTCTAGGCACCCCTTAGTCAGTCTCTTTGAAGCTGTTTATGGTCTCATGCTGGTTGAAAGTCTTGCAAAATATAAAAGCATTGATCTGTCTTTTAATGTTGACATAAACTTGTAGGGGGTATTCATCTTAATGACGTCTTTTTTACTTCAAAGTTGTCAGACTCATGTTTTGTAATTTGTAATATCTGCAAGACTTTGGCTATTATCCACATGATACTAATAGTAGAACTGAAGTTGTCGAAGAGCTATGCCTAAAGACTGAGCCAAAGGACAGACTTCAGTCCAATTATTTTGCATAACCTAGCACGTCTTTGACTGCTAATGAATGTGCAGTAGGTGCGAGAAAATGGGAAATGAAATGGAGTTTATTCTCAGTGCACATTGCAAATCCTTCCATGTGAAACGCAGCACTTAAAGCAACAAACTACAGTCACAAATCAAACAAGGTTAATGTACTACGTTTCAGCAAAGAGGTTTAATTTCCTTAAGATTTTCACTCTTCCTCTATACGTTCTCTCAAGTCGTCTGACTCTACACTGTCCTTCATCCCGTCATGTTTAAATTCCTCAGGAATTACCACGTTTACAGACTCTCGACTCGAAAAATCCTTGTGCAGTGTATTTGCAGTAATACCAAAAGCAATTTAATTCTTTATGTTTTTGTGGTATTTTTCATATCTCCTGCATGTTTGTCAGACCGCTGAGCTGTATTTTTAGCGAATGTGGCAACACGGTAATGGAATCCATTTTATGCACAAGATGTGACATGCCGACTTCAGTGCTTTCAAATCTTTTTTTTTTTTTCTTTCTTTTTTTGAAAGAGAACTACAAGAAAAAAACATGAATAGTAGAAGCTTGTATACTTTGACCATTTTAGTTCCAACCCCCACTTTTCCAATGCTGAAAAAGTGAAAACCAAGATGTCCTTTTTCTGCACAAACTGCACAAACTTTACCTCTGCCTCTGTGCCCGTGTTTACTGTTCATCTTTTAAGAATATAAGATAGACAGACACACAAAAAAGAGTCAGTCTTTCATGCTTCTTCCCTATTTTGTCTTCTGTCTCTTGGATTCATGGTCCTGTCGTTTCTCTCTGAGGCCTGTCACCAGCTAAAGGAAACCTGCTAACTGGTCTTGTGGCATTTCTGTGTCTTTGCTGCTCACATTCTGTCAGCAGGAAACCCTCGCTGTGTGGTTTCAGAAAGGGCGGAAAAAAAGAGGCAAAGGGAGATGAGAAGAGCAATAAACAAATTTTTAAATAAATAAATGCAGGAGGGAGGCTTTTGAAGGGTGCGTAGCTCTGGGGCTCTGTGGTGAATATTTAATGCAGGTATCACCAGCACGCCGGTTAAAAACCCTTAGGGTTCGGTTCCTGCCCCTGCAAAAAAGTGATCCATAAATCATTTCATTTTATGGCATAGAGGTGCAAACGTTGTTTATGTATGAAGTAATCGCTAATTATAATATTCCAAATGTAGCAAATTTTTCCGACTTGGGTAGATGATTGTTATAATCCACTGTAGGGTTAGATTAAACTACACACGCTCCGTTTTGTTCTCTTTCGCACATTTTCATTAGAGTCTTTGGTTGGACCATCAAGGACAGGTAAAGGTTTCAATTGGATTTCCAAGATGTCTGATTTTTAGATCAACTTGAAATAAATGCCAGGGAATGTTTTGATTTAAAGAAAAAAAAATGGTGGAAAAGAGCACAGGGTGAACAAAGATGTGCCGCCACACACATACACAAACCTTGTCTATATTGAGGTCTTGACAGCTTTTTGAAGATGCCATTTCACCAGTCACCCTGAAAATATTTGACAAACACCTCTTTCCCTTCACAGTAAACACAGCATTTCTGTCATCACACGCACACACGCATGCACGCACACACGCACAAACAAACAGCCACCGACCAATTCAGTGCCATCACATTTCTTCATCTCAACGCCAGTTCTTTGATCTTCAGCGCACAGGTTTATTCAGAAGTTGTTCCTGACCATGCCTCTTTTGATCGTCCCATCCTCTGCCTTTTGTTTATAGAGCTTACACACAGATCAAAGGTTGTCCTGAGCTGCCACATGAATGTTAACACCGCACTCAATCTCACGAACACTGAGATATCAAACTCTGATTTCCTTTTAGCGCGGTGGTAATTTTACTGTTATTTCGTACCCTGTTTTGGAGATGAACAGAAATGGCAATAATCTCATTTGTGGTAGACAATTATTATGTAGTCTCAAGCCCTGACTGCAGTGCGGCTAATATTTGAGGATATTCTTTTTTCAACCTAGAGCCTGTGTGTGAGTCTGCTCACAGAGGGAAATTTAATATGAAATTCATTGAGACAGATACTGTATTTAATATGCAGCCTTATGAGATTTGCGGTTTAGTTTTTGAATGTTGACATTTGTCAGGATTAAGAAAACAAATTCAAAAGACTTTTAAAAAAAAAATCCATTTGTACTCATTTAAATGAATATCTGTGTTTGCATGCCTAGGGGAAGATGAAGCAATGAGAAAAGGCAAAGTGCTGACCCTGCTTGCAGAGCAAGCTCTGCAATGTCTGGACTTCAAGGCGTCGTACATCCACTGTCAGGACCTCATGGCTGCAGGTAACTGTGAAGCTGTGCTCAGACCAGTAGAGGCTTTAGGGAAACTATAATATATGTGATATGTAAGTAGGATTTAAGTAAAATGACCACTGAAATATGAGAGAAATGTTTTACCTCATTGTTGATAACTGGTATCACTCTTAGACGGGGGCGTTAATTACTTTGCATGTTAAAACCTTACTAAAAAGAAGCCTTTTTTAATATTATTAAGCTTGTTACAACTCTCATGCAGTATAACAAGAACAGAAGAAGACTGACAGGCAATAGCATTTAGCAAAATCCATTGAGGTTGATGAACAATGGAAAAAGACAGAAGTCTTCAGAGAGAAAAGGGATTATTAATGATATTTAAATGATAACAATGGGCATTGACTGGCATCAAACGGGTGTCCTGGTTTTAAATACCTGGGTGGTGTATTGACTGTGATATCAAAGTATACTGACATCCAGTCAAATGAGCTACAGTGCTTAACAAATTTAAAGAAAGTATTAAAGTGCTTCCACATACAGGTGGATTAACCATTACAGACACATAAAAATGGTTTTGGTAATTACCAATGCTATTAATTTAATGGAGTTGTGTCATAAAACCTTTATTTGGTGGTGGTCTAAAAAATGGCTATAGGTTCAAACATTGGAAGTCAACTGAACTCCCACACTGCACACTCCCTCAGCATCTCTGAACAAAGCTGGTCCCACTTGCAGTTCTCGCATCAGAATATGAAAAATATTTTTATATATGAACGTCTTTAGGATCAACCACCTCCATCAGAGTTTTTGATGCCTCTGATGACACTACAAGTCAAATAAAAAGGTTTCAGTTGATTATTATTTCTGCCACAATCAGTCTTCTTTTGTTTATGCCATCTTAATTAGTTGTACTCAGGACACCTAAGTTTATGAATGCGATAACTCGAGAAAGAGACGATGTAGGAACTTTAAATTGATACCATAGGTGCATCTACTAAAAATCTTGGATGAGTTTGAATCTCTGTGGCCTTGACCTGAAGTTCAGAGTATGTTTTCTGAAAATCTTATAACGTCAGAACAAGGTAACTTAGGATTTTGAAATTTATACTGTAGGTGTGTCTGCTAGGGAGGCTAAGGGGTAGTGTACAAGGCCGCTATTTTCCTTTAAACTCCTGCTCTGACCACCTGTAACATGCACGATTTCACCACAGACCTTGCGCAGAGAGCAAACTTCTACTTTTAAACTGATCCAAGTTTAATGTGTGAAATCATAAGAGAGCTGGATTTCCAAGCATGTCCAGTTATCAAGTCTGAAGGCAGTGTGTTAAGCTAAGAGACAGAAAGGTCGAGCGATCATCATTTTTCTCAACACTGAGACAATGGGGGTGGGGATGTCTTGTTTGATGCTGTAATATTTTCCACCACAGAAAAATTAAGTCCAAGGGGGAAAAAAACAACTTAAATTTCACTGTGTTGTTCTACAGTCCTGAGTAATGGGAGAGTGCTTAGATGAGAAAAAAGGTGTCTTAGAGAGAGAGAGGGTGTAATCAGATAAGCAACAGTATTCTCTCTCTATGAACACAGCAGGAATAATTGAATCTGTTTGTAAAAACGAAGTCAAGGCGGTGTGTTGGTTTCTGGCTATGATGAAGCTGGAACAAATGTAGCTCAGCTGTTATAATGTTTCAGGCTGATATTTTCTTCAAGGAGAAGTGTGCAAAAGTAAAGATTTAAGTATTTGTTAATGTCCCAAGGGCTTTGAAAGTTACTCTTTCCTGGCTCGTTATACAGGGTGGGCCATTTATATGGATACACCGTAATAAAATGGGAATGTTTAGTGATATTAAAGTCCTGTTTGTGGCACATTAGTATATGTGAGGGGACAAACTCCTCAAGATGGGTGGTGATCATGGTGGCCATTTAGAAGTCGGCCATCTTGGATACAACTTTTGTTTTTTCAATAGGAAGAGGACCATGTGACACATCAAAGTTAATGGTAATGTCACAAGAAAAACAATGGTGTGCTTCGTTTCAATGCAACTTTATTCTTTCATGAGTTATTCACAAGTTTCTGACCACTTATAAAATGTGTCCAATGTGCGGCTCATTGTGTTGGATTGTCAATGCAACCCTCTTCTCCCACTCTTCACACACTGATAGCAACACCGCCATTCAGCTGGCCCACGACGACCAATCCACTTTCCAGGAAACTGTTCATCTAGGAATGCTCGGACCTGGCACCCATAATGTGGTGGTGCACCATCTTGCTGGAAAAACTCAGGGAACGTGCCAGCTTCAGTGCATACAGAGGGAAACACATCATCATGTAGCAATTTCAAATATCCAGTGGCCTTGAGGTTTCCATTGATGAAGAATGGACCCACTATCGTTGTACCCCATGTACCACACCAAACCCTCACTTTTGTTGTTCCAACAGTCTTGGAGGGATCCATCCAATGTGGGTTAGTGTCAGACCAATAGTGGTGGTTTTGTTTGTTAACTTCACCATTCACATAAAAGTTTGCCTCATCACTGAACAAAATCTTCTGCGTGAACTGAGGGTCCTGTTCCAATTTTCGTTTTGCCCATTCTGCAAATTCTGTGCGCTGATCTGGGTCATCCTCATTGAGATGCTGCAGTAGCTGGAGTTTGTAAGGGTGCCATTTGTGAGTAGCTAATATCTGCAGAAGGAATGTTCGACTAATGCCACTCTCCAGTCACATGCGGCAAGTGCTACGCTGTGGGCTCTTGCTGAATGAAGCTAGGACAGCCACTGATGTTTCTTAATCAGTGACAGTTTTCTTGCGTCCAAATTTTGGCAAATCCAACACTGAACCACTTTCACGAAACTTAGCAAGCAGTTTGCTAACTGTAGCATGAGAGATGGGTGGTCTCGTAGGGTATCTTGCATTGAAATCTGCTGCAATGACCTGGTTACTGCGTTCACCAGATATCAACACAATTTCCATCCGCTCCTCACGTGTTAACCTCTTTGACATGTCAATGGCTGTGAACAAAGAGAGACTTGTGAATAACTCATGAAAGAATAAAGTTACGTTGAAACCAAGCACACCATTGTTTTTCTTGTGACATTACCAATAAGTTTGATGTGTCACATGGCCCTCTTCCTATTGAAAAAACAAAAGTTGTATCCAAGATGGCCGACTTCTAAATGGCCACCATGGTCACCACCCATCTTGAGGAGTTTGTCCCCTCACATATACTAATGTGCCACAAACAGGACTTTAATATCACCAACCATTCCCATGTTATTACGGTGTATCCATATAAATGGCCCACCCTGTACTTTTTAGATTCTGTTCTTTGCTTTAATGTTCTGGATATTCGCGGATTATTTTACAATATGCATTTTGTGTTTGATGCTTTGTCATTATGTCTTGATTGGACTTGATCTTGTAGTTACATTCTCTTTTTGTTTCCCTCCAGGTTACAGTCCAGCATGGGAGGTGTGCAGTCTGCTCGGTCAATGTGACGGTTATGGAGACCTGGAGGCCCGGCAAGAACTGTTAGCCTTCTCTCTCACACACTGCCCCCCTGACAGCATCCACGGCCTCCTGGCCGCCTCCAGTGACCTACAAACTCAGGTAAACCAGTCAGGCGGTTTATTAACAGCATTGTTATATCGTTTTCATGTTTGGCTGCTGCTGTCATTTTGTTTGCCCTTTCATGTGTGTCCAAAATGAAAATGGTTTGTATAGTGAGCTTTTGAAGCAAATACGTGCAAGAAGAGAATTTGTGATGGTGGGAAAGTTGAAGGCTTCCAAGAATGAAAATTGAAATAACCAGTGGTAGAGCAAAGTGGGCGCATATGACAGTAGTGAGACACTACAGCTGCTAATGGGAGTGAAGGGGGAAATATACAAGAGGGTTACGAGCAAACCACAGGTTGGTTGTCCAGTATTAACAAGCAGTTACTGTAGCAACAAAAATATGAGAACAAGTCCTTTAATTTATATATGGGGCTGGATATACGTTAGCATAAGCATAGCATAAGCTGAACAGACATCTTTTTAAGATTTAGGTAAGATGTGTGAGTAGCTTTTCAAACGCGTTCAGAGGAATATCGTTGCCATTACTACTAAAAGAATTTACTGTTGACTTCATGTGTTTGTGCCTTTAAAGGGGGCTTTGCTATGGTGACAAAGCAGGTAGAGGTGATACGTAAACACATTTTTTGTATTAGCCAGTTTAAAAAAAGACGTTTGATAGAACCAGCAGTAAAATTAGGACTGCTAAGGAAGTTTTTAAATGATCAATGTAGACAACAATAAAAGTGCCTCCCAAGCCTGTGAGTCAAGGACCTTTAAGATAAATAAGATAATTAGACCTTAGTATACATATACGGTATACAAACGTTAAATCACCAATCACATGGAAGCAACTCTGTGCTTTTAGTCATGTAGACACGGTCATGACTTCTTGAAGTCCAAACAGAGCGTCAGAATGAGGGAAGATGATTTAAGTGACTTTGAATGTGGCATGGTTGTTGGTTGGTCTGAGTGTTTCAGAAACTGCTGATCTACTGGGATTTACAAAGAATGGTCTGAAAAAGAGAAAATATTCAGTGAGCAGCAGTGCTGTGACAAAAATACCTTGTTTGTGCCAGAGATGAGAGGAGAATGGCCAGACTTGATAGGAAGGCCAACAGTAACTCACTGTACCACTGGTTACAACCAAGGGATCCAGAAGAACGGATCTCTGAACGGACAACACGCCAAAGATGGGCTACAACAACAGAAGAGCATTACAGGTGTCACTCCTGTCAGCTAGGAACAGGAAAGAGAGGCTACAATTTGCACAGCTCACCAAAATAGAACAACAGAAGATTGGAAAAAGATTGCCTGGTCTATTGTGCTGCAACATTCAGATAGGAGGATCAGAATTTGGGTAACTGACAAGAAAGCATGGATCCATCCTGCCTTATATTTTTGGCATACTTCTTGACTTTTTAGTCTGAACACGCTTATCCCTTTATGACTACAGTGTACCAGTCTTATAGTTACTTTCCGCATGACAGCACACCATGTTGAAAAGCTTAAATCATCTCAAATATGGAGGAAACCGAATTTGTTATTTCTGGCAAAATAGCTCTAATCTCTTGTTTTCCTCCTCCCTCTATCCTGCAGGTGTTGTACCAGGCTGTTAACTATCAAATGGAGCCTGTAAATACAGAGACCGGACGAGAAGTTGACGAGACAGACTCTTTAAAGGTAAATGTAATTTTTTTCCTTACAACCCCCTCATTCTGTTTTCCATCACATGCATGTTCTTGTTTGAACTGCCTCCTCTATCCCTGTGTGGGTTTGTTTCTGTCCTGTTCAGTTTGTGTGTTTTCCTGCCGCTCCATATTTGATGAGGTGTAAATCTAGTGTTACGGTCCTCAGCTCCCTTGTTTTATTTATGCCTTCCTTTCTCCTCCCCTTCAGCACTGCCAGCTTTATGATGCCTTGAGTGGGTGTTAATGTTTCATGACTTGCATTTCATCCCCCTTTGTGTGCAAATAGGTGCTCATTTGAAGCTGTCTGTTATCATTTTATTATTGTATTGATGTCCCTCACTTGTATATGTTTAAGCTGCCCAAATGTGTTCTGTGTGTGCACCGTGGGCATGTATTTATGCAGCTTTCGGTGTAGGTGTATGTACTGAATAGCTGGTTTTTATTATATCTTTTTATCATGCGTATATGTTTTCTTCATTTCATGCTCTTACCCTTAATCCCTTGCTAAATAAAGTATTGATGAAAGGCACTAAATGATTTGGCTCCAGCCCACTGGATCTCCCAAGATGGCTTTGTAAAGATTTTCAAATGTATAGAAAACAGCACTTTATTGAATTTTGTGGTGTACTTATTAATGTACATTACATTGCAAAAGGATTGCAACTTTCATTTCCAAATATTAAATGTTAAAGATTTTTGTGGAAGAGGAAGCTCTCAGAGAAGATTAATAACTAAATACTGACGCTGCTTTGAGAGGGGTAGTTCAGAAGACCAACAGAACACAAATACCACAATTGTGACTTAACTGTGACAGCTTCTTTGACTACCTTACTCTGTTCAAAGTCAACAAAATAGACCACTTCTGAAGCACTCTATCTATATCTGAAAAATGTGGGTTAGGTGGCAGATGCTCCGTTTCACCAGCTAATAAAAAGTGGAGATACTAAGAAGTCCAAAACAGTTTTGTTTGGTTTCTATAAGCATGGAAGGATATAGAAAGGCTGGGATATGGAAGCAAATTAGGACAAAATATTCTTTTGATCATAATTTTGACTGTAGAAATCTGAAGGAAAAATAAGTCAGAAACCCAGGACAAACATAATTCAAGCGTTATTTTCACAGTTCTGTTGAGTGTTTAGCCAACATAAAACTTCTAATCTTGAGCTAAAATTAGCCAGCACTGATCTTCAGCCCATACAGTGGTGTGGCTCTAAGATATATACTAGGTGTGTTTCGAGTGGATTGTCTCATCTAACTCTGTGTTAGATGAGATAAATTCTGTTGCTTTAAGAAGGAAGCTTTTGCTTTGTCAAGGAGCGAATCACTGAATAATATTTTTAATTCAGTTGTATAATCTTAGTGACGAAAGTATTAGTGACAGAAATACTTGTTGTATTATGAATCTGTTCTACATCTGTGTAGAATTTTCCTCTGCCTGTGTGACTTTTGGAAAGTTTTCTGAACAAACACAATACAGAATGTGTGTTTCAGAACCAGAAGGGCCCTGCTTGAATGCATATTGTAATTCCTCTATGCACTACATAAATAAACCAGTAAAAGAAAAAGAGCCCTGCACTTATTAAAATGGCTTCTCAGAAGTACCTAATAAAAAATAGAATACAATATTCATGGGTCTAATCTAGCAGTGCCGATCGAGCGATGCTGTGTTTTTATTTACAAAAAGGAGGTGTTGTATGCTGCACACTGTTCTCAAACTGTAAAGCCCCTTGTCGTGGGTACTTCTACAAAGGCTCCAGAGTGACACAGTAGAATATGTTTGCCATTAATTTTTCTTCTCTTTCTTTCTCTTCAGCCCCAACCTCGTGTGGGCTCCTCTGTGGGGACAGCAGGAGACCTCCTGCACAGGACTACAGCGAAGACCATGGAAGTCCTGACTACTACAGGACTGAATACCAAGGCTGTTTTGACTGCAGTCAGTGACCACCGCTGGTGGAAGGACTCACTCAATTACCTCCGGCCGCTGCATGTAAGAATCCATTGACTGTGTTGTTTTATTAATTCTTCGCTGCAGATGAAGATTTTTTTTGTAAAGTTCTTAATGGGTGCACTTACCACCTTGTAGGTTTAAAAAGTACAGTTTCTATGCATTTTACTGATATAAATGTATTTATATTCTGTGTAATAATCATGATCAATTAGCCAGCAACAGCGTAGCAGCGGTTATGGATGTATCCGCCTTGTTTTTAACTCTACAGACTAATGGGCTGCATAGACAGATCTCATGTCTGTCTGCACTCCCATACCTCACATACTTTTGCTCGCAGACTTCAAAAATAACCAATCAAGAGCTCATCTCCTGCATAATTAATTGGCCCTCCTGTTGAATATTTCAATATCTGGTGGCTGCACGGGCCCGACGGTCGCCCGGGTGGAGATTGATGGCGTCTCTGGTGTTGGCAGCAATTGGGAGGGGTGATCGTGATTGCGGCTTTCTAAAGAAAGAGGAAAAATTGCATGGATGTTAGCTGTGGGACAGGGAAAAAATATGACAGTGTTGAGGGCATGTTGTGAAAGTTTAATGATGTTTTGATGGCTCCTCAGGGTCGTGGTTCAGGAGCCACTAGCCAGGAAGGGGCATGTGAGAACGCCAACTTGGAGCGTCAAGGCTGCAGCCCCTTTTATCAGGATCTCATTGAGGATCCCTATGTAGACACGGTGAGTGGCTTAAGACCAGTGTTTCTCGTAGCTCTTTGCTTCGTACATTCTTATCAACCTTCTTTCTTCTTATGTTTTGTTTTCTCACCCCAGGGCATCCTTTCAAATTACAGCAAAAACTGCATGAGTAGGCTTATGACTGGGCAATTAATTAGATTTTCTTGCTATGACTTATACATTCTTTAAAAAGCAGCGTTGAGACAAAATGAATATTGATTTCAGACTGAACAATTATAATGCCAAGTACTAACAGAAGGGACTTTGGACTACTGGTATGATGCTAAAAATAATCCAAAAGAAAAGAATGTCAACAGAAGGAATTATAGGGATACAAAAGAGTAAAAGTAAGAAAAGGAGTAGATTGACCTTTGTACCTGGGAAGTGGTTGCCTCTGGGCTATGACTGGGCTTTTTACTCAGAGACACAAATCATACGGAGAGCTGAAAGAGCGGATGGGAGGGGAAACGGAGAAGGCCGATACATCTCCTCTTATGACATTTTAATAGGCTTCTCCAAATCCCTTCCTTCACTTCATCGCCAGCATCCATCCATCTTCCATCATCCATCTACCAATAATTACTCCCCACATCCATCTGCCCATGAGCTGGCTGATCAATGGGATTAGTTTTTACCTTAACAGTTGCAATGAAGGGAGTGGGGATTGAGGAGAGACTGATTGAGAGAGAAAGAGAGACAAATGCAACGGGACTGAAAGATGGATAGAGACAGAGTGGCGAAGACAGACAGGACACACTCTGCGTTGAAGCGATAGCTCTGAGACCGAGCAAGAGCAGAAACTTTATTGTCCGCCACTCAGACACATGAGAAATAACTTGTATACAAGAAACCTATAAATGACTTTTCAAAAGGGCCTGGTTTTGAAACGCTTTACTTGGCTCTGAAGTTCATTTGTTCACTCAGTCTCTCATCTGTCTGACTCCTTGAGAATGAAGATATTCAGTCATCTTCATCATGTCTCGCTGTGCTTTTTCTAGTCTGCTCAGATATGGGGAGGGAGGGTTGCCTTAATATAAAGAAAAGTACTATATCACTCTTCCTTTGTCATTCTTTCTTTTAGAGTCAAGATGTGTATTCATTCTACAAAGAAGTGCCTGCAGAAAACTTTGCTGAGGTTTTGTTGAGGACTGGAAAACTGGCTGAGGCAAAAACTGAGGGAAAAACCCCGTTTCCTGCTACAGAAGGTAAACATGTGGCCTACATAGACATAGATTTTCTAGTAACGGGTTGGACCTACTTTTGCCTTCAATAAGCTGCTGGAAACAGAGATTTTGGTCCATATTGACGTGTTAGCATCACACAGTTGCTGCTGATTTGCTGGCAATACATCCTAAATGCCAATCTCCCATTCTACCACATCCCAAAGGTGTTCTACTGGATTGCAATGTGGTGACTGTGGAGGCCATTTGAGTAAAGTGAACTCATTATTATGTTCAAGAAACCAGTTTGAAATTATTTGAGCTTTGTGGCATGTTCTCCTCTAAGCAGCCATCAAATGATGTGTACACTGTCAGCAGCAATACTCAGGTAGCCTGTGGTGTTTACACAATGCTCAGTATCTATTAAGCATTTGGTGGCCCAAGGTGTGCCAAGAAAACATTCCCCACACTATTACACCATCACCAGCAGACGCCTGAACCGCTGATGTAGAAGACAGTGTTGTATATCTGACCTGTTCTTAGCTGACAAGAGTGGCTTCCAATGTGCTCCTCTGCTGTTGTAGCCCACCTGCTTCAAGGTTAAATGTGTTTTGCATTCAAAGATGGTCTCTTGGTTGTAACGAGTTGTTCTTTGTATTACTGTTTCCTTCCTGTCAGCTCAAAGAAGTCTAGCATCAACAAGGCATTTTCTCCGACGGAACTGCCGCTCACTGGACATTTTCTCTTTTTCGGATCATTCTCTGTGAACCCAGAGATGGTGGAAACTGCTGATCCCAGTAGATCAGTGTTTTCTCAAATACTCAGAGCAGCCCGCCTGGCCTTAACCACGCCATGTTCAAAGCCATTTAAATCACCTTTCTTCCCTGCTCTGATGCTCCGTATGAACTTCAGCAGGTTCTTTTCATCTTGTTTACATGCTTAAAAGCAGGGAGTTGCTTTCATGTGATTGGCTATTTAGGTATTTGTGTTAACAAGCAGTTGAGCAAAGTAGCCACTGAGTTTATACAACAAATATATTGCCATATAATAGTATGGTAAAGTCTGGAATTTGTTTCTTTATTGCCATTTCTTCTGGATGAAGTCTGTTTCCTGGGTCTTTCTCTTTCTTTGTCTTTGCCTGTTTTTCTGCTTCCTACACTGAGCACTATGTTTGAGTGCTTTAGCCAGGAAAGGGTTTCCAGGGGGAGTAGCCACAGTACTGAATCATTTTTATCTACGCACAATTTGTGGATGGCGGACTTCTCAATTATAAACTCTCATACAATTCCTGGTTTCCATTTTGCAAGAACTTTTTTTTGCATCAGCAGAAGCTTCTTTCTCCAACCCGAGCCTCTGATTTATTTTTGGTATTCAGGGTTTCTGACTTCTAATTTCATAACCAACCTTTAATAAAATTTATAACCTCACTGTTTGTTATTCTTGGTGTACTACAACTCAATTCTACTCCAGATTGGATTTTGGAATCAGGCTGAATCTGAGTGAGGTTTTTGAGGGCTAGTTGTTCAGACTTTTTGACCTTGTCTGTCGCTGCTCACTAAGTCAATGTGCTTACCACGGTTTTTGCTGTATAATTTAAATTTGACATGGTAGTTATTGGTACATTGATTTGGCAAGATCTCAACTGTCAGGTTGCTTGTAAAATTTTTTTCCAGGATTTCAAATTATTATTATGATAATGCAGCTTCTAAGTGTTTGATTGAGGCTGAATTTTGTTTAACTTAGCTTTTTCCTCAGCGCTCCATCTTAGTGAAGCTGGATGGTATTTGCACAGCGTAGTTGGCTTCCTCCTTGACACCCTGCCCTCTCCTCTTCTCATCTATCTTAGCCTGGGAGCCCATATATGGTCGACTAGGGGACAACACGGGAAGAATAGCCTCACTGATTAATTAATGTATCCGCACGCATCCCACCGCATCAGTAAATAATGCTGCATCACTGCAGAGATACTAGAGAGATAGCATCAAGTCAAAACATCAAGGCCACACTGCATGATGGATCATAGCTGCTCGCAAAAATCAATGACACTACAAAAACAAACGTGTGTGTGTGTGTGTGTCTGCATGTAATACAAATGCATGTAAAATTCCACACTTGCAGTCACATTTTCACACATCCACACTTTTCAGCAAATCCAACTTCTCTGCAGTTGCCGCTGTCATTCAAATGAATATCTCTCTTTTCTTAAAAGTCACCTTCCCTTCGGAGCAGCTGCAGAGTGCGACGTGTCGAGAAAGAGAAAAGCCACTCTGGACAGCATCGCGTCCGATAACAACCTTCGATTAATGACTGGTGTGTCGGCCCGCCGCGCTGGCTGTCCTTAAAAAACAGACTAGGAGATGGCCTTTAAGAAAATAAATATATCGATTTTTCACCTGGCCTAGATAAGTTGGAGGTAATTAATGATGACACAAGTGGAAAGTGACTCAATGGGATTGAGCTGAGTAAGGTGCAGACACAAGCACTTGATGTGAAGACAAGTGGGGAGAAAGAGAGAGGTAGACACACACACATATTTGCACACATGACTCCAAACTCCACTGACACACAGCATGGAGTGCTGCCATTTGCCAAATGTTGACCAGGCTCTAATCAGTTGTTTTTCCCCACACTGCCTGCACAGGTGAAATAGTAATAGGTTAGTGTCTCACCGACCTACTAACAATGTGCTCGATTTAGCTGACACAGAAGCAGGAGTGTGTGTGTGTGTGTGTGTGTGGATGCAGACACACAAAAACAGCCCATCTAATGCACCCACTTCTCTGTGTGTTGTCTCTATCACTTTCTCTGCACTCACTCACAAACGCACACACACAAACACTCACTCACTCACAAGAAGAAATGTTGTATGCTTTAAAGGCAGGGTTATCTATTTAGTGTGTGTGTCTGTGTGTGTGTGTTTACCCCTCTGGTAATTCCTGTCCCGATGGTATCTGTAGCTTTAGAGAGGCGTGTAATCAGCTCATTCTGAGGTGTAGCTCATTGAAACCCGTGGGGTAGGAGAGGAGGGGAGAGAAAAACGAGCAAAGGAGAAGGGTGGGAACACTGCTTAAGAGAGCTGTTATTTGTCCTTAAACTAGTTCATTACTTCGCTGCTGCTCGCACATGCAACGGCGTGCACCTTCAGCTATGCCCTTCCAACCATGTGTGTGCACATATGCATATTAGTGTGCATTTTGTTCTACAGTGTGACTCTTCCTGTGCCCTGCCTCTGTCTCCCTCCCAGTGTCCATGCTCTACTTTTCTCTGTCTGTTTCATTTTGTCTCGGGCTCTTATCAACAACGCAGGCTTCTGTTCTCCTTGGGTCTCAGACTACAAAGTGATTCTGTCTGATCCTCTCTGCTGCCTCCCGCTGTTTCCTCAGAGTATGTTTGTTGGTGATTGATTAACTGAGAGCATCCGTGCGCTTACAGTGTTTGGAATTTATCAAGTTCATCTACATATTTTTAATTGTAATCATGCGAGTGCTGTTGTGTGTTTTTGGTCTCATTGTGTCTAACTATTGTGGCCTAGAGGGAAGCTGTTTGGGTTAACTCCATCCTTGTGCCCAGAGCTCTGTAGACACTCCAAAACCCATCAGCCTTAGGGGCACTGCATAAACATGGACTGGTTCCCAGTTTCATACTCGTGCTAACTCTGAATGGGATTAGTTTTTGTTCACTTATGAAAAGCTAATCAATATGCATACTAATTAGTTCTCAATCATTAAATGTTTGCTGCTGCTGTACCACCATAAACCCCACAAGTTCACAAGTTCTGCACGTGAATGCAGAATTTTAAAAGTAAATTTTAAATGGTGATCGTGCAGCAAACATTTCAGTGTTTTAAAAAAATCTTTGTGATTCTGTTTGGGATTTTTAATGCTGTGTTTATGTAATATTGGCAGGGAAAAAAAGAACAGAAAAACTTCAGTCCCATTACCAGTCATGACAGCCCTGTTGCCCTGCCAGTGATTCTGAGTACTTTGGCATGGTCAGTTCATGATGGGCTTTCAAGTCCAGAGTACTGAGTTATAGAAGCTGAAGTTTCAGTGGCTAAGCAGCCATCTGCCCAATGTAGGGGTTAGTGTGTGTGTCGCCATGGCAGTTGAAAGGCATTTAAGTTGTGTCACATAATACCATACTTGTATCTGAATAACTACAAATAAGCCTCAAAGACTCATTTATGCTCGTAAGGGAAAACTTAGTGGAAGGCACGGCATTTCAGTAGTTATGCTATCACCTCACTACGAGAAAGTTCCTGGTTCCCAGTACACTGACTTCCTCCCACAGTCCAAAGTTATGCATACATATAAACTGGAGGTTAAATGACGTTTCTAAAATGTCTTTGGATGTGAGTGATTCAAGTGTATAGAACCCCGTAAAGCACTTTGATTGATCAGTAAGATTAAATAAATGCCAGTTCATGTATTAGAATGTGCTCTGAAAGCCTGCCTTTCATTATATATACAACGTTGTACATATAAAATCACATTACATTCATTATGCTTCAGAAGACTGCGACTGTGGAATACATGTTGGAAGCATTTACCTTGGTCTGTCATATGTATATACTGTGTATCAGGTGTCGTTTTCTTCTGTAGCTGCTTTATACAATAACTTATATGAGGTTCATATAGATTGAAATAATAAGATGAAACTTGCAATATGAAAAGAAGAAGCCTCAAGCTTAAAAAGCCGATATATAAACTGTATAACCAACTGTTTAGTCAGTTCATCTATATACTGTAGGCCTGAAAGTGCAAGATCAAATCACCAAATTACAAAACAACCGCAGGTGTGATTGAAACCAGAACAAAGGTTACGATCATAGATGGGTTTGGTCTGAGCCATATCTACTTGCAGGAAGAAAAGAGGGGCGATCAGCCTGCTACTTGACGCCCTTCATACATATTCTGTTTTATTTTTTTAATGTATTTGTGTTTGTGTATATATATTATGTATATATACTATTTTAATATAATTTAGACTTGATCATAGAACTCATAGGCGCTGTCCCATCACAATAGAATCTCACGTTTTTTACTACCTTCTTTTACTCATGCAATGCAAATAGCTTAGTTTAGTTAAGTTTGTGTTAAGTACTTAGTCTGCTTTGTTTATAGACCTGTTGAGGCCTGTAGTGAATCTCAATCTAATCTTTCTTATAAAGGCTGGTGTTGTTTTCACCTTGTGAGTCTGCCGGTGTTTAATCATAGCTAAATGTGGTCCTGCTTGTGTAGCTGTGATTGAACTGAGATGGCTGTGTTAGAATTGGAGAACCCTTTTGGGGGGCTAGGCTGCCTCCCTAAGAGAAAGGTGCAGCATACAGAGTTGCTGTTGGTAGCCATGCAGAGGCAAATTTTGCATTCAGGGGATTCACTATTAAAGTGCACTTTGATTAAGTTTGTGCTCATCTGGAGAGCACTTATTAGAAAAGGACCCGTACTTTGTCTTTGACTAATAAATACGATCTGTATTTGAAACAGGTTGTGTGCTCGCAGAAATGAACACATTCAAAGCTAAGTCCACTGTATACAGGTAGATGTAGACATACATGCAGTAGTTTAGTAACCTTTCAGGGATTTTAAGTTTTTTTTCTTCATTTGTGTCCAATATTCCTTCTTCTAGTCCTGTATAGTGTTTCCTGACATATTTCTAGAATATTAAAACATAGGGGTTTTTTTTTGGGTTTTTTGGGTAATCAGTGCTTTAAAATCGTCTCACCTCTCTCTGTCCTTTACAGTATTGCTCCAGCTGGCCAACGATGCATTTCCCAGGGACATGATGCTGGCTCTGTCCTACTTACTTGCTCTGCCTCAGGTAGGGGGACACTCGCACACGTCCTGGTAACAAAAGGAGTTGGATTTTATTTTATTGAGACCATCAGATAGTTGAGCTAATGCATTTTGTCTGCATGATCTATTTCATTTGACATTTTACACCTTTGATTTGACCTCTCATGTTATTAGACATTTCACAAGTTGTAAATATGCATCTCTCTTTGTGTAACAGTGTGAGAACAGTCCACCGTCATAGGCTAGGCTGTGCAAAGACTGAAAACAGAGGCGAGATGTAATGCAGTAGTCTACTTTCATCTCAGGCCTCTTGATTTAGAATATGTTGAAAGCAAAGAGTCAATTTGTGAAAATGCCACTGTAATTGTTTGTCTTGCATGTCCTTATATTTGTTCTTACCTGCAGGTGCTGGATGCCAACAGGTGTTTTGAGAAGCAGTGTCACTCGGCCTTGTCGCTCCAACTGGCTGCCTACTACTACTCCCTGCAGATCTACTCGCGCCTCATGCCCTGCTTCAAGGACAAGAACCACACTCTTTACCAGGTCAGTGTATTTCTGTGTATGACGGAGTGTTTGGGTGGTTGAATGAATAAATGTTCTGATGTTACCTTGGGAAGACACTAGATGCATGTCTGTGATGTTGTGTAGCCAAAACTGTTTTGTTCCACAGCTCGGAAATACACAAAGAGCGTTTCAGAACTGGGGTGTTTGTTTGCACGTCATCTTTTATTTTGAAAAAGAAAAATCTCTATGCTGTTCTTGTGTATGACTTCTGCCCTGCCTCATCTGCTCTACAGCATGACTTGGCTTCTGTCAAAAATAGATTTACCACATATTTTTAGTCATGTGGTGCAGAAAGCTGCTTTTGGGATGCTTAGAAAATGCACTGCAGTGCAGCTGTTGAACGCACAGACAAAAGAATCCAGTTTTAAGCAGCTAGGACACAAAATCTTGATGTGTTGTGAACAGATTATTTTTAGGTCTAGGTCTTGAAACTTTAGAGCCTCAGTGCAGGATTTAGCTGTTTAGGCAGTGCATTTTACTGGTTGGGAGGATCATAGCAAAACAGTGTTTCACCTGTGGTTTAAGTTTGTTTCAAGGTTGCTTCAATAATAAGTGGAGTGAATATAGATGTGTGTATGGCTTTTGAAATGAAGTTTTATGTATGCTTTTGTTTGACATTTATTTAAGGAGGAACTAGTATCATAGACATTAAATGTCAGAACAAACTGTCCACAATCGCAAGAAATGCATCTGTGTGAGTCTGGGTGATCTAACAGTGCAAACGTGATTTGATTTATAAATAAAGATTGAGCCAGTTAATTTCAATAATAATCAGCATTCTACCATAAGCAGCTCAGATTTGTAAGTCACAAAGGAGCAGGTGAAGAAGGACAAGGAAGCCAGTACTGACCAGTATAATACAGTGGGAGTGTAGGTTTACTGCATGTGTGTTTCTGTCCAGAAAAAGCATGGCCATTCGCATCAATGAGAGGCAGCTGAAGGGGAATCAATATGTTTAGATAGGGCAAACCCCTTTGTTAGAAATTGATGGACACTGTGTTGGGTCTGGGAGGTCGGGTAAGTCTGACAGCTCAGGTGGAGGTCTGTATTATTACAAACTATACCTCCCTATGAACCTGAAATCTGTGTGTGACAGGAGGGTGCGAGTTTTTTAGAAGACTGGAGACGAGGCAGATCAACTCGATCATATAAAAACAATGAAATGTAAGAAAAGATGCATAATATTATCATCCAGTGTAAGGTTTATGCCACATAAATGCCCTAAATTAACAGTACTGGTAATTCCCAAATGCATTATTTATGTTTCTATAAGGGTTAATCCAGTAGTATGTGCAGGCTCTTCAAATAAAATGATATTTTTTAATGCAAAAATATAATTATTGTAATTATCTATGAAGTTTTGAATTCACTGTCATACTGTCAACAGAAACATTGTTTCATTGGTTGAATATTATGCTTGATGCAGCGCAGCGTGAATTCTTTTTGTCTGCCAAAGTAAGGAGCAATATATAATTTTCAGTTTTAAATAGTTTTTTTTTCATGTTTTCATGACACGTGTACTCACACTCATATATATATACACACACTCACCTTTGTTTTCTTTTTCATACAACATACATTCAGCTCTATCCTAGCCCTTGACGTTTGCCATTATACTTCAGTATTACTCACCTTACCAGTTAGCTGTTCTCATTCTCATTTGATTCCTTCAGTTATCTTTCATTGCAAATAAATTAATGGATTTGAAGACTATTTCGCTGCACATTTTGTTATGACGACAGAATAGTGAGATCAGCGAGGCGACAGGCACAATTGACATGGTTCAAATGCCGCTTGGCTGCGCAGATGTAGGAGGACAAAGTAAGATTTTTTAAAAAAGAGTGACAAAAAAATGCCAAATAATAATTAGCCATCAGAAATGGAACAAACTGGGAAAATGACTGTAATTATTCTTTTAGACATCTGAATACTAATGCAGTTTAATTGTGCTTTAGTTTAAACCAGCAATGCATTGTGTACCAGCTATTGCTCTTGAAGAAGTTTTAAGCATGTTTCTGTGTGTACACAGCATCTTCTTTTTCTAAGTAAGGCAAGAAAAACAAGAGATCAGAAAATGTGATTGAGAAGTGAAAGAAGAGGCTGCAAAGTGGGGGTGGGGATGGGGGGTGATTGGCAGAGAATAACTGAAGAAATGGCTCTGACCTTTTCTTTGAGTGGACCCTGGCTCTCATGGGTTTTAGTGCAGGTAGAAGAAGGGAGGTAAAATGTTGAAATAAAAGAACAGAAAAAAGGAAAGAGGCCAGCAGAAGAAGTGGATAAGTGTGTCCCAGTTGACATTCAAGGTTAGAATTGCATGCTCTCACATTCCTGCTCACACAAGCACACCAGTAAGTTGCTCTCCGCGCACACACTCATCCGCATGCAGTGACGCACACACATCCTTCCTGCATCCTAATGGCAGTAATCACTCCCTGAACTCCTGCCTCAAGTGAAGTTCAAGTCCATTAACTTAAAATATATACAGCTTTTTCCTTCTGCTCCACACTTTAGCAGTTGTACTTTCATTTTTAGCTCATTTCTTCATTTTTTTCCTTTTTCTTTTTTTTTTTTTAAAGTTGTCATTTCCTTTTCCTTTTTTTCCAGTCTTAGTATGTTCTACAAGAGTGAGTGCTTGTTATCATTATGTTCCAGGTCTCGTCTTCGCTCGCCTCTCTTATTGAAGAAGTAGTGGCCATTTTTACCATCAGTGAAAGAAGCGTTATTGGAAAAAAACTTTCAACCTATCTACTCTCTTTCTCCACTTTCACATATTTTTTCCTATTGGATTTTTTTCCCCTCTCTCCTCTGCTGTGTGCTTTTTTTTATGTTTCCTTTTATGCCCCACCATTGTCAGTTAAGTCAAATGGTTTGCTTTGTTGGTATGACATTTCTGGTTTATGCGTTTCCATGATGCTTCTCTCCATCCACATTATGCTGCTCTGTCCGCTATCGTTTCCTGTTCATTCTGCGTTCGGTTTAGGCTTTTTTCCCAATAGGCCTGCCTCACTCTTGTTGAATCTCAGGCCTCTCTATTTACAATACTATCTTAACTGTGCATGCTTTATACAGTTTTCTTGTGCTTTCTTTAGCTCTTGCTTTCTCTTATCTATTAAGGCACACATTGTACTTAATGTGATATTGCATTTCAGATATGTATGACAGGGTGCGCGTATCTATATTTCATGCACACGCTTGCTTTGCATTGCAAATGAGGTTATGGGGGGAAAAATTACCTACCAAAGCATGTGTTTTTTATATTTGGGCATACGTGAAGCATTTGTGCGCCTGCTTTTGTTTTTTGCATTCATATATCACAGTTGGCACACATTATTGTATGCGCTCCAGTTTAAGATCTGTTTTCCTGTGACAGCGGGGGGCACATTTGTATGTGCGTTTGTGTGTTGTGGTGTGTCACGCTGTCTCACAGTGTTTCCCACTTGGTACTTGAAGAGCAGTAACACTGTCTCAATAACTCTCACGCTCTTTCAATTCTCTTGTCGCTATCACATAATTCCATGCCCAGGCAATAAGACGCCAAACACTCAAGCCACTGAAGTCATTCAATTGCAAATAGAAATGGAACTCTCTGTGGATTTACTCAAGGTGTTTGATGTGTTTTTAAAGCCTCAATGAACAGCTTGTTTTTATATTTTATTTTTTTTAGATGTAGAGGTTTTGTAATGGGTACTGCCTTCAAAAGGAAAATTACAAAATACGATAAAGGAAATGATTACAATCAGTTTTTGGATCAAAACTAGTCAAACATACAAATGTTGCATGTTTGACTAGTTTTGATCACATTAATCACATTAAACATTCATAAAATGCAAATTAGTAAATGTTACACATGCTATATTAAAGCTCTTATTTATTGTTCACTGTCAAAAGGAGCCTTATCTAATCAGCGTATAACTCAGTATACAAGTATTATGTATAATACATAATACTTTTTGTTTTCACTGACATCATTCATACAGAGTTGCTTGGGCTTTCCATAAATGTCTTAGCAAGAGGTTAGCGTTAAAAATGCAATCATTAAAATCAACACCACTCACAAGTTGGTATATTGCTATAAATACTGAGTCTTGTAGGAATCCAAATTTTCCCAAGAATTATGCAATATTTCTATAATATCTGATTTATAAACCTGACACAACTCTAGGGGGAGTTGTTGAGTTGGTGTGTTATAGCAGTGTTTCCCAACATGTGCCGTCAGGTGTGCCGTGGAAGATTATCTGGTTCCGCCTGATTAGTAATGGGCAGAAGAAATTACATGCTGTGAGACCACGCTGCGCGTAATAGCAATTGGTAAATATTTAAAAAGAAAACTAGTCAATCCGACCCAGATGAAGGCCCTAGCATGATTAGTGCTTAGAAGAAAGCAAAAAAAGGTATACTGGGGACAAACCGAGCCAATTCCGCTATACTTGGTGCTCGGGGAAAAATGATCAAAATGCTTTTCGTGACATTTTTGTTTGGTGATTTTTCTAATGTGAAATATGTGCCGTGGCTCCAAAAGGTTGGGAACCACTGTGTTACAGTATTTCAGCTGTATTTACCTACGTATTACTGCAGTAATTACCCAGTTGTATACTAAAACTAGTATTTATAATTTATCATGTAGAACATGAAGTCTTTGGGATCATATTGTACATGTTGTACATGATAAATTATCTGTTTGTTTACCATTGTTTAACATTCGACTTAATATTAATTGTTGACATCTGACAATGTAGCAGTTTTGCTAAGAAGAAGCTATGAAAAATATAAAATTACATAAGGTAAAAAATATCTGATGTATTTAGCAATGTATTCAAAACATTTAATTTACAATCATATCATTCTTTTCTCTTTGATTGCCTCTATTTATATATTTAAGGTAAAAAATCACTGTAATAAATTTGAGATTCATTTATTAGCATTCAGCATGTTCACTGAAGGTAAGGCCAAAGTCTTAGAGAGACTCTAAATACATGAAAGTATAACCGATATGCTTGTTGTCCATCATAAAACGCTGAGATGACATTTTCTGTCCAATTTTAAAATAGGAGTTTACCCATGTTAGCCCTGTTCAGCTGTTTTGTAGCACTCGCGGCATTTACATCTCCAAACTTCTTAAAGATTCTGTTCCCACTATTGACTTTGAAGGTCCTTAACTGTTACTTTCCCATCTGATTATTGTACCCAAGCATGACGGAGCGACTCGTGGCTTTGCGATACGGAGGCTGGGTTTCCATTATTCCCTAAGGCTTAATGAACCGATTTCCATTTGCTGCCACTGGAAGTTTTCATCAGAGTGGTTCAAGTGTTCATTTGCTAAATAGAGGTGCTCCTTATGTTAATTGCCCTGTTTATGGTTATATTGCAAAATAGCCTGTTTTTATGTAAGTGTTGCGGTCTGTTTACCTGTGCTTGTCAGTTTTGTAATGTGTGAGTGTGTGTATTATTGTGTGCGTTTGTGTGTGAGAATGCGTGTGCTTTGCATAATTGTAGCTGCGAATGTGGATCTGCTGTATGGCAATGTGCTGACTAGAGAGATTGAGATTTTTTCACTCACCCATTTATCTTTGCCTGGAGCTGCCATTCTCTCGCTTATTGAGTATTGATCTCACACACACACACACACACACACACACACACACACACACACACACACACACACACACACAAACATTTAAAGCATACCCAATTGTACTATATAAACACAGAACCAGAGTATACGATCCGGAAAACCTGCTTAGGTCTTTGTATATCTCATTATGACATTTAGTTTTAGAATAAAAATCCCACTAATCACTATTAGATGCTTAAGTTTCAGTTTGTATTTGAAGATGGAGTCACTGAACTGGAAAAAATATTTCCACAGTTATTAACTTTATAGATTTGTTTCTGATTCAACCTGAAAGCAAAGCTCAAAGTGCTCTCTCCATAGCATTATGATGGGTTTTTAAACCAGCACCTTGCTTACATCTAGAAACTTTTGATACTGTTTGGTTATTGCATAGGGATTCTTTTCTTTTTTACAATTTCAAAAACGTCCACAGCAAAATTCCAGCTGCCCGTTAAGGGAGCTGACCTTGACAGTGCTGGACCGCTGTGCCAGTTCACTGTAGCTGAGTTAAGTGGAGTAATGAGTTGGAAAGCACCACGATTCCAATGACTTTTCCTTCCTCTTTTTGTGCACATATCGCAATGGTACAAATTGCAGTCTTGTAGCACAATCATTAGCAGTCTATATTTTACCCATGAGAACTCTGTAAAGCAGAGCCACTGCAGAAAGGGTCCTATTAGACAAATATGTCCTCTAAAAGCACTGTTGCAGCTGACTGGGAATGCTTCAGACCAAGTAGTCTCCAAACCTTTGATTAGATGCATAAGTTTGACTCTGCTAAGTTACTCCTGCTCCTCTTGCTTGTGCTGCTTTTCTTACGATCACTCCCCTTCATGGTGTATTGTGACCCACAGTGCAGCCACGCCTATTTATGGAGTAATTATTCCTTCGGAGGTGATAACTCATTTTTTTCCGCCCTGTCTTCTCACTAATTATGCGCACATACTGTATACACCATTTACAGAATTAGTGCTAATGAGGCCACTGACTATATAGCTAAGTGTTAAACAAGACATAAATAAAACTAATTACATCATTACTGGGATACTGTCTGGAGAGAGAGAGGGGGAGACTCTTTATGACTTCTATTCAATCCTTATCACAGAAGGCAAGAGAGAATGTGTTAAATACTAGGTTAATCAGAAAAATGTGTGCATATGAGTGTTCTGTAAAAATAAATGTTACTATTCTGTTATTGATTGCACTGTTGGACTTTCAGACTGCTTGGAAGTTGAGAGGTAATATAGTTTCACCCACATTAGTGATGCGAATCCACAGGAGGTGATGTTTCTTGCAGCGTTGGGGAAACTTCTTTGCCAAACATCTAATTATTTTACACTGGAGTGAGTTGAATGACAACCAGTAAATCCTGGGAGGAAATATAGCTTAGCAAAGTAGAACATAAAGTACTTTGAACTTATTTGTTTAAAAAAAAAGTGATGAATCGATAAACATTCATCACTTTTTACTCCCTGGAGTAAAGGAGACGGTCTATACGAAATAATAACTAAATGGAGAAAAAGTCACATGCTTCAGAAAAGGGAAGGAATGCCCATTTGCTCACTGGTTGACAGGCATGTGCCGTATCATATTTATATCATAATATAAATGTATGATACCATGATGACATAAATGATGTAGCAATGCCTTTTAATTACACTTCCCAGCAGGCAAAACAAGGAGACTAGTCTGACAAAACACAATAATATAAAAGCGTAAAACAGATTAACTTCACCAAAACACACCAAGTACAGCCAGGCTAATAAAAAGGAGACACTTGCAATAAAAAGGAAGAGAAAATGCTGCCTGGATGTTACTGATGGAGTTTCATGGTGGAAAAGGAGGGCTTTAAGTAACTAGTTTAAAAGCTTGAACCAAGATACAACGTCCCAGACAACTTTATTATGTAATAATACCGTGCAGCTCCTGAAGACTTACAAGGCTAAGTCAATTTTAAGTGTCAAGCACTTATGTTATTCTTTTGTTCTTACATTTGATTTATGCTATTTATGTAATGCTGCTACTGTAAATAAAGTCACACTTCATCTGGGTTGCCAGACCATAAGTCTGGAAAAGAAAGATGCAAAATGTGCTTAGTTTGGTTTGCACTAACAGATGCTGCTGTCTGCAAGGTCCAGTCACAAACTAGAATGTAATATAATGGTTTTTTTTCTATATCATCATAAATGCAGTGCATATCACAAACTTTCTTGAAATATTGCATTATTTCTTACAACTTTGAGGATATATTGCTGACCTGGTCACAGCTGACTGCTAAATTACGCTGGAATAAAATATTAAACACTTACCATATGTGGAGCACAGATTTTAATGAATGGCTGTGCATTGAATGCATTGTCTGGGTGGGTCTTCTCTGAGGTTGGTATCAAAGACAAAAACGTTGTGGCACTTATAAGAGGAGTGTCCGACGTGGGTAATTTGGTCAGTGTTCTTTTGTTCAGATTTCCAGTTGAACCTCTTAAAATGTGGATGTTGAGGCGTTGATGTTGATAGTGATAAATGCCAGTCATCTAGTGTCGCACATGAGGTTGTGGATATTTATGAATCCCAAAAGCTTATATGTTAATAATGCCGTTGATCCCCTGACTTTTCCTACGGTGAAATTTCCTGAGTATAAGTGGATGAGATACCATAAAATTTGCAACACTTATTCAAGCTTGCAGCTGTCTGTCTGCTTTTTAATCTTGACATTTTACCTAAAACCGCTGTTGTGCCTACAGCCTCACAAAGCTCATCAGACCTTGTCAAGAACTGTCTACTCAGCCATACATTTTACCTGGATTTGTACAATATGCTATACCTTCTGAAAGTGTTCCCATGCAGTAGATATAAAACATGTTGAACACGCTCATATGACTTCTCATTGCGCCAGCGTGCATCAAAGTTTTACATGGTGCTATTATCTGCAGGTGAAACACTGGGAGGTAATGAGGAAAACGGCACTGAATGATAGCACATTAATATTTAATCAGGATGGCGAACTTGACAAACTCACAAATATCACTATGAAAATATTTTATTTGATAATTCAAAGGAGTTTTTGATGGGTACAGAGTTGTGACTGAAGTATAATAACATGGGAAATTAAGACTGAAATGAGAGCAGAAGCGTGTTTGAAAAGATTTGCGTGTGTGACAGAGGCTCTTTATTTTTACTCTGTTCCCTCTTAAGAAGCATCACAGTAAGGTGATGGTGCTGGTGGGGGAAAGAGCCTGCAACACCAGTGGAATAGCTGAAGGGAGAGGTCTGGCTCCCCCGTCCCTCCCAGCTGTGCACACACCTACCTTATTCCATTATACTTTACATACGTTTTATACGTTCTTCTCTTTGAAGGAGGACAAAATCCCTTTTGAAGATATTTTAAAATAATGAAAAAAGTCTTACTTGCTTACTTTGAAGATAACTGGGATCGTAAAGAATACTTATTAGAAAGACGAAGGATTTCAGAGATTCTTTAATAATGAGCGGTGAGGGATGGAAGTTTTTTTTTTTTTTTTATTAATTTTTTTAAATTCAAGGGGAAATATTTTTTCAGAGGGGTAGCGGCGTAATCCTGATGGGGGGTAAAAGCACAGAGAGAGTGAGGGAGTTAATGCAAACAGTATTTCATCATGTTCTTCAAACATCAGCCTGTCCATCACAGTTTCAGCAGACTTTCTTTCTCACTCTGTGTTCTTTCTTTTTTTGTGTCATTCTCCTTTCTGTGAAAAACGGTGTCCAAGACGGTGCCAGCATTTAGAAAAAGAAAAAAACAACTCCCCCACCCATTCTACCCTTACTTTCCTTCTCTCATCCCTTGACTGCCTCCTCTGACTTCATATCTTTCCTTGCTCCACTTTTAATATTCTCCCCTTTCTACCTCTGTTCCTTTCCTATCCTGCTTTTGAACAGTGAATCCGCCACCATGTCTGCTGCTGAGGCCACATCTAAAGGCACACAGGGATAGCGAGAAGAGGAAGAGACGCAGAGAGACAGACATACACCTCTGTTTTCAAGCTCACACATTTCCAGCAGCCATAATTACCTTATGCAAATAAGATCACGAAGTAAACCATATCATCCTGCTGGGCGACAACATATAAGGTGCCAAAAACCAAATTCAGGGGCTTATTTAATTAGAACAGAGGCGATGAGAGAGAGATGCAACATTCACCTGCCTGTAAGTTTATATGCAGGGGTGCACATAAGTGGTCCGCAGGTGCGCATTCAATGTCAAAATAAAAGACGCGCACCAGATAAGAAGTTGCAAGGCGCGTTGGCGTACATATAAAAGGCACTGTTTTTGTCCGCTAGAGTGGGATGTTCACGGCATATTCTGCTCCACATCTCTGTGCGTTCATCATTTGTTTGAAGCCAGCTCACCTTCTGCAACCACTTTTCCGAGAATACGCGCTTCTTTTGTGGATCGGACTCCTTCTGATAGTTCTTTGGAGGTGGAGGAACACCAAAGTAATTGCTTAAAGGAGCTTCTTCGACATCTTTAAGAGTTCTAAACAAATGTCTGTCCTCCTCCAGAAAATCTTATGTACGCAATCGCACGTTGCAACTTCTTATCTGGTGCGCGTCTTTTATTTTGACAGCGAATGCGCACCTGCGGACCACTTATGTGCACCCCTGTTTATGTGACAGTTTTAATCATAAATGTGTAGCCACAATCTAACTTCCTATTGGCCTGAATCAAGGTGACAGCTACGGTTCCTGATACGTTTACCTGTAATCTGCCGATGTGGAATAGAAATAGGTGTATATTCGAAATTGCGTGATTATACTGGGCTGTACCAAGCAAATTGATATAAGTCTGGACCAAGATGGTCTGTCCCCACCTTTTTTCTAAATTATTGCCATTTTTGAAAATAGCCTCATTAGTTTTTCACAGCAAAGCCGCAGAAACCTGTGAAGTTTTACATGCCACGCAGTGCAGCAGTGTTTGAAGCTCAGTGTGTGACACTGTTTAATGATGAGCTTTAAGAACAGTGTGTATTTGGTCCAACATGGCTCTAAAACCGTATAGTGCACCCTAGAATTTTATTTCAAATCAAATTATGGGGAGGAAAGAGAGACTCAGTTTGTCTTTGCTGGATTTTATGTTAAGTTGCGCTATATACAGAGCATGACTTCTGAAGAAGTTCAGAAATTCAAAGTAATTTGCACAACAATCTGTGGTAATTGGACATTCGAGTGAATTTCATTTTTATTTTAAGCATAAAATACAGCCACGTTAAAAACAGAGTTTTAAAGCACTCTGTGCAGTCCTGTGAAAAAGAAGTACATCATTGTTGCTTCCATAGGAATTAAGATAAATAGCAGCCAGGTGTACAATACCACAATATACCCAGGTGTGGACGTACAAGCAAAGGCACAATTGGAAAAAGACCGAACAAGAATGGCTTGTTTGGTCAAAGTTTCAATGGCCTAGTCAGCATCCACATGTGGCGCTCTTCCACATTGTTTCCTTTATCCCGTCTACCTCCCTTACCCCCAACCGGTTGTGGCAGATGGCTGCCTCCTTATTGTAGGGTCTTTACCTTCAAATATAAAGCGCCTCGAAGTGACTGCTGTTGTGATTTGGTGCTATATAAATAAAACTGAATTGAATTCCCGAGGCTGCTTCTACTGAAGGTGTGTTCCTGTTAAAAAGGAGTTTTCCCATTATCCTCAAGTGCTTACTCATGGCAGGCCATCTGATTGTTGGGGTTTTCTCTCAGTTATTGTAGGGTCTTTAGCTCACGGGGCCTTGAGGTGACTCTTGTGATGTGGCGATATGATACGATGAAAAGAAGAAGGGAAAAATAACGGAAAGGGGAAAATGAAAAGAAAATGAATTCCTGTGGCAGGACCATAAGAGAGCGGTGCAAAAACATCAATGAACTGAAGCAATGTTGTAAATACAAGTGGGCCAAAATTCTTCCACAACAATAAAGTCATACAGGAAACAATTACATCATGCTGTTGCTGCTAAAGGTGGTTCCACAAGCTGTTGAAACTATAAATTTCTGTAATGTAATATTAGAAATTGAAAAACTACAAACCATCTCCATTATACAGCAAAAACCATAAATTAAAGCCAAGCAGCCAAACTGCTAAGAGACCCACAGTGCCTGTACTTTTTCGTATACCGCTACTCCTTCTTCTACTGTTGAAGTCTAAAGCAGACCCTGGAACCATGAGGGTAAAAATGTGAAATTTATTTTCCTTCTCACAGGCTGATCCAAAGGAGCTGATTCGATTGGTCACACAGCACGTGTCCTCGTATTCAGATTGGCCCGAGGAGCTGCAAAAGCTGATCAGCCAGCTGCATATGTACAACGAGCGTCTGACAGACTTTACCCAGGCACAGGTGTTGCAGGGGCTCGGCCGTGGTGTGGACGTTCAGCGGTTCAGCTCTGACGCTGATTACAAGAAGGAGACCATACTTGGTCTCACAGAGTAAGTGTGGCTTAAATGTTGGTACTTTTGGATTTGCACTGTAATTGGAAAGGTGCACTTTTTTTTTTTTCCTTTTCTTTGTTTCTACTCTGAAAGATTGTTCATACCACACACTTGGACATGAGTGGGAGATAATGTCAATTTCTGCTTTAATTAAATGAAATCTAAAGACTTTCTTTCTGTTTTTGTACCTGTGTGTTTAGGACACTGGATGATGGTGTGTACAGAATCGCTTTGTCTCTGGCTAAGCGCTACAGTGTTCCTCTGTGGGAGGTCTACATGACCCACCTCGAGTTCCTCTTTACAGATAGCGGGTATACACACACACACAAACGCGCACGCGCTCTGTTTAATTACATTTGTGCACACACATCTGTCTGTCTCTTTGTTTTCATCTTCAGATTTTAAACTCTGAAAAGTGTAGCGACGCTCCCTTTCAGTTATAACAAAACTTACCTACATAAAAAGCCAAAACACCGCAGGCTATATCAAACATGTTGGGAATATGTGTGTTTGTGTTTTGTGAGTGAGAGGATGTGAACCATCATTTATTTGCTCTCTGACTTCATAGCTGGGTGACTGACTAGCTCTGCACCTTTGCTTGTTTATACAGAATGCCAAAGCTGAGGTTGTGTATGTGTGTGTTGGTACGTGTGCACACGTGTGGCTCCGTGATAAATATCCACCTGTCACATTCCGATATAAGGAAATGGTTTATGGATTCCACTTAACAGCCTATACTTTTCTCAAACCTGATCACAGCTATTCTGTGTGTGTGTTTCCTTCAAAACCTCAAGATCATGACAAATGTGTGAGGAATATTCTGCATCTGCAAAAGGCTTATTGATTTAACAAAAGGATGCAGGGAATGTTATAAATAGAGAAGAAATTTAAAGGGAAGAATAAATAGAGTCAAAACGTGTGCAAAAAGAATTTAGACTTTTATTGATCGTTGTAGGCAAATAAATTGTTTATGTTTTACAAATCCCACATGTTTAGGAGAAGCAGTCAGCTACAGTGCAGTGCCCAACAACTGAGTCCTTTGCTGAGGCCTGTATTTAAGTAGCATGGTTCACTTTACTTTAACAGTTGACCTCATTGCCAGTTTGCATATCAACACTTTAAACAGTATTTTAAATAGTACAGTACCGTGCAGAAGACTTGAATCACACCTCATTTCTTTGTGTTTTGCTTCTAAGTTGCCTTTTATGTGTGTTTTTTTAAAGTGGTCTTGAGCAATTCTCCAGGTTTTCTGAAGGTCTTTCAAAGATTTTCTTTAAACATTTATGTATCTTAGCCTGGTGTCCTTAAAAAGAATTTGCGGAAACTGAACAAGTATAAGACAAAAAGAGGAGGTAGCAGGCTTAAAAACATTATCATAATACGATAACAGTAGCTGATCTTTGATTCCATGACCTGATCAGCACTGTATATTATCTGGGACGGAAAGGGTAAGGTTGTCAACAAACTTTTTTCCTAAGAAAAAAAAAAACAACAACAGCTACAAATAGGTTGGGGTTTGAAGCCTGTCACCTTTTAAAGTTTCCCTCAGAAACAATCATGAAATGGAATCTGTTTCTCCATTAGAGATACCAAACATTACTGTCTTTCAGAAGAGCTGGCAATTTTCCTTTCCCATGTGATGGCGGGGTAAATTGTTAAAATCACATTTTTTCGCTGACATAGATCAACGCTCTAAAGTCAATGTAGATCTCAATATGGTTACAGAAGAACAAAGTTAAAAGTCCATAAGTATATTTCAGATGAAGAGAACTCTAAGGACTCATTATTAGTTTAAAGCACATCCACAGAATCAGTGTGTGCTTAGGGGGTGAGAGTGGGAGGCAAATAGATGGCGGGAGAAGAGATGGATGATAGAGAATGAGTGTCCCTGAGACAGTCCTATTAACACAAAATGTATGCTTCAGAAGAATCAATGTGCTGCTAAACACTGCCGTCGTCAGCTGTTCTCTGCCTCCGTGTATAAAGCTTTGTAGATGTTTACAAGTTCTCTTTATGGACCTGCTTTTTAATGACATCCTAATGACAGCTATAAATCTATCGAAGAGACTTGTCCAAACACAGAAATGGGTTCACATATTGGTCAGTGGAACCATCTGTTTACAGTTTTGGCTTTAAATCTCATGTCTAGCTCCACCTTTACATATTTGTTTCACATAATGGTAACTTCTTCAAATATTGATGATTTTGTCTGTTGAAAAAAAGACTCATCTTGAGCCACGCCAACTGAATTTGTGAAGCACTTTAAAAACTGCAACCGCTGACCAAAGTGCTAAACATAGGAATAAAAATCACTACAACTAAAATACAAAAAAATATAAAATAAAAGCATCAATAAAACACAGAGCACAATTAAATATGAGTGAATCAATAAAATCAACATTTCAAAGTAGTTTGAAAGATGAGCAGAAGAGGTGGCTCTGAGGAGCGGATTTAAAAATCATCAAGTCCTATGAACTCCCATCAATGATACCACTTATATGTACTTCACTGTTTCAGATCTTCATATTGAGATTCAGTTTTTGAATTTCAGGTAGATTAATAAAACTGATCCAAACAAAACCTCATTTGACCCTCAAAACGACACAGCTCCAAGTTCCTCGTGTCAGTTCCTACCTGCTGCCAGCGGCTGCTTGTGATGTATTTTCTGCACATCACTGTGTTCCCATCATGAGAAATAAATAGTCTTTTGTGGCACGTTCCCTTCAGACTAATCCCCAGCCAAGATGTGTTTTGCTTTGAGCCTAATGAGGAATCCTCTGAGACAGAGAGAACACCTTTAAAGTTTGTACCAGCTCTCTTCAGGTGCACATCTGGTGACCTCATATGGCAAATTAAAGTTCACATCATATCAGATAATGGCTGTGTTCTAATGCCCTAACAGTACAGCTCCAAAGGTGCCAAATGTATATCACTATATAGTCTTTAACACTGAGTTGATTAGAACTACTCCGTCCCAGCTGATAAAAATCCGAATCAACAAAAAGAACTTCAAGGATAATTTTTCTTATTAACTTATTAACTCCTACAATGTTAGAACCCAAACAGAGATGATGATCTCAGATAATATTTGTGTTTCTAAAATCAACTTCACCAGGACTTCTGCTTTGCTCTGTCCAACCTGGCCACTTGACACTTCAGACAGTTCAGGAATCTTGCAGGATGCAAATTATATTTATACTACATCTTGAAAAGAATATTAAGAAAACACAGTCTTCCTTTCCTGTCAGTTCAGCTGCACTTTAACTGCTATTTCTGAATAGATTTGTTTCTGGCATTATGCATATTGTGTATTTCAATACTTTTGTGCCAGATATGACTAATTAGCAAGTGACTGACTTGACTTTGAATTTTTTGAATTTTCAGTATAAATTAAATTGAAAAATAAAAATATCCTGCAATATATATTATGTTATATATTCCTCTCATAATATTGCATGCCCATAGATTGCATTTTTAAAAAATATTCTCAGCTAATGATGACAATTAAAAAAAAAAAAAAAACCACATTCCTAGCATTCAGGGGTAATGTGAATGTTGCTTTAGCTATACACAGGTTAGCTGCAGTACTGCCTGTATTGAGTTGAACGTGTTTGCTCTGTAGAGACTGTTGATGTACTCTGCACTGAGATTCTTTAAGGATTGAGCCTGGACTTCGACCATGACCTCGGGCATTACTCTAGGCATGCTTTTTGCTGTCATGGGGGACAACCAGAGAGCAGAATATGGACAGTGAGGTGCAACAGCATAACCTTTGGTTCCTCTGATGTTTTCACTTGTACAATAAAAGTATACCTGACCGTTAAAACAATGGATATTTTGGTGTCTTAGGAAGGTCATTTTGACATGCTGGCATTTATCCCTCTATGACATGTGCAAACTTGTGCCACAATCTCCCAAACAAACCAGACGTCCATCCCCAACTCAGCTGTTCCTGGGCTGTTTTTGAAGGTTAGATTCTGAATGTTATGAAGACATGTTTTTAAGCTATTCTAGAGGCAGGATTTGAATTTGATTAGTTATTTTGATTACAAAACATCTGTAAAAATAAAAGCTCTCAGATTTAACGTTATTTCTAATTTAAATGAGAATTGGAACCAGTTCAATGAGGAAAAAAATACGTGTATTTGTTAATGTGAGTTCAATTACAGCACACGCTCTCTGTATGTAATTACTTCTTCATAATAATAGTGAGAATTTGGTAGTGACATATTTTTGATGTGTTTCAAAATGTGTATCAGGGAGAAATATTTTGGAGTTTTTTCACTTTACATGACTCCAAAGTGCAAAAACACTTTCACAGCCCTGTGCTGGACAGTCATTTGTAACCTGGTTAATAAAGAAGAAAACCCCCCCACAATTATAACAGCACTGACATTTTAAATGATCATTACTACTCTTCCAAAGCTCACCTACACTTTTGTTCTTCTTGCCACTTTAATTAAATATGACTCACAATTTTATTATACACTTAGGTCTATCAAATGTGGTTAAAGTGCAGAATTTCAGCTTTAATTCAAAGGCTTTTACAACATTTACATTAATTGTTTAGGAATTACAGGCATTTTTATGCAAAGTTCCCCATTTTCAGAGGCTTTTTTTTTTTTTTTTTTGTCCAAAGGCTAAAAATTATTAGAAATTGCAATGTGAGACATGTTAACTTTTTATTTTATGTCAAATGAAGCAGACATAATATTAGAAGTGGATTCAAGGTGTTGAATTTGTATTTTTTCTTCATTGTAATTTTAAATATGAGACCCCAAAAAGATGTCAGTCCAAATGAGGGAAGCCATCATTCGGATGAACTTAAATCAGCAGCTCGGCAATGCCAAATGATGGTGGTGGATGATGACACAAAACTTCCACTTAAATTTCAGCTAAAATACATGCAGACAGAATTAGTTTCTGGTGGGAAAAAAACCCATCTTCACAACATCTAATCAAGTCAAGAACCCCTGAGGAGGTACGACTATCATTGTCATGAATGGGATTACAAAAAGGTAAAAACCAGTGGGTCCACTCAAAATCAGGAGGGCCAGATTAGACCTTGCCAGAAAACATCTAAAACTGCACGCACAATTCTGGGAGAAAGAATCTCACTGGAGAGATGAAACCAAGATGAACTTGTACGAGAAAGAGCGAAACAGCTCAGGATGTGAAGTATATCACATCATCTGTCAAACATGGTGGAGGTAATGTTATAGAATGGCAATATGCGGCTGTCAGTGGAACTAGGTCACCAGTTTTACACCAGTAAAGAAATGGGATATTCTTCTATTTTTTGGGTTGGCTGTGGTTCAGAAGGTAGAGCAGGTGGTTTTATTCTTGGCTGCTCCAGTTTGCATGCCAAAGTACTGTTGGGCAACTAAACCCCAAGTTGTTTCCGACGTGTTCATTGGAGTGTGAATGTTAGGTAGAAAACACGCATAGAAAAAAAATGCTTTTATGAATGTGTGCAAATAGGTGAATGAGGCCTGTAGCAGAAAATACTTTGAGTGCTCAAGCAGAGTAGGAAGCGCCATAATTGAACTAGTTCATTTACTATTTACCATTTTAATGGTCAAGTTAATCTCAACCCAACAGAGTATATTTATTGAATTATGTTATTAAAATAAAATACAAAATTCATAAAGAGTCACAAACAAGCAGTAACTGAAGGTGGCTGCAGTAAAAGAAAGTAAAAGGAGGAAACAGCATTTGGTATCCATGGATTCAAAAACTTCAGGCGATCATCGACTAAGTATAAAGAATAACCTTTTGTTTTAAATTCTGTTGTGCTTATCTATTAATTTTGAGCCTCTGAAATGGGGAAGGGTCTACAAATGTCTGTAATTTTTGAAACCCCCCTGAATCAAAGCTGAAAGTCTGCGCTTCAATCATAATATTGACTGATTTTAAAATCCACTGTGGTGGTGTACAAAGCTGACTTCATCCAGCAATTTATGGACCTAACTGTTATTCTCCCCTGGACAAATTGGCTCTTTACTTCAGCAGAGTTTTATAACAAACAAGAGAAGACTGCAATGTGACGCTCCGGATATCACAGAGAAATAACCACAACCAAGATAAAGTAGCAAACTGTGTTGTGTGAGCAGCGAAATGCCACCAAGCAAACGGCAGTAGGTAAGCCACTACGCAGCAAACTTTTAATAAAGCTATCAGGCTCTATATATGTTGACTGAAAACACGCTGCCAGCTGTGGATACTGAGAAGAAGATATGCTCCTAATGTGAGCAAAGATGCAGTGAACACCTTTTGTCAATTGAAAGAATAGAGGGGCAGGGAGGAGATAACAAAGCAGAGCTTGGCATGAAAACTGAGCACTCTCTGCCAGCTTCTGTGCCTTTGTGTAGTTGCTTATAATGCCCCTCAAAAAAAAGTCCTGGCTGGATAAGTCGCAATTTCTCTTGCAATTCTTCTTGCATCGCAGTGTTTTTAGGCACTTTGGAGCTAGCGTGATTAACTAGTGAAACATCAGACTTTGATTGGGGTGACGGGCCGCCTGCGTACGCTTAAGAGGGAGACGAGAGGAAGAGCGAGCGAGGGTGTCTTCACTCTAAGTTAGTCGTTCTGTTGACTCCAGCCTTATTAGAGCCCCTGTTGTGAGGATGATTAGTGTTATTTACATTATCGAGCTTATTGTCAGCTGCCGTGCCGCAGCCAGGCTCTATATTTTTTTCATTAGCGAAAGCCTGACAGAGAGCCCAGAGGAAGCATTGTTCCCTTTGATGTTGTCCCGTTCTGACAGATAAACAGACTTCCACTCACACAAACGCACTCCCATGAAGCCACAGATTGCTCGGAGCCCCTCGGTGACTTCAAGCAACTAGCTTTACTTCGCCTTTGCCTTTTCGTTCTTTGTATCGCTCCCTGCTTAACTTTTGTTTGTGGTTCTCCAAGTTGTTTTTTTTTGGCATCCTCTTTCCAGTGTTTTTGCTTGTGTTCTTTTCACTTTTTCTTTTGCTCTTTAGACCACCTGCTGATCTTGACTGAGATTTGTAGCAAAACACGCTTAGCAAGGATGTGCACACGTCTTGTGCAACCTAAAAAGCTCACTGGATACATTATTTCCTTCCCTGGGAGCTCGGATATCTCCCCTCACATCAACTAATACGTTCCCCGCTATTGCTTTCCTTCTCTCTTTGTCTCTGTCTTCTCTTTGTCATAGCCTCTTCCCACTTTACCTTATTTATGTCTGAACTGATCAGCTTATTAAATGTATTCTTAGTGTGGTCTATGAAATCTTTTTTTTAAATTTATTTTTGTTGTTGTTGGAGGGACTGTATGCTTTGTGATAAGCCTGCAGATTGCTCTTGTGTTTTTGCACCACTGTTTTTAGCGCTACTGTTTTCAGAAATGACTTTGGAGCCAAATAGTCTCCATTGCTGGTAGTCTTCTCTTTGATTTTCTGTTGATGAAATGTGTGGGTTTTTCTTTTTTTGGTTAGCTGTGTTTTTTTCTCATCTCTTTCAGGCATAGTGGCTATTGCTGTCTATATGAAAGGCTCAGATCTTTTCCTTTCTGATGCCTGAAACTTCAAGTGTTCACACACTGCGTACCAATAGATATTTTTTTGTGAAGCCATTACAAACAGCAGGTTTTTACAACCACATATGTAAAAGCTTTAAACTGATAGTAGGCCAGGCTATTGTTGTGTGTTTACTACAAATCCAGCTATATAAAATTATATTTTCATTTCATTTTCTGCACATTTTTCCCTGTTTTTCTTATTCCATTCCCGTTTTCTCTTCCACAGCCTCTCCACCAAGGATATTGAAACCCGGAGCGAATCCCTCAGCTTGTTTGAGACTTTAAAGTGTAACCCTCAGGCCTTTTACAGCCACATGATGAAATATGTTCTTCCCACTGTGGAAGGAACCGACCTCAACCGCCTGCTCTACTACTACACCTTACTAGATGCTGCGGGCTGTGAGCCTTACGTCACCACCACCATTAAGCCAGACTCTCATGTTAAACTGCTCAAGAAGCTTCGGGCTGTTGCCAACGGTGAGGTGTACACTGTTTTTTATGGTGATTATATAGTATATGTAGTTCATAATTGGCATTTTGATTGTTGTTCTGACAAATCCCCCAGCTAAAACGTTTTGTTACTGACATAACCACGGTTCTCTGAAAACCAAGTGGGGAATCTTATAAAGGGGAAGTGACTTCTTGCATGACCAATCACAGGAGCTCCACTAACACCATGTTGGTCTAAGATAGACCAGTCACTGTAAGGACACAGGGACCCCTGACCCACTTTAAAATACATTTTAATCTATAACAGTTAGTCAGATTTATTTAGTACTAAGCATGCCATTACTGTTTTACAACCCTGTGCCAGGAAAATGATAGATATAAAGTCCAAGCAATAAATCAGATTAATTCAAGTGGAATTTATTATTATAAAACAAATAAAACGACAATGAAGTCTGGAAGCCTGCAGTATCAGCAATATTGGCAATGAAAAGATGTAGTTATGGTTTTAAAAAAATTCTTGGCTTTTATGTTTCAGGATTTAATAAAGATCATCTGGTCCTTAGCATGTTTTAAAGTTAGGCAAATACAGTTTCAGCTAAACTATAAAACATACACCACATCAACCCATGTCATTATTTAACAAAAACTAAGCCAATATACTGAAGCAGTGTGTGAGGAACTGAGTACGTCCCATGATTCCCTAGCTTGTAGAAGCACCTTAAGCAGTAATAACTTGAAGTAATCATTTTTTGTATGACTTTATTAGTATCTCACATTGTCGTGGAGGAATTTTAGCCCATTCTTCTTTACAGTGTGGCTTCAGTTCATTGAGGCTTGCAGGCACTCATTTATGGACAGCTCTCTTAAAGTCCCACCGCAGCAAGACTCCGGTTGAAATAATGGAGGTTCTGAATGTTGTTTCCCCGGGGACATTCACTGTGGCTCAAGTGAAAAAGAAAAGTTTGGACATGAAAGATGATATGAAAAAGTACTAACAGACTGCAAGAAAAAGAAGAAAGTAGGCAAAGGACAAAGGAACATGTGATCCGTCAGCTCTAGAGGAGAAACTCACTGCAATGAAATATAAAGAAAAATCCAGATTCTCCAGCTAATAGCAGGATAATGCGAATGGTGACATTTCACAATAATATAAATAATTTTTAATGAAGATAATTTAAGAAAAAAAAAGAGATATTTTATACATATATTTTTTAACTTAAAATGTTAAAATTTACAGCCTCCCATTTAGTATTTTGCTTTCTTTACATGCAGTTTCATTTTTAATTTTTCTTATTTAACTGTAATTTTGGCTTATTGTGTTTTGGAAAACTGTAAATAATGACCAAATATGACGACTACTACTACTAATAATGATCATAATACTACTGCTAATACTTGTAGTAATAATCATAATAATGAAAACAATGATGATAATGATGATCATGGTATTAGTAGTACTGCTAAGGGTAGTATTCATTTTAAATACTTGGTTTTAGACATCCTAAGAGAGCCAGACCTTCATTTGTTTGTCTGCATGGTCAGAGACTTTCTGAGAAATCATTGAAATGTTCTTACGCGTGATTTACGTACACACTGAGCGCGAGCGAGGGTTATTATTCCACAAGCCTTGTGGTTTGTTCTGATGTAGCTTTGTAAACCTAAGCCATGTTTCCATGTTGTTTTTAGGCAGAAGAGGCTTTCTCCTGGCAACCCTTCCATGCAAGCCTTGTTTGGCTTTTTTTTAAACTGTACTGCCATAAGCTTTAACATTTTACATGCTAACTGAGGCCCAGGGAGTTTGAGATGTAGATCTTGGGTTCTTTCATTTTCATTGAGTATTGCACTGTCTGACCTTGGGTGAATTTGCTGAAATGTCCACCCATGGGAAGATTGGCAGCTGTGAATGCATTCGCTTTAGAATGATGAACTTCAAATTGTTTGGAAAGGGCCTTATAACCCCGATCAGCAGCAACATTTGCTTCTCTGATGATATTGCTGATGTCTTTCCTCCATGGCCTTTTGTTAACATACACCTCAATGCTCCATTACCTGTGATAGCAGTAAAGGCGTGTTTAGCTTTTCACACAATGCTTGTGCATTGTGTCTTAGTTTTTGTTAAAATGATAATGATGTGGTGCAATATATCATGTGTTTTGGTTAATCTGGGGTTGTATTTACCTAATATAAGACCTGGTAATGAATTGCTATGTTTTTTTTAGTAAGTAGTAAGTTATTGAAGTTGCAAATGCAAATAGCTGATGCCAGGCACAGAGAATAGAATACAAAGTGCGTCTGTGGGCCAGCATTTTTAGACGGGAGGTCCCAGGTGAGAGTGTACACGAGTTGATGACCCTCCCATGTCAGGCAATTATCCAGTCCTACAAGGAATGCTAGACTCTTTGACAGGTTGTCACTACTGAAAAAAAACCCCAAAACAAAATGAACCAGAAAAAAAAAATCATGGCAACATTTCTTGCTTTTAAATTTCTGTATAATTCCACTTATTTAAAAAGCGTTTTGTGTGAAATCATGAGGGAAGTCATTTTGCATTCGGCAAACAGGGTTATACTTTAGAAAAACAGAGTGCTGCCATTTCTATTTGCAGACTAAATAATAGCCTTCGTTTACTGAAGAATGCAGTTTCTGAAGAGTGAAACGCAACAAAAAAAACAAATTCATAGGGATAGTGCACCTGTTACTGGTGGGTAAAAAACACCTCTGGCCTGTGCTGTCAGGAAGTAAAAGTCCAGACTTGAAGACAATCTGTCTCGACATGACTGATGACTCACACACAGATGCTGACATTGCTTCTGGTCAGCGGTTGTCATGTGGAATTTTAAAAAAACAACAACTGACCGTCTGAATAAAGCTAGTCGCTAACGTTTGACTGGGAAGAACAAATAAAACACCTCCGATGACATCCTGATAGTGCCAGTTACACATATTATCCTTTGTCTGATTCATCTTTCCCTTTGATCTTATTCTGCTTCCTTTTTTTTCTATTAGCTCATGTAGATGTTTTCAAAGATGAAGAGTAGCAGGGTTGAACCATGCAAAACTATAACGATATGGCTGTGAAGTGAAAAAGGAAAACAATTCAGCATCAATCCTATTGATATACCAAGGGTCTGAGAGAAAGCATTGCACTCGGTCCTCTCCCAGGACATCATGTCACTGGTTCAGCGCTCCAGGCTAGAGTGCTCAAACTTTGTTGCGTACGGGTGAAGCTGGTGTCACTTCTTGGAAAAGTTCAGTAAAGGTCAGCCAGGTGTCAGCTGTGTTTTCACGCCTCACTTCCTCCTTCTGCTCCTGATAGCGCCACAGCTTTTACTGGTGACACATGTCTCTGTTTAACACACTGAACCACACATGCCCAAATCACGTACACACACACAACACTGAGACATCCACATCAAGACTGGGATGCAGTTTAACATAAAGTAAGAAAAATGAAATTAACTTTAAATGCACTAACTCCCACTGCTGCTTTTCAGTTTCACTAATGCACAATTACTGCCACATCACTATATTAGCATCTCGCTGTTTTCTCCCGTTTGTGCTTCTATCGCTTATTTGCAACTCACAATGACAGCGGCTGAAGGTTTACCACTCAAAGAACTGTTTTTCTAGGCTGAAGTTAGAGATGTATAAGGAAATTGCAATCACATGTGCAGGTGGTCTGAATGGGACCTTTTATGAAGCAATCCAAATATAAGCCCAGCTCTTCACAGGGGAGACATAAACCTTGTAAACAAAGCAAGATGAGGCTCAAACTGCATCTTCTGGGCAAAAGGTTCCTCAGCAGTTGATGATCTGTGTAGAAGATGAACAGAAGACTAGTTAGTCAATAGACAGAACAATATGAACTCAAGGCAATTTTACATTGTTAAGGCTACATTTATTTTTACAGTGTTGTACAAAACTCTTGAGCCTTAATTCCTTTTTGATTACCTCCACTGAGGAGGTTATAATGAAACTTTATAGAGCTATTTAAAACTGTTTCTTACTGCCACTGGTGTACTGACAGCATAGTGTAAATGTTGTCAGTACACCAAGTAAATTGTAAATCTGATGTCAATTTGGACCTCTGGCCTCTTCTTCAAGGTCAAATAAGGTCAGATCTTCATAAAATGCCTTTTATCATTAAAACTAGTAAAAATTATAATACCTTTTTTGTAATGCCAATATTTAGGGAATGATACTATTATATTGGTATTCTAAATATCTAATATTTCTTATAGTTTGTATGCAAATATGTCACATTTGACCGTATTTTTACATTTCACATCTGCCTTTCTTTCAAGTTGACCTTAAACTAAAAGTATTCGAATTAAAGCATTGTCAAGAGGAAGTTAGAAATATACTGTAGTATAATATTATATAATACCCTCAAGTTAATATTGTTATTAACAAATCAAGTCCCCTTATCTATTACCTACTCCAACATAATGTTTGTATAATCAGAGTCAATATCTGTTGCTACCCTTATCTGATTTTTACTGAACTACAAACTTCTATCAACTTTGTAGTTCTGCCTTGGTGGAGGTTTGCGCTCTGCTCCTAGAGTACTTCCTTTTTTATATTTTTCTCCCCACTAGCCAGACTTTCTTGTAATTTTTTTTAAACTGCTTGTGAGCAATAGTTCTTCAGGTTTTCTGAAGGTCTTTCAGATTTATACTTTGGACACTGCCTACTATATCACTCATTTTAAGTCCAGTCCTTGTACATGAGCATTTCCAGAGAAATGCTTTTTATTTGTTTAGCCACTTAACATTGACCTATGAAACCAGAAAAGGCCTAACTGAAGGGATGAAGCAGGGTTGTGCCTACACATAATGAAAAACTTGGCAAAGAACCTATTTTAAATTGTATCTTCAATTTTGGAGAACTTGTTACTAGCAGCCTGTCACAAAAACCAGCTGGTTTCATATGCTAGATGTGGCGTGACGATGAGACACCATAGAAAATAAATAACAGTGAGTGACTTCACATGGCCACAGGCAAAATAACTGCAGGCGAGCTCAGCACAGGACCTGATAATAAACTCCCAAGCAAGTGACTGAAGCGGCTACCAATGAGATTCATGAGTACTATTGATTGAAACATGAACTGGTAGTAAGTACATTAAGAGGTTACCTAGGTAGCCGGAGCCTTGCATGTCGACCGGATGTCACCTTCAAAGTAATGTCCGATGAGTGAATTGGTTTCAGTGGACTCAACTTTAGGAAAGGGAAACTGGGAGAGAAGGTTCAAATTACACAAGAAGGCAGTCTTTGGAATGTCCTTCAAGAAGCCCGGAGAATTAATCCTAAAGACTACTTCCATAAATGACAAGAAAGCTTACTTAAAAGAGTTCAGGCTGTGTTTAATAAAGGTGGTCTTACCCAATATTGGCTTTCAAGCTCAAGAGAATTGCACAAACTCTGTTTTAGCCTTATTTACGATATTTGCATAAATTTTGCCACATTTCAATACATTTCGGCCCCTATTTCCCATTTGTCTAGTAAAATATAAAGAATCGAAAGGTGACTCAAGGCTTTTCCACAGTATTCTGTTTTTAAGAAATATTTTATACAGAATGCAGAATAACGTCTTGATTTCAGGGAAGCATGCTGCTAATGTTGCCCTAAACCAGCTTAAAAACACAGAAAATAAAAGAAAATGGATGCACTAGTTTTAAACAGGCAGCATAGGTGCTGACAGTTGCATAAATGCCGTTCAGCCATGGGGAGAACCAAAGTCCATGCTTTATTGCACCACATAAGCTACCAGGAGTTGCAGCATCATGAGTACTAATAGATTAATGCACACGCATATACACACTAAGCCAGATTGACTTTATATGCATGCACAAGCGCATATAGTGACTTTGTGACAATAACACTTTCACGCTAACACTTTCTGTACTGTATGTCTCGCTCTCACTCACTCATTCACACACATGCACACACATACTGTTGAAACATAACCCACGTATTCACACTTCCTGCAGCAAAACTGATACACAGGCTGTTGCCGTGTCTCTGGGGCCTCTAACTTTCTACCAACACTTTCCAACTCTTCTGACATGCTCATTCAAAATGACTCATTTGCAGTCCTGAACAGACACATGCAAACTAGCCCACCCAGATGTACTTACAGAGGCTTTCAGATGTGTTGGAGACAGGTGGTGCTCATCACATTTTCAGACACAGTACCAGGTGACCGTCTGAGCGGGCTCTAGTGGAAAGGGGGAAAGAGAGGCAATATGAGGAGTGGGTGGGGCAGGTGAAGCCGGAGAGAAAGAGTACATATGTAAGTATTTGTGGTTTACATGTCTGTCTGGGCCTGTCTGGAAGGTGTGTGTGTGTTTGTGTATGTGGGTTCAACCTGGAAAGTTTTGTGTGTGTGCGTGTATGCTTGTGATTGTGTGAATGATTTCAAGCAGCATTGACAGAACCTTCCCCACAGGCAGACCCGTGTTAAAATATTTAAAGCCCAGACAGGCCATGTAGCGTTGCTACAGTAATGCGTCTGTCTGATAGTGCTGGAGACCAAGAGCACACCACCGGCTCTCTCGCTCTCTCTCATACACACACACACAAATGCCTACTCCGGGGGTACTGCAGTGGTAAATATGATGCACGCAGACAGTTTGACAGTCAAACTGTACATGTTTGCATGCAGGCAGAGACGGCCGGCACCCCTTTCACACGCAGGTCACACGCGATCCTTGTTGTTCACATCCGCTGTTTACTCTTTCCTGAGATGCTTTTCATCTCCTGATGCTTTTCTGTCATGTGATGGAATATTCAACGTCCTGTGCAAATCTCTCGTCTGCTTGGTTGTCACAGAAAACAGAAAGAATAGTAATACAGAAGCCATGCACTGTATGCACACTATAAAAATGGTACATTGTGTTCCCCTTCCGACACAATGCAATTTTATACTCTGCCGTGGAGAATAAACATGCTTATTGTTCATATGTAAATACTCTTTTTACAATTCCCATTATTGATCTTGATGTTGTAGCAGTAAAAGGACCTTTGTTATGCCATGTTTAAAGTACCTTGAGCTAAACATAAAGCTAATGTAAAGCTACTACAGCTTTTTGTAAGTGTTCAACATCAACCTTGCATAACTGAGACATACAAAGGAGTGTCAAAGATCCCAGTACACAAGGACAAGGGAGGAGCATCCAAGTATACTTGTTCTTTTTTTGATGATATAGCTCGAGACTTCAGTGAAGAGGCAAACACATTTTTAAGGTGAAAGTGTTGTAAACGTGTAATATGTCTTTCACGCTTGCAGGTTTGAACTATCGGAAGCTCACGGATGAATCCTCGGATCCACTGGCCACTCTTCAACCAGTGCTGACCAGTCAGAATGTGTTGTCCATCTCCAAACTTGCCAATCGTTTGCCTTTGCCCGGCAGTGGTGGGGCCACGGTGTCCGCCAGTGCAGTCCACGCAGTATGGCTGCAGAAGGTGTTCTGGAAAGGGGACCCCCAGCTGCTGAAGAGACCCCCTCAGAGCGACCAAGACTACCTACACGCTTACGACACTTGTGCCAAATACCTGGACAGGCTGGCCCCTGGCGACGCTGTCCGCTTCCTGGATAACATCACCTTCTCTCTTGATGCATCTAAAAACGTAAGCCTTAATTGGACCAAACAGAGGGGCATTTTTTTCATAGAAATTATTCTATGACGGGGGCGGGGGTCGTTTGAGCAGAAGAGGCTCTATTTTCTATTACTTTCTCAAGTAGGAGCTGTGATAGGTAGACAGTCTCTGGTTAATTGCAGCACAGAAGGTAGTTGGTTTCTGCCGCAAAGGAAGGATTCGTATTTGGTTAAAGGGAAGATTGCGGGGATTTTCACTCACTACATCAAACTGTCATTTTCCTCACTCCTCACTCATCATCGTCGTGCCGGTCTTCTCTAATGCCTGTGGCCCAATTTCTGGAATGCCAAAAGCCCTCTCCTAATTTCAAATACATTATTCTGTTCCCATCCACTTTCTGCAGCCTCAAAGCACATACCAGTCATGATTTATAAAAGAAATTATAAAATTTCACAAGGAATGTCAGCCACATAATTACAGGACTGTGAAAAATTGTCCTGCAGTAGACTTAAAGTGCCTCAGTGCACCTTATCAATAGTAGCCTGCTGTTCTTTTTTTTCCTTCGCCCTGGCACCCTGCCATCACCCTTCTCCAGACCTTCCCTTTTTTTTCTATTTTTGTCCTGTGTCCCTTCTCTTTCCCTACCACTCCAAGAGAGCTAATTGATCCCTCTTGACTTCAGAGCCAATTAAACTCCAATTCCCAGGAGGCAATGTTTTCCCTTTGTGTTCTTTAACATGCAGATTACCTCTCAGGAAGACACCGTCCACTCCCTCTGCCATTACCATCCCTCTCTTCTCTTTCTTCTGTCCTCCTCGGACGTGCAAAGGGAAAATCGAGTCCCTTCTCACATTTGGGAATGTTTTCGACCTTTTGACCATTGGGTGGCAATGATGAATTGATTCACCGTTGCCATCGTTGAATAATTTCCTACAAGGCCAAGGATTGAAATGCATGCAAAACTTCCCATTGGACATTTTTTTCTGAAGGGAAACAGATTATTGATCTCAGCTAACCTCTTTGGTGGATGCATCCCATCTTACTCAACTTCTAACTTCTTTTCTAACCTTACCCGAGACTCTGACTGATGTTGGCTGTGAATACCTGGATTTGATTCAGTAGGATACACACTTCATAACACATTTGTACAAATACAAACAGAACAAAGGGCGATCGTGGCTGTAACCGGAAGGTTGCCGGTTCGAGCCCCGGCTCGGACAGTCTCGGTCATTGTGTCCTTGGGCAAGACACTTCAACTGCCACCTACTGGTGATGGCCAGAGGGTCCAATGGCGCGATATGGCAGCCTTGTTTCTGTCAGTGTGCCCCAGGGCAGCTGTGGCTACAACTGTAGCTGCCTCCACCAGTGTGTGAATGTGAGAGTGACTTAATAGTGGAATTGTAAAAAGCACTTTGAGGGCCCCGAAAAGCGCTATATAAATGCAATCCATTATTATTATTATTATTATTATTATTATTATTGTTAAATAAACTCAATTTAAATGAGCGTCTTACTTGCCAGAGAAATGTTCTGACGATCTCTGTGAAGATTACTGCAAATTCAAAATGGGGTATATGTAGCACATGTTGAAAGTGTGAATGTGTGTGTGTCTTGTCGGGGTCTAAGTTTGTGCGTTTCTGTGCAAGCATAAAAACCTCCTGTAGCCCGAGGCCCACTCTTCTCCCCATGAATGGTTAACCTGCTCAGTCTGAATAAAATCAATTACTCCAGGCTGGCAGCTATGATCCCTCTCACTCAAACACACACTCCTTATACACATGCACATGCTACTTAAGTTCCTGATAGTATTGAAATGCAGATAGATTAGGTTGTACCTACCTCTCTTTAACTCGGTCCATTTTAAATGAATTTACGAGTATAGAACTTGAGCACCTCTCTCTTTGCTCAATTCAACACCTCCCCAACTTCCACCTCTCTCCCATTCTCTTTCTTCCATCCATTTCATGTCCAGTTGAGCATCCAAGCGAGGTTGGAGGTGATAAAGCGAGCCACCAAAGCCCTGCGCCAGCTGGGTGAGAAGAACAGGAAGAGAGGAGGTGATGACAGTAGGGAGCAGGAAGGGACGGACCCTGCAGGAATGACTTTTGATGAGGCTCTAGCACACCTGCAGCAATCTCAGGCCCACCTGGACACTCTGAGTCATCCCTTCATTCTGTCACTCAAAGACAGCCAGGAGGTAAGCCCCATCTGCCAAACACTTGAGCCATTTTATTCTTTTTCGGAGAGTGAGATTTGCTCTTTGTGTAAATGTGCTTTTAATGATCCATTGAAAGAACACACAAAGTTTAAGAGCGATATTTGCCAGCTGGTTAATTAAATTGGGGACAGAATTATTCTTTAGCACGCAGTACAATGTATCGTGCAATCATTCTAATCCACAAACTTAAGTGGTAAATAATTACAACTATTATCCAGCCAAACCCAGTTTGTTTTCATGGGAAACACAAAGAAACACAAAGAATTTGCATAAAAAATGATGCAAAAATCAAAAACGCATGAGCTGATCTACTTTTCAAAGAAATGAGGCATGTGGCTAGTCACACAAAAATGGTTCCAAAATAAAGCTAGCTTGTTTGTGTGGATGGATTATTAATATCATTATTTATGTTTTTGTGTGTACTGTATATATAAAAGAATCATTACTGTTAAAAGAGCAAATTCTTCAGTTGCTTCTAACTTCTGCTTTTAACTGATCAGCTGATCAGCAGCATCCATGTATAAACTCAGTCAATTCAGAAGTCTTACATTCATAGTGCTGTGCAAAAGTCTTGAGCCACCTCTCATCTCTTTATATTTTGGTAAAATGGGGGAATGAGTTTAGTGATTTCTTGAAATGTGCAACCATTGATGCAAATACAGTATATAAGAAGAGTTTGTACCATTCTAACAGCCTGAAAGTCAATATTTGGTACAACCACCTTTATTCTTCAACACAGCTTGAACTCTTTCAGACAAGCTTTCTTGTCATTTATTTGAACAGAAAGCCTATTTTATGCCTGTCAAACTTTGTTATCTTTGGCATTTTTCATAGACTCAGCTAAAGAAATGAGAACAAATTATGTTTCTGCAACAGGCTGCTAGTAACGAAGTGTCTAAAAATAAGTTTTAAATGAGTTTTTTAAGCTGTCTGTTATTAGTAGGCACAACAGCGTTTCATCCCTTGAGCTCGGTGTATCTTTGGCTCCTTGGAAGCAAAATCAGTGAAGAAATGCAATCCCCACACAAATGCAATTGCCTATGGAACGGTAAGTTTAATAGGCCCTGAAGTGAAGAAGACATTTGACTCTCACTTCTTACTTCTTTGCCAGTTCATAAGGTCACCTTTGGCTGGACATACAAATGGTGCCTGCATATTTTATTTATTTATTTTTTAGAAAGAGGGGCAATACATATTAATGAACATTTTAACAAATGTAAATATGCCAGATTATAGCCTTGGGCTAATTTCCATCTGCATATACAGTACTTGTAACGCTTGTGTCTATGTGTGGGTATGTGTGTTGTATATTTTGGGGGTGGTTCTGCTCGGCTAAGCTCTTCCCAGCCTCAGAAAGGCCAGTCAAGGGTATATTAATGTAAATCTGTGGTCTGCTGTTTCAAATGAGCCCTGCCGTATGGACGCATATACGGTACAAGCACCATGCTGTATCTCATTAAGCAAAGTCACACTGACTTACCCCACTGTCACCTCGCTGTGGCTGTCTGTGTGTGTATACACAGTCTGAATCTGGGGCTAGAGGGAGGGGACATTATAACTTGGCGAGCTAAGTGTTGCTATGCGACAAGATATCATTGAAAACTGGTGATTTCTGACCCCCACACTGTGCAAGTTAATAATATTTTGTCCCAGTTTTAACTGTGTTTAAAAGCACATACCCTCCATAATAGAGTGGAAGACACAAGAATTACCAGGCAGAGCTTTAGGGCAGAGTCACTGATGCATACATGGGCGCACACACACATACACAAGCACACACACAAACACTGCATCCTCTATGTATAACTTTCCTTTTTTTGGTGGAGGATGTAATTGTATCCTTGGAGATGTATTAAAATAATGGATATAAGAACCAGAAAGGGGCAGATAGGTAGGGAGAGATAGATACAAGAAGCTCTGTAGGCTCTGTTTGGCTATACTGTGGTCGTTTATCAAGTGTACGTGACCAGCTGCTAGAAATATTGTTAAACCTTTCTAACACAAAGAATCTAACACAGAGGCCTTGACATCAAATGGCATGTTCTTGATATTGTAAATAGTGATTTTTAAACTATTAACTCGTGCAATTGTGAGAAAAACAGCAAAGAAAATAATAACAACAGATCGTGTGATTTGTCTCTGCAGCAGCAGGGCTATTCCTTTCTATGTTCCATATTCCTTTTGATGTGGTGAATCACATACTGTGGGCTATGAAAACCATGTCCTTGATAATTACACTTTAGAGTAGTATATAATATTAACAAAATTAACAATAGCCTTATTTTTCATCCACACACTGAGGCTGCACAATGATACACAGAGTGGCTAAGATCTCCATTATCCTACCAGCGTCCCCCATATCCTCCAGGTGAAATGGGAATCCCTATTACATGCCCTTTTTTCCCCTAGCTGCTACTCTTTGGAGGAGCCTCATACCCGCTACTTTCTTTGTCCTTAAACTCTCTTGTGATCATAGCTAAGGATTGGAACAGAGAGCAATGAATTGAGAGCTTAGTTTCATGACACACTCATCATGTCATCATCATGTCCATTTCCTCTAACTGGCGCTTTACTTAAAGTGCTAATTTTTTCTGACAGGCATTCGTGGTCTGGCTCTTGACACTGAGTGCTGCAGAATGCATCCGTGAAACTAAAAGGATATCCACAAAAGAGATGTTACACAACAAGACACTCTTCAGGCTTTAGCTGATATTATGCTTTGAAATTGAATATACAGAGAAAATATCATGCATATTTGATATTCCTAGCATAAATATGATGTCAACATAAGGAATGTATGTATTTGAGTAACCTGAATACTTACCAGCACATTAGTTCGGTACACCTGTTCAACTGCACATTAGGGCAAATATGCTAATCACAGAGCAATACCTAAGGGCATTTAAGTATGAAGACCGGGTCAAGACGACCTGCTGAGGTTCAAACTGAAAATCAGAATGAGGAAGAATGGTAATCTAAGTGACTTTCCACATGGCATCATTATTGGTGGCAGACAGTCTAGTCTATTTCAAAAACATCTGATCTATTAGGGTTATTCTGCAAAACCATTTCCAGGGTTTACAGAGAATGATCCAAAAAAGAGAAAATCCAGTGAGCGGCAGTTCTTTGGGTGAAAATGCACTGTTGATGTCAGAGGTCACAGGAGAATTGCCAGACTGCTTTGAGCTGATAGGGATAGTTAGAACAAAGGTATGCAGAGCATCTCTGAATGCACAACACGTTGAACCCACAGTCATCGGTTAAAGATGGGCAACAGTTCACACAAGCTCACGTTGTCAGGTAGCAACATTGGGATAGTAGAAGTCCAATTTAATGTAAACAATATGAATGTCGTTTATACACCACAATGAGCCTGATTAGCTGACTCATGTTCAACCCTTTGCGACCATAATGAGCCCATCTTCTAATGGCTCCTTCCAGTAGGATAACTCACCATATCACAGAAGCCCAAATCATGTCAAACTGGTTTCTTGAACATGACAATAAGTTCATTTCAGATGCACACCAGATTGCAGTTCACACCATATTTCAATCCTTTGGGGCATGATAGAATGGGAGATTCACATTATTGATGTGCAGCTGACATATCTGCAGAAAATATGTGATGCTGTCATGTCGATGTGAGCCAGAATCTCTGAGGAGTGTTTCCAGCACCTTGTTGAATCTGTTTAAACATGTGCCAAACACCTTCACTGTTAAAATAGCTTATAGATTTGGACGATTTCCAAGTGGTATTTTAATGGTGGATTTGGAAAAGACACACAAGACACAGAAAGCAGACATTACATTTCCTGATACTGCGACTGAACTGTCTGAATGTAGCTTCCTGCTGAGAGGTTGTATCAAAAAGCGACCTTAGTTTAGGAGGAGGGTCTTTCAATGGCTTGAGCTCAATTCTACTGCAGCTGCAACAGGCACTGAAGGGTTTGTGATTAGACTGAATGTTGGAAGGTTCCCTGGGGAACATGACAGCATTGCAGCAAACGCACACCAAATCCATCTTTTATGCATGAAATTGAACCGCATTTATGACTTCTGCAGCTGCCTGGGCTGAAGTTTCCTTCTTGCTCTCTGGACCTGTCTTAATTTTTTCTAGTGCTTGACTTGTTGTATGTCACTGACCCTGAAAGTATTTACAATGTTGTTTGAAATTGGACACATGAGGAACACATTTTAATTGAAGGTTTTTGCTCATTAATTAGTGTAAATATTGAACTGGGATGACCAGTAATCATCCCTCCAAAACAATATGCAGTGCTTTTACTTTATATGCCATGTAAAAAAAAAAAAAAAAAAGGTTTATAGAATGAATAGTGAAAAGTGGCCATGGTTCAACAATGATTAATGAAACAAATCAAGATGGGATAGAGTAATTACTGAATCCTTTCATGCATATACTTTGAGAACTGGAGCGAGGTGTTTAAGTTCATGTTTTTCTTACAACTAATTAAAATATGGATATCTTTAGAAGTGCATTATTTTTCAAAACTTATTCTGAAGGAGTTATTTATTTGGTCATTAAAGTAGTAGTAAAAACGATATGCTGAAACTCATGAAGCATGTTTTTTTTTTATATTAGGTGCACTTACTAACTGCTAGTACAGTGCCGTATTGGACACCATGTGTGAAAGGAGGAAAGTATCAGCAATTAAATAACCTTTAGCTTCTGGCAACTCCAAAGACCTTGTCAGCCTTATCCTCTGGCATTTGTGCTTGTAGCGTTTAGCTGAAAAGTCAGATAGGGGTGTAAAATGTAATAACCAGAGGCATGTGACCATGCATTAATAGAGCCAAAAGCCTGATAATGACACTCACACATTGAAAATGTCTGCATGTGACACAGAAGAGTAAATGGTAATGTACAGTGCCAGGAAAAGCATTTGTCCTCTTTCTGATGTCTTAGTTTATTTGCATATTTGTCACACTTAAGCTTTAATATTAGACTCAGATACCTGATTAAATGCAAAATGCAGTTTTAAATTTTTCATTTATTAAGGAAAAAGGTTATCCAAACCTACTTTGGCCTACTGTATGTGAAAAAAATAATTAACTCCTAAACCTAATAAGTGGTTGCGCCACCCTTGGCAACACTATCGCCACCATGTTGGACTGGTGGGTTGATTTTTTTTTTTTTTTTTTTTTTTTAATGAATTGCTGTATTACTTTTAGATGTAACGGGACTCAAACCTCCCACTCATCAGTCCACAGAATATTTTCATATAGATGTGTTTTTCTTTGGTAATTGTGAGACGAGCCTTTCTGTTCTTTTCGGTCAGCAGTAGTTTTCGTCTTGAAATTCTCCCATGGATGCGTTTTTGCCCAGTCTCTTTCTTATTGAAGAGTCATGAACTCTGACCTTAACTAATGTAAGTTAGGGCTGCAGTTGTTCTGGGTTCTTTTGTAACCTCCTGGATGGGTCATCAATGCACTCTGCACAGCTTTAAATTTGCAAATTATTACATTCTGTTTTTCAAAAGAGGTTATGATTGTGAACCTAACTAAATACATTTTGTACTCCCTACGACACACGTGTCCTTGATCTCTGACAATTTTGTGCACTTTTTTCACAGTGCCTTTTCTCCCCTTAAGAACTCTTTCTGTCATCTCATTAATATTAGTTTGTCTCTAATGTCTTAATATTTTATGGCCCCTAAAAAGACTGTGATCTTGTACGTTGAGATTAAGTCTACTACCTCAGTCTTTAATCATTATTTTTAACATCATTGTGTTTCGCTACTTTTTTCCATGTTTTGTTCCTGTTCTAGGAGCAGCTGCGGGCCTACAGTCAACTTTACGATTTGTCCCGTTCTGAGAGGTCAAAAGTCTGCGAGTTAGCAGTCACTATGGCAACTGATGGACAGCCCCTGGAGCAGATTGGAGAGCTTCTGCGCGTCACTGTTGGATCCTTAGACCTGTCTCTCAAAAGTGTCCTTCACGATGCTGTGGAGAGAGTAGTCGCTGCACTCAGGTATTTTATTTTCGATGTCAAGGTTCTTGATGTTCTACAGTATATGCAAAAAAACTCTGAGGTGTCAAGTGCTGACAATACCTATGTACATACTGAGATAGTTTGCAAAGATATGCACTGCCAAATGTTAGTTAATCTTCTTTTAGTAACTTCCCAACAATGCCCCAACATGCACAATGACAGAGAATCTTGAATCTTGAAATATGCATAATTTTGAGAAAAACAGCACTTTCTGTAATGGCTTGGTAATAACATGTTAATAATGGATTAATGTTTGATAAGCAGTTTGTTAATAAAGAGGCATTAACTAAGTAAATGCAATATGCAATTACCAAATTAACAACCAAGTAGCAGCTTGTTATTACTAATGTAATAAGAGACCACAAATGGTAGTAATGTAGACATTTAAAAGGACCAATGAGGCAAAATGACTAGTGCAACAATGTAATAATCTTTTTTTTTTTTTTTCTGGTTTGATTTTTTTTTTATTTCAGCCTACAGTCATGTGAAGGAAGGAAGCTTTCACAGGACTCTAAGCAGTCCTGTGAAATATTAAGTACATCTTTACTGTTTTCAGAGAAGTTAGGATGGTAAATAGCAGTCAGGTGATGCTGATCAAATTTGTGAGCGCCTCAGTAAAAGCAGAGGTTTTGGCAGTTGGTGTAATAATGTAATAATAATGTAACAATGTAATAATCTTAATTATTAACTCTATTAACACATAAATATTACTGTTTTTATGGAACTGTAATATAAAGCGCTACTCACTTTTTTCCCAAAAGGTGGATGAGCTATGAAACTGTAATCATGAGGTGAGCAGCTTAGTTTAAAGCTGAAAGCAGGGGAAAACTTGTAATCTGGGATTCATAAAAAAACAAAAACAAAACCACAGCTTTCAGAGATTCTCCATCTCAAGACATCCAAACGTTGGTAACTCTGGTTCTCCTCTTAAAACATTTTTAGCTAAAGCTCTTTTTCAGTAGAAAAAACACACACACATAAAAAACCTGAAAAGTTGCCTTCAGCTGAATGCTCTGGACTGCACTCTGCCATTTCACTTTTACCATGCTGTAAGGGAGCTCATTCTGTAGTCTCTTTATAAATGCAGAGAGTGCTAAGACCTTCAAAGGCAGGGGTTTAGAAGCACCAGCATCCACAGTTGGCTGCATTGGCTGCCAATTGTGACCATTTCTCCACTATACATAAGTGTGTGTGTGGATTTTTTTTTTTTTTTTTTTTTTTTTTTTTTTTGAGAAAAGGGTGTCAATAGCATTCAGAGACCAGTTGATCAAATCCATAATTCTCTTTAGGTTTTAGAAACAGACTGTGAGAGAGTAGAACTAAGCAGGGAAGATAAGGGAGAGGAGAAAAAGTGTGTCCGCCTCCTCCGAGAGCCAAAAGGATCACATACAGAAACCTGTACAAAGAGATCAAACCGCTACACACCTCTTACTGCAATCAAATTCTTTACCGCAGCCTAGCTAAAATAGCAAAAATAAATAAACAATGTATACATCTCAAGCTTCAATTCAAGTCAAAAAAATATCTTAATTCTCCGCCTGATGTCTGAAGCTAGTGATTATTTTTGTGGCTGTAAATCATAGCTTGTGTTGCACAATGCTAGACCCCCTGTTAGTCCCAAGTTGTTCAGAAAATTGTTAATATTAGGACAGTGTTGAAAAATTACAGTTGTACAGTAATCTTGTGTGCTGTGTGCTATCAAACATACCACCAGCTGTGACAAGCAGAATAAAGGAATAGGAAAATTTAAGATGTCAGGTTGCTACGTGTGGCTCCCTTTTGTGCTAATTTAATCTTTTTTTCACATTCGCTGTTGCGCCTTGCCAAACAACATTATCATGTACACGTAACCCTTTCATTATCTGTCAGTGCAGATTGTATGGAAAAATTAATGTATTTTTATAACTATCCAGACAAAGCGAAGTGTCTACATTCAGCTCAAAAGCAGGCTTTTGAACATACTGTGCGCCACCTGCTGACACCACCTACGACCTGATCTTTGTTGGTTGTTATCTGAAAATATACTGTATATATATCTGTCCACTTTGGGCTGAGCATGTTGGTGGGAAGAACACTGTCAAAACAAATGCCTGAAGTGTTGAACTGAATCTGCAGTAGCTGCCTGTGGGAGTTGGGCTCACAGTCTTTTATTGGTGTTTTCCTGCTCCCAGAATTCAAAAGGAAGGCAGAGATGATTCACCAAGATGTGTCTGCAGATGTGCTAGATGTAAGGGCCGCGGTAAACACTTTGTATAACATTGTATAACATCCAACGAATACATGTATATGTTTGTTACTTAGTTTCTTGAGAAGAAGTGAGCTAAAACCCATTATAGAGAGTTGTTTTGATTTAACATACTGGAAGATGATTTTTTAAATGATTTTGCTTTTTGCTCAGACAGGCAGACCAGCGAGCAGGGTTTTACTGACAAAACCAGATATCATCAGGCCATCTGATTGGCTTGATAAATGAGTATCACCCGCTGTGATTATAATCCTGCCTCATTTCCAGCTTTTTTTATAGCTGCTCAATGGTGCATGCTTCAGATAAATGGCACCTGAATCTGCAGACACACACACACGCACAGGCACTCACACACACATTTGTATTTGTATAGACTTGGAGGTCATTATCCCTAATGAACACACACACATACACACTTTATTGCGTGCACATGTTCTTCCCTTTTCTCTGATTCATTATCTTTTTTATAATTAATGCAGCCTGATACAGCTGTTCCCCTCCAGATCTCACTCTGCTCCCATACACACACACACACACACACACACAGAGTCTGGGTGTGTGTGTCAGGTGCAAGACTGCACACAGAGAGAGTCCTATTTATTCTCTGGGGGTTTTCTTTACCTTGAACACGTCACTCCGTGTTCTTACATTATGAATATCCCTTTATGCGTCGACTGCGTGTGGCTGCGAGCGTGCGTTTCCGTAGTTTCGGGGCTTTCTTGAAGCATTGTGTTTGGCAGTTATGAATGAGGCGGTCTTGTTTTTGGCTCTCTCAAAGCCTTGAGTCTGGTACAGCAGGCATCCCTGAGCCTCACACTAATAGCCGTCTTTTGTATCTGTCATAACTGCTTTGTTTGTGTGTGTTTAAATTCAAAATGTAAGTAGTGAAACCCAATAAAGAAAATGCTGCGTCATCTTTCCACTTCTTGCCCAGATCATCTGTATGTTGTGTGCGTATAAAGCGCACGCGTGTGTGTGTGTGTGTATATTGTGTAGGCAGTTATATGTATTGGCCGGGGCATACGTTTATTTGTGTATGTGTATGGATACAATTCCAGCAGAAAAGTGGAAGTGAGTCGGGGGAAATCACCTTTTTTCCCTCCCCCTTTGTTTCTTTCTTTCGTTGTGAAAAATGGCCTGTGAACATATGGTGCACACACACACATACAGCAGCACCCAGAGCCACTCTACAAATGCACTAATGATGTACCTTCTTAAGCTTACCTACTATTATGTGGATTTAAACCTCATCTCATTACGCCTCTTTTTATCATCTTTAAATTATTAAAATTAACGTGTTCTTGTAAATTTCCACCGGGCTCGATGAGCTTGTCACATTGGTGATGGCTATTAATGTTTTTTTTTTTCTGTTTCATCTTGTCTGTAAGACTTGAAATAATTTTATGATGGTTAATTTAACAAAGGTTCACTACCTTCAAACATTTAATTGCCGCCAGACACATTTTTAACTAACACCGTCCCTGAGAAGGAAGCCTTTGATTTTTTTTTTTTAAGTTGCTGTCCCTTGACATTGTGCTAATTTGAAAATCTTATCTTAATTAGCTGATTATGTAAGATGATCGTGGTGATGTGGTTTGTTTTTCAGTGGAGACCCATGCGCCCTGACAAATTACCCACAACCCCTCAGGGTCCTGGAGGCCATGGTGACTGCTGTGCACAACAGTGTGCAGAGTGGGTAGGTTACGTCTGTCATCTCATACAACATACTTACAGTGACCCATTCTCTGATTTCCTTTGTAGTCCCTAAACTAAACTGTCCTCACACAGCCAATGTCACAGCACTTAATCGCTTGTATTTTGAGTTTTATGTAAATCAACTAAGCCTTAAAGATTTTCTTCAGCTTTTGTCACCCTCTCTTTGCACTCTGCATCTTTTCAGTTCTATTCGGGGGCTGAAATTAACACCTGCTGAGTGTTAAATATCAGTTAAATATCTGATAAATAAATGAAGATAAACTGACAAAAGGCACCTGGCAGCCTGTCTTGTAGCTCTTTTTGACGACGAAAAAATTTTGACAGCATCTATTGCACCCTGGTCAGCTTTTTCATGACAAAAAGACAAACAAGGCACATGAAAACAAGGGATCTGTGACAAAAGAACCTTAAATTAATGCATTATAGTGCAGTCATGCCCACTGCATTACTTTGGAAAATGTGATATTTCAAAGAAGAATGGCATAAATAGTAGACTTTTAACTTCTTACTGACAAAGACATAACATATAGCCGGTTACATGCTAGAGTACGTAACAGATAACCTAAACTATTTGTTTTTATTGTTGGTATTCTATTCAATGTAATAACCAAAGATAAACATATGGAGCTACCCACTATAGCAAACTCTTTTTTTCCCAGATTCCCTTCCTGACCCAAACCCAAAGTGAATTTCCGGCTGGAAACCTCCGCTTGCCAAGCAAAAGTGTTAACCACTACACCATTGGAGGAACCTTTGAATTCACAGACATTTGCTGTTTTTCTTAATTAATGATAAAGTTCTTAATTGTTTTGAAAATGTCCTTATTACTACACAAGCGTTTACATCATGTAAAGTGGAAGAATTGAGATATATTGTTAAAATTTCCCATTTTACTGTTAAGTCATCTCAGTAGTAATGGTAATTTTATTTATATAGCGCATTTCATTACATGTGATAGGTGAAATCCGCGAAGTAGTCAACTTTATTTTTTTACAATTATTATAGATGTTTTAAGGCTGTAAAACCCCTCACTATACACTTTATACATTTTTCTCAGACAGGTATGAACATTTTCACACTTTTCTCTCTTGTTTAAAGACCCTCAAAGTTCAAACCTTCGTAGAAAAATAAGTCGGTATTATAGAATGAAACCAAAGATCAAACCCTGTTTTCAGGTCCAAAACATGGGAATAGAGCAGCTGCGAGAGAATTCAACATTAATGAATCAATGGTACGGAAGTAGGGGAAGCAAGAAGAATGAGTTGAGTAAAATTTGACGTATCTGACTGTTTTGTTTCGCTTAATGTGCTTCATAATGCGACGTGCCTTATGGTCCGAAAAATACGGTAACTTCTATCTTCCTTTAGCATGTCCAGAAGTCCAACTTTTTGTGCGACGGTTAGCATCGTCCTCTGCCTTTTGGGTGCTACCGCAGGTGTCTTTGACGGTGCAAAACATTTCGTCGACATTGTTGTGTTTGTTGGGGAGAAAACTTACACAGATACAGGACTTCAGAGTCACATTGCTAGCGATCGAAGATTTATGTAAATTTGACAACTTTGACACAACGTAACTGTAGCTATAGTTGAATCATTTAGTTTGTAAAAAAAACCAACAGAATAACATACTCAGTTTCCTACAGCTCAGTTTAACGTCCTCAAATCTTTGTGCAAACTGTCTAACAGGCAATTTCTTGTTTCTTGAATGAAACAAGTAAACTACTTGGTAACATTTAGACATCTTAGTGGGAACTCTACACCTTGTCTCTCAATCTCTGTCTCTTTATCTGTACCTCACTTTGCCTGCTGTCAACCTCCCTCTCAAATCCTTCTGCAGTGACAGTACCGTCACTTCAGATGACCTCCTGGCTTGGCTGCGTCCATTCTGCGGTGACGCATCTCTGCCCGTTCGGCCTCGCATCGACGTGCTGCAAATTCTGGAGAGTAACTTCAGCCTCGGAGACAGTGACGTTCGTCTTCTGCTGCTTTACAGGACTCAGGCTGTTCTCAGGAACAGAGAGGTAATGTTACTGATGCTCTCACACGTGTTTGAAGTTATGAAGATTTAACCCTCATGCTAACAAAGTGAGAAATATACTTTACTTGACAAACAAAGTGCTCTACAGAAGCACATGGAAAACTATCTACAGATGGGTAGAGAGGTCTGAATTTCCTGTTGTCCATGCTTGTACAAAAGAAAATAGAAGCAGAGAAGATAAAAAGGAAAATGGAAAGAGAAGAGAATCATTAGTGTGAAGACATACAAAAACGAATGTGTTAATTTTAATAGCACCATCAAAAAATAGTATTAAATGGTTGTGATCATACAAAAAAACTTGAATATAACATCTCTGGGATTATTCTCGTTTATGATGGACTCAGACAGTTGGAAAAATCCACAGTCTCCAACCTAAAGACCACAGGGAGTCGTTTTCAGTGGGCACATGGCATGGATAACTTGCACAGCTTCATATCCAAGTTTTGGAGCAATACACTGTCGTCCAGAAAACTGTCTTGCTCATTTCAGCAATGCTCTGCTAGACAACATTTTGCATTTTGCAAATCATTAAATTATATTTTTAATTACATTTGACACAACTTTGTTTTCTCTCTTTTTTTTAAAAAACAAAAAACAAAAACAAAACAGGATGTCACATTTAGTGTAAAATAAAGTAGCTCCATTCTAAAAGATGTCAGTGTAGGAAAAGTGCCTCAGTTTCTTGACAACATGAACACATGTCAGTGGAATCTGCTTAACTTTGAATGTGTGGAAACAAGTTCTTAGATGTAATTAGAGATAAAAACTATGAGTCTGAAGCTTGTAACCCACAGTGGGTTTTGCACAAGCTCCTACAACCAGGTGTTAAAAATCATACTAAGGGATAAATGTTTAGATTTGAAATAACTGCATAAATATATGTGAGTATTACTAATCCGTATGTGTCATTTGCATATTTGCAGTAGTATGTAACATATGTATGTATGTATGTGTGTGGCTGTGGCTCTCCCCTCCTCCCTCCCTGGTATAGCAGACAGCTGACTGGCTAGTCACTAAGTTATTTGACTGACTAATTAATGGCCCAAGCTGGATAATTAGTGTGTAAATGTATGCAGGCAGCCTTGGGCCATTGTCAGCGCAGGTAGACAGGTGTGTGGGCCCGGACTCTTTAACTAATTAGGCGAACTCCTAACATTTGGCAGGTTCTGATGAAATATACACACACACACACACACACACACGCACACTTAACAGAGCGTACATGCAAGGGATCTGTTAATTAATCTTTTAAAAGAAGTCACGTTGTAAGAACCAGACTCGTTTCAGATGAAGTGCCACTTTCTCTCATCTCTCCCTAAGGCAGCCAAAAGGCCTTTAAGTGTGAGAGTGGGGTTCTTGTAGCCAAATGTCTGTTTTAACGTTGATTATTCAAGATTTTTGACTGTTGAAAATGCTTTTTGTGTTTTCACATCTGTACTGACACTCTCGTCCAAACGCATGCACAACAACGCGCACTCACTCTTTTATTTATTACATTTTGCCTTAACAATTGTAGCAACTTTTCATTGTGTCAGCTGCTCGACTGGAAGCAGTTGCACATTAATCATGTTGGCTAGGCCGGTACCACCCGTAAGCAGAGCTGGCACTGACAGCAGGAAGCTGCCCCAAGGCCACGCCGGAGACTTTGTTGTGGCCCACTCTGACCTTATCATGCTGGCTTACAGCCTGAAAGGGAGAAAAAGTGTAGGAAAAGGGGAGAAGTGGTGCTCGCTCAGATTCTGACAAAGGTGACAGGGGAGGAAGAAGGAAGGAAAGAAGTTGGTAATGTTCCCCCTCTCCTCCCTGGTTCCATAACTAATCAGCGCAGCTCCTTCTTAAAAGCATCCCACAGACTACATATTCATAGAAAAATGCCACATCTATAATACGTACTAGTATATACCCAGCCCTCCTGTGTCATATGCACATATTACTCAGATAGACATGCAAAAGGGTTGCCTGCTGTGATTTCCATGACAACCACGGTCTCGAGCCACAGTTTGAATTGAACTGAAAGCACTAGTATGTTTCTGTAATGCTTCCTTTTCAGCTTCTGTGTGTTTGCTGTTCTGACAAAGATATCTGGATGACACTGTTTTCAGTGATCAAAGCACAGTCTGTCTCTCACACACACACACACACAGTCTTTGTTTGTCCTTCAAGCTCGAGCCCTGGGAGCGCTTTTGCGGTTGGTATTTCTCGAGCTACTCTTGTTCCTTCTTCTTCTTGCTATAACTTGGTATTGCTCTATCCGTATTTTTCACAGTAGAACATAAAAAAATTGTATCTACCTCTGCTTTACAAACAGCCTGTAAACAATGCTGCCCAATTCTTGGCTGATATAGATTTCTAGCTCCTCAACAGTCCTGGGTCGTCTTCTCAAATTTATCATTTCATGCTGCTCCAAATGTTTTCAGTTGGTGGAAGGTTTAGAGTGCAGGCAGGCCATTTCGTCACCGTTCTTTTTGAGCACTGATGATGCCTTTCAGATGTGTAAGCTCCCACCTCTATAGGTACTAATACACTCACACACCATCAGAAATGCAGGCTTTTAAACTAAGCAATGATACGAATCCAGATGTTCCCCCTCTACTTTAGTCTGGAGGACACAGGATCCATGTTTTCCTAAAAGAATTTCAGAATTCCACATTTCCTAAGTGGCTTTTCATGAGTTTTGGCCCAGAACAACTGTGACATTTCTGGATCATGTATGGATAGTAGTAAAATAAACATTAAAAAAATCGATTTAAAATATATCAAAATGTATGTTAATGAGGTTTTGGAGCAAAGATGATAAAGTCATGGATACGAATGATAATGAAAGGTTATTGTTGGTCTGCTGTTATGCATTATAATTGTATTGTGGATCATCAGTCCTGTCAAACTGACTGCTAACCTTTTGGTGGAAGGGACAAGCTGAAAGAAACTTAATTTCAGTCATTAATACCAGCTCACAATGCAATTCCTTTGGTTGTAGACAGCTTCCAGGCTTTCAGCATGAAGACTCTAAATCAGAGAGCCAGGCTTTGCCTGAAGGTAAAATGAATAAACAAAACCACAGATTAAACAAATGAGATATAATATGCTAATCAGCGAGCTTTAGAAGATACTAGAAGCGGGATTTTGTTGAATTTAGTCAAATTGATTAACCGCTTCTCGCTCTGAAAGTAGATGTTTACAAAGACATGAATCGCACATTATTTTGGCATGTTGGAAGTTTTTTAAGTTATAAACTGCAAAATTTTAGTTACTGTTCTAAATTGTGCTAATAGGTCAGAGCTTGTCCAGTATATACTATATGCGGACAGTAGTTACTTAAAGACCATACAGTCAAAGGGACTTGTTGAAGGCAGCTGTCCACTGGGATGGTTGCCTTAAGAACTATACTTTTTTTTAGTGCCTTTCAGACAACCAGTAGAAACACTGATATGATGTATTAGCCAACTTAGAGCTAGGCAGCAAGCATAACCAGCTGGAGGATATCGGTGATCATGATAACAACAGAATTGCAGGGGCGATGTGTGGTTGAAAGTACATGTTTTTTGATCTTTTAAAGTATAGTAATTAACATTGCAAGTATCTAGTTTCCTGATATACGTTTTAAGAGTGCAAGGTGCCATTAACCTTAGACAGAGGCTTTCTCTGGCAAGCTGCTCCTGAATCAGCTGATGCATCTAAAACTTTGGAATAGGATAGAATATAATAGCTCTTTATTATCATTATACATGTACAACAAAATTGTGGATTTTGTACTTGCATTACAAGCACATGCCAATTCAGATGCCACTTTGTTGTAGGTTTATTTTTCTTTTCGTTAGGCTTAATGAGTTAGTAGCAAAAGCTTTCACTGTTTCTCTGTTTTTAGTTGAGTTCAGCTAATGTTAGGACTTTAACATTTTCTGTAATGTTAAAGCATGATGTTTCCACCCCCATGCTTCACAGTAGGTATGGTGTTCTTGGGATGCAACTCAGTATTCTTCTTCCTCCAAACACGACGAGTTGAGTTTATACCAAAAAGTTCTACTTTGGTTTCATCTGACCACATGACATTCTCCCAATCCTCTGCTGTATCATCCATGTGCTCTCTGGCAAACTTCAGACGGGCCTGGACATGCACTGGCTTCAGCAGCGGAACACGTCTGGCACTGCGGGATTTGATTCCCTGCCGTTGTAGTGTGTTACTGATGGTGACCTTTGTTACTTTGGTCCCAGCTCTCTGCAGGTCATTCACCAGGTCCCCCCGTGTGGTTCTGGGATCTTTGCTCACCGTTCTCATGATCATTTTGACCCCACGGGATGAGATCTTGCGTGGAGCCCCAGATCGAGGGAGATTATCAGTGGTCTTGTATGTCTTCCATTTTCTGATGATTGCTCCCACAGTTGATTTTTTCACACCAAGCTTCTTGCCTATTGTAGATTCACTCTTCCCAGTCTGGTGCAGGTCTACAATACTTTTCCTGGTGTCCTTCGAAAGCTCTTTGGTCTTGGCCATGGCGGAGTTTGGAGTCTGACTGTTTGAGGCTGTGGACAGGTGTCTTTTATACAGATGATGAGTTCAAACAGGTGCCATTCATACAGGTAACGAGTGGGGGACAGAAAAGCTTCTTACAGAAGACGTTACAGGTCTGTGAGAGCCAGAGATTTTCCTTGTTTGAGGTGACCAAATACTTATTTTCCACCCTAATTTACGAATAAATTCTTTACAAATCCTACCATGTGAATTCATGGATTTTTTTTTTTCACATTCTGTCTCTCACAGTTGAAGTGTACCTCTGGTGCAAATTACTGACCTCTGTCATCATTTTAAGTGGGGGAACTTGCACAATCGGTGGCTGACTAAATACTTTTTTGCCCGTGTGTGTGTGTGTGTGTGTGTGTGTGTGTGTGTGTGTGTATATATGTGTATATATATGTATATGTAATCTATATGTAATATTGCCACTATTCCCCAAGAATAGCTTCTTGACAGCCACCCTTCCACTGAGTCCATTTCTGATGAGGCGTCAGTGAACAGTAGACATCTTACTTTCCTCACATATCCTAACTTGATTTACTGAGTACAGTGCCTGTAATATTTTTGTCTTCAGCTGGTTACGTTGTCATTTTTATGTCACACAGCCACACAGGCGCCCATGCATTCCGGTGTGCCAACTCATGATAGAGGCAGACGTGTGCTATTATGATGGATGCTGTTTTGTTCGGTGGTGACCAGACTGGGTCAAGTTGGGCTGTGTCAGTGGAAAGGCCAGTGCATGATTCACAGCCGCTGCTTCATAAAGACCCAGAGATGATACATCAGAAAGAGGGGAGAGAAAGGAGAGAGGGATAATGATGGATAAAAGATATGAAAAGAGAAAGGAGTGAAAGTTTCAGATCATGTTGAATGAGAAAAAGGCAACAGCGTTTCGCTTAGCTTCCCGACACATCCTCCTTAGCATTCCAACATACTATGTAGCCAGAAGACGTCTAAAAAGGAAGATATTAATGTGCCCAATTGTAATGCTGACATTTAGGCAGTGCAGGGTGGGGGTGAAATGGGAGGGGGTTGATACAGGAGAAGAGGCATAGAGACTGTAAGAGGTGAAGTCAGGCATAGATTTTGTGACTTAATTTCGAATGATTAGTCATAAGAGCAGGGCATTCAAATGTCAACACTGTCAAGATGTGAGGGTCTGTTTTGCCTCTTTGATGGGCCTTTGTGTATATTGTCCATTTGGCCTTTTTGTCACTAACAGCCGTGTACTTAAGGTTATTTCTTTATGACATTTCAAAGACAATCAGGAAACGTCGGAAAGCAAATATGCGTGTAAGTGTAGGTGTGTGCGCTTATTCTGCGTAGGTGCACACTGTACTTTGTGTACACTGTGCTTGTTGACGTAGCTGCCATCTCTGCTACTGCCTTGATTTCGTATTGTGGCGATGTTAATTAGTATTCCAAATCCCATGGCAGTGCTAGCAATAATGGCCACACACACACCTACACACACTCAAGTGCAGTGAAAGAAGGTGGCTCTCTGCATTAAAGCCTTCATATAGCTTTTCACTGTAAATGTGAAGGAAAATCACATGCATGTCTGTGTGGGTGAATAAGCAGTGATCACAGATTGATGCGACGTGTCTCCGTCAATGTCATGGATCATTTGCCGTGAAACACTGCTTTGATGCTGTTTGGACCAAGCAGTGTGTCATCTATATAATAATATGGATGAAGTGAGGTGAGCAGAATGTGCTCTGCCATTCCCTCCATAAGCTTCTCTGTAGCTACACCCCCTCCCGACCTCACACATTAAATCCAACCTAGCCTGTCTGACTTTTCCCGAAGGCGGGTCTTCTTCTCCTTTTTTTTTTTTTCCCCATTTCACATTTCAAAATGTCATGTCCTTTTCCCCACTTGCAATTCATTGATTATTTTTTATTCATATTTGATAAGGTTGAAATTATGGGTTAGTCAGCCAAACATATTCCCAAAGTATATAATTATTCAGGTCAATCATAAAAACACATTTTATTCTTTATATTCACTTTCTGCAGTATCCAATTATTTCCTCTTTGTCCGTTCTTTTTCATGGCCTGTCTTGATAGCAGAAAGTTATATCTAAACACACTCCTGATTCTTGTTTCCCGCAGTCTCTTTATCAGTCTTTGCTTTTGTTTCGTTGATAGAATTTCCATTTTTATGCACCAATTAAGCAGAAAATTATAGAATACATCTGTTTGTGGGCTTTCATGCATATGTAAACATGACAGGCACAATATTTGAAAAGGGCTTAAGACCTCAGTGTGTTTTAAGTGTTGTTACAAGTGCATATGGGTTTGCCAACACATGGACAAACATATATGTTTGCTCACACCTAAGTGCATCTGCCCTCCCGCCATATCATAAAACACCCCCATCACAGCTGCTGTATATTTAAATATTAAGGCAACCGTTTGAAGTATGCAACACCCGAGTGCTAAGATAAGCCTTTGCTTGACATGAAAGACGTTGAAGGATGGCATACTATTTTGTTGGAACTACAGTCTTTGTTTGATATGACAGGAATACAAACAGGAACACAAGTGGGATTGTTTCTGGTTGACAGAACAATGGTGTTGTTGATTATTAACAGGCACAACAAGGAATTGTGTGCAAAAAATAATAAATAAAAAAATAATTTTATAAAAATGACAGCGTGTTGCCGCGGTGGGGAACATGTGAAGAGGAGAAGCCGGACAGGGAAGCTGGGAAAGATTTGTCTGATGAAAGCGAATGAGCCTGTACTGTGGGAAGAGGGTTTTACAAGAACAAAGAGCGAGCAGAGTCTCTTTCCAAGTAGATAAATAATAAATGTGATGGGGTTGAGAAAGCTATCTTATGGCCACAGCCTAATGCAACAGATCAGGGGTCATTGTCGTGATGGCAAAGCCCCAGCTATAATTCCACTTGTTTTGGCAGCTTTTATCTATCCCCCTTGGGCTCTCTCTCTTTTTTTGAAAACTTTATTTATGCTCTGTTTTTAACTTGGAGCAAGGAGAGATGAGCACAGTGCTTTGTCATCTTGGTGGGATCACTGATGACTTGGAAAGAAGAAAAAAAAAAGACCCTAAACACCAGAGAGGAGGCAGAGCAATAAAATAAACAAGAAAAGAAGGGATGTGCAGAGGGAGACAGACAGGAGGAAAAATAAGAAGAAAAGAGCCCGAGGACAGCTGAAGTTATAGGAGTGGGCAGCGCGGTGCCAGATGAGAAAGAGGGAGAGAGACGGTGAAAACTGAGATGAAGGGGAAGGGACTCTTGCGATGTTATCTTTTTTGGCATGTTCTTTGCTGCTTCGTAGCGCCAGGTAAACGCAGTCTTCAGCTCACATCTACCTTTGAATTTTTGTTTAAACGAAATTTTACACATAAATAATTTAAGCAAATTCCCATCTTAAGTTACGCTATCTTCCTCACACCTCGAATATTCATCGAGCTATGTGCGCATGCATGGTTAAGGAGAATGAGCAGTTGTAACACTGGTTTTAATATGTTACCGTGCGCCGCTGTGTGTCGAGATGGTTTTAAGCGACAAGCTTGTTCTCTCCTTCTAACACCGATCTACTCTTGCTTTCTAGCCACTCCTCTTCTGTGTTTTGTCTTCTGAGCTCTCCCCCCTCCGGTCTCTTATCTTACTCTTCTTCCTCTCTTGAGGCGTGCGCCATTATGTACACCCAGGTGTCATGTTATGCAACGTGGGTCTACTAAGTTAGTGCACAGAAAATGCAAAACGAATAGAGGGAGAGGTTAGAAAAGCTGTATTTGTTTGTCATTGCACTCAACTTGTCATGTCATGCATACACAAGGGTATTTGTGTGGGTTTTTGTTTTTTCTCCACAGGCCTGTGTGTCTTTATCTCTGCACTTATGTTTCCCCTGCATGTTTTATGCGTCTCACTTTCAACTCGTAATAAACTCCTGAAACCCCTACAGGCCTCGAGGCTTTGCCCTTTTGGTGTTTGCTTCTCTTTGCGCTCTCTCTCCCTCTTTTTTTTTTTCTCCCCCTAAACCTGCCCCCTCTTATCAACTCCGCTCACTTCCTCTGCATCGCTCATTTTCTGCCTCACTCTTCCCAGCCCGCTTTCTCCCCTCTTGTGAAGTGTGCGCCCTCTGTAACTTTATTTTGCTCGTCGCTGGGGACATTAGCCAGAGCAGGTCAATGAATATTGATGAGCTCATTCAGAGCGCTCTCAGTAAAGGCCAGACAACGAGATCTCTGCATCCCATGGCTCCGCTGGCACTCCCAGTCCGATACACTGACATGCCCACATCCCGTGTTCTCTCCCTTCACTTTTTTTTCTTCTTCTTGCCTCTCAGGTCAAGGACTGAGATAATTGCCAAGTCATAGAGAAGATTATCAGGTAGCTTTGTTGATGGGGGCAAAGGTTCACACAGTGTTTCACTAATAGCCCATGTAAATTTAGGAAGAAACGGAGCATCTGTGACTTGAATTTGATTTTGAAGAGAAGCAGACTCATGGGTCACATTAGCTGAACGAGGCTGTCAGGTGTAGTGTTGCTTGTGATGCAGAGTATTTCAAAAAAAGAGTTTACCATGCACATTTTTGTTAGTAACCATTTTTGATTAATCGGTGCATGGCAATTGCAATCATATGCATGACCTTATCATATCGTTTTAAATTTTAAAATGTCATCATGAATTACAATTTGAAATTAAGTCTAGAAATATGAAAAAGGTTAATTTTTTTGAAACAAAGGTCAAAAAGCAACATTCTCAAGTATTACCCAACAGCAAAGTACATTAACTGCACACTTAAGGGTGGAGATGAACTTGAACAAATTAGTGCAGTCTAACCTATGGGGATATTGTAAATAATGGAACTTTAATTTAATAGTCACAAAAACTTGTTACTTTATCAGCGGAAGTAAGGAAGAGGAGGCAAAGTATGGGGTTTTTTGTGGGGGTTTTTTTTGTTTTTTTTTTAAGAAACAATAAAATCTGGTTCAGAAATGTGTATATGTATAGCTTTTGAGATTAACTAGCCTTCCTGTCATGTTCGTGTTTAATCTGACCAATTTACAACTTAAAACACTCATAAATACCGTGTTTTACATCTGATTGCCTCAAGGCCTTATAATATCCTCCACACTATGCACATGAACATATAAAAGCGATGATCACGTCTTTCATTGACTTTTGAGTGTTTTAATCAACCTTGTTACATCTGTGGTGCGCCCCTGTGGGGTCGTTCAGTCAACAACCCACGCAAATGACCCACTGAACTGAATTTGGTGGTGAAAAATGTTTGTTATGCTAATTTAAGAGCTGTTAAAACAGACCGGTCAATTTTGAGCAGGAACACTAAAGTAAGGAGGTGAACAAAACTGGAGGGCTAGTGGAAAGACAAATTGTGTCTTGTAATTTATTGATGCTTTTATTTTTTGTTGTAATTGTATTATTTTTATTCCTATGTTCAGCACTTTGGTCAGTGGTTGCTGCTTTTAAAGTGCTTTATGAATAAAGTTGGTTGCTCACTTAATTTGGAGCAACTGGTCATGACAGTCCTTACCGCAAAACTTCCGCAAAACAGTTTCCTGGACCAGAAATTGGTTTGGGTGGTTGTCATTTACTTTACATAGACAACCACCCAACATATTACATATTGACGCAATTAGATGCCCAGGTATTTATAAAAAAAATGCTATCCCCCTTCATGCTGCTCGTTTGATAGAAAGGGGGAATTGAGAGTGCTCGTCGTCGTGATTGAAGTAAGATGTGATGAGTGTGGGAGAGAGCTGCCAAGACGGACAGTGATGGACAGCACTCATCATTAACCCGTCGACCACAGTGTCACACCGGCAGGTGATGATTTGTTAACTATATACTTCCACCAGTCACTCAGTTGCAAGGAGGGAACTTGTGAGGAATGAAGGGATGGTGTCATGTGGTGCTGGTCTGCATGCGTGTGGTGTGATCTAATAACTGCAGCATAAATGGAGTTTTTATTTAAAGTTGCACTGACGGTATGAATGAGCGCTGTCTTGAAATATCAGTGTCCTTATTACTTACATCTTTCCACCATGAGGATGATATTTTGGTAGGGATGGGTATCGTTTAGGTTTTATCCGATACCGGTGCCAAACCGGTACTTTTGAAACAGTGCCGGTGCTCAAACGGTGCTCAAACCGGTGCTTAAAGAATGGAGAACACAAAATTGGTCCAAAAACCTCTCATGATCAGCTGGTTTTTTGTAAAAAGATAACAATGTTAGCCTTTTCTGCAGCTATGGGGCATATATGGTATCACTCTTGGCTGGAAGCAGTGCTTAAACAATGGAAAAAACACAAACTTTGTCCAAAACCTCTCATGTTTAACTGTTTCCCACTTTTTCTTTGGTCATTTTAGCCTTTTTGGCCAGGGTGAAGGGAGTATCTGCCATCAAACAAGAAGACAGCCGCATGTAGCTATGATGATGTTTGCTAGTTCACCTTACATGCATTAATGTAATAACGTGGTTAGCCTACTCAACGTAAATTACACACGAACAACATTAAGCTACTCACGCAGAAAAGAACGGCTGCTGCTGCATCATCATCCTCATCATTTCTGCTACACTGGCAGGGCTAGGGGCCAGGACTCTCCTCTTCGTGTTTTTGGGGGATGTTGCTAACTCCGGGTCCGATAACAGGCAACCCACCCGCAGTAGATGCGCTCGGTGTGAGGTCTCGCAGCAAGCTATCAAATACAGCGCGTTTCTGGGCTTTTAAAAAAACCCGCTATGCGTCGCCAGGTGTTTCATCGGATTCGAGGTGTTACCTCCTTTGACAGTATCACAGTATCAGCTTAAAGCACTTGTTGCAGGCTGCTGAGTTTGCATATTTTGCTGTGAAGTACAGCCAGGCTTTTGACCGCTTCGCCTTGGGCATTTTTAATCTGTAGCTCTGCTCTAAAAAAACGTACGTACCTGGACCCGCCTACTATCCTCGGAAACGTAAAATGATTGGCTAGAAGTGTATCACAGCTCAGGAAAAAAAAGCACCGAAATAAAGCACCGAAATGTGCGCTGCTTTTCGGTCTGGTTACTACCGTTTATGTCAGAACCGGTGCCACATCCCTATATTTTGGTGTTTGTTTTTACAACTGGAGGGAGGACTACCAAACAGTTTTTATCTTCAATGCTACCAACAATGACCGTCACAGGGCTCCTCTCAGTTACCATGACTGGCATGACAGTTTGTATAGTGTGTAGGGTTTTGTGTTATCTATTAGCAAAAATGGATTTTAGTTTTCTTAATTATGATAAAGTTATCGATGATTATTGTGTTTTGATTCATTCATAGTTCAACTTAATGTAGGCAGTAAGTCATCATCCAGTTAGCCAACCGTTTTGCTTTGATTGTGCAGTATGAACAATGGGGAAAAACAGACTGAAGGCATACAGAGATTCACATTTTACCTGATATCCTTGGGTCGTTTAGCTCAAGCAATGCTGTGCCTCAGTTTTCAAGTATTTGTGGCATTAGTTATTTACCAGTTAACAGTGAATTTGAAGTTTCTATTATATATGCCTATCTAAATACTCTATATATTATTTTTTTATATTTAGTGATGTAACATTATATTTAAGTTAGTGCTGTCAGCGTGCGTGCGGCTGCACGGCGTCAACGCATTAGTGCAGTTAGCTCTTAACGTGTTAGCGTCGTCCAGCCCCACCCACGTGGCGATCCGCAGTAACTCGCTAACCGAGATTTAATGCAGTTACTGCATTAATGTCATTTTAAGAAGATTAACGCTGACAGCACTAACTTAAATTTATATATGGGCTGTGCATGATTGTGTTATATAGCACATATTATCCACAATTGTTTACACTGTAGTCAGTGTTGTTCATTATAGATTCTAGCCATAGGGTGTTTTGTTAAGGCAGACAGAGGCAGAGCTGTGACTCTGTGCTGTTTTTCTAAAATGAACCTCTGATGAAAGTTATTGATGTTGAGAGTTTAAATGGTAATTATTAAACTTTAAAGAAACTTTAAAAAACCACTCAGAGCTTGACCAGCAGCACTGATTGTTGAGTCTAGGAGTTATTTGTCAGACTTCCCCCTTGCTGATTGTGAGTGATTGAGCTGTTTGTCTTCTACATTTACGGACAACTGAGATTTTATTTTTTTTGAAGCCATGATTTGATTAATTAATAAAAATAAAAAAAACTAGTGCATGTTGAAAATGTAAGCATTAATCATCAATCACTGTCATCAGAGCTGTATCTGATACGACTGCAGTAGGTTCCTGTCTTGACTGTAATCCGTTTAGTCTGCAGGTAATATATATAAAAGCCTTTTACTGCATTAAGTAGTCGCTCTGTTTCACCGAATGTGAAAAGGAATGACTGCAGAAGTAGACGATAATTTAGTGGAGGTGGTCAACAGCTGTTGAATATTGCAGCCTTTTCATTTTCGGAGAGCTGTCAAAAGGAAATGTAGATATGAAGACTGTTTTCAGAACTCTGGTTGTCCCCTCAAACCTCCAGCAAGTAAGCAATTACTCCAAGGGTTGCTCTGTTAAATCAATAATTTAGGGGGCGATCGTGGCTCAAGAGTTGGGCGTTCGCCTTGTAATTGGAAGGTTGCCGGTTCGAGCCCCCGCTTGGACAGTCTCGGTCGTTGTGTCCTTGGGCAAGACACTTCACCCGTTGCCTACTGGTGGTGGTCAGAGGGCCCGGTGGCGCCAGTGTCCGGCAGCCTCGCCTCTGTCAGTGCGCCCCAGGGTGGCTGTGGCTACAATGTAGCTTGCCATCACCAGTGTGTGAATGTGTGTGTGAATGGGTGGATGACTGGATATGTAAAGCGCTTTGGGGTCCTTAGGGACTAGTAAAGCGCTATATAAATACAGGCCATTTACCATTTACCATAATTAAACCTCAGCCTATGAACACTTTGGTTAAAAAAAACCATGTGCAGTAGATTTTTGTCAAATGTTAAGCAGGCCCCTTATTTCCCTATGTTTACTGACCATGTGATCATACCTTTCTTTCTTTTATGTGAAGCTACAAAAGGTATCTACAGACTGCAACATCGTTATGCCCACAATCAGTTTTGAACTAAAAGAAGAAAACGTAGGGTCATAAATAAGTTTGTAGGGTCCTGGGAATTTGTTTTAATGGAGTAATGAGTAATTTGATGGGAGGCAACTTGTCTAGGAGCAATCGTTGTCCAACTTGGACTGACTGCAACCGCTCCCAGACAGTCTGCAAATAATTCCTGCCTAATTTATAAGAAGGCAGATTCCCAACCTGTTGCAATCAGTCTGAGTCACTCTGGATTGATGAGCACAACTAATCTGCCATGCTTCTGGCTATAAAAGCAAGATCTTTTTGCAGATAAGCTGTCTTACAGCAGCTGCGTCACTGCTTGTGGAGGAATTCCTCAATTTCTGTGAGGTTCTGGGTGAACTCTTGCTGGGCTTGCCGATTTATCTTTTATGACAGATAATTATCACAAACAAGACTGTATGTAATGGCCAACTTGACCCCATTCAATTGCAAACTTATAGCAGACTAACAGCAGCGTATTGCCATTTTATTGTCACCTTATTGCCATCTTGGTTCACCAAGTGCTGCTGTGAAGATGGGATCTGACTGCGAATGGTTGCAGACCTGCTTCCCCATCTTTGAAGAAACCATTTCAAAGGCTGCAAGATCAAATGCTCATTTCACACAGTTGCAGTAATTCTATTTATCTGGCACTCTACAACTACTGTTGTCCCTAAATAGATTTTTAGCATTAATTGAAGCTTGGCAGTCAGTGGACTTTCCACCAACATAATCACCCCAAACATACACACGTGCTCATACACATATGCTCAAGTCAAATAAAGCCTGATTTGGCTTCTTTCTTTTTTTTTTTCCCTTAAAATCTTGCTTTATGTCAGTTCCCGGTTTTAAATTTAAAAATTCCATCAGAATGCTGTCAGAAATTGAGCAACTACCAAAAAAATTAATGGGGTTAAATCTATGAACAGTATAATGATGTTATTATTGAATACTGACTTTGTAGGTTGAAGAACTGTGATTATGGGCTTTATGGAGTTCTATTTATAACACTTTATATTTTTACTATAACAATAATATAAAATATCAACAATTTACAAACTAGTGCAAAAATGAGTACTTTTCTGTCTTCTTAACATAAACCAACAAAGGAATACCAAAAAAGAAGGTTCCTCTGCTCTGTAGCTTGTGCAACTTTTTGAAGATATTTAGATTATGCACTAAAAAAAAAAAGAGTCTAGTAACTCTTAACCAGCTCACCTGAAAGCACAAACATTAACACTAAGCTTGGTATGGCATAGCATGGCCTGGTTGGGCGTCAGAAACATAAGTGAGTGGCATAGGCCCTAAGCTGGCATAGCCAGGTGGTCAATTTAATGTATGGACCATCAGTCTCTAGTCTAGTCACTCGCATTAGAACATGTAGGCAGGGAGGGAGGGAGAAAACATACTGTCAACCTCAGGTGCAAATAATGCATTGCCAATTATGTCTCTGGGTCGTAACAAGAGGAGAGGCAGTTCTTCAAGCCTTGGCACCCACTATACTCTAACATAGCTTCATGCTCAAGCAACAGCGGTATGTTTGCAAACTGTAATAAATGTTATGCCGTACCTGTCAGGCACTTAGTAATTACCTCAAACCTTGTCGTGCCCTTAAACATCTATGTTGCACTGTACACTGCTTTTAGGGTGGATGTTGACAGTCCTCAATAAAATGGGTAGAAGGCAGGTTTTTCAAGGAAAGGCAGTCCTTTGCTTAACTTTTATGCTTTGAGTACCTATAGACCATTTCTTTTAGTGTTGTTTTGTATGCTGACATATGAAATACATTAGCTAACATGTCAAAGCATAAAAATTTACTTTAACAGTATATAAGACAAAAACTTTAACCCATAAAACCCTGCTCAGGTTGGTGCTGTGACCTGCAATAATAGTGTTAATAATGGTATTTTTGCTTGTGTATTTTCATGCTTGAAAAATGAAAGTTTTTTACAATTTGTTCAAGTTGATTTAAATATAAGCCTTTTAATAAAGGAATATTTCTTTAATTTTATGTGTACTGAACTAAGTCCTCTTAGTCACTTAACCAACAACAAGCTATTATAGATTTGTTCAGTTCATTTAAAAGGATGCCATAAATTGTAAAATGATAAAATGTACTGAAGACGGCATATGGGGCTCATTTCATTGGAATATTATGTTTACCCCTGAAGAATTATTGTTCAGCATTTAGGGTATTCGTTCTAAAATTATCTACAGTATTACCTTCAAGTGTGATGAAAGCCGTGCATATTTAACAGACCACAGCTGAACACTTTGATGCTGGAATATTTATTTAGTGGGATCTTATAGCTTAAGGAAAGACTGTGACATATGGTGAAAACAGTTTCACAGGCGTTTATGGAGCTTTGTTTCTTTGCTTCTTCTCTGCGTGCATGTTTGCATGGTCCTCATTGTGTTTTGTGTGTGTCTCCCCATTAATGGAGTGAAAGCAGTCTCATGCAAGTGACTCTTTCATCTGTCTACCCCCTCAAACACACTCGCATACATATATAGTTTCTCTTTCTAAAGCAGTAAACGTCAACTGGACTCGTCTGCTGCGGTATTTTATACTTCATCTCCATTTCTATCCTCTGAGAACTGTATGTGTTTTTGCCCATGAGGTTTCTGACAATCTTTTTTTTGCTTTGCTATTGATGTGGTCCTATCTCTTTCTCACACACTGGCACTCTTCCTGTCTTTTTTCCCCTCCTATTTTATTATCATATGCTGATAGCAGAGTTAGAATGCATTGCAATTTTTCAATTTGCAAAGCGAGAACCTTTTGGACTACACAACACTGTTTTTGGCAAACTACAACCAACTCTGATTACTGTTAGTCTTTTTCAAAAAGGTGAAAGCAGTTTTTTTTTCAGCTTTAGGAAGATTTACAAGGTATGACATTTCAGTCAATCTTTCTAACTCATGTAATGCTGTGTAAGCTTTTAGACGAGACCAAGAGGAGACTGCTGTAGATTTGAAAGGAAAATGTTTTTCCCATCTCCCTTAAAGCAGGAATTTTACCACTCAGCAGTGCAGCATGTTGATATGTAAGGCTCTCCTTGGCTGTTTTGTCTTCATTTCATAATGTGTCAGATATTCTTCTTGTAAAACAATGCAGACTTTTAAACTTTCAGTTATACTGATAAGTCATGTGAACAACTAAATAAACCCTAACTGCTTCCAAAAAAGGAACGTCTCATATTATACAGCCCTTACTTATCATTTTAAAGTTTAAAGTTTATGACAATACAATTAGAAAAAATGTTAAAAATGTCCTTTGGACAGATGAGAAGAAATGTCAAACCAAGCACAGCACAAACGCCTCATACCAACTGCTGAGCTCGGAGGTGCAGGCTCATGATTTGTTTGGGGTTTTTTGTTTTTTCAGCAGCTGCACGTGAGGACCTTGCAGTCACTGACTTGCCTGTGCCAGAGTATTCTAGAGTAAAGTTTGAGGTTTTCTGTCCCACAGTTAAAGATTGGCCCAAACTGGGTCATGCAACAGGATAATGATCCCAAGCAGAGCAGTAAATCTAAAATCGAATGGCTGAGCTGAAAAAGAAAAAAAATGTGTGGGCCTAATATCCTCCACAATGATGTGACAGACTGAAGAAGTCATACAGAAGATGATCACTTCGTTATTGCTGCTAAAGGTGGTTCTACGAGCTACTTGATCATAGGGTGGTTCTACAAGACACAATTTGAAGATTTGCAAAAAGAATTCCAGATTTTTGATTTATCCATCATTGTTTACTGTTATGCAACGTTAAATACACTCAGGCAGAAGGTCAGAAGGCAGCAGAATTTGTGGCTATATTTTATATAGGTTTTTCCCTTTGCATGTTAGTGATTTAGCATATTTGTATTTTCGCTTACAGTGTTTCTGTCTGGGTTTCCAGAGCCAAGTCACGATTTCCAATACAGATAGTGTGTGTTATTAATAGAGACTGTGTTATCCTGGGGACCTGAATATTACTGCCATTCCCGCAGTTTTTCAGATGTTGGTGAACGCCTCATTTCTATCTCCCTGTCCCTACTTTTTTTAAACATGCTGGCTTCAAAATCATAATCATTTTAAAAAAGAGCCTCATTGTTTCTGTTTCAGTTTTTAGCGTTTTGTACAAAGTGTTTCTAAATCAATGATTTGTCTTGAAACTTCATAGCAAACATTAGTAGATGGAGATGGGCATTTTGCAGTGTCCCATTGCAATTGCATATCAAGACACACACAAGCAGTTTCAGTTCTTCATCCTGCTGAAAAGGCTGACAGAGGGTAATAAACCAGCTACTGGTAACTGCTCATTGTCATGTTTCATTTACTTCCACCTCCCCCTGTCTGCTTTCTTCATTTCCATGCTTTCTTCTTGTTCTCTATGTTCATGTATATCTTTTTGTTAGCACCGTGGCTACCTCCAGGCACAGTGGGCGAGCAGTTTAGCATGCTGTTGTCATAATTTAACAGCAGCGTTGGCTGTGCCAGCAGAAAAGAATTGGTTTTTTATACTTAAAATTACACGCAGTTTGTACTTTCACCCTGTGCAACCATTTCTCTCTGTCGGTATTATGGCATATCATATTGTTTGCTGATCTCTCAGTGGGAGCGGCTGCAAGTGGTTTACAAGAACTGAAGTCTTAATTTCTGTTTTTTTCCACACTTACTCAATTTGGTTTTAAGGGAAATGTGTGGTAGAAATTTTTTCTACACCTTATCTGTAATATATAGTATTTCCATGTGATTATTTAAAAGAAATTAAAAAAGAGCAATCCATACCATTTCTAACATACGTTTTACTGCCTAAAGTGTCTTTTGCTGCCTCTTCTTTATTGCTAAACAACTAAAGCTTTTTCAAGCACTGCTGGTTAAAGCTGCTGTTTTCGGTTGATTTGTTTTATTTTCACACAATAGAGAAATATTGCACAGTGGATATGGTATGGTATTTTTTCCTGATAACCTATAGCACTTTATGTTTTCCTTGGCTTTAAAAATAAACCATTGTTTCTGCAGCACTGAGGTAGTTCTATGAACATAGTAATGATTCCCACTTATGTGACACCTGATAAACACAACATTAAGGCCATTCCCCGTGCTTTTCTTTTATCACGCTTACTAAAGCCACATACACAGTACTTAGTTCTGTCTTGAGGGGGAAAAAAATAAAAAAAATAGTTACTTTACAGATGTTGTTATCCATACAGGAGATCAGTGCTTGATTTAAAAAAAAAAAAAAAAAATTTACATAAAAAAAAAAAAAGACTTTTTAGATAGTAGGAATGTGGTGTGTGGGTATTTGCAGCCTTTGTATGCACACAGGAGATTTACAACTCCACCACTGGGAATGACACAGATCCACACACCACCTCACATCTGCAAAAAACACAATATGTTTATTAGTTTCACATGGCAACTAATTTGGTCAAAATCTTTGATGAAATAAAACAAAAAAATCTCAGCATTGATTTGTAATTGCGGTTTGAGTTTGGCTGTGATTTGATACGTGACTTATAAATATGAAAACGTCCGACATATTCTCTGAACAACTTAAGATGAGAGGGGTGCACAACAACGCAAGATTATTGTATTAACAAGTATGTTGAGGTTAAAGACAGTATCACGAAGTTTACCCTTTTTAACTTATGACGAGTAAACCTAGTCTAAAGCAGGTTATGTTTAGAATTTCTGTTTAAAATCACATCTTTAAAAAAAACACACATTTCAATGACTACTTTGATTTTTCATTCTCTACTGAGAGAATATGTTTTATTCTTGCAATATGGTGAGCCGCAGCTTAAAGAGGCATACTGTAAAGTTGGTCCACAGCAGAATTCAAGTTTATTTGATCCAGAAATTATATTTTCATATTCATCCTATATATCAGATCTATTTTATACAGATGAAATTAAACCTAATAGACCAGAGATTACAAAACTTTACAATGTCTTCACCTTTTAAATTTTTTTATGACAGTGACTAAAGTAGGTTGCAGTTGATTGGTCAGTTTTTTGCCAAAAAATAGAGCTGACAAGTCAAATGTCCCGTTTAACTGAAGCGGATAGCTTGGGTTGACAAAGACAGCTTGATAACCAGTGTCGTGATTCGTTTTATCTCTGACTGAGATTTTAGGTTTTGCCAGGCCAGCTAACACAAAGAAAGTCTGGCTATTTAAAACTTGCTTAGTAGTACACATCTCATAAAAGCCTGCAAATGAGTCAGAGTCAGATTTAGGGTGAGTAACGCGGGGGCTACAGAGATTTAGGAAACTAATTCTGAAGAAAATCTGGGAGGAATTAGCAAAATGTGCTATTTTGAAAGCAAAAGAAAAGAGTGACGAAAGAATTTTCACTGCAGGCAAGCTGGTTTTAAATAAGTGTCAAAAAACATAAACTTGATTATTACAGAGCTACCTGCGGGTAATTAAAATGCTTTATTTTGAGCACACCTGATGAATTACTGTTTCCAGGCATTACAGTATTTTGGTGCAACACCTTTGGCAAAGAAGAATAAATATAATTTGGAACAAGGACAAGGATCCTCGAGGCTTCGCTGCATGGTAATAAGGGGAAGAATAATCAGAACAAACACAATAGGGCTCCGGCTGCTTTGCTCCATGTAGGGTCTTAATTATCACATGCTATGTTGCCTTGCTGTCTAAAAGCATCAATATTAGGATGGGCAAAGGGTGGGAAGACGTGGAACGCAGATTGAAAGTATCTGACAGTGCTAAACAGTTTTTAAATAGTAAAGAGATTTTGATGTACATCATATTTACATTGGTTTATTTCCCTCGCTAATATATTTCATGGCATCTGCTAACAGTTTCACTCCCCCCTCCCTCTTCCGTTTGCCCTCCTGCACTCTGTTCATTGTACAACGCCACAGAGGAAATGTTGGTTTCAATCACTAGGCATAATTAATTGACATCCTTCCTTGTTAAGAAAATAAAAGCCTCAGAGCCACAAAGTAATTGACAGAGTTAATTTGGGGGACAACTGTAGGTGAGTTTTGACGTGTGTGTGAGTGGGCAAGTGAGACGATGCAATCTGATAGCCTTTTGTATGCGAAAGAGTTTCTATTTGGATGCATCTGGGTGCACTCACCGTTTATCATTTTTCCATTCCAGGGGGAACATATAATCAGAATATTATCGGGGAATCCCAAGGTCTCACATACCCTTGAATTTACATAGATAATGAATAAATGTGTCCATAAAACTTTAAAAAGGCATCAATAGTTAGAAAATGTTCAGTATTCATAATGCATTAAAGCAGTAATAATGATGAACAAGCTCTGGGTTGCGGTTTACATTCAGGGATGGATTTGAGAGCTTTAGATTGCAGTGAGAGCTTTTTACAGGTAGTTAAGATTCCATTTCTGTTTCCCAAGTGACCTCCATTTCCAGAAGGTCCAGAGCTTAAGCTTTACTCATTTATTGCTCCATCCTCCATCACAAGGCAATTGACTACAACACTGGGCGTGTATCTGTTATGCTGCCAGTGGTTTAGTGCATGATTAGACATTTATAACATGTCTCAGAAGAACTTTAGTCGATTGCCACGACTTTTGCTGTTTATAACAGCATTGTGCAGTAAAAATATGTTTCTGTATATTTTTGAGGTTGATTTTTCCATTGAAACATATTTTCGAATGATTCTGGGTTCATTTTTTTCCCCCCTTGGCTGTATATGAGTGCTTTAGAGCTAGATGTCAGCCAATAAACGAGTGGGATCTGTGCCGTGTGCATGGATTTAAAACCATTATACAAGTAAAGTATCGCTAGGAATAGAATACAAATCCAGTCGTATAAATGTGAGCGCTCCACCAAGGCTGACACCGTTCCCCGAGTCTGGCTGCTAGTGATGCATGTGTGTGCGTACATGTGTTTGTGTGTGTGACACAGCCTGTCTTGCAGCAGCCTTGCTTTGGCAGGTCATAGTTTTCCCCTCAGAAATCAGCCGCTCTCTGAACTGTTAAATCACACTAGAAGCCAACCTTTGAGAAGAAAATTAATTACTTTCCCTCCTCTCCCCCTCCTCCTCCCTCTCCTCCTCCTCTCATTTCTTCCATATTATCCCTCCCTCATTCCTTTTCATTCTCTTTTCTCACATTCTTTCCCCTCAGTCGTTTTTTCTTTTTTCAAATAAAGTTGGCCACAGGTGACTTTTTTTTTTTTTTTTTTTCTTTTGGAAAATAACAATGAAATGTGCCATTACTCTTAAAAGCCTTATTCTTTCCATTTGCTGGCTTTGTAGCTTTGATGGAGCTCTAGATTGACTGCGTGTGACTGTGCAGTTCATTCGCATCTTGCTTTGGCAGGAATATCGTGCCCGCAATCTTTAGTGAAATCATTATGTTGTCAAGTTTGTTGAGAGCTTTCTTAATTTGAAATCAATGAAATGGGCTCTATCCATTTTTGCGTATGGTGTGTAGTGGAAATAGCCCGCGTACCCGATGACTAAGATGAGCGTCTCAGTGGATGATGCTGGCATTCGCTGTTATGTTTATCATCAACGACACACATAAGGCAGAATTTTAACAGAAACAGGCATGCTCGATGTTCAGTGTCCTGGGTAAAGCTTGCAGTCAATGTTCTCGTAGCTACCATTTTGTTTTCATTCCAAATTGATTTGCCTTCCTCACAACCCGGTTTCTCTTTTTACCTTTTTCTCAGATCCAGATAGAGGATGTGGAGAATGAAGAAAAACGATACAGCCTTTTCCAGGAGCTGTTGGAAGCGGCGCAGAAGTGGGAAGACTTTCAGTTGCTCATTCTTCTCCTCCAAGCATGGCCACCTATGATGAAAGAGGAAGTGTAAGACAAACGTCCATCTTATTTCGTGTTAATGATTTAACAGTGATGATTTAACAGGACAGTGCTGTCATGGCTTCTATAAAGACTGATTATCAGTTTAAAAAAAAAGTTAAGTATTGTAAGTGTTTAAAAACAGCTGTGGAGTAGTGAAGACTTATATGCTGAACCTTATCTTTGACAGAGCCAGGCTAGCTGCGCATCCTTCCAGTAAACTATGTGAGCTCTGCTGTTGGCTCTTGTCTAAAGTTCAGTGGACTGAATATGAGACAGAGCAGAATTAACTGTCAGCAAGAAAAGAAAAAAGCCTCAAAGTATTTTTTTGAGCACATCTATTGTGGTTGTTACATACTTTTTAAATGTTTTTTAAGCGTTTTTATAGTTTTTAAGGCTGTATTCGTGTTTTGCAAAAATCTTGTATCTAATTTCTTTATATTTTTCTTCCTAGTTGCCAGACTTTCTTATGATTTTAATGTGGTCCTGAGCAGTATTTCTCTAGGTTTTCTGAAGTTCTTCAGAAAGTTTGGAGCTTTTCTTTGGATGTTGGCTCTTTATCCACACATTCTCAGTCCAGTCCATGCACCTGACAATTTTCAAAAGAATGTTTTTATTTTTTTAAATATATATATATATATATATATATATATATATATATATACACACACACACACACACACACACACACACACACACACACACACACACACACACACACACACACACACACACACACACACACACACATACATACATACCCAGGCACATGGGTCAATACATGAGCGGGACACAGAAAGGGATTGGCAAGAATACCAGAGGCGCAAAACACCAGCTACTGGTAGACAGAACAATCAGCCGAGACTGCAAGACCAGACTGACCAACCTGTACACTGCCTGGATTGATTACAAGAAGGCCTATGACTCAATGCCCCACAGCTGGATACTGGAATGCCTAGAATTGTACAAGATCAATGGGACCCTAAGAGCTTTCATCAGGAACTCAATGGGGATGTGGCGTACAACACTAGAGGCTAACTCCAAGCCCATAGCACAAGTCACCATCAGGTGCGGGATCTACCAAGGAGATGCTCTGTCCCCACTGCTGTTCTGCATAGGCCTGAACCCCCTCAGTGAGATCATTAACAAGACTGGCTACGGATACCGACTACAGAACGGAGCAGTTGTCAGCCACCTCCTGTACATGGATGACATCAAGCTGTATGCCAAGAGTGAACGAGACATCGATTCACTGATCCACACTACCAGGCTATACAGCAATGACATTGGAATGTCGTTCGGACTGGAGAAGTGTAGCCGGATGGTAACAAAGAGAGGGAAGGTAGTCAGAAGGTAGTCAGAACTGAGGGGATTGAACTACCAGAAGGCAACATTGCAGACATAGAGGACAGTTACAAGTACTTGGGGATCCCGCAGGCAAATGGGAACCATGAAGAGGCCGCTAGAAAAGCTGCAACCACCAAGTACCTGCAGAGGGTCAGGCAAGTCCTGAGGAGTCAGCTGAATGGTAAGAACAAGATCCGGGCCATCAACACCTACGCCCTGCCCGTGATCAGGTACCCTGCTGGGGTAATAGGCTGGCCAAAGGAGGAGATAGAAGCCACTGACATAAAGACAAGAAAGCTCCTTACAATGCATGGAGGGTTTCACCCCAAGTCCAGCACCCTGAGGCTGTACGCTAAGCGGAAGGAAGGGGGCCGGGGACTGGTGAGTGTCAGCACCACAGTCCAGGATGAGACAACGAACATCCAAGAATACATTGGGAAGATGGCCCCAACTGACCGAGTGCTCAGTGAATACCTCAGGCAGCAGAAACCCAAGAAAGAGGAGGGAGACGAGGAACCATCATGGAAGGACAGGCCCCTGCACGGTATGTACCACCGGCAGATAGAGGAGGTGGCTGATATCCAGAAATCCTACCAGTGGCTGGACAAAGCTGGACTGAAAGACAGCACAGAGGCACTAATCATGGCAGCACAAGAACAAGCTCTGAGCACAAGATCCATAGAGGCTGGGGTCTATCACACCAGGCAAGACCCCAGGTGCAGGCTGTTTAAAGATGCCCCAGAGACAATCCAGCACATAACAGCAGGGTGCAAGATGCTAGCAGGCAAGGCATACATGGAACGCCATAACCAAGTGGCCGGCATAGTGTACAGGAACATCTGTGCCGAGTATAACTTGGAAGTCCCGAGGTCAAAATGGGAGATGCCCCCAAGGGTGGTGGAGAATGACCGAGCTAAGATCCTGTGGGACTTCCAGATACAGACGGACAAAATGGTGGTGGCTAACCAACCGGACATAGTGGTGGTAGACAAACAGAAGAAGACGGCCGTAGTGATCGATATAGCGGTTCCGAATGACAGCAATATCAGGAAGAAGGAACACGAGAAGCTGGAGAAATACCAAGGGCTCAGAGAAGAGCTCGAGAGGATGTGGAGGGTGAAGGTAACGGTGGTCCCCGTGGTAATCGGAGCACTAGGTGCGGTGACTCCCAAGCTAGGCGAGTGGCTCCAGCAGATCCCGGGAACAACATCGGAGATCTCTGTCCAGAAGAGCGCAGTCCTGGGAACAGCTAAGATACTGCGCAGGACCCTCAAGCTCCCAGGCCTCTGGTAGAGGACCCGAGCTTGAAGGATAAACCGCCCGCAGGGGCGTGCTGGGTGTTTTTATATAGTTAAGCCATTTAACCTGCTGATCATTCAAGGGATGAACAGACAATCCAAAATTATCAACTGAAATTGTCTTTTATGTGTGAGCACATAACTGCACCTAATTCTCAATTTTCTAGTAAAATATAAAGAAGCAAGAAGTGAGTGGGTCGAGACTTTTGCACAGTACTGTGTGAAAGTTTATTTCCCCCTGTTTGTAATTATATCTGAAATATCACTATGTGCCCAGAAATACCAAAGAGGCAATTTCTAGGAAAATATTTTATAAATATAAAACATAAATATCCAATAATGCAGTGTATTAGTGTAGCATATAATGGTGCTGGGTGGAGTAACTCTTCCTTTTAAGTGTTTAAATATATGGTGCTTCATGGCAATACATACGTCTTTTCAATTTGTTCATCATTACTTGCTACATATTAAATAAGGTTGAGTTACCATGGTAACATGTCTCCAGAAGGCAATATGACTCTTAGGAAGGCACGTGAATGGACTAATTAGTGGAGTTATAATGTGTTGACAATAGTATTCATATTCCATACATGATGCGTGGTATGGGATTTCTCACAATGCCATGTTGTTAGCCTTATTATTCACACGTTCATATGTACTGAATTTAAACTCAAACATGTAAATATTTCATTGTCTGTGGTTTGGAGGTAGTAATTAAAATATCCCATTGATGCTGACTGTGTGGAGAATACTATTAGTGTCGCGGCTCATATGGTGTCAATTAATTTTCTCTCATTTTTGTCGCCTCTCTCTGCTGGTGCCCTCTCAGCATCTTCAGTGAATTTAAAGTTAAAAATATAAGTGCTGTTTCTCTGCTTTGGGTCAAAGCAGCCACTTAAAGTGAGTGATTCTGTGTGTTTTGTTGCTTCACAAACACTCATAGACACTTTTTAAAATGTAGTTTCTTTATTAGATTTGTTGCTTTGGGAAATGGGAACACATGAGGACACGGACATTTTAATGGGCAACTTCTATGGACTGCCTTTGCATTTTACTAAGAGCTGGCGGTGCCTTTTATCTCCTAGATGCTGTGTACATAGACTTTTAGACTCGGAAATCACAGAGCCTCGGGCTCTGTCCTTCTTGCACCAGCTGATGTCTTATGAGCCACAGTAAGGGTTGGCTATATTATCAATAAACCCTAATGATGTGATTGCTCTTCCCCTGCTCCATTGTTCTCAATTAAAAGTGAGCCGTTCTCTGAGGACCACAGAGACAAACTGGTTAATGTTCCTTGGATTTTATCCTTCCAGCTCAATCAAAGCAAGGTTCTTTTGCAGTAGTTGTAATACACTCGTGATAACTTGAAACTTTATTTATAAATGTGTGTATATTTTATAAGTGTGTGTAGGATCAGTCCAACTGCGCCTTCACAGTTAACTAAAAGTGAAAAACTAGTTCATGCATTTATTACTTCTCACATACAAGGTCTTAAATAATCAGGCCCCATCTTATCTTAATGACCTTGTAGTACCATATCACCCTATTAGAGCACTTCGCTCTCGCTCTGCAGGCCCACTTGTTGTTCCTAGAGTATTTAAAAGTAGAATGGGAGGGAGAGCCTTCAGTTTTCAGGCCCCTCTTCTGTGGAACCAGCTTCCAGTTTGGATTCAGGAGACAGACACTATCTCTACTTTCAAGATTAGGCTTAAAACTTTCCTTTTTGCTAAAGCATATAGTTAGGGCTGGACCTCCCTTAGTTATGCTGCAATAGACATAGGCTGCCGGGGGATTCCTATGATGCATTGAGTTTTTCCTTTCCAGTCACCTTTCTCACTCACTATGAGTTAATAGACCTCTCTGCATTGAATCATATCTGTTATTAACCTCTGTCTCTCTTCCACAGCATGTCTTTTATCCTGTCTTCCTTCTCTCACCCCAACCGGTCGCAGCAGATGGCCGCCCCTCCCTGAGCCTGGTTCTGCTGGAGGTTTCTTCCTGTTAAAAGGGAGTTTTTCCTTCCCACTGTTGCCAAAGTGCTTGCTCATAGGGGGTCATATGATTGTTGGGTTTTTCTCTGTATCTATGAAGCGCCTTGAGACGACTTATGTTGTGATTTGGCGCTATATAAATAAAATTGAATTGAATTAAATCTATTGACTCAAGGTGCCAGTAAGAGTAGCAGCAGGATTATAGTATCACATTAGTGACACAGCCTTATATACAGTGACAAATGTAAGCGCATAAGTAGCATGCTTAATACTTTAGTTTAAAAGTAAAAATAAGTAAAGTAACCAGGATGCTTTATCTTGGATAGAGCTTTTATACAGGTTGTTTATGTCATGGTCCTGGGTGAGTGACCCAGTGTTTTGTAGCTGTTTCATTTCATTTCTTGATTATTTGGTATTTAGGGTTGTCACTGTTAATATTTTTGGTTCTGTTCTAGTAATTCTTTTTCTCAGTTTTTGTATTTTGAGCTCCTTCTGTTCTGTGTGACTGTGCCTGCCCTGGTCCCACGTCTCCGTGTTTCCTCCCTGTTGCCATGTCTGATGTCTTAGTGTTAAGCTCGTGTCTGTGCATACCTGTTATATTTCCTGTTTTACTTTGAAGGTCCTTGTCTTATGTGAATGTGTCTGGCTTTGCTTCCCTAGTCTCGTTAGCCCTGATTTCTCCCAGCTGTGTTTCCCTCCTGTCTCCTATTCCCTGATTACTCCACTGTGTATATAAGCCCTGTGTTTTCTTCTGCTTGCTGCTGCTTCGTCTGTGTTGTCTCCCCCAAGTCTCTCTGTGTTGTCTCCCTGTGTAACCTCTGTGAGTTTCTCCTTCTGTGCATTCAGGTTTCAGTTCAGTTTCATTAGTTTTCCCAGTTTAGAGTTTCCTTAGTTTCTGCATATGTCATCTCCGCTCCTGTTGTGTTCTCCACTCAGCTCGCTCTCATCACAACCTCGGCCTGCATTTGGGTCCTTACCTCACCTCCACACAGCTTGCCTCGTCAGCCATGACAGTTTATAGCCCTCATTTTCTCCATGTAACGACATCAGTCATTTCCATTCAGCATTTGCTCCTTCTATCATATAAAATGCAGCTAACACGTGCTCCAGCGATACTCAGCTTGGTCCATTTTTGACTTCTGGGCTGCTAGTATTAATGCTTCACGTGCCTTCATAACCTGGTTGTACCCAACAGTTTGTTTTTGCTTCAACTAGTAAAACGAACTTGATGTTTTTAGCTGTAAAGCGAGCAGTTTTCTTGCATATTGTACAAGTGTTGCCTAAGCATTCTACTTTAGAGGTTGTTGAAGTAGCTCCCTTTTTACTAAATCATCATTGGAGGCTGACACGGCTCTCACTCTTAAACATGCTTGTCTTGTTGTTGTGCTCGCACGGCGAAGCTATATCATTAATGTTTTAATATGAAACAATTTAATTACACAAAAAATTTATACCGGTATCACGCACGCTACGATATGGTCAGTCTTCAGTTTAAACTTGGGAAGTGTCATAACCCCAGTTATGACAAATGTTTCAGCGAAATAAGAGTAAAAGCTTTCATTTCCACCACAGCTGGAGGACTGTGGAAATTAGGCACGTAAGCCCATTGTTGTTCAAGATTGAATGGATCCAGTGAATTAATTCAGATGTTTGATGATTATCTGTTTATGCTCAGTCGCGTTAAAAACAAGCGGCAGGCTTTTTTTTTTTTTTTTTTTTTTGACAAAGGATGAACTGAAGCTCTGCCATCACGTAATGTCGCATACTGCTGTTTCTGATGTCATTTAGAAAAAAAAAAAAAAAAAAAAAAAAAAAACAAGCGGCAGGTTAACAGCGTGTTAACACGTGCGTTCCTTTTTAAATATCTCTTTTTCTAAAGAAGGCAGTAAGCATTATCCACCTCTCATTCTCGTAGTGCGCCTGTTGACTTCGGTTTTATATAAATGGAGCTGTACAGTGTTTGATCAGCAGCTGTCTTCCAGTACAGCAAACTTTGACTCCACAGTAGTTTCATCTGCTGAAAAGCAGGTAAAGCTTCTGAGTCTCTTGGAAAGATCTGACTGTGGAAATAGGCAATTACTGTAGATACAAACTGGTGAAGAATAGATTTTTATTTTATTTTTCATCTGGACTCTTTTGTCTGTCAGTTTGAGTCATCTTCAAGCTCATGGTGTCCATAAAGTACAAAAGAGGATAAAGTTGGTTGTGAATGGGGAAACAAATACTGTAAGTGGGAGATGAAAACAGTTTCCACCAGAAGAACATATTTTTTTTTAGCTATTGGCAATTTAATGGACAAAATGAAAAACATTATTCAACAGTCCATTCATAATGGACACCAGGGATGTCATTAGATGTGTTGAGACTGATGTAAAAAAGCCAACACACACACACACACACACACACACACACACACACACACACACACACACACACACATTCAGTAGAGAAGCACTAGAAGAGATTAGGGGTTTGTTCAACTCTGCTGCTTCAAGGTCACCCCAATTTCCAATGAAACTCCACTGCTTTTGTGAGCCTGATAGCTACAGTCGGACCTCTGTGACAGTCAGCTATAATCATTTGTTTTAACCACAGACTGTTTTATCTGTTGTCTTGTTGCATCTGTCTTGTACATTCAAATGTGAGCGTAAAATCAGCCTGTACATATGTCTTTTTGTTTTTTCTCATTTGTTTTGGCATCCATACTTTGTTAATTTGCTACAACATGAATAAACAGCAACTGCGCTGTAATGTACTTACTCCAAGCCCGAAATTCTGCTCAGAGCCACATCTGCTCTGCATATTTTGTTCTTTCTTTCTTTTTGGTGCAGTGATGGCTACACGTGGAGCTCATAATTTGGAACACAAAACTCAGAATAGCTTAACCTTCAAACGCCTCATTTTAGATGCTGACTGCATGAGGACTTTATCTCTGTGCAGAACACATGGTTAACCTTAACTACTTGTCTGACTCAGCACTTAATCCTGGTCGGGATGGAAGTGTGCCATTGTGTGTGTGTGTGTGTGTGTGTGTGCGTGCGTGCGTGCGTGCCAGTATGAGGATTTGCTTCAGTGAGACCATAAGAGGCTGTTTTGGGAGCCATACTGAGTGTTGCATCTGAAAAGCTTCTCCTTTAGTCTGTCCGCATAAACTGAGTCATGATTCAAAGCACGAATGGAGGCTGGCTGTGACTCACACTGCACCCTTTGACAGATTTGGCGAGCACACAGACGCTCAAAAAGTCGCATGCAGCAGTACCTTCCTGTCCCCTGGAAAAGCACAGGAAGCGGTAGCGTGCCAGCAGCACAAGCGGATTCTGTTTGTTCCCATGGCCGTATCATCCAAAGGTGAAGCAGCTCGTCTGGACAAGACTCCCCGGAAGTGGGATGGAGAGCTGCCTCTTCAGCTAACAGACAGACACAGGAGCCCTGCTGTTCTCCCTGCTGGCTCTTTATCGCGCTCTGTCTCTTTATTTTGACGGGCCTTTCCATCGTTCGCTGACACTCGGTTCTTTTGCAGAGATGCTCACACACTCACAAGCCTACTTAAGAAAATGCTTAACCTCCTAATCTGACTCTAGAGTTTCTGCTTCCCATCATACGACCAAAGATCGGTCCGAATGCAAAACATTATCATTTGATACAAAGCGCATATTCATATCAGATTCCTCATGATCTCCTCTTCCTTTGCTCTCCCCTCAATATTTAATGCACTGCTTGTCATTTTAATCACATACACAACTTCCAGCAGCACTGGCGTGTCAACATGTATTTTCGAAGCACTCGAAGTGCCTCTACTTTTCTAACAAGTTCAGAATTTATTTATTTTTCTCCATACATTGTATTAATATTTACAACCTCACCAGGACTCAGAAATGTGCTTTGATTCCCCTCGTGTAGCCTGATGCAGATATAATGAGGCTTTGGTTTTGCATTAGACTACAACCTCCGCAGCCACTAAAATTAATAACTGTTGGCAGTTACAGAGGCACTAATATGACTCTGTGCCATGCTAAGGGTAATAGTAATAAAATTAATTACTTCAACAGGGTCAATGCATCAGTCGTGGCATATTTAAACCGATAATGAGTTGTTCCATGGTTTTTGATTTTCGTCTTCCATGCCCCCGTGTATTGATAAAGATCCATGAAGGTTACACCGGTGTTTGCCGGCTTTGGCTGAGGGCGCGCATGTGCTCTAGAGGTGCTAGCAAAGGTCTTAAGAGCTAATGAAAGATTGTGTAAATAGTGTGATGCCTGTCACTGGCATTAACACAGAGGTGAGGGAAAATATAGCGTGCAGGTGTTTAATATTAATTGCACGAGAATATGTACTTAGATGTTAGTGTTGGAATGAATTTGTTTAACTTTAGGCTTCTTGATCACCTTCTCTGCTTTCTTAACAGCCTGAGATTTGAATGGAAGTTGATGCTGTTATTTTTGCGCATTTTTGTACACTTTGGTGTATACGCAGTGATCATCTGCCAGTTGCTGTCTCACAGTATTACCATTTGGTCACATGGGGGTATGTACATAGGAATGGATGAAAAGCATTAGAGTAATTTTACATGTTGCACTTTTGTTCTTTTCCAACTTTTCTTGACATAAAGACACCATCAAAGGCAGCTGTTTTCCCTGTGTACTGTTTACCAGTGCATTTCCTCTTTATGTCAATCAGAGAGGACAAAGAAGCTCAACACAACTCTACACACAGACACACATTTGTAAGTCTTTGTTTCTCTCTTGTCTGCAGGGCAGAGTCAGAGCATAACCCCTGGGTGGTGCTAACCTCAGCCTTACTGACCCGCTGCAAGGGATCAGAGGTCAAAACAGACCTGGGTCAGCAGGTTGTCACCATGGTGAGATCTCTCTATAACAGCAAACACAAGCTCCCTGTGCAGGTAATCAGATAATACTCTGTATTTTTTGTTTGTGAACGTCTAGCCTTTTCTTTGTTGCAGTAAACTTGAAAGTGTGTTAAAGCAGTAAATCTTTATTTATTTCAGCAAAATTAAATTGATATGGAAATACATTCACCAAAGTACTGCATAAGAGTCCTCTTACTCACCTGTACCACCAGGCCAAAGCAATGGTTTTGACTCGATCAGTGTTAACCCCGCCCCCTGAGTTTGATGGGTGAGGCTGACAGATAGAATTATTTCATGATGAGAGCCAGGCGCCAGGACTGCCAAAATGAAATAAATAAATATATCATTAAATAATTAATTAAATGTGTCAATAATTAATTAAATGTGTCAATAATTAATTAAATGTGTCAATAATTAATTAATTAAATGTGTCAATAATTAATTAAAATGTGAAATACATAAATAATTAATTAAATGTGTCAATAATTAATTAATTACATATATCATAACTATTTATTTAATTAATTAATTCCAATTTTAATTAATTATTGCCACATTTAATTAATTATTTAATGGTGTATTTAATTAATTCATTATGGCAGTCCTGGCGTTCCATACTAATGAACCCCATTACCATCTTTTGAACTGCCAGATACAAAACCAGCTGTTCTCTGTTTCAGTCCAGAGGATGCAGGTTTATTTTTGCACTTGTGGTAAACTGATAAACTGTGTTCACTGGTTTTAAAAAGAGTTTGTGACCCCAAGCAGTGATTTCCATTACAGAATCTGTTTTTAGTGCAGTGCTGCCCGAGGGGCCCAAAATATCGGTTTCATAATTGGTTTTCAGCCTTTGGGTACAGAGATTTCTCTGGATTCTCTGAATCTTTTAATCACAATGTGTACAGCACCTTCAGTAATAGCACTATCAAGCTATTTTCAAGAATTATTATTCTAATTATTTTTAAATTATTTGTATTTTTTTTCTTTCACAGAGTAGGTAACTCCTCCACATCTTTAAATCTCAAAGATTTGAATGTGTGTGGGATGTTTTTTATACTCAGTCGCGTCACTTACTTGTTTCTAATTAACCTAATTAGTCGTGAGCGCCTCTGCCCTGTCTTTTTAAAATGGATTTATCTAATTATTTACTTAAGCAGTACACAAGTTTTCCAATTGACTGTTATCCATAGTTTTTTTAAAACATATTTCTGGCATCAAATTCAACATGAATCAATTTTTTTTTTTTAGTTGTGTGTTCAGGTTTTTAACATTTGACGTGTCGTCTTTGTTATATTTTTACGTTTTGGGTTTTAAGTGTTTGCCAATTATTTCATGAAGCTGTTTTGTTGTTGTTTATTTACAATTCATAGTGCTCTGGGTTGTATGGGCATTTGTATTCCACTTTATGCTCCTACATTACTTCATGTGCTGTTGTGTTTAATTTATATGTAAAAGTATTCCAGTGATAGAAGATGAGCACTAACATGGGACTCTGAAAGGTGCATGATCTTTGTTTTCATCACTTACTATTTTAAAATTAGTATGGCTCCTAAACATCAGTTCATCTTTTGTCACCATTATTATATTTAGCTTGTTCACGCTCAGTAGAAACACGCTGCAGTGCCATCATTTTAACCAATATCTAAATACAGGAGGCTAAAGGTATTAAGCATGTAACCCACAGCAATGTGTTAGCATCAGCTCAGTGCTCTCTGCAGTGTACTATATGCACTAGCCTCCCATTGATATCTAACAGCTCCTAATGCTATTCATGCCCTGCTGAGCACCATGCAAGTGCTAAGCCAAATGCCATTCTGTATGTCTAGGGCCTCTGCATAAAATGAAAATAACAGCAAAAGAAAATTCATTTTTTATTTAATACCAGCAACACCTTTCGCTCCAGTTAAACAAGGGCATGTTTACCACTGCGTTGCATCATCTTTTCTTTTAATAACACATAAAAAGCATTTGGAAACTGAGGATACTATTGTAGTGTTGAAAGTGAACTTTTTTCCTCCCATTCTTGCTTGCTGTGGGAGTTCTCTTCTTAACAGATCAGGCTTCTTTTGTCATATTATTTTTATTCAGCTTCAAAGTGTGCCAAATGTTGTCAGTGCTTGAAAGACCTGGATTGCAGACAGGCCATTTCAGCACTTGCGGCTTTTTGAATTCACAGCTGCAGAAGTATGTATGGGAGTGTCTTGCTGAAACAAGCAAGAACATCTGAAAGGCAGTATATGTAGACGGTACAGCAACATCAACCCTCCTACTGACGTATTTCACATACACAGACTAATTGCTGTAACCTTAAGAATAATTTACTGCAAGAAGCAAATATAATTGCAAAGCAATATCAGTTATGTAATTATTATTGGTAGCACTTTCTATTAAAGCTCAATAATAAAGGGGTAATAGTAGTGTAATAAGGGGGAAACAAGCTTGTAGCATGGTAAGTTATTATTATACAATTACCAAAGTAATAATCATGTAATATCCAAGTAATATATGGTAGTAACAGTGGTTACAGTTGAGTAATATTACCCTGAAATGTATGTAATTGGATAATAAGGGCCCCAAAACTGGGCGTAACAATGTCGAAATAGAGCTTGGTAATAAAGTGGTAATAGCAGGGTAACAAGGAAGAAACAAGAACGTAATAATGTGTCAATTTCAAAGTTATTACCAATCAATTACATGTGGTAGTTTCTGTGTAAAAAGCACAAAACAGACAGAAATAATAAATAAAAAGAAACAAAGAAAACCAGAAAACCCATACTCAAATATGATGAAACCAATCAGGGTAATTTTGAACCCCACAGAAAATAACTGAAGTAAACACAGATCCAGGCAGCGTGTCCCGAGTTTACCCCGCAGTTTTCTATACATGTTCAAAAGATCTCACCTGGGAGGCGCCCAGGAGGCATCTTGGTCAGATACCCAAACCACCTCAGCTGACTCCTTTTGATGTGTAGGAGTAGCTCCTCCAATGCTCCTTGCCCTGTCTCCAGGGCTGAGCACGAACACGCTTCACAGTAAACTCATTTCTGCCACTTGTATCTGTCATTTTATTCTTTTAGTCAATACACAGAGCTCCCGACAAACCGTAGGGTGAGGGTAGGAGCGTAGATCGACCAGTAAATCGACGGCTTCGCTTTCACGCTCTGCTCCCTCTTCACCACAACAGTGTCCTTATCACTGCCGAGACCAATCTGTCTGTCAATCCCACTCTCACTCCTTAACATTTTTAAAAAGCACTTATCAAAGGACAAATGGAAAACAATGGTGTGGCGTCATTAGGAACAAATTGAGTGGCAAAAGTCAAAAACTTGGACCCACCTATAAGGTTTAACAAAAACTATCCCTCTGGGGCACGCATGGACCCAGAGGGTCAGTAGGATGAGACTTTAATGGTGCCTTCACAGATATTAAAGTTAGCCATACCATAAGCACTAATGAACCCCATTACCATCTTTTGAACTGCCAGATACAAAACCAGCCGTTCTCTGTTTCAGTCCAGAGGATGCAGGTTTATTTTTGCACTTGTGGTAAACTGATAAACTGTGTTCACTGGTTTTAAAAAGAGTTTGTGACCCCAAGCAGTGATTTCCATTACAGAATCTGTTTTTAGTGCAGTGCTGCCCGAGGGGCCCAAAATATCGGTTTCATAATTGGTTTTCAGCCTTTGGGTACAGAGATTTCTCTGGATTCTCTGAATCTTTTAATCACAATGTGTACAGCACCTTCAGTAATAGCACTATCAAGCTATTTTCAAGAATTATTATTCTAATTATTTTTAAATTATTTGTATTTTTTTTCTTTCACAGAGTAGGTAACTCCTCCACATCTTTAAATCTCAAAGATTTGAATGTGTGTGGGATGTTTTTTATACTCAGTCGCGTCACTTACTTGTTTCTAATTAACCTAATTAGTCGTGAGCGCCTCTGCCCTGTCTTTTTAAAATGGATTTATCTAATTATTTACTTAAGCAGTACACAAGTTTTCCAATTGACTGTTATCCATAGTTTTTTTAAAACATATTTCTGGCATCAAATTCAACATGAATCAATTTTTTTTTTTTAGTTGTGTGTTCAGGTTTTTAACATTTGACGTGTCGTCTTTGTTATATTTTTACGTTTTGGGTTTTAAGTGTTTGCCAATTATTTCATGAAGCTGTTTTGTTGTTGTTTATTTACAATTCATAGTGCTCTGGGTTGTATGGGCATTTGTATTCCACTTTATGCTCCTACATTACTTCATGTGCTGTTGTGTTTAATTTATATGTAAAAGTATTCCAGTGATAGAAGATAAGCACTAACATGGGACTCTGAAAGGTGCATGATCTTTGTTTTCATCACTTACTATTTTAAAATTAGTATGGCTCCTAAACATCAGTTCATCTTTTGTCACCATTATTATATTTAGCTTGCAGTGCCATCATTTTAACCAATATCTAAATACAGGAGGCTAAAGGTATTAAGCATGTAACCCACAGCAATGTGTTAGCATCAGCTCAGTGCTCTCTGCAGTGTACTATATGCACTAGCCTCCCATTGATATCTAACAGCTCCTAATGCTATTCATGCCCTGCTGAGCACCATGCAACTGCTAAGCCAAATGCCATTCTGTATGTCTAGGGCCAGCTGACTGTGATATTAGTTTAGCACTAATGCTATTCAGTGTGAATAGGCTAGTGTCTGCCAGCCTGTCTAATATTAGTGTGGGATGGGGCGTGGGAGGTGGGGGAGGCCTTTTACTCTGTTCTGAGCAGCTTTAATTTGAATCTGCTGGAATGAAACCGGCAGAGCATGGGGGAGTCAGATTGCATTGTGATATCCGTACATTACTGGATGGGACTGTGTGTCTGGCGTGTGCATGTGTTTGTGTGTAAACCTTTTTAAAAGTATTAGGTGCCTCTACATTATATGCACATCGATTAACCTTCACTGTTCTCTCTGTTTCTGCTTCCCTCTTTTCTTCTCCCTTCCTCATTTTGACTCTGTCCCCTGATTGCCTTGTGCTATTCTCATCTCTGCCTTCGCTTTTGTCGTTCACCCTCTGCCTTTCATCCATTCATTTGCACATTTATCAATTCATCTTACCCCCTCCCAAATCTGTCTCTCTCTCTCTTTTTTTCAGTGTATTAGACACATAGCTACCCTGCTGCTCCAAAATCAGCCAAGCCTCCTGCAGCCGGCACTGAAACTGATGTCTGAAAGCGGTGACGAGCAACTGCTTCAGCTGACTCTTGATCAGATCAACGGCATGAGCACAGTAAGTGTCATTGTAATAGTCTGGAGAGTTTGTGTTCAAATGGAGACACAAAGGAGTTTGCTTTATGAACTGCAGATTGGCTGGTGACATTTTTGTTGTCACTTATCCTTTAAAATTGTAAAATGTAAAAAGAAAAAGTGCTTCACGGCTTCCTGGAGCTCAAGGAGGTGTTCCAGATTTCTTTTCTTCTTTTTAATCAACTGTTAACCCTTTAAAGCCAAGCATATCATAATTGATGCATGTGGTTTTGAGACTTCTACATAATCAGTGTGACTTTTTTTTACCCTCAAAAAATGATATAATTTGCATGACACATTTTCAATGACTAAATTGCAAAAATATGGCTAATGTAGCGAATGTGATACAAATTAAAACTCATATATGCAGATTAAAGTTTGATATATTTTCATATATATTTTGTCTAAAGGTTCAATGTTGTGGAAGTTTCCATTCAATAAAGCCTGCAGACAAACGGTGAGCGATCGCTAACATCTTTTAATCAAAACAAGAACAAAAACCCAAGCTTGGTGAGAGAAGCCATCGCTGGGGCAGTCGATCAGTCTCTCCTGGCATGGCCCTGGGTTTAAATACTTCCTACAGGAACAAAAGGCTGTACACAGCTGTTTTCACACCTTTGGTCTTCCCCCAAAGAAAGTTCATACTCCCTTGCAATGTCTTACATTGGTTGAAGAGACAAAAGGCACTTCCCCCCACCCTGGGTTCTTTGTGTGTGAATGCTTCCCCCAAACTTCCTGAGATACAATCACCCGGCTGTTCAATGGCATGAATAAGGTGTGTGACATTGAGACATGCTTAAACCCAGTGGCACCAAAGCATTATACAATAAAATAATATGAATAATACATAAATGAAAGAAATTCCTCTACATTCAACAAACACTCCAATATCAAAAAATTAAAGATTTCTGGCAGTTATTTCATGGTTTAGGTTTTAAAAGGTTAAAACCCAAAAGTTTTCAGTGTGTAGTAATGGTGAAGAGCTCAAACTGTCTTAGCCCTGTCTGCCTAATAAATGGCTTAAAAAAGGCATCTAAATATCAAATTAGGTTAATGCGTAATATGAATTATTTGTTTATTAACCTTTATGGCTTGCGCTTTAGAAAAAAAACTAGTGTTACCCATTGTGTTTTTGGAGCCTTAAGGTTTGCCTTTTGACCAAAAAAGTGTGACTGACTGAGAATCCAGAGACACTGCATGCTGAAAAGAAGATAATGGAAAAAGGTCTGGTCTGTTGTCTGAACATCCTCTTTCCCACAGTTTAAATTAAGTTCTGCTAAATAATTTCAACATCCTTACAAACCCAATTTCTCTACTTGCCAACTTGTCCTCTAGTTTTGGGAGGCCACCGTCAGATAAGAGCATAATCGTTCAAGACTGCGCAGGTCGCTCTCCACTGTTTCTTCAATCAGATAAGCAATTGTCACAAAGTGGGCTTCTCAGACCCAGCAGACCTTCTCTTTGTTCCTGGATCAGATAAGAGAAAGCCACACTATTAACTGACAGAGCCTCCATTAAATCAAACGATCAAGCTGCTATATTGGAACACCTGCTCTTAAACCTCAGTGAATAAGACAGCGGAACTGAGGAAAGTTAGGGTTGCTGGAAGTGGTGAGAGAAAGGATTTGTGATTTAGATGTGGGAAGAGAAAGTCAAATGGAGCAGGAACGGGTGTCGAGACAGAGAAATGGGATGAGAATGGAAATTACAAGGACAGCAAATGTATAAATTGTAACGTTGAAAAGGGACCCGGGCTACAGTAGATAGCACGCGGGAAAGACAGAAAAGATAAATCAGGTAGAGTTAGAGAAGGGATATATGAATGGAGGAAGACTGGTGGCGTGTCGCTGCTTTGAGAAATAATCTTACGTCTGCCAAGTAAAAGCTGAATGAACGGGGTCATGTTCGGAGCGGCACAGAACAGTGTTCATCTAGAGATAACATCATCACAGACACAGAAAAATTATCTTACATCTAATACATCTGATAGTGTGTTGGCTCCACGCTGCTCGCTGCTCATTGTCTGCATGTGCCTAGTGCCTTTGTGCATCCCTTCAAGTGTGTGAGTATTTCTGTGTGTGTGTGTATGTAGGACTTGTTTTGATTTCTACATGTTTTCAAGTGCATTGCTTCTGATTACTTAAACTTGCTTTGAAGGTTGTGTTCACACAAATGCTATTGCAAAAAACAGAATTTTGCAAAAAGGACGTTGTGTGCAAGTCTAGTATGTTTAGGCTTTGGGCATAATGAAACACTCAGTCTGATTCAGTACCAGCGCTCCTCATTGACTGTATTTAAAATCTTAACTCGAAACTCATAATTTCCATTAGGTTACAGTAATTGAATAAACGAACTTAAGCTCTCGTGTGACATCGTGCACACGCTGAGAGCTGCCCACCATATTGGACGTGATACGACCAGCAGTTGTAAGGAAAAAATGTTTATTCTCAACTGGTCAGTGCTAGCTGTCATGAGGTTAAGGAAGTGGAGGCTGTACATTAATCAGAAGGTCAGTGGTTTGAATCTTAATGTTGAGGCAGTCTTGGGCAAAATACTTGTGCATTTGTGTGTGTGTGTGTGTGTGTGTGTGTGTGTGTGTGTGTGTGTGTGTGTGTGTGTGTGTGTGTGATTTGAGCTAAAAAGCACTTAGGCTTAGAATAACGTGCTTGTATAAATGAGACATGTAGTACAGGGCGCTTTTAGTGCTCAAGTTGTGTAGAAAAGCACTACATAAGTACCAATCCATTCAGAAACTACTGATTTAACTAAGTGAATCACTGTAAAGCTTAAATTATTTGCAAATTCAAAACTTTCTGAGCATGAAGTGTTTCCTTAGTTTAATGGGGAGAAAAATCTCACATAAAGTACTGCAAATAGTTTCTATCCATGCAGATAGATTTGCTTTTGATCTGCCAAGGGTTTAAAATATCCAGCTATACAGCAAAATATTCAACATTTTGGTTTTGGTGTATCTTTTTAAAACATCTGAAAAGTTACTTGTAAAAATGCAACTTGGGCCTTCAGAAGGAATTATCTTTGTAATCTACATTATCCTTGTAACATGCTGTTAACAGTTTTTAAATGCTTGCTTGTTTAATGCCAAGAAGTTCCAATAACATTTATTAGGTTTGTGAATAATTCATAGTGACCGGAAAATATATATTACTGGAGCTGAAGCACAGCAGGGTTAAATTGTAAACTGTCCACATGGTTAGTTACCACAGCGTGAGCTTTTTCATTTAATTTGATTGTTAGCAAGTGCAAGATTGAATGTTGGCACTGGCCGTCTCCAGCGGATGTCCTCCCTTTACACTTCAGGATATTGCAGAGCAACTCTGCATCGACACTCTGAGCCTGTGGGAGAAATTACAACACCTGCAAGGTTTGGGGGGAAAAAAAAGTAAAGTCTGCATGTCGGCAATGATGATTCTCAAAATGAAAGTTGGGTCAGCTCATAAGGTGATGTTTGCCTTCTGCACAAGCCTGAGGTCCACAAGGAAGCTGGAAATTGCAGATGCACACAGGGATCAATCCAAAAACACTGCAGCAACAGAGGAAGCTGTTCATGCACAAGAACTCGAAGGGGACGTTGGTTAAAATTGAACTGGTGATGGTTCTTGGACTCAAGGAAATTTTTGACCACACCTTGTAAAGTTCATGTTGATCCACTTCTAAACGTGATGGCTTACACATACTGTTTCTATTTTAGCAGCTCTACAAATAGCCAGAACTTATCAGGAGTTACTGTGCAGCTGCTGTTAGCAGATCAGTATCTCAGGAGGAACAGAAATAATTGATTTTGATCAATCAGAAAATTCACTGAGTCAACAGCCTGTTAATTGACTGCAGTTACTGTTCAGTTACTTTTGGTTTGCATTTCATTGAGATTTTGTGTTTAGCCACGCTTTGTTTCACTCCATCATACTAGACAAGGTGCTGCTGCTGTGAGTTTTATTATAGTTCTCGTTTAAATAACTAGCCCGAGGTTGCTTTTTGGTCACAGTGAACTATACATTTGTTTGCATATGCCACTCTGAGTGATTGGCAGACTTTATCTTAAAGCACTGCCTACAGTTTTCTCCTGGCAAATAGCTTTGTATCTAGTATAAATCATTGTTTACATTGTTTTACCATCAAAACTTTTTTGCCACAGCTGAAGGTCCCTGAGGTTATCATTAAGAAAAAGAAATTAATTTAGAGTTTAATTAAGAAAATGTAATTAAGGGAAATCACTTGACCTAGGAAGCGAATTCAAAACAGTAACTGATTCATCCACAGTGAGATATATGTATATGTGCAGATTTTCCTTCACTTTTCCTGTGTCTTGCGTTGCTGCTGTGTGGTAGGTGAGTAAATGGGTATGCTGAGCTCTGCAGGAGGAGACCACAGTGGGCGTTGGAGAACTAAAGAATGGAGGAAAGGAGTGGGAGTAGTGCAGATTATTTGAAAAGGAGACAAAGAAGATAGGGAGCAGGTTATGGAGAAGGGAATGTATTCTTGATGCCGAAAAATACAGTGGAGGCGTTTAATTCTCTGCTTTCACACTGTTCAAAGTGTCGACACACAAGTCTTCAGCTGTACTCTCTTCCATATTGTCCATTTCTCTCCTCCTCTTGAAGATGTATGGAGTTGGGAGGAGGGAGTCAGGAGTTAACACCAGCCTGACTAATGCGAGTTCTCCATTCTGTCTGTAAACACACACACACACACACTTATACAGATTCCTCTCAGTGCTGCAGCAGTCCTTGTGCCTTTTCAGCAGCTTATGTTTTTTGTCCAGGCTTTTCCATGATTCTACAAGGCTTACATTTTCTGTGTGGCACATGTTCGAGTCACAGTGACGACAATGGCATATTCAATAGCCTCGAAACTGCGGGTCTTTAGCCAAAAACCATAACATTTTCCATCTGAAGTGGCAATAGCAGGTTGTTTTGAACCGCGGCTGTCTGTGGCTCAGTGAATTGATAAAGTTGTTGTCTGCAGATGACTGGTTTCAAAAAGAGAACCATGTAAAACTAAATTTGCTTTTGATGGCTATGATATTTTTCTGAAATGGAAAAAAAAGTTGTGTATTTCTGCGTAGATCTACAGTACTGTGCAATAGTCACCCATCATTTTATTATATTTTGATACGAAATGGGAAATGGATACAAACATACATGGAAATATAGTATATAAGGCAAAAACAGAGTTTGTATCGGCAGTGGTAGTATGTTTGGGAACATTGTCATGCTGGAAAATTAAGTTGTTAAACCGACGTGTTCCAAACAGTAGGGTACATCTTTCGCCATCTTACAATGCTGTGATTGCAGCCATTCCCCAACTCTCTGTGAATGGTACTCATGGCCTTTGATCAGTGGGTTTTGGTCAGTGGTTGTTGATCAATGGTCATGAGAATTTGCATAATTATGTTTAAGGAACTGACCTCCCAGCCCATCGTTCCTTCAGTGGGCTGGTTTCAGTCATTATGCAAATATACTGTTTATAAGATTGGGGAAACCTGCAGTCAGCTGAGACTGAAGAAGTCACTTGGATGAGTGACGAAACGTTTCTCCCACAAAACGCTACGTCCAGATGAACAGAATCAACGTTTGGAGATTTACTTTCCTGGATGATTGAGAATGCATCAAGACAATTGTAGATCAAATTTCTTCCATTATGAAAAGATCCCCAACGCTATTGGCTGAGACGCTCCCCAAACCATGACAGTCTCCACTGTGTTTTACAGATGGCTGTAGACACTCACTGTTGTACCTCTTTCCTGATCTTTTCTGTACATACTCATGACAATTTAAACCAAAATTTGCACTTTATGCCTGTCAAACTGTTATTTGTGTCATTTTTCAACAAAATGTTAACAAATCACGTTTTTGCGACAGGCTGCACGTAACAGTACCAAAAGATGGCATTTAAAAATTGTCATGTGTTTGTTAGGTATAGACACAACACTGGTTCATCCCTTGTTTCATAGATTCCTGCTTTGTTTGAGTGATTCTTAGGTGAGTTAGATGACTTGACAAACCAAAAAACATTCTTGTGAGAATGGTCAGGTACTAGGTACAGGTATAGTAGTGAAAAAGTAGCCAATGTCCAAAGAAAAACTTTGGAAGACCTTCAGAATCTCTCAGGACCTATTTTACCACTGTAAAAAATTACAAGTAAAACTGTCTCATTGGATGCAAAATATAAAGACTCAAGACTTTTGCATAGTCATGTAGTTTCTGTTGGTTTGAGTCTCAAAAGGAAAATGTACAATAATTCTGATAGTTAGGATAAATAGGCTGTTGGTTGAACAAACCAAGCACTTTAGTGGTGTCTCTGAGCTTTGGGGCTGTTTTCTGAATTTTTGCTCATGCTTTCAGTTGGATTAGAAAATCGTAGCCATTGTGAGGCTACTGAACCACTTTAGAGTAGCCACATTAGCCACAAGTGACCCGTTTGGTTCCCATGTGAAATTTTCCAGTAGCCAGAGTGCCTTCCAAAGCCTGACAGAAAAACAGCCAATCACAGGAGTGGCTCCCCAAACGCTGATCCAGTCTTGCCAAAATGATTCTGTGAAAAAATTCACAGAATCAAAGAAAAGATGACATAGCCTAAACTAGATAGCTAGCTAGATAAACATGCTGTGTAATGCACTGCTACAGTGGTTTGTGGGTTTACTTGTGTTTACCACCCAATGATGGGCCAGTTTTAGTGGTAGTGCTTCATCTTTCTATCTTTTCTTTTTTGAATTTATTAACAGTTTTAATTCGAACTTGTGCTCCCTTGTGTATGTTTTTAATCAGTTAGAAAGAACTCAAAATCCCGTTGAAAGAGTTGGATGCACCTTGTCCATCTGCCCAGTGTAGTGAGGACAAAAGGGGCATGTGTGCTTGTGTTTGATTGAGTGATTATGTGTCTAATTGCTTGTTTAAGTGGGCTTGTTTACAGCTTTTTGTACCACATTGAACCTATTAATCTAGCTCTGTTTGCTTGCAGCTCACTGCGTTGATCCCTGAACTTCCTCACCGTGTGTTTGTGTGTGTGTGTGTGTGTGTGTGTGTGTGTGTGTGTGTGTGTGTGTGTGTGTGTGTGTGTTTGTCTCCTCGTATGCGTCAGAGCCCACTTTTATTTTTATTTTTTTGGCTTTAAAGCCTCTTCTTCTGTCACTTTCAATCATGTTGTGCTGCAAGCAAGAACTGTTTGGTGTCATTTGTGTGTGCGCACACTCAGTTTGGTGCACCGCTAAAGCCTGGGGACAGCTTGGATGGAGGGATAGGAAACAGAGCCTGGAGAAGAAGAAGAGGAAAGGAGATAGTTGTGTGTTGTCTGGCATTCCAAAGAAGCTTTATGATTTAAATGATAAAAGAAGGCTGGGGCCATGCATTATGTATTAGGCATTGTACGTGTTCAGTAATTCCAATTAAGCTCTCAGCTGGGTTTAGCTCAGTGAGAAAGAGCTGAGAAGGACGTATACAAGAAATGAGAGACATGCAGTGTAAGAAAGGCAAACAAGAGTTTAAAACACTGACCAAACTAATCAGGTAACGTTCAGTGGCCTCTCGGAACAAGCCAGGAAAAGACTACCTTTTTTTTTCCTTTCGTCTTTGACGGCGCGAGACAGCAAGAAATGAGAAGGTAATAAGAGCAAGAGGGGGGTTGGACATCTGATGGCTGCAGCTCAATGTGTCAGTTCTCTTGTCACTCTGAGTGTTTGTTCACTCACTCAGAGTGCACACCAGCTGCGGGTGCGAGCACACTCACAGGAGACAGAAGATGCCTCTTGTTTACGCATCTCCGAAGAGAGAGACTGGGTGTTGTTTGAACCCTCGAAGACGGGCCTTTAACCTGATATAGATGCAACACAGCTACACCCCTATGCACAAAAATAGATCCACCTCAGGACAGGTTTTCATGTTCTCCGAGCTGTTGACCTGTGATACAGAAAGAAAGGCATGATGGATGTATTCCCTGCACAATCAGATCCTATTCACACTGATCTGTTTATTAAGACAAGACCTGGACAGACTGCAGGGGGAACTCAAGAACTCGGTGAGAGAGAGGAGAAAGGATGATGAGGGAGGAAAGGGAGAGGGAAAGAGGCAGTATATAGTCACATATACAGGTTTGTCAGAGTTGCAGCAGATGGCTAGCTGTGGAGCTGAGTCAAAGGATGATGTTGTAATTGCCTTTCACATGAAGGATCTGAGTTTAAACAGATGTTGTGGCAAGCATTCACACTGCCAAAGTGTCCCTGAATGAGATCCTGAAATCCCACGAGCTTCGCTAACCACTGGTCTTCTACTCAGCCTCACTTCTCATGCAAACATTTGCAGACCACAGGTTAGAGAGAAAGGATCACTGCCTCCTGTTTAAACACAACACAAGCAAAAAAAACAGTTTTATATGCAGTTGGAAAATAGATGCAGCTGCATTGGTGGAAAAAAAAATATTTAGAAAGGTTTGAGCGAACAGTGCTGTTCCTCACTCTTGGACAGATGATTGGATGGAGACCAGATGCTTTGAATATGTAAAACAACACAGTGTATACGGTATAATGTATAAGAAGGATAGAAAGATTTAAAGTATTGATTGGTTTTTATTATCTGCAGCTTTTTTACAGTAGGGATAAGCACTTGAATGTGACACAGATGTTTGTGCTGTAAAAAAAAAAGGATATGCCGTTATCTGCTCCACTTTGATATCAAGATTCCCCTCCATCCCTCCATCTCTCAGGTGCTTCTTCACATCTATTTCCAGCTCAACTGTCAATCCAACTGACTCTAAGACTCAAATCTGCTGTCTCTCTTGACACTGTCAAACAGTAATAGCCTGGGAGGTAGGTGTGTGTGTGTGTGTGTGTGTGTGTGTGTGAGTGATTCTGCATGGAGGACCAGGCCTGTGCTCGACTGATGTACTCGCTTTCTTTTTCCTTGCACAACTCCCATAACCAAGAAATGCAGAGGAAAACATGATTTTTTTTTTGTGTTTATTTATTAGATTCAGTGTTTGTGCGCGTGTTTACAATATTTGCATATTTCTGTCCCTACACTGGTCACCGTGCACAGGAGCGGGGCTAGATCATTGTCCTCTAAATTCGTACACATCTCATGCAGCCACAACCAACTGCATCTGATAATTAATTTGTGTGTTGTAATGCTAATCTAGTCTCCTCTGCAGGTATGATATTTAGAGCTTCCGCAACTCTGGCGCTTTTGTTTCACACTCCCCAGTAGTTGATAGTGTGCTACATATCAGTCATAGCTGATAAGGTGTATAGCTTATTTTAGAAGCCACACGTTATCATCATTGCATTTGCTATAGGCGTGAGCTCTCATTACAGCCAGGCTCCAGCAGGTTATTTCAGTGGTTAACAGGCTTTAAGGTCCAATCAGATCAAATCTGAGGTTAATCGCACTTAGAACATCAAAAGGCACTACAGAGCTGCAGAAGATGACGCCTGCAGACTTATCGCGGGTTTATGAGCCCCTGACTTTTTTTCATACCACCACAATGAGGCTGATAGATTGGGTTTTCATTGGTTAAAAATATACTGGTTGGCATAACCTGCTCAGGATTAATTGTAATGATCATAATCAGATAAAAATCCTTATCAAATACATCTCACCGGACGATTAATTACATAAACCTTGCTAGTGCTGGGGTGGACCACATTTTCCTTCAGTACTGCATTAATTCTTGACGATATAGATTTAACAAGGTGCTGAACACTTTCCTCACAGATGTTGGTATGCACATCCATGATGTCACTCTCCCATTTCACCACATCCCAACTTATTCGATAGAGATCTGACGGTGATTGTGGAGGCCTTTTGAGCACAGCGAACTCACGGTCATGTTAAAGAAACCAGCTGAGATGATTTGAGCTTAAAGGGATGGACATGGTCAGCAACAACACTTGGACAGGAAGGCTGTGGCATTTGAACAGTGCTCATTTAAATGGTGTTTACTTGGTACCAAGGGCCCAAAGTGTACCAAGAAAATCACCTTTCTTCCTAATTCTGATGCTCAGTTTGAACTTCTGTATGTATGTGGATCTCATTTTTCTCAGAAACAAACAAAAAAAAAAATAGCAAAGAGAAATTAAAAATGCTTGCCATGAAAGAGTTTGGGTCTTTGGAGGTTAATCTAAGATTCAATAAGTATTCCCCACATGAATAGATGAAGTACAGTAACAGTAGAAAAACTGATTTAAAAAAAATTGAGTCAAGCTTATTTGGAAGAAAATACTCCAACATGCAACTTTTTCTTCCAAATAAAGGCATTTTTGCAATCTGGCTAAACATTTGTCTTGTTTGCAGCCTGTTTCATCATCTCACCTTGTGTTTCTTGCCTTGTCTGACTTTATTGACACACTGTCTATGCGTTTTCACATCTCAAGAAATCCTTTCTTCAGTGTAGTGTTACCATAACCACTTGTTCTTCAGTGCCAAATTGCACACATTTATATAAATGACACTTTTTTTCCCTACTCACACTTCTGAAGAATAAGAATCAGTTGCTCTTTTGCATGTAAATTTAAAAAAAAAGTCATCATTCGTGACATTGATCTTCCACAAAGCTCCAGAAATCCCATGTAGAACATTTGTTCAGAGTCTCTGTTGAGGTTGCAAAATGAAAAATAAAGCTGAAGTGTGAAGGTGTTTTTGAAGTGCTTCTCCTCAGTTCTGGTGTGCATTCAGCCCCTGAAAACAGTCGGTGGATTTAAAAATGTATGTATCTGACGCTCTCAGTGCATGTCAGCCAAGCTCTCTTCATCATACATTTTCCACACTCCTAACCCCCGCTGTCTCTCTTGTAGTTTTTTCCTCCTTGATTCTCATTATACACGGATGACCTCCTCATCCACCTCTGTTCTAGGTTCAAAAATTTCTCAGTCTGTCATCTTTCCTTTCCCCAGCTTGTCATGATTCATCTGGTCTTGTCTCTCAATAGAAGGCCTAGAAATTAAATTAGTAGTCATGCACGTCACACTAGTCACATGCCGACTCTCTCTCATCCTTTGGCAACAGGGCAATAATGACCTGGCAGGGTTTAAAACGCATTAAATGGAAAATGCATTAAATCCACTATACTGATGTTCCTTCCCAGACCTTCTAACATTAGCACGAAGTAAAAATTACTTTAAGTTCAAAATATCAGTAAGCAGCTGAATAACTAATGCTTATCATCACATGAGCCAAGTGATCCTCTTAAAGGCTCTTTGTGTGTGTGTTTAAAGGCGGAATTGTCCATGCAGGGGAAAAAGATCGAGTTTTGGCTCTGCTCACCTTCTCCGCTACACTAGAGAAGACATGGGCTCCACATTTATAATTGATCTGCCTCAGCTCCAAAAATACCCCAACAAGGACACGCTGTTGTCTGCGTGTGCATGCACACAAGCGTGTAAAGTTGAGGAAGTGCAATCTTAATAATAGAGTTAGCAAACAGGTGAGAGGGTGCAGAGGAGACGGGCTGAGTCATGGAGAGACGGCCCTCTCAACCCCAGCACTCAGCCTGGCTTCTGCATGGCCTGTAAACCACTCTTAGCTGCCCTAACGGCATTTAGCTGTTTGAATTTGCATGTAATTCATTGATGTAACCAGGTGGATGATGGGATTAAAATATTATATAAAGGTCTGTTTATGACTCTATGAGCATATGCTCTAAACACTTTTAGTAAGCGAGAAGCTGCAAATAAAAGGAAAAAGAGAGGAAAAAGAGTTGTGTGTGTGTGTGTGTGTGGATTGGCGGTTGCGAGAAGCTGTGTGTGATCGAAAGCACATGCGAGAAAAATGGCGGTCAGCCGCGGGTCAACACAGGATGTGACCTGACACTGAAAGTGTAACATTGTAATCATACATCATTCAAAGGTTCCTGCTGCCGCGGCTGCATTGAGCTACAAAACCTTATTTCTGCAAAACGCAGTGGATGGTACAAATTCAACTCCACCAGCTGCTTTCAGTCTTCAGTCAGCCAGTAGATGTTTAGGGTTGATACCTGGAAGAGAAATTGGATACATTCATTCAAAATTTTTGGCTGTTTATCTTGACACGTGTTCTTTTCAGGGATAAAAAAAACAAACAGGATCACAGTTTAAAAGGAAACTTAGTTTCTCTTGATTCTATCCCCACATGTGTGTTTACACGTTCTCCTCCCCTTTTCTTCTTCCTCCAGGAGACGGCTTCCTCCTGCGATGAAGAGCTCCTTTCCTTGCTCCTAGATGCTGGGCTCCTGGTAGGCTGCGTCTCCTCAGCCCTGTACCCCCTGCTAAGCTCCCACATGCTGTCGCACCAGCAGGAGGGCGGTTGGGATGTGGAGAAAGCCGCCGCTGAGCTGATGGCGGCGGGCCACGGGCCTGAGGCAGGTTCCCTGTTGCTGGCTCACCGCGGAACCCACTCGGCCCAGTTCACCTTCAACTCCGCCTTGGCTGTTCTCGAGAAGTGGCTGTGAAAGGAGACGGGGAGACAGTTTGGACCGCAGCCACAGAGCGCTGTCGTAACCTAGCCTTAGGGAAAGAGTAGGAAGATGCTGAAAAAGGACTGCAATTAGATTGGAACGAGATCTGAAGAAGCAAAACTAAAAGCAGTCAATACCTCTACATTTAGTTCTCTAATCAGGTTTGAGGTTCATCAACAGAAGACATTTCAATAGCGCTGTCATCTGTGAAGGTATAAGAGAGGATACCTTTAATCCTGAAACATCTGCTCAATTAGAAAGACGATCTTTCACACACAGAAACAACCTCTGCTGTCACTCAGTCATGGATGAACGTTGAGACCGAGGCCTAATCACAGAATGCAACGGCTGCTCGGATTTATTTGTGTGTGCGCCGTGTCCTATTGTGTGATAAAGTAATTGAGCAGTGGGTAGCAGTGGGTGGATATTAGCCTATTGTTCCGTGACAGGTTTGCCTCTTTAACGTCCCATCGTTAAACACCCTGCCTCTGCTCCATTGTTTTCCCCCTAATAATGTCTAATTAATTCCTTCTAAACAAATTAGCCCCGCAGCTGCCCCCGTGCTGAGTGTACGGATGCACAAATACTATATATGACACACACCAGTGAAGTTATGTAAAGCTTATAATGATGAGGAATAAACGTGCACGCACGTGTGTGTGTGTGTGTGTGTGTGTGTGTGTGCGTTGATGTTGTTAGGTTGCTTTGTTTCATTTGAATAAATAAAAGCGTAAAATGCGGCTCTATTTTGTCCCACCTTTTAGAACCGAAATAAAGAAAACTGATGAAAAGGAGCGATTGTATTATTTTCATTTTTTATTGTATTGTGTTTCTTTATTCATGGTGGAAGAGTGCACAGATGGGTAACGTTTCTTATCAGTATTTTTAGTTCTCTTTTTAATTGAATGGGCTTTAAGATTGTATCCGCCTCATATAATGAATGCACTCAAAACATTTGCATCATAATTACAGCATTTTGAGGAGTGATTTGCAGGGCAAAGATTTAGAAAATGAAATCCAAACCCCTGGTTTATTTATTAATTTATTTTCTGTCAAAGCATTGGAAGTATGATTTTTATTTTTAGGGTGCCTTCCAAATTAAACCAAAATAGCGGTGCTCGCTGCAGGTCCCCAGAGCAGCAAATGAACTTTCTCCCTCGCACAGAAAATCACTTTAATGAATACAGGGTTTGGATACTGATTGTTTCTCTTCATATGCATGTCCTTTTAATCATGTATCATTGTGTTATGCCAGGACAAAAAAAACCCCACTGGGTCTACTTGGAAAATAATCAAATAGGAAAGTTGCAACATTGGAGTCAAAATGACATGATTCTAGTTGCATTGTTTGTTTGTTTGTTTTTATCTTCATAGATTTACAGTAGCGTGCACAAGTCTTGAGCCACCCCTCATTTCTTTATAATTTGCTAAAAGAAAAAGGAAATAGGTTCTGTCTTTTACAGAAATACTGAATACAGTATATAAGGCAAAAAAATAGTTCATACAATAATACTAATATTCAGTTAAACCACCTTTATTCTTCAACACAGCCTGAACTCTGTTTTAGACAGTTTTTTTTGTCATTTCTTTAAGTAGACTTCAGAAATGGTTCTCCAGGCTTCTTAAAGGACATTGAAAGCTCTTCTTTGGATGTTTCTGCCTTTTGTTCCATTCTCTGTCTAGATGATCTAGATGATGTTGCACTGTCTTTCAATCGACGTGTGCATTTACTGCACTGGCAGTGTGTTTGGGATTCTTTTCATCCTTAAAAAAAATGAAACCAATGCCAAACAGATGCTTTCCAGATGGTATTATGTGGTGGATCAAAATCTGATTGCACTTTTCGTGCACGTTTTGGCAAGATCCCTAACACCACTGGTTAAAATACAGCTCCAAACCATGGCAGAGCCTCCACCATGTTTTACAGATGGCTCTAGCAACTCACCGTTGTAAATCTGGCTCCTTGCAAGCATACAGAAATGTCATTTAGCTCTCAATTTTTGTACAGTGCTTCATCGATAGGCAATTTCTTAGTTATTTTGCTTTTTTACCTATAAGTTTTTCATACTATAATGGAAACAGGACAGGACACCATTAAATGTACATGACTAAATATGCAACATTCAGAAAGTTACATAAGCAAAAGAAAACATTTGTATTGGAAAGCATTTAACGCATTGGAACTGTGTGACTTAATCGCAGTGGACTGTGACGACAAAAACAGAAGAGCACCCAAAAAAAAGCATTAAATCTCTAAAATCTCTGTTTGGTTTGCACCATGTTCTTCAGGATAAGAGGCTTATTGGGAGAAATTGTTTAATTGACTTCATATTTAAAACCCATCTTGACAGGGGCTTTAAAAACACTGTACTCATGCCTGCATCGTGCCTTAGCTAATTATCCAGATGTTGAAAACCAGCAGTGACTGCTCTTGATGGCTACCGTATGGAATTGTGGCTTCGGTGACTTCGAGATGCATTTTATATCTGTTCAGGCAGTAATAAGCCGATCATGTTTCCATATTTGCTCGTTAACTTTCTCCAGCTGTACTTAATCCTTTAATTTAATGAATAAACTTCACAATGATTTCTGCATAGCTTTTCTGTAAAGACTCTTCTTTTTCTGCTGCCTCCAAAGACTTAAAAGTTAATTACCTGAAATTCCCCCGTGGTTCAATAATAGTTTTTGTTTGCGATCCCCTTATCTTTCTGCTCCATGAGTGCACAGTGGTATTTACCCGCCTAACCCCTTCTGTTGTTTGCAAAATACTTTTAGGCTAGCGAAAAATAAGAATATATATGATTTCATATTGTGAAAGTAATTCACTTTGGCATGCAACATTTAAAGTAGCTGCCAGAGTAGAGCAGCTTGTATTTCTGACAGGTTAGAAATTGAATAAAGGTCTGTTGCTTGGAGGTATTTACCCTGACAGCAATACTGCTGTATATCAAGCCCATTCATAAGAGATGGGCCAGTTGCGGGTGGATGGTCTATATATCAAACAAAGGAGTTATGAATCTCCCACCTGTGGAGGAGAATATAGGAAATCCTTGTGTCAGTTACGTGTCTTGTGAAAATACCAGCAGACACAAAGTTATGAGGGTTTTTTTCTGTGTTTTTTTAGGCTTGCTTTTAAGGAAATGTCAGCATTAGAGTATGAGATGAAATAATACTGTAGAGATTAATGGTTCGCACTTACAGCATTCCACTCCTACTTTTCTACTCCTACACACAGGTACTCATTCCTTTGCAAATTCTGTCAGCCTTACATATTGAATTCAATTGGTCTCAGACGGTAACTGACCCAGGTTTATTCATACCCTTGAGCTGCAGCAGCGGCCTGCTTTTGGTCCTGGCCAACGTGAAATCAGCTCTTTGTGCTCAACTAACACAATTACACAAAGCCCTGCTGTAATCAGCGTGGACTGTTAAATCCTGAGGTCATCGCGTTGATCAAATCAACACGATCTGAAGCAAACCTTTAGCTTTTAACAAAGTGTCGCCACTTGTGTGAGGTTTATATAAAATACACTGCACTGGGCGAACACAGCCATCAGTACTCACAACAAGAAGGTCAGAATACCGCATTTTTGTAAGGCACCACCCAAATGACACTTTGATGGATGGATGCACTCAAATGTCCTGCCTGTGGAACTCTGGACCGGTTCCATGACGAGGACAAAATCCTCATTGTTTCTCCTGAATCCAAGGACTAACAGGTAGTTCCCTGGCATCGGCTTTACCAGGGATACTGAGGAGTGTGATCCCTTTGTTAAAGAACACTTTCGTTAAAACGGGATCCACCACCTCAGCTGTCAATCCAGAGGTAACAACTTACAGAAGCTGGAACTCTGGACAAACCTCATCCACCCAACTTTACACTATGACGTTTATAGACATAGCTGCTGTCAAGGAGCGTCTGCGTTCCATGCTTGTGCGAGGTTAGTCATCACACTGTGCTACTCAAGATGTATTCAAACCAGCTAGGGTTAAACATGCTTGGACAGTGTACAGATGCAGTGTGATCGTTAAGGCTAATGAGCTGACAGATGATATCCCAGTGGGATTAAGCTGTGAAGACACGTTTCAGTTTTTTTTTCCAGATTTTTTTTGATCAGTCAAGTTAAGTTATGCAGGAATGTGTCCCAAGTATATTTGTGTGTTTTCCCAGCTCCAGCTTTTAGTCTTCTTTCATTACGAGCGCTAACACCCTGTGAATCTATTTTAGAAATTAAAACCACCTTGTAAAACTGTCATTGTGCTGAAAAGCTGATGCCGATAACGCCACGCAAAAAATTAACCGGGCCCTGACAGTCTTAAAGCCCCCCTTTCAGCTCGCACCATCTCCCATAATTACCTGAATTATTATTTCACGTTTATTGACTTTCATCGCGGTTTAGCATTCAAGTCACACCTCTTTACTAACACGTATCTAATTCATATAGATTAGTGCTTAACATGCACTCAGAGATGTGCCACGAAAATGGGCACGTGTCTGTGTGCGAGATGTTCCTTTACTCATGACATTGAGTTTCACTGCTGATAGCCTGCTGTTACGTTAATGACTGGATCCATTTAGATTAATGGTGAAAAAGCCAAATGGTTTCAGTTACATCCAACTTGACTGGCTGTTTGTATGAACTCCTCACCTTTTTTTTTGGTAACATTGTTTGTCCCCAAGAAGTAAAAAAAAAACCCTGTTTTTCACTCTGTTTGTACTTGTGATTGTGTAGATTGCAAGAAACCCTGGGAAATGATGTTAAGGTCTCTGGGGGAGCCACTGCTGAGGTTTAGTAAACACAGTGCTGCAACCTGTCAAGTGTCAGCATCCTTTTTCTGTATCTGTCAGACAAAGCTCTTGGTGCAGGTGGTGCGAGCCATCATCGCAATCCATCCAGAAGGTGAGAGAGCGGGGCGGAGGAGAAAAAGGAATTTGTGTCCCCTCAGGGGGAAGCTGAATGAGACTGGATCTTGCAAGCACTCTCTCCTGCTGAAGTGAGGGTATCTGTTTGAAACAAAAGAATTTAACTTGCATCTTCGAGCCCTTTGTAGAGACTGCAGTGTGAGAGAAGAGAAGCGCAAACATGAAAGGAGAGAAAGAGACTAAAAATATTGTATTCCAGGAAATCCCTCACAATCCCCCCTACCTTGACAACAGACTGAATCTTGGGAAATCATTCACCCTCCAAGGCTACGTTTGTTTCCTTTTGCTTTTTCTAGTTTTCATTCACACTGCCTTTGACCCGCAACCTTGCCCTCCACAGAGTGACTATTTGTCTATATTTGTAGTACACTAAAATACATGCATACAGACAAAACGCTTCTAGCAGATACTGTAGGTGCAAGACAGCTTTAAAAAAAGAAGTAAAGGCTGTAGTATTGACTATAAAGAATAAAAGAAAAGGTATGAAGTGGGAGGTCAAATAGGCAGGGGGGATGGGAAATGACCGAAGGTCAAAAATGACGACTGAAGAGAGAAAGAAGAGTAAGTAGGAGAAGGTCCTGCTGAAGATATTACTGCAAGATTCACAGCACATTGGCTTTAGTAAAACAGAATAGCAAAGATAAAAAAAACGAAATCTACATTATATAAATTTTTATATAACAGTAAAATGTGTTTCATACTCAAACATTAAATGACAGTACCGTGCAAAAGTCTTGAGCCATCAAAAGCAATGTGTTTATTTGTTAAGCCACTGATCTACAAATCATTCAAGGGTAAAAAAGTCCCCTAACTCAAGCGATGAACTGGTGTTGTGTAAGCACATCTTGACAAGCCCATTTTAAATTAATCTTTAGGTGCTTTGGTACTAGCAGCCTCTCACAAAAAATATGCAATTTGTTCCTGTTTCTCTTTTCTGAGTCTATAAAACATAACAGCTAAAACATAACAAAGTTTGAGAGGCATATAATTTGGTTTTTGCACCAACAAAGTGATTTTCAAAGAGGTATTAGCCAAAAATGTGGCATATCTTGAAATGGTTTCCAGCGTGTCCTTAAAAGTTTTCAAATTATCATCCAAATATACAGATGAGGTCATCAGAGGTGCAACAGTGAGTGTCTGCAGACATCTGTGGATGACTTTAGTATTGCAGAACTTGTTAAAACTGATTAGTAAACAAAAGTATCTATTTATTTTGATGCCAGAAAACATGGCTTCGTTTTTCAGCATGACAGTTATCAATCATGGATTGGCCTCCCCAGAGCCCAACATTACCGAAGCAGTGTGGGATCATCTTGACAGAGAATGGAACAAAAGGCAGCCGACATCCAAAGAAGAGCTTTGAATGTCCTTCAAGAAGCCTGGAGAACTATTCCCGAAGTCTGCTTAAAAAAAATGACATGAAAGCTGTTCAGCGAGTTCTGACTGTGCTGAAAAATAAAGGTGGTCACACAAAATATTGACTTGTATGCTGTATTTCCAACTGTGTTTGCACATATTTAAATAAATCGCTGCATTGATTTCTCAGCAAAATATGGGATGTACTATACAGTTATCTATAAAAAGTGTCAATAACAAATACACAAAATAAGTAGTGCTGTCAGCGTTAATCTCGTTAAAATGACGTTAATGCCATAACCGCATTAACGCGGCAAATCTCCATTAGCGAGTTAACGTGGATCGCCCCATGCGCCTGTGCAGCCCCTCGCACAGGGCGATCCGCGCTAACTCGCTAACGGAGATTTGCCTCGTTAATGCGGTTATTACTGCATCTTACTGAGATTAACGCTGACAGCTCTAAAAATAAGTATTGTCATGTAGTGTGCTAGTTTTGGTACTAGCTATACCTTTAACTTGAAATATCAGCATATTCAGAAACTCCGTATTTAAGGAATCTTCAACTTTACTTGTAAAGCTTTTATTCAATGCTTCTCACCAAACCGTGTCATTGTCATGTTAGTGCAATTTTAAAAGAGTAAACCGCCAACAACATTATAGACCGAGATTTTTCCAGTGACTCAAAGATTTCCATGAGCAAAAACCTGGAGACAGGTGGAGAGAAACCTTTTAATGGTAAAAACACATTGGTACAACCAGACTCAGGAAGAGAAGCAAGAACAGAACAAGAACAGTTTTCCAACCAGGGAGAGCTGGGCACCATGCAGCAGCAATTAGCACTTAAATCAGTGGAGGCAGTTCAAAAACTTCTAGCACAGGTATTTATTTCCTGCTGGCTCACAACTGAACTCAAAAGTGGACATACCACAGGCTGACTAAAGCTTGGTTTATGTGCACACAAAAAACAACATAGCGACCATGTAAAGGCTCTACTTGCCATCAAAAAAAATCCACACGACACCTTCAAGTGTCCACGGACAGCGATGGAGTGTAAAATTTGTTGAGCTACTTTTCCACCGAGTGCCAACTTCTGTTTATCTGAACGGTTCAGTGCGGAGAAATGTTAAGCTGACTACTTCCAGGTTTGTCTCATTTTCAAGCAGCCACAAATAAGAAAACACTTGAACAAGCATTTCTGTGAAGGATGTTGTTTGGGGCAGCTGCTTGTGGGGCTGACTGTTAATGCTGACTCAAGGTAAGCCCCAAACACCCACCCGCCAAGCGGCCTTTATTTTATATACCCCAGTATGTCTTCCAGTATCTCTTTTCTTTTCTTTTTCATAAAAATCATTAGCTCATTTCACATTTTATGACAGCAACGGGTCTCAGAAAAGTTGGGACAGGATCATGTTTACCTTGTGTTGCATCGCCTTATCTTTTAACAGCATTCTGTTAATATCTGACAGCTTGGGAGATCCAAAATTACAAACCTGGTCTCCTCTATTATGAATGATGACATATTCAAAGTCTTCATAATTTTATGTTTAATGTTTTTTGTGTTTTTCTGAAATAGTTGTAAATCTCGACCTTGTGCATGTATCAGCACTACATGATTCCCTAATGTGTCTACCGCTTGGCTCTTTAGGGACAGAGGCTGGAAAGCTACTATCTTTAGCATTTCTGGAACTGGAGCTTTTAGAAAAAGTGGACGTCACCATTGGGACCTATTTTTTCACAGATTTCCAGTCGATTCTGTTCCTATTGTAATGTGTGAGCATTCTGTGTTGTATCGACATGCTGAAACTACTTTACACCTTTTAGATGTATTATAAGGTACATCGATATAAACTGCACCACGGAATTAAAATAGTTAATATTGTCAGAATGTTACCTAGTAGACAAGGTTCAAGAATTATTCTGGCTTTGTTTACTGAACTCCAATAACAGAGTGAACCATTTTTCATGTCTTCTGTTAATATCTGTGTAAAAAGAAACATGAGTGGTAATTATCTGAAGAAAAATATGTAATTACACTCTTCAGCTTGAACAGAAGTATCTTCAGCTTTACAGTTTCTGGGGTCGGTTCCTAATGATTATCATTAGTGGAAGTCATGTGAAGTGATGCTAGAACATGTTAAGGATTGGTTTGTGGTATAACTAGTTAAGTTTACCATATGAGGTCATGAAACATGCCAACAAAGAGAAGCATGTTCCAAAAAAATAAACTTTTTCTTAACAGTCATTTCAAAACAATTATTTTCGTGGTTTTACTGTTACTATTTAATTTCAGTGGCTCTCTACCTTGAAACAAATGTTGAACCTTGATGTCTCTCTGACTCAATAATGCTGTTACTTTTGACTCTGGGAGAGAGCTGTTAGAAATCCTCTTTTCGACTTATAAAACATCTTACTCGAATTTTAAAAAAGTGTAAAAAATGATCACTGCTCAATAGTCAGTTCAAGCAAATCGATGCAATGAGCTGATTTGCACTGGAGACCTTTGAATTTCTCGCGCACAGTTGGTAGAAAGGGTAACATTTAATTATAGATCAATACGATGCCAACGTAATTCTGCTGAAGCAGTTTTGTTCAGCTTCTGCAAAATGCTAATGTGAGAATAATGCAGGAAATAAAAGAGACCCTCGTCTGCATTGCAAAATCCCCTTAATGTGATAAGACAGGAGAAGCACTGGGTTATGATGACACCCCACAAATGTCTGTGCGGTCGAGTAAACTGTTTCGATAACACCTGTTTTACGCCACTGAGAGTAAGAAAGAAGTCAGTAATAGATTGTGTTTCACACATTGGCGTCAACACCCCATCCTCTTTTACACGTCTTCACATCCTCCAAGCTGTTACTAACCGCTTGCCGTATGTTTCCCAAACAGGCAGACTCATCAGCTGTTTAGCGGGAAGAAAGAGGGAGCTGGGAAGGAGGATGGGATAGAAGAGTGTGGGTGGAAATGCAAAAACTGGGGATCCAGAATGACTGGAAGACTGTTTGTGCATGGCAAGAAGCAAAGAGCGAGGAAGGTGAAGAGAGGGAAAGAGGATGTGAGTCAAGCTGATATGCCAAATCAAGCACGGGAGATTTCTCAGCCCTGCTGGAAAACTGTCGATTTTTTTTTAAACACATCACGTAGAGGCGGGTGGGAGTGAACGCAGGAAGAAATTGAGGGATGGAGCACTGGAATCAATATCTGGGTAATAGTTCATAATAAGGAGTAAAGGTTTCATCAGCAGTGTGTGTGTGTGCAGGCATGTATTTGGAAGCATGCGGCCACCTGTGTGTGCTTGCATGTGTATGCGTGTGCCGTTTAATGTCTCTTCTTCTGCAATCAGCGGTTCATTGACGTCGACCTCCTCAGCTGAATGAAGCAAATTACCTGCTTTGCCAGTGATTGTTAACTTCTCACCACTACATCACGAGTCAGAGTAGCCCCCCCAACCACACGCACGCACGCACCCTCTACCTAAAAACACGAGTCACTTCACATGAAGGTGAAGATAGAATTAAGAAGGCTTTTGATGTGTTCTGGAGTGTAGGCAGGAGGATTAGATTTACTGTTTTAGCATCCTAATTCTTTCAGGTTTGGATTTGTTGTGCAACTGAAGTTATGTAAATGCTTCAGTGTTTTTTTGGTTTGTTTTTGTTTCTTTTGTTAAAAACACTTTTAAATTACTCCCCCCTTTTTGGCCTCTTCTGAGTTGCTTAAAAAGAATTCATGAAGGACTTCTACGGTGACCCTGATGCCCTGCAACTGGAAAAAACCTAGAAAATAGTAGAAGAAAAATGCAAAAGCATACAAAACAAAACTGAAGTGCTTTTGGGGGAGACATTAACATGTGAATGACTGCACTGAGACACACTAAAAAGAAGCGGATGATTCATGAATGTTGTGAGGGGGAAAAACGGTGCAGGTAATGTGTGTTTTAATCGCATGACTCATATAATGCAGATGCATATTTGCTGTTTACTGTTAGCTTGTCACTTTCACACTGTCTTCACAAAACAATTCTGTTACATTTAGGGAGGTTTTTTAATGCTTTTGCAACATTTTCTTTTTCGTTTAGTTCAGTTGCAGTGCGTTTCACCTTTCAGGGCAACCGTAGACTCCATCCTGTGGTTGAGCGACAAAATCTCCAAAGCTCCAGCATGAGGACAACAATGAGTTTGAGCTGTTGACTTGGCCTCAAAATTCCCCAGATCTCGATCCAATCAAGCATCGCTGGGATGTGCAAGACAAATGATTTCAATTACCTGACAACTTACAAGACTTAAAAGATCTTTTACTAACATCTTGGTGTGAGATATCACAGCACATCTTTAGGGGTCTAGTGGAGACCTTGCAGGTATGTTTTGGCTGCAAAACAGGAGCAAACACAATATTATGCAGGTGACTATAATGATGCTTGACTAGTGCATGTCCTTCCATACTCTACTAGCTAAACACAGCTGTGTCTGTGAAGGTTCTCAGTCATCCAGGTCATCGTAGTCAAAGGAGCTTGGAAAGAAAAGCGTCTGGACATCTTCAAGCAACTTAAAGAAGTCCAGACGCTTTTCTTTCCAAGCTCCTTTGACTAAACACAGCTGTTCAAACCTCCTCTCTTTGGAGCTTCCAGCATTTTTAGGGTTGACAATTAAGTTATCCTAAACCAGCAAAGAGACAGAGGGCATTACCAATCTGTGATGCACTCTACACATGTACACATGTACTTTCAAACTCGGGCTTCCTGACCCCAGACAGTAAAGGTGAAAGAACATCCACACATTTACAAGAATGAAGAAGAAGAATGATTATTTCAGGAACTTCTTATTGATAAACAAATTAAAATAGCATTCTTGAGGTTGTCCTTTTTTATCTAAAGGTGAGGCAAAACACTGTTCAGAGTGCATTCATAGTGCTGCCCATATATATTTGATCTTATTTTCTTTAACAAGTATGTTACCTTCGCAGGGGGACTTTGCTCCGAGCAAAACTTTTTTCAAACAATCCGACATAATGACAGAGAAACCAGCGACAACAGGAGCAACAAGTGTTTGGAGGGATTTAAGCTAAGGAAGAATGAGGCAATCAGTTACCATGGTGACGGGAAAGGAGTAGAAGGAGGAGTGAGGGGAGTGCAGAACAGTTTCATTTGTCACTTACAGGCTTTGATGATGATAAGGACTGCTGCTGGGGTAAACAACATCGGAGCATTAAAATACTGACAGAATTGGGCACTCCAGAGGATCATGCTGCACTTTTCATGTCCTGGTTTTACTAATTTCTTCCTCCTTCTTACTCACCCTCTGAAAACAACCGGCTTTCCGGCTCAAAACCCCTCAACCCTTACAGTCCACAACAACACACCCAAGCATGTGCAGGCACTCGTCCGTCCGCCCTGGCTACCTGTTACGCTCTTCCCGCAGGTGTCTGATCGTCCTTGTGATGTAGAGCAAGGATGATCGTAACCATGGCAACACTCTGATGCAGGCTTCAATCGGTGTGCGGGGTGGGCATTTGATATATATGTATATATATATTTATTTACAGATGGAGTATATTTTGTTTGTGTCTGTTTGGCATTCTCTGTGTATAGGGGGAACAAAAAAGCCGGTCAAGTGTTTATCAGATGTTCTTTGAGGAGGGTGTGACGTCCTCCAGGGTTTGTTAATGCATCACGCCGTGAATGGGTGTCACACTCATCCAGGATGGATGTCATCAGGCATGCTCCAGCAAGCAATTCGCTCACTTTCACAGGCTGAAAGTGGGAGGGACTGGGGAGGGAGGGGAGATGAAAGGAGAGTGATGGACTAAAAAAACAAGAAGTGAGGCAACAGATAAAGAAAAAAAGGGGGTGTGCCGAAAGTTCAACGAAGAGGAAAAAAAGCAAAAATAAATTAAATAAATAAAAAAAATGATGAGATAACACTTGTGCTAAAACCAGAGTGGGAGGATAATCTAGAGCAAGACGAAGAGATATGATGAATATAAAAAAGGAGTATGGGAAGAGAGCAATTGATAGGGGTGTGTGTGTGTGTGTGTGAAATTCAGAGTGAGAGAAAGCGAGGCAAACGTGAGCAATGGAGTATGTTAAGCTGAAATCTTAACTAACAGAAGCCTTGGTGTCACACTGAGAGGAAGCACTGAAACCAGACATCAGGGCTTTAGGCTAATTAAGAAAAGAAAGAAACTATATAAGAGTGTGTGCATGTGTGTGTGTGTCCTCTCTGTGGGCTAGGTGTGTGTCCCTGTGTACCTGTTGATGTGGAGAGCTGGGTGTTTGTGTTTGTGCTTCGATAGGTGTTTGTGCTCTCTTTGTCTAACCTCACACACTCCCAAGAAGAATCCCGTTGCTCTCTCTCTTCTTTTCTATAATTACCTACTAACCGTATCTCACCCACATCTGCATCACATGTCAATCTGTTTTTCTCTTTGTTTATGTATTCCTATTCATGCGTGTGTGTGTGTGTTTTATCAGCTTAATTGCCAAAGATATACATCTGGCAGTGGAAATTAGCTTTGGAGATCAGGCAGCAACACAATTTTGTCTCCTTGTTAGCTGGGTCATAGTGTTGATTGCTGTTCAATGTGACTCGGCTGCAGTGACTTTGTGGAAGCTGTAATCCATTTAATAACATGACATTCATGTTCATTTTGTTCAAATCATTTTACTCGATAACTTCATGTCTAGAATATGCTGAAAATAGATGTTTCAACAGCGAGGACACAACCAGGCTGTGCACACACCAGGCTTATGCTATCTTAACCGATAAAAAAAACAGACATGGGTCACATTGAACCAAAACGATTTGTCCAATAATAAATGGGACTCTTCACTGTCGTTACCTTTGTGATTACCACTCTTGGTAAAAAATGAGTTTGGTTTGTTTACCTGCACTGCATTGCTCACCTTTTCTTGTCCTGTTGATGTACAGAGATGAGATTTTTTGCTTTTTGTGAAATTTTACAAGGTAAGTGTTCATCCATCCACCCATCCAATTTTTTCTGCTTATCTAATTCAGGGCCGTGGATCAGGATCTGCAGTCAAAGGTCGAAGGAACAGACATATTTATTTCAACTTGTGCTTCAAGCTCATGCCATCTTCTTAAACTTTGCTGCTTTACCAGAAGCCCAAACAGATTCAGCTTTGTTGAAGTAACACAAAGACAACTGTGATGTCTGTAAACCAGAGAAGCCCATTAACCACAAGTCTTCGCAGTCTGACTGGACAGAGGCACCAAACAAGCACACTCATTTAAAGAATTTTTCTTTCAAGAGTCATTTCCAGTGGACCAGCTTCTACAGTTTTTAACATATACGTGATAACAATGTTTCACTCCTGTTCAAAAGCACAAATGCAAACTACTCACCCATCAGAACTTCCTCTTGCTTGCTCTCAGCAAAGTCTAGTCCTGCCAGTATACTTAACTCCTTCTCTTCACTCCTTCCTCCTTTGAGCGCTGCTTTTTTGCTTTGGGTTGCTAAACGTAATTTATAATGTCGCTACACCGACAAACTACTCTGTAGGATACTTGCTAAAGCACAAATTGTTGCATAGTTGAAGTAAACAATTTCATGCACTTTTTCCACAAATAGCAGAGAGCAAGGTCAGGAAGTACAAGCAATATATTTCCTAGCATGCCTATTACCTACTACTAAAAGGCACCTTTTTATGATCAGTGAAGGGTAACATTTAATTAATAAGGAAAAAAAATACTGTATAATGGATAAATAAATTAAAGGCAGCGCCACGACTTAAACATATAATGGATTTTTGTAGAATCTGTCCAAAGTTAACTAAGGGTAACAAATACATGCACGTCATGCAATGTAGAGGAGCCCATAGAGCAGGGGTGTCAAACTCAAATACACATCCATCTATCCATTTGCTTCTGCTTATCCTTTTCAGGGTTGCGGGGGGCGCTGGAGCCTATCCCAGCTGTCATAGGGCGAAAGGCGGGGTACACCCTGGACAGGTCGCCAGTCTGTCGCAGGGCTAACACATAGGGACAGACAACCATTCACACTCACTCGCACATTCACACCTAGTGGCAATTTGGATTATCCAATTAACCTATCCCCACAAGGTGCATGTCTTTGGACGGTGGGAGGAAGCCGGAGTACCTGGAGAGAACCCACGCAAACACGGGGAGAACATGATGGTGGAATTGAACTCAGGACCTTCTTGCTGTGAGGCAACAGTGCTAACCACCGTGCCACCGTGCTGCCCATTTTTTAAAACCAAGCTCCTGTGGGTGTAATATGTAGGTGGCCCAGTATTTTTGTCCATTTACTGTTTACAATAGAGGTAAATGATTAAGAAAAAAACTTCAGAAGGCTTATTGTTTATACTTGCAGAGACTTGGCTACACTTTTTGACTCATTTTGGTGGGTAATACCAGCAGATTGCTTCTTTCAGTAGTAGTTCAGTGTCCATCAGTGGCAGAGTCAGGGTCAGTGTACATTTAGTTTTTGTAGCTCTTTTGCTTCAGCTGTCACACTTATAGCTTGTTGTCTCCGTGGCCCCTGGAGAGTTTCTGGTCAATTTTGTGTATCTTCTCACCACTCACATCACTTCTTGAACACCTGTACTCATTCTGTCAGCATTTCTGTGGCTTGGTCATTGTGACCGCTTGGTTCTCTTGTCACTGATGTCAGTGCATGTAGTTCATCTTTCCTCCAAGTGACTAAGCATGTCTGTCTAGATCTTGTTGGTTCCAGATGTCTGAGCATGACTTGAGGCAGTTTACTTGTCAAAAGTGTCATTGTCACGACTGTGGTCATTTTCAGGAACTCCAGTCTCCTCTTACCATCCCTCTCTCACACAGATTTTCTTCAGAAAGGAAACAGGTAGAAAAGGAACAGATATGCCAAATTACATAAGACTGGTCTGAAAATCAGTGGTAGCTGGCCTGTTGGAGTGATGATTCCAAATTTGAGATGTTTGGTTCAAATTGTCATCAATATGTACGGAGGAGGCATTTGTAACACACAGCGGAGGCTCTGTCATGGTCCGGGTCTGAATTTCAGCTAGTGATGGAATTACGATGGAATTACAAATGCAGAAAAGTATTGTAAATTTTGCCTTACATACGGTATTTCCATGTCTGCTTGCACATGTTTAATAAACTGCTGCACCTTTTCCCCAGAAATATGAGGAGTGACTCAAGACTTTTGCACAGTAGTGTGAGTGTAATAGATATTGTGAAGCAACTGTGAAACCTAGCATGTTTTAAAAGACATCTTGCCTGTCTCATTCCCAGTGTTGCTGCTGATTACCCGTCCTTTGTTTGCTCCCACACTCCTCATTCATCTCTTATAGCTCACATTCATGTTTGTAAATTGAATTGTAACACACACCTCTACAAATCAATGCGTGTTCACTTTTCAACCTTAATCTTCACCAGACATCAGTCAATGTGCACACACAGAATCAGCCCAGCACGATTGGTCGGGGTCGGGGCCGTGGCCTCGGTTCCACAGGGAGCTGCAGCCAGTCAAAGGGTGTTAACCTTAAACGATTGTAACACGGTGAGGAGATCAAAACAACATTTTCCCACCTATTTTCACAAATCGGATCCAATAGTGGTGAAAAATGAGAACTGAAAAAAACGATATCCGCGAAAGAAGACTGTGGCTATGGCTTGCTTTGGTTTTTTAGGAAACTCAGGTGTTGATTATATCTGAAAAGTATAATTGAGTTCAGACAGATTAATGCAGCTCTCTATTGCATCTAATTAAGCTGACATCTGTGGCAGTTTGTGTACTTCCTAATCCCCCTCAACAAAAACAAAATTTTTCTTGTGGCGAAGCCCTTTCTAATACTGCACTAATGGATGACACACTTACCTGCAGCGCATGAGCTTAGACTGACTGCCTCCCTTTCCTCTTTCTTTCTGCGCTCGCTGGAGCTAAGAGGTGCTGCATATTGGTCTGATTACAAGCTGATTGAGCCTACGCGCCTCTCTCTTTATACACAATCAGCAATGCATTGGACACAATAATGTAAAAGCTTTCTATCAATTTGCTCTTCCCATTTCATTACCATTGTGACTAAATCCAAAAACAGACCATGTTGGTTTGTATTTTTGTGCACTAATTTCACTGATTAGGCAAAAGTAAAAAGCCAAGATGAAAGTAAACAGCAATTTAGATCAATTTATGTTCCAGAATGGTTTTAAGAGTACCAAATGCCGACTCAGTAGACAAAGAGCCATTGTGTTTGTACCTTCCTCTTTCTGGATGCACACCACTTGAATCCTTCCCCATCTTTGAAAGGCAGACTTAATACTTTCCAATCTCTGAAACCAAAAGTTACTTTTTGGGTTGTCCATCAAGTGAGCCACAGTAAGCTTTCCTCTCGAAGGCCCTCACTCATTATTAGCTTGCCAACTGGAATTTTTTTCTCCCGACCGAGGTTTCAAGGAGTTGAAAGGCATGCATGCCTTGTGTGAAGGGAATGTATCAAAGCAAGAAAAAAAGGCCTGTGATATTTTCAGTGTCTGGAATGTTACCGTTTCCTGTAATGCGTTGAAATGTGTCAATATGTGATTAAAAACTACGCATCTGAGAAGACAGAGTGTTTGTGTGTGTGCGTGTATCTGCGTGTGTACGTTTCCAAGTGGATTTTTAGTAAATGTATTCTCTAGTCTTGGCTGGCTGAAAGGATGATGACTGTAATCAAGCTGGTGCCTTTCCATCACACCAAGCTCAAAAGCAGCAATGACATTTCCAAAGGTGCATGCTAGATGGAATATTAAAACGCCGTGTCACGCCAACTCTTTTAATGGCTTGTCTTTGTGCCTTAAAAGCCGCTTGACATTTCCTATCGGGGTCCCCGGAGGTTTGGTTTGGCTTTTGAAGTTTTGCTAAAGTTTAATCCATTGCTTTGGATTTTTACATGCTCTGTGTGTGCGTTTTTTTTGTCTCCCTCTCCCGCTTTTCAGTCTTGCTGTGGCAAAATGAGCTCTAACTGAGTGAGACTAGCACGGGTTATTTTTTTTCTCTGTAGCTGACACAGATTACACAATGAATTTAAAGGATCCAAGATTCTCCAATGGGCTTAAGGAATGACAAAATATGTGTAGTAAAATGAGAAAAAAAATGTTGGGGAGCAGAAGGTAGGTCAGCATCTCTTCATTATTTTATCAGCTTGTTGACTGAAATGGAGCAGGACAGCCCCTCAAAATACTCTCTGTGCACACGCACACGCAGCAACACACCCGCTGCTGACCTGATAAGATCAGGGGTAACAGCATACATGCCTGCCAGAAACTGAAAAAATAGACCCCTGGGGTTCTTTGGGTAGTGAGTATCAATCACATCTTGTCACACTTTGCTCTCCCTCACTGTTGTTTTTCTTTTTTCGTTCCTCTCGGCAGTAGCCGCTGTCCTCTGTCCTCCCTCCGTCTGAAGCTCCTTTGCTTTCTGAGGATCATCCAGGCACCAGACACATACTTGGAATCAATTGTCTGATTAATACTGGAGACAAACACAATTAAAAATTGATTTGTGGCTCATTATTGACCAGTGTGAATAATTAACCAAGGTCTCGCTACCGTGCACGAGAGCGTGCTTTTGTTCCAAGTAGGGTGCATGCGTGGGAGTCTGCATCCACAGATTTTGCAGATGCTGTATGTTGCTTTATTACAAGTGGCGGCCGCATGCTGTATAGCTGCTGCAAATCTTTGTCACATCATTCTTGCTTATATGAAAACTGTCAGTGTCTAAAGTGTTTCAGGACTAATGAGTGTTGATTTTTAATTTTTTTTTCCTGTGGTTCTCTCCGAAAGTGGACGAGTCTCTGGGGAACATTCAGTGTAATATAAGTGTTAATGTCAAGTGTTAATTTCACACCTTTGTCAGCACTTACATAAATGCCTGTCAGAGCTCTTTTAACCCCGTTTTATGATTTTGGACTTTTAAGATGTGACCTCCAGAGATAATGTCCGTGTGTTGTTGAAGGGGAACACATGCCGCTGCATCTCTCAGACCTTTAAATCTGAGACATGGAAAAACGAATGTTAGCACTAATGGAAAAAGAAATCACACCGACAGCCTAATTGAGCACATTCTAGTGTCACTATATTTGCACATTGTTGATTGTTGGTGCAATTTCAAGGACATTTTGAAAGGCAGCCCATTTTGCACTTCTACCTATGAACTGTTAAAAGACCTCCTCTGTGGTCTCCCTCTTTTCTTCCTGTTTGTATTAAACAGACAGCTCCATATTCAACATCTTCTGTCCAGTGTGTCCACAATCTCTTCTCTGCACATGTCCAAACCATCTCTAACTTTGTCTGTGAAGGTTCTCAGTCATCCAGGTCATCGAAGTCCAAAGAGCTTGGAAAGAAAAGCATCTTGACTTCTGTAAGTTGCTTGAAGATGTTTCACCTCAAGGTCCCAGTTCACACGATAGCGTTTCATAGCGGGTTCACCTGAAACCTTGGCTGATTGTGACCTACACCCGTTTTCACACCTTGACTCGTGCGATTAGGTAGAGGATCAACAGGGGGTTCATGACCCCTTTGGGGGACACTCCCCTAGGACTTAAATCTGGGACTCTCCAGCATTTGACCTTAGAACTGAAGAAGCTTCTCGGATCAGAGGTGAAACGTCTTTAAGCAACTTAAGCAGCTTTGCCTTCCAAGCTCTTTAGACATCTCTAACTTTGTGTACAAACACTTAACCTGAGCTGTATCTGTGATATACCCATTTCAATCTTATCCCTCCTGGTTATTCCCAGTAAAAATCTTAACATCTTCAGCTCTGTCACCTCTCTTCTTCCGTCAGTGCCACAAACTGCAAATCATGTATCACAGCAGGTCTCTCTAGCACCTAAAAGCTTCCCTTTCATTCTTGCTGCTATCCCTCTCTCAACAATCACCCCTGCCACTCATCTCCACACACTCCACACATCTGTTGCTTCGGATGGTATTTAAACTCATCAAACTGCAGCGTCACAGTCACACCTGTCAGACACATGTATGACGTCTTGCTTTCATTAACTTTCATTGCTTTTCTCTCCAGTGTATACCTCCACTTCTCCAGGCTGTCTGCCAGCTGCTCACTACTCTCACTACAGATCCCAGTGGCACCTAAAAACGTCATAGTCCAGACTCCTGATTGACACATCTGCCAGCCTGTCCATCATCACAGCAAACATAAAGATGCTGATCCTTGATATAATCCCAACCTATCTGCCAGTCTTATTGCACCCCTCACCACTGCCTTGCTGTCCTGGTATGTGTCCTGCATAAGCCTCACGTTCTTCCCTGCCTGTCCTGAATATCAGCTCTGGGTAATCTAAAAGCTAAAATATTGACTCTGTATTGTTGGTATAATAACTCCGTGACTCTGAATTGATGAGTTAAGAAAATGAATAGGTGGATGTTATCACAGTGACTGTGTACAGTCTGGAAGAACTTGCTGATAAGATAAAGATTTGTCATTGTTTCATATCCTGTTTACCCTCATAGTGGTTTTCAGCCTGCGATAGCTAATCAGTTCAAGATCCTATATTGCTTCATCTAAATACCTCAGCTTGAAGAAACAGGCCCAAACTGAGAAACTGATGATGTTTTCAGAGGGCTGAAATAACCTGATGTTAATAATTCAGATGTGACAGAAAGGTGCTGGAATGCATCCTTCTTCCTTTCTTTAAAAAACCACAACAAAAAGTCAGTGTCTCAGCTTAGCTGCTCCTTTGTAGATAAATTTCGTAATTTATTTTATTAAGGAATTCAGGACAAAAGAAATAGCAGCGATTACTGTGCTGAAGTATTGGATCCCGAAGTAGTCTAATTACACCACCATCGTAAAAAAAACCCCCAAACACTAATGCAGGACTTATTTGACACATTATTCTGAACTGGTGCATGTCCATCCTCACACATAAGCACCAGTACATATTAAACCGCATCCCCTGTGAACAGCTGACCTAAAATCGTCAATCAAAATGAAAAATATAAGCGCATGTAACCACAGCTAATGATAGAGGTGTCATTTGTGCCACCCCACTGAGTGCAACAAAGCTCGCAGCACGCCACATACAGTGTATTTCTCATATCATTACTTGAGCTCCATCCACAACAGCAGGGAGAAATTGCTGCAATGTGTCCATAGCTGAATGCCTCTAATGCCCAACTACAAAGAGCAGTTTGTATTTAACCTGAGTTTTAATCAACTATAATAATGGTTCAGTAACATAATGAACAACCTGTTGCTGGTTTTAACTAAATCGTTAACTTATTAACATAAAGGCTGCACATGCTGCACATAAAGGCGTAATTGCAGAGAGGCGGACACTAAAGTGTATTTAAACAGCAGGAGCTAAGGAGATGACGGAAACATCCTATATTCAGTCTGCTGTGATATTTTTCTCCGGGGTGTCAGATTAGCTGTCCAGTTATGGGCATTTAGCATGTTTTAAGCGCTACACAGATTTGTGTTAAAACGGCAAGAAGAGTTGCTGTAAAAATATGGCACAACTGGATTGCAACTAACACACAAGCGAGGAGGATGTCAGTCAAGAACAGCGTGTACGCTGGCACAATGCAAGAAGAGATGTGATTGCTTGTGTGGGTGTTCCATAGGTGTGCAGGGGCTTTAAAGAACTTTTCCTTCGTACTACACAAACGGAAAATTAAATTTCCCAGCAGAACATGCAATAAAACCTAATCTTGCTCACTTACATCACCTCTGTGCATGTGTGTGGGCTGGGTGCATTATTGGTTACACAGAGTTTTTCCCCCCCCATTATCGCCTCTTATCATCAGAATAAACGAGATGGCCCCCGAGGTGTTACGCTGCATCCTTCTTTATTTCTTTATTAGACCAGCTTGTTGACCTGTTGGGGCCCCTTGCTAACTCTCTCTCTCTGATTCTATGCGTAACCTGGGTGTCTATTTGGATAGCTCCTTTAAGCTTGATAAGCAAGTATCATCCGTAGTTAAATCTGTTTTTTTTTCAACTGCGCCAGATTTCTAAAGCTAAGCATTATATACCACACAGGGACCTGGAAAAACGTATCCACGCTTTTGTGACCTCCAGGTTCGATTACTGTAATTCTCTCTACTGTGGTCTCCAAGCCTTCTCTCTTCGAAGGCTGCAACTCTTTCAGAATGCTGCTGCTCGCCTTCTTACTGGAGCTAGAAAATTTGACCCTATTAATCCGGCTCCAGTTGATCTACACTGGTTACCAATTAAATATCCCATTGAGTTTAAAATCTTGCTACTCACTTTTAAAATCCTAAATAACATTGCGCCCAGCTACCTCACTGACCTCCTCAATCTGTACACTCCTTGTCGTGCATTAAGATCTTCAGGTCAATTACTCCTGGCCCAACCTAAGTTTAGACTGAAGACCAGAGGCGATCGTGCCTTTGCTTCAGCTGCATCCAACCTTTGGAATAGCCTCCCTGCTTCCATTCGAGCCTTGGACTCTATCCAATCCTTTAAATCAAGATTGAAAACATTATCTATTTGATTTGGCTTTCCTGACCAGTTAATACCCTTTTAAATCTTTTAAATTTTAAACTTTTAAATCTTTTATAAAATTTTATTAAATGTATTATTTTATTATTAATTTTACTGCTGTCTTCTTAGCGGATTTTGTATTTTGTATAGACTAACTCTTCTGGTCTGTTAGTGCCTCTATCCTGTCTGTGCTCGTGCCTGATTTGTACCCTGTTCTTGACTTATGTTGACTCTCCATATTACTGTGAAGCACTTTGGTGTGTCTTCGGGTTTTTAAATGTGCTATATAAATAAAACTGTATTGTATTGTATTGTATTTCAGACGCATTGCATTTGCTCACTGGTTACACCTCTGTTTCATAAGCACTGACAACTCTCTGCGACTGATGGCAGAAGGCAAAACATGCCATTTTTGTTGAGTGGGCAGTAATTATTTCTTCTATCGCTCTGGTAATTTGTAATAAAAAAAACACAACAACAACATTTTTAAACAAATTACATCCTTTTCTCAGATGAGCTGAGTTTATTTTCACAAGACTAGGTAAAAATAAACCGCTATGAACCCAAAGCATGTAATTTTGTCCTATGCGTCCCTTGTGTGGTGTCTTGGTAAGGTAAAAAGCGAGCCTGAAAAGTGCTTGTCAGTTAAACTCAAGTTTGGACTGTTCAGAGTATCGGGAAACGTCCCTTCTGCCCTCTGCTTCCCGACTGTGCTCTAAACAAATCAGAACTTTATCTTTTTTTCTTTTCTTTATCTTTTATATCCCACCTCACTGTCATTTCTGACATTTCGCACAACTAAGCACCCACCTCCTCACAATTACCTATCATTGTGTTGTCATTGCCTCCACCATCCTATTATGTACAAATGAACGAGAGGGTCTGACAGTGTGTCAGGCCAGAGAAGATAAGATGGCCATTTAGCAGGCGTTTGCTCTCCTATCATCTGTCTAGATTTAATTATACTGTTAGCTCTTCTCTCAGGAAAGGCTTTGACGCCACTATGTCAGGAGAGCAGAAAGTCTAAGTGTGATCTGTTTTAGCTGAAAGTGTACAGCGCCTAAGCTTTATTGAGAATTGGGAAGGATTTTCTTAGCTGGCGATGCACGTGCAATTATTTCACTTATTGCGGTGGTGTTAAAAATACCCCGTTACACTCAGACCTTGATTTAACATGACGCCACTGTGTTAGAAAAGCTCCGTCTGCAGCAGATGAAGAGGAATGCAACTGCAGAACCTTAATGCAGCACTCCCATCAGGACAGTAAAGGGTGTAAAACATGCACTGCAGTCATAGCTGAAGGCGAAACAGGAGTGATGTTATATAATGTGACAATACAATGTAAGCAGAAGGGTGGGGGTTTCGTGTAATGAGCAGGGAGTCCTTCAATCCTTCAAACCAAGGACCTGAGGTCTGGAAAGCCAGCTATGTGAAAGAGTCCTTGAACAAATCACTCAATCTCCACCGAAAGACAATTTAGCTGAGGCGATCAATATTCATTATTATGGATGGAGTAGTCTTTTCAATCAAGAGGAAACATGATTATACATACAGGGAAGCCATATGCATGATTTCCCGAGGATAAACGCACAGATAATAATCTTGTCTGAAACTACAGGCAGCATGAGCGTCTGAACCGAGAAGGCTGTTATGTAAATAGATGTAAATTCTGAAAATGAGGTGTCCTCTCTTTTTAACAGCTGAGATATACTTTGTATACTTTGACTTTTTATCAGTTCCATGTTGTTGGCCTTTCCCTCCTCCGTCCTCTTTTCTTGTATCTGTTGTTTCATTAGACCTGATCTATTGTTGCGTTTGCTCTTTTCGGCCTCGCTCCTTTTTCTTTCGCTATCAGTTGTGTGCCAGGTGGTGAGCCTGTGAAAGCTGCCTGATTTATAGCAGCGTAAAGAGCCGTCCCGGACAGGAGTCTTCCACTGGGTATTATTCAGTAAATGTATGTTTGTGTGGGTTTGTGGGGGAAGTGTTTTGGTACATGCGAGCGAAGAGAAAAAGTTCAAGCTATTTGTGATCAAAGACGGGGTTGCATTTGTGTTGTTATCTCATTCACTTTTCTTTCTTCCCTAACGTGGCTGCAAGCTTTTGAAGCAGAGACTTTCTCTTTCACGTTGCTTTTCTTTCAGTTAAAAAAACAAAAAAACCCCCCCAAGTTTGAAGAGCATGTTTCATTCATTTGCTGTTCCTCTACTTCTCGAATAGCAACCTAATATTTAACTACTTTAAGTTGATCCACATTTTGAGACCTCAGCCACAAAGGGCTAGTTGCTGGTTGATCACCCCTGGCAACCCTGGCTTGTTAAAAATAACTGGATGGAAGTGGATGCTGACTCTCCTTAGGTGAAATCGGTTGCAAATAAGGTGCACCAAAAACGTCTTTGTGTTTGCTTTTGTCGTTAGCAGGCTGCAGCGGTTGCTTGTAGTTTGCATGGCTGACACCGGCTTGTCTGCAAAACCTCTCAGAAGTGTTGTAAAACTTGAGAAAGTGCAACATGAAACAGAAATGAAAGCCATTCGCCTTTATTACAGGTTAATTACGCCCTTAAACAATCAATCAATCAATCAATCAATCAATCAATCAATCAATCAATCAATCTTTATTTATAAAGCACTTTTCATACAAAAAATGTAGCACAAAGTGCTTTACATAGTTAAAAGCAGCCCACCCCACCCTCCAACTCACTCCCCACACTCTCATTAACATAAATGATGTGAATACACACACACACACACACACGCACACTTAAAGAGTAAAAATTGGGCTGGGTTCGCATGAGCCAAGTGAGGAAACACTATAACAGGGAGCCGTCTGCACCGCAGCCTCCAGGCTGGGCACACAGCAGGAGGGAGGCAAAGGAGCCCCCCAGCCAGGCTGAGAGGACCCCCAGAGACCCAGCAGCCATGGTCGATCACAGCCCTGGTGCAGAGAGCCCCCTCCGAGGAAACACTGGAGATATGACACAATAGGATATATACAGGGTAAAATGATAAAACAAATAAGAACAGGATACAATATAAATATAAATATAAATAGAGTAAGAAGATTAAAAAATGAATAAGAATAAAATCAATAAATATTAGGTAAAGCCTAAATTAATAATAGAATAACAGGATAGAATAAATAAGCATAAAATAAATAAACGCTAAGTAAAAGCTAAATTAAAAAGGTGGGTCTTGAGCCTGTTCTTAAAAACATGTACGTTCTCTGCGGCCCTGAGCTCCTCCGGCAGGCTGTTCCACGGACGAGGACCATACCACTGAAAAGCTGCCTCTCCGTGAGTATGTGTCCTGACTTTAGGGACAATCAAAAGGCCAGTACCAGAGGACCTCAGGGTCCGCGAGGGTTCATATGGTAAAAGCAGATCTGAGAGATAAGAAGGCCCAAGACCATTAAGACATTTAAAAACCAATAAAAGAACTTTAAAATCGATCCTGAAACACACGGGGAGCCAATGCAGCGATTCTAAAACCGGTGTAATGTGGGCCCGCCCTCTGGTCTTCGTCAGCACACGAGCTGCCGAGTTTTGCAAAAGTTGTAAAGGTGAAATATTCTTTTTGGGGAGACCAGAGAGCAGGGCATTACAGTAATCAATGCGACTGGTAATAAAAGCATGCATCAACATCTCCGTGTTGGCCCGAGAGAGAATAGGGCGGACTCTGGCTATATTTTTTAGATGATAAAATCCAATTTTGGTTACATGTTTAATATGTGGGATAAAACCAAGCTCAGAGTCAAAAATAACACCCAGGTTTTTCACTTGTAGTGAAGGACATAGTGAAAATGCCTCTAATTTAGACAAGAGTTTCTCTCTCTGAGCCTCGGGACCGACGATTAAAACTACAGTTTTGTCCTGGTTAAGCTGTAAGAAGTTTTCTGCCATCCAAGATCTTATATCTAAAATACAGTTAAAAAGGGCATCCATTGGTCTGGTGTCATCAGGAGACACAGAGATGTACAGCTGCGTGTCATCAGTGTAACTGTGAAAGTTCACTCCATGCCTCCTGATGACACCGCCGAGAGGGAGCATATACAAATTAAAAAGTACAGGGCCTAGAACCGACCCTTGAGGCACACCACATGTCATTTTATGGATCTTAGAGGAGCATGTATCCATACTCACCATAAAAGTTCTGTCTGAGAGATAGGAAGTGAACCAGTTGTGTACAGCACCAGAGAGGCCCACCATGTGTTTCAGTCTGTTTAAAAGAATAGCGTGGTCTACTGTATCAAAGGCTGCGCTTAGATCCAGTAGCACCAGGACTGAGAGCTTTTGGGAGTCCCAGTTACATCTAAGATCATTTAAAACCTTTAGGAGAGCAGTCTGGTTTAAACCACAGCACAGAGACCAGTGTTTTAAAGAGTGAAGAAGGGATTGGATCTAAAAGACATGTGGTGGGTCTCACTGTGGAGAAAACTTTCTGAAGGTTCTCAGCATTAACCACGACAAAGCTGTCCAGTGTCTCCTCAGGTACAATCGAGCCCTCAGATGTGTTTAAAATCATATCGCGATTAGATAAAATATCAGATCTGATGGCGCTGATTTTTCCCCTGAAGTGGTCTGCAAACTGCTCACAGCGTGAGTCTGTGGGGTTCTTTGGGAGCTGTTAAAATCAGGGTTAAATAAATGATCTATGGTAGAAAAGAGGACCTTGGGATTATTTTTGTTATTACTGATTATTTTGGCGAAGTATGAATTTCTTGAGTTCCTTAATGTATTATTGTACATTTTAAGTTGCTCGCAAAATATTTGATGGTTGATAGTATTTTTATTTTTCCTCCATCTCCTTTCTGCTGCCCTGCAATTTCTTTTGGGTTTTTTTGACTTCTTCGTTTCTCCAGGGTGATGCATGTTTTACGTTAATCTTTTTGGTGGTGAGTGGAGCAACGGAGTCAAGGCTTTTCTTCAGTTTGGTGTTGAAATGATTAAAAATCAAATCGCAGGGTGCAGGTACAGTGGGGCAAAAAAGTATTTAGTCAGCCACCGATTGTGCAAGTTCCCCCACCTAAAATGATGACAGAGGTCAGTAATTTGCACCAGAGGTACACTTCAACTGTGAGAGACAGAATGTGAAAAAAAAATCCATGAATCCACATGGTAGGATTTGTAAAGAATTTATTCGTAAATCAGGGTGGAAAATAAGTATTTGGTCAATAACAAAAATACAACTCAATACTTTGTAACATAACCTTTCTTGGCAATAACAGAGGTCAAACGTTTACTATAGGTCTTTACCAGGTTTGCACACACAGTAGCTGGTATTTTGGTCCATTCCTCCATGCAGATCTTCTCGAGAGCAGTGATGTTTTGGGGCTGTCGCCGAGCAACACGGACTTCAAAATCTCAACCCCACAGATTTTCTATGGGGTTGAGGTCTGGAGACTGGCTAGGCCACTCCAGGACTTTCAAATGCTTCTTACGGAGCCACTCCTTTGTTGCCCGGGCGGTGTGTTTTGGATCATTGTCATGTTGGAAGACCCAGCCTCGTTTCATCTTCAAAGTTCTCACTGATGGAAGGAGGTTTTGGCTCAAAATCTCACGATACATGGCCCCCTTCATTCTGTCCTTAACACGGATCAGTCGTCCTGTCCCCTTGGCAGGAAAACAGCCCCATAGCATGATGTTTCCACCCCATGCTTCACAGTAGGTATGGTGTTCTTGGGATGCAACTCAGTATTCTTCTTCCTCCAAACACGACGAGTTGAGTTTATACCAAAAAGTTCTACTTTGGTTTCATCTGACCACATGACATTCTCCCAATCCTCTGCTGTATCATCCATGTGCTCTCTGGCAAACTTCAGACGGGCCTGGACATGCACTGGCTTCAGCAGCGGAACACGTCTGGCACTGCGGGATTTGATTCCCTGCCGTTGTAGTGTGTTACTGATGGTGACCTTTGTTACTTTGGTCCCAGCTCTGTGCAGGTCATTCACCAGGTCCCCCCGTGTGGTTCTGGGATCTTTGCTCACCGTTCTCATGATCATTTTGACCCCACGGGATGAGATCTTGCGTGGAGCCCCAGATCGAGGGAGATTATCAGTGGTCTTGTATGTCTTCCATTTTCTGATGATTGCTCCCACAGTTGATTTTTTCACACCAAGCTGCTTGCCTATTGTAGATTCACTATTCCCCGTTTCCACACAAATTGAGTTCAGGTTCTGTTAAATGTATGGTACCTGCAATTTCCAATATCCAATCACTGTGTATTAAATGAAAGTTAGAGGATGACTGAATGCAAACGGTAGCCAGATACGGATTTAAATGGAAGTGTATCTTTTTTCAATGACATGCAGGACGATGTTAAAATGATTTGTTCTGCAAAACTATGTAGTTTTGTTCACGTTATATTTGCCAAGACGATGTTTTGTGCGTCGGGAAGGGCAGCTAAAAGGTTATTGCATTTCTATTGTAAATTATGCATTTGAACAAACCATTCCAGGTTTACTAAAAAAAAAGAAAAAAAGACAGATAGCTGAACTGAAATACCATCTTTCACAACACATTTTTCAAGAACACAGAAAACAAAGAATCAAAGAGAAGAAGAAATGAGAACAAGGACAAACTTACGACAAAATTAATACATTTGACACATAAAATGAATAAGTTTGTGGTGATGGTACTTTGATACACACCACTTAAACATTGTTGCAGGCCAGGGACCATTGTGTACTTGGCACCGCTAATCAAAGCAAAACAACATGTGGGACAGAGCCTAGCATCCACACTCCCCACATCCCATTCTGGCTAAGCATCAGCTGGATGCACTGGATGAAGTCCAATACACAGTAGCTTCACCCTGTGTCACATGAACTCCCAAGAAAAACCCCAGATTCCATTTCTATTCCCTGATGGGGGAGAGCTGCTTTGGCAGCATGTGGTCTGCCTTAATCTATGTGTGTTTCCATCTGCAAGTTTTTGTTTTTTGTTTGCATCACCTTTTGTCCACACACACTCACACAATTACTGTATCTCTGTCACCACTCCTTATTCCCCTCGTTCTCAAAATTCCCTCTTTGTTTTTACTCACATGTTCCTGTAGACCCTGCAGATTGCGTCAGTTTTTGTGGTTTTTCAGAAACTGGGTTTTGTACACTAATTGGGATACAAGTGCACATGTCTTGCTTGCCTGTCTACCTGCCTGTTTTAACTGTCTGTCTGCCCACCTGTCAGCTGGTCTGCCTCTCGTTTTCTCTGTTTCCAACATTTCCTCAGAGTAAAATAACCAAAAGGTGCTAGGTTGCTAAGGTAACCAGTCTTCCTATCATTCCAGGATCAATCACAAGTGTGTTCAACAAGATTGTTTTAGGTTAAAATCCATTATTTTGGCAGAAATGAGTCACTCTCAAAGTAAATGATCCTGCAAAGGTCTATAGCAACACGGTAATAATTTAAATTTTCACAAATACAACAAAAAGTGTTATAAGTGAATGAAACAGTGTTGGCAAAGCACTGCTCTTCAGGAACTGTTGTCGTTTGAACATATTTTCTATAGCCAAGACTAGATGTTGAAAAAAGATTACCAGTCTATTGTTATTCAACGTCAAAATATGTGCTTGGCTGCCAAGTAACATGCTAATTTAATATGTAGACTCTAAATTAGCTGTTACTATTATCTAAACAGCAAGATATCTGATAATTAAATTAGATATGCTCCAAATACCGCAAAAACAACAAATATAAAGGTCCAGTTCAAGGTGCTACACAATACTACTACTACTACACTACAGGTTGCAACACTAAAAATCTCCTTGTTATTGTTTTGTTCACCAGCAGACTGACACTTTGGCCTGTATTTTGCATTAAAAATGCCCACTTGTCTGCAAACAGTCACCATTTATACTCTGAGCAATAGAAAGAAAAGCCTTGGAAAAGTGCAGGCAAACCGGAAACTCATAATGTTTGCCCTCTTATTAAAAGTTCCATCTTACTGCTTCAACTTATGTGTTGCACTCTTCACATTTCCACTACTGCTTGGTGATTAGTTGGTGAATATTTACAGACAACTTGAGGTCTTCCATGCAAACCTGGGAGCTTGCTATTCACCAAAGCAATCACAAGGTTAATGGTACAGCACTATATAACTGTAACTACAGGGGTCCAACAAACTATGGCAACGCGTCATGCTGATTTCTTCGGAAGCTTGTTTCTCTCTCACTATTATTTTCTTCAGACACCATGAAAACTAAAGAAAGCACAATAAATAGTAAATATCTCTGACCTTGTTAATGTCTCTCATGCCAGTGTCCACACAGTCTTGAGCTAGCGAGGAAAAAATGCAATAATGTCTGATAGGTTTGTAGCTTGAACCCATCCGCTGGAACGTTGAAGGCAATATAATTACACTGCAAAGCAAGACACAAGTAGGCAAGCCTTCTTCATGTTTCTCGTGCACGGGAGAGAACCAGACAGGCACCGTTCCTTCGCTTGACCCCAGTTGCTCTCGTCCGTTCTCCCGTACCACTGTTCTTTTATTGAGGTTACATGAATATGCATAAGTTCATTAACATATGACGTCTACATACACACAAAGAGTACCTTGCCTGTGTGTGTGTGTGTGTGTGTGTGTGTGTGTGTGTGTGTGTGTGTGTGGACTGCTGATCAAAGGGTCAAACATCCTTGGTCAGGAAGAGGGTAGCCTCCCCCTAGATGGTTCATCCTAGATAACACGGTGAGGAAGTCCTGCAGTTCATCTAAACAAAGAGCACTTAGACTAGAACAGACGCAACTACGTTAATCCTACCATAAAACAATAAGACACGGTATGACCTCTCATGCTCCCAAAGTGCTGTCTAATACACACAAAGTTTGCAGACTATCAAGGATCAAAACCTCTACCAATCTACAACTAATTACAAAACTCTAAGCATATATAAGTAAATATTTCTAAGCATAAATGACAATCAACAATACAAATCTAACAATGTCCTCTTATTGCCAATGTAAAACAAGTATATAACATTGTATACACAATATACATGAAAACCATTACTGTGTACGCCTCTCGCACCACATGCAGAATAACATTACTGTTGTGGCTGTAGCCGAATCTGTAGCTTTGTATCCATGCTAGTTCTGGCCCACAACGCTATGGTTGTGCTCTCAGTTAATAAACTCTGGTCATGTGACCATCACAAACTCTACCTCAACCAAACGTTACAGCACTTTACACTTTATAACACTTTTAACAAACCCTTGTTTTGCAATCACATATTTTTGACATTTTTAATTAATGCTACCCTTTTTATGGTCTTATCCAATACATTTTTAACCCTTTCCAACAAACATATGAACTAAATTAAACATGAATCCACAGAAACATAGCTCTTGCTAAATAGTTGAGAAATTCCCATTTGCTGACAGGTTTACCTGCTTATGTTACCTCACGCCCATCATTAACCCTTCATACAATTTAAGCGAGTTGTAAAACAAATTAATTCTATACTTATATAAATAAATATATAAACATCTTTTATTACATTTTGGGGATTCAAAAATATCTTATTGTCTATTTCACATGTCTACAAGGGTCTTTTTAATTGAAATGATTTTAAAACCAACTATTTCTAACCAAAAAAATCTTGTGAATTATTTCTGTAAACCAACTTTTAATGTTTAAAAACACAGTGAACTAATGCAAGGCCTTTATTGTGAAATTACTGCATCTGCACTTGCCTAGTCACAAGCGTATAAAAACAGATCTATCCCGATTCAAGGACTACACTAGTTAGAAGACACAAAAATGAGTCTTTAGAGACATATCTTCTTTCATGTTGAGGTTCTCTCTGCTCATTTGTATTGATTGCTATGCTTTGAATGGCTAATTGGGTCAAACTTTTACCACAACAGAGTCATCCAGAGGCAAATAAGATTAGCAGCAGCCTAAGAAAGCAAATAAAACTACCCACTCCAGCTGGTGTTACAGTACATGTTTTATCCACATTTATAAGTTTAACAAGTTCTCCAGTGAATGTTTCCAGAGTCCATGCAATTTATCCCATAAGAGCACAGAGCAGGCGGACGGACACACACACACACACACACACACACACACACACACACACACACACACACACACACACACACACACACACACACAGGCAAAATTACGCACAGAGACACACTGGGGGAAAGTCTGGCAATGGTTAGGAGTTAATCAACCTGTTAATTGCTCCTCCGTGACAGGTTGATGTTTTTGTTTTCATCGCCTTCCTTCATCCTCTCTCTAAGATCCTGCTGTGGCAAAAAATTGGACCCAATAAGTCATTTGCAGAAGCAATTGGCCGGGGCTGGATGGAAATTGTGCTCCGTCACAGTGTGTGTGTCTATGTGTGAAAGTGTATCTTCTGTGACTTATTGTTTTGCCGCAACATTCATTCAAGAAAAGCTCTGCGTGGGCTCGGATTTTGCTGCTCAAGAGTCTGGCTGTGTAAGGCAAGGGCTTATGCAGTCAAGCTGCTGTACATGGATTAATATTATGTACAACTTGAGTAGTTTTCTTGAGTTTATAAATAGAGACAGAAAAAAAAGATCCATTAATTCATAATTTATGCTGACTTTGGCAAGTTATTAATTACTAGATCTTACAACTTTGCTCTGAGAGCAAATTAGTGGATTTGTGTTTTTTTTAACCTTTAGTTCAAATGTGTTTCTTTGGTTCTTCTGAGGCTTCCGAGGTCTGAAAGGACACTGAAACTATACCTAAGTTCTATTTTGTGCTCATTGTACTGGTTACCATAGGAGTTGGCCTTATACTGCAGATAATGAAAGGGACTGCATTTGTTAAGTGATAGCTGCACAGATATCACAGATATATCACAGAAAAAACACTTGGGAGACAGCCCAGTGTCTATTTTAGTTTGTTGAAAAGCACTTCTTGAAAGTGGATGTGTTTTTTTTTCTTTTTGCTGAATCATGGTTTTGCACTAAAGCATCATTGTGTTGTGTGTGTGTGTTCATGAGCGTATATCCGATTTACTCATCTGCTTTATTGTTAAACCTACTTTGTGTGTGCTGCCTGTGTGCGTCCTTTGCCCTTCACTAGGAATGCAGAACCACTCTATTTTTGTGCCTCATATTTCTCATCAATATTTCACTTACGCTCCCTCCATTTACCTCCCCCCTTTTTGCTGCCTTGCTCATTCTTGGGCATCAGAATAAGGTTTTATCTATGCTCCACCACACACCATTGAAGGACTGGCTGGCTCGATGGAATCCCGCAGGGACGATATGACTTGCGTCTGGTGCTATAAAGAAACTGCCACCGCCAGATGGTTGCAAACAATCCTTTTGCTGTTTTTTTTTAACCTTTATTTACTCACAGTAGGTTGACAGAATCCAACGCAGGCTTACACAGTATTCAGCTGTCCTGCAGATCCAAGCTCTGTGACACGGGGGTCATTCTGCGAATTCACTGCAGCGACGGAATTCGAGGGCAGACCGGTCGATGGTAGAGGTTGACTATAGTTTTTCCCGATCGCCCCACCAGGCATGTCAAATCATATCCCCCCTGCTGAGTCAATTCCAACTGCCCCATCAACACTAATGACAACATGCGGACAGAAGAAGACAGGGAGGGTTAAAAGAACAAGGACCCCCTGCAGTGCAACATAATCGCTGCACATCCCCATGCTGATGAGGCAAGGGCAACCGCTGCAAATGTAGGTGAAGCACCAAACATTTAACCTTTAAACAGAAATACCTGTGAGCCAAACTCTTTCACTTTGTACTGCATCTCTGTTTGGGTTCACTTCAGCACCTCCGAGAGCAAATCCATGCTGCAAGTAAAGTTAATTTGTGTCTCATTGAAATTTCTTTGGAATATTTATGGAAAGATTTAGACTTGAGTTTGGCTTTTGGCTACACCGCACGGTCTGAAGACAGCGTTTAGCGGCTGGTGTCAGGAACATGTAGTTTCCTCTTTGATGTCAAATGGACAAACAGTCGACCAGCCAGGTAAGATGAATCTTTCATGACACTGCTGACCCTTTTCCCAGCACACTTAAGTGTAGATCTGTCTTTGAACACACCCTTAGAGATATGATGCTATTGCAGAGTGTAAGGATTATAATAAAATAATACGTTTGAAGAATATGATACTTTAAACAATATATAATAAGCATAAGCGTATAATCAGTTCAATTTCAATATACCCAAGTGTAGCCTTGTTTCATCATTTCAGCTTCACAAATAACACCCCACTGTTATTTGTTGAAATGAGATAATTGAATCAATGTTTCAGTTTACTGAATTGTTTTAATCCAATTAATCAACTCACTAAACCAAAAGGTTTGGCAAAGTCCCTGCATCTCATAACGTTTGTCACCGAAACCTCCAGAATTAACTGTATCCCTAAATTATGAGGGCAAGCGGAGCGTTTACCAGACTGACTATTTTATAATTATATACTTCATCATTGCCAGCAAATACTCAAAGTCTGAAGTCAAATCCTGTCTCAAAAAATATTCCTGTATACTTATTTTGGATTCCAAAAACCATCTATCCCTTTTCTAATCCACCTATCTCAGTGGGGTCATGAGGGCTGAAGCCTTTCTCAGCTGAGACCTGCTGCACTGTCAGTACATCACAGACCACCACTCACAGGTGGGAGGACATTGAGCTACCTGATATAACCCACACAACTCCAGCAGACCAGCAGGTTCAAAGACAGAAAGTTCTTGACGGTGGTGACATGGCGCAATTTCACCACCCCAATTCCATAAGTATTTCTGGCACTTTTTGCCCAGTAACACTTACACCTCAAAAGTGAGATGAGCACTGAGAGCGGCAAAGTCATGCTTGACCCACCGGGTCACTCTGGAAACTTCAGCTGTGCTGAAACCACACATGTGAGTGCGTGTGTTTGTATTTTTCTTGCCTTTCTGTGTATCAGAATAAAGGTGTGATTATAGAGGGCATTAGCCCCTCTGCCTGCCTTTATTAGGCCACACATGAGGAGCTTTATTTCATCAGAGCTGACACCCTCCCTAGGAGTCATTTCTTTTTGTAATTTTCTGCTCGGTTTCATGTTCCATTACCGGCAGATTATGCTTTTTCTCTGTCTTGCACATACACTCATTTATGGATGAGCTCATGCACAAACACATTTGCAGAACTTACACACACACACAGCTGCACACACATATTGTGAGTGCTCATGATCCCGTGCACTATTGTTATTGGACCACTGGTTGGTGAATGGTAAATAGGCTAGCTTGCCTAGAGGAGAGGACAGTAGTTAAACCAGCAGTGAATTGCTTTCTATACCATGAAAGTAAAATCAATTTCGAAACCCATTACCTGTATGGATGATTTAAAGGCACTCTCTGAGAGGAAATGCGAATTTTATTCCCTATTTCATCATTTTCTCTCCATGTATTTATTTGTGTGTGTGTGTATATTCATGCGTGTGTAAATGTGTTATGTGTTTTTGTGTGCATTTCACTATCAAAAGTCAATTTAATAGTCATGTGGACTATAAAAAACATTTATAATGTTGTATTTAAGTTTTGTAGCAGCTCTGTCAACCCTGACAAAATAACTGGTGTGATAGCACAGTGACGTAACTGGGTTTATTTTAAACGCTGAAGTCACCAACACAGCACGCTGAGGATACGAATGTTTACAAGGGAGAGCAACTTAATGAAATACACTACTGAGCCATGGTGTAGGGTACAAGCCTGAGAACTAGACAAATCTGTGAACTGCTGTTCAATTTGCTCCATCAGAAGGCAAGATCCCGCTCTCATTTAAAGTGAGTTCCACCCAGTCTTTCCTATGTAAGTCATAACTGTTCATGTATTTTTCTATCATTGAGAACTGCATCTCCTCATTTGATCTGTTGATTGGTTGTAAGTCTATCCAAATGTCTCTAAAGGTTTACTGGTCCCATACTGATGATAGCATTTGGAAATCGAAGATGAACTGAGATGTCCCAGGATGATGCACATATTAATACTATACAGTCCTTTGCAAATGTCTTGAGAGCCCCCTCATGTTTTTATATTTTGCTTCTACAGAGCGTGACTTGTTGAGCAATAGTTCTCCAGTTTTTCTCAAAGTGTTTCAAATTATTACTTTTGACATTGGCTGTTTTTTTTTGTTTTGTTTTGTTTTTGTGGTGGAAAAGTAAAAAAAGTACCATCAGCTTTTGATCAACCATCTAATCCCACCTGGAAAGTGTTTAATTGGGAGAGGCTACAATACATACAACACACTGCCAACACAGTAAAAATATACCTGGATAGAAAAACACACAGTGCAACATTATCAGTCATGGATTGGCCTCCCCAGACGCCGGACCTCAACATTATTGAAACAGTGTGGGGTAATTTTGAGATAGAATGGTACAAAAAGCAGCCAACATCCAAAGATGAGGTTTGAATGTCCTTCACAAAGCCTGGAGAACTATTCCTGAACCCTGCTTTAGAAAAATGACATGAAAATTTATCTAGGAGAGTTCAGGCTGTGTTAAAGAATAAAGGTGGTCTACCAAATACTGACTTTCAAGCTCATTAGAATTGTATAGTCTCTGTTTTTGTCTGTATTTTAATGCATGTTTGTTTGTTTCAATAAATAGCTGCACATATTTCCCATTTTCATAGCAAAATATATTAAAAAAAAGACTTTTTTATATGGCTCAAGACTTTTGCATATGCTGCACTTGCTAGGTTACATGTTATGATCTAACGTAATGTTGCCTCCTCCCACAGCATCTTCTTTTATCTTTCTTTCTGCCACACTACCCGTGGTGATCGGAACTTTCCAATCCTGGATAAAGGAAGAAATTTCATAGTTTAGTTATTATTTGGCTGCTGCTCTTTTAATTACATCATCCTGTTGCACCTGTTGTGACAAATAACACAGCCAGGTGCTTATCGTGATGCATGCTGTTTTCTTCAAAATGTCACATAATTTCTTTCTTAGTCCCTCATGTTAAAGGGACGGACTTATTAATCAAAGCAGTAAGTAGCATAGAGAAGTATAGGAAAAGCAGTTATGAAAGCATTAATGATGCATTCCATTTGGGGTGGGTCCAGGCTTTGTGCGCTGCTTCACAGTCACGGCTTCCTGGGACACTTAATGGCAGGAATCCATCACTGATGGACTTTCATTTCATTGAGTCAAAATGACTGCAGTGAAAAAGCTTACATGTGTGATTTCTGTGTCCCTGCCAGTAACAGCTGATGCAGTTTTTATGATCCATATTGATCTTAATACACCTTAAACATTTCTTTTTGCATTGCCCGATCAAGTATTTAACTCTGTGCACTGTGGGTACAGCTGCTCCTGGCTTTGATCACGATCTGCTCCTCTATGTCAGTTATTGCAGATTTAATAATTAAGCACTAAACATCAAACTAGCTGGAAATAAGAGGCTTAAAGTTGATGGCTGACTGAGTATCAACCTCCCTCCATGTTTGTCAATTCAATTCAATTTTATTTATATGGCACCAAATCACAACAACAGTCACCTCAAGACGCTTTGTATTGTAAGGTAGACCTTGCAATAATACGTACAGAAAAAAACCCCCAGCAATCAAATGACCCCCTATGAGCAAGCACTTTGGCAACTGTGGGAAGGAAAAACTCCCTTTTAACAGGACGAAACCTCCAGCAGAACCAGGCTCAGGGAGGGGCGGCCATCTGCTGCGACCGGTTGGGGTGAGAGAAGGAAGACAGGATAAAAGACATGCTGTGGAAGAGAGCCAGAGATTAATAATAAGTGTGATTCAATGTCTTGTCACCTTCTGTCCTGTATGTGTACCCATTTGTACACAAGTTATGAAGCCATCCATCCATCCTCCCACCACTTAGATAATTCAGAGTCAATGAATGGATGAAGTCACAAGTTTAGATTTTTTTTCTCTCGCTCCTTTTTAGCAGGGTGTTGGGGTACCTTCGTGGAGCATGCTGACAGGAGAAAAGATGGAGCTTGAGAGCACAACTTGTTCTTTTAGTCAAAAGCATGGTGTGAAATAGTGGGCAAGAATAGAAACCCTACAAGGGTCACTGAGAGGTGAGCGTGAGAGACTGAAGCCTACGGGAGGAGACAAGAAGTGATGGAGCTGAAATGAGTGCGAGGGAATTGAAAGGCAAGAAAAAATATATATAAAAGAAGGAATTTAATGTTTTTTTTCTAGGGACATGTCACTAAAAGCATCATTGTCGTAGTTTTGTTTTCTTGACCGGCAAAATTGTGACTAAAAGCAGTACCTGTTTTAGAGTTGGGTGAAGGTGTGAGTATTTGTGTCTGGGGTGCAGCCATATTTTAGTAGGTGTGCACGCACCATCATTAATCTTATGCTTAAGCAGCACTCATCAACTTGTCAACAAAATGGTGTGTGTATGGGGGAAGGGGGGGGGGGGGGGTATGTGGAAATATGTGGAACATTAGGCTCTGTTAAACAACATCAGCACTCGCAGAAGAGCATCACTGGTGTTACTGATGAGGGAGCTGTGATTCATTTTCAATCTCTTCATCTTTTCACTGGTAAGCATGACTGGCTCTGATAGTATTCATTTTATTTTATTTTATTTTTATCATTGTTTCTTATTTGTCACTTACAATGGAAGACATGCTTGGCAGATTAAATTTATGACTCCAAAGTCACAAAGTAGTTTTGTCACCTTAACTGCTACAGTGAGTGATTTGGCTCCAACTGACACAACAAAATAACAGATGCTTTCAAGATATTTTACTTTTTGAGCCACTTACCGGTTGTGATCTGTAATCTACACCTGATCATTTTGAGCTGTGTTGTGAGAACAGAAGAGCGTTGTTGCTTCACTTTTGCTGATTTGTTAATAATAACAACATTAAAGATGATTAAAGATTTTACATTTTTCTATTTTCATGCGGTTATTGTGTATGCATAGGTATAAACATTACATTAAAGAATGTAACGAAGACTCTCATTGTGTTAAACTTTGACCCGAGGTAAAAGATTCGTATTGTATGTCTTTTCCCTGATTACTTTTCTTTGACCTTGGTAGAAATTATTTTAAAGAGAAGTGCAAAGGAGAATTCATATAAGATAACTCAGACAATCTGACCATACTTATACTTAAAGGTACTGTACAGTAAGCCATTTTTTGAGGTTATGTAATGTAAAAAAAGATGCTGTACTCATAAATAAACATTGATTATCCTGCTTCTTCACTTCAAACCTCATCTGCTGAACTGAAGTCGAGGCTCTCACATATGAAAACATGCATAAACATGCCTAATAATTACTTATTGTCAGGAGATTAGACATATGACTCAGCTGTGCCTGGACAGCTGACTGCGAGCTGGCTAAACAACAACGACACCTGGTTGTAAGCTAACATTAAGCTAGCAAACGTTAGGCTCGAGGATTCTGAAAATCACACTTTTCCTCTCATCTCACATTGTGTTCACTAAGTGTTGGGGTCCACAATGTCAGGCCCACTCCAAGGAAAGTTTCACTAATGCTTGCTAGTAGCCGCTAACAGAGGCTAACAACTGCTAACAGCAGCAAAAAAAGATGCGTTACCTACAGAAAATGTCTGCATATCCTGAACAACTCACCTCAGCCTCGATGTCATCGATCAGAAGTGAGCTTCACTGACTCACTGACTCGTATCAGACTCCTTTCAAAAGTTTTACAGCCTCCTCCAGAGTAAATGGACCTGGATACCCAGCTGAGGAAAACAACCTACAATCACCACAGAGCCACAGATAGTATCTTAAATCTGCTGGCATGTAGCGGTGAGTTTTTATGCACTTTACCTTGCCTAAATTGCATTGTTGTTTATAAAAACACATATTCTTAAGCACGGACAGTTGTTGCTCTTCTACAGTCCACTCAGATTCCTTCCCACTCATCCCTTATTATAAATTTCAGCATCTATAAAGTAAAACATATTAATAATAATAATAATTCCGAAAAGCTGCCAACACAGTAACACCCCAAAGAAGGACATGACTAGTGCAAACTGAGTACAACCTTCACTTTGCTCTGAAATTGTGCTATAGCTAATTATCTTAAATTTATAGAGCACTTTTCTAAACCCATGTTAACAAGCAGATTTTAATAAAGTGGCATAATGTTCATAGTTTGCCTGTGGTTTTAACAAATTGTTGTTAATATTAGCATCAATTATTGCATAAGATGGAAAAGGCACACAGCAGCAATTCACAGAATGATCTGCTTCACTTGTCAGTTAATCTGTGGCTTGTTGTTGTGAACAGCTGGATGGTGCATCACTTTAGATGCCACTGATTGCTTCTCCAAACAATGGTCCAGAGAATCTTATGTTTAAAAGCTGAGCGTTGGAGCAGCTTTACTTGATATTTATTTATAAGAATTTTGATCAGCTTTTATTATGGCTCCCATGCTTCAGTGTCACAGCATTAGGAACAGTTAGGAATGAAACACTGACCATTAGACTCACTAGATGTCAACCCAAGTTTTACAGTACCTACCTTGACACAACAATTGAATTTGGTCAAAAATGTCATAATATGTGCAAAGCTGTCATTGAACTTTGACATAAATTTACCTTTTTTACATTTTTCCTCATTGTATAATACGTTTTATGTTATGTCACAGCTTTGATGTCTTTAATATTTCTCTACACTTTAGAGAAAAGTAGGCTACAAAGAAAAAAACTCTTCACTGAGCGCTAGCACAAAAGGACGTGCATAAATTAAAGCAGCTGAATTGCTCAGAGTGATCACTGACATGATTAGTAAAACAGTCTTGACAAGTGTGCTTTCCTGCCTTTTTGTATCTCTGAATTGTTCAAAGTTCAATACAAAACCTGTACAAAAAAAGGAAAAGAAGACAAAGTGATGCAGTCTCTAATTTAAGAGCCATAACAAGTGATGCATTCTCAAATAGATTTTCAGTGAGCTGAAACCAAGTGTGCTTTGGGCTTAGGTATTCCCTGCAGTTTTGGGGTCCCAAAGCAACCTGGTTGGTAATCACTCCTTCCTTCCATCTTTTTTTCCTCATCTTTGAAGATTTGCCTCAACTTCATCATAAACATCAATGTAGCCTTCTCATTATTAGTTATTAATTCTAGCGTATTTTCTTTTTGGAGTTAAGAAAACAGTCAACGGAAAATTTTACAGTTCTGACAAAGAGAAGGAAAACAACACCAAGTTTGATTGTTGCTCACAGCTAGAATTATTTCAGAGTTCACAGATTTTGTTTTCCTTTAATCAGGTGTTTGCAGTGCCCTGCCACCATTTACAGAGCTAATTTCAGAGGATTTTACCTTGTTTGCCTTGCTCATCATCAGACATCATGCTGCTTTTGTGTTAAAGTTATTTACTGTATTAAAGGCAGGTTAAATAAAAGTTGAAATTGATTGTTCTGATTTCAAAAGACTTTTTAAATGTAGTAGAAAGTCAATAAATACTGAGCTATATTTCATATTTTCAAATTGCTATAAAGCATAGAGTTTTTTTTATTACCCAGTATTAATAGACCGAATGATTGCTGTTGTAAATATTCAAACACACTGTTTCCCTGGTAAAGCTTCATGCTTGTTGACCAACCTCTCACCCATTAAACAGCCTTTGCAGGACACACACAGACTTAGACACACTCTTTAGTTTTTACCCACACAGACAGAGATGCATGCAGAGATAGGAAGCTCATCACGCCCTCATACAAACTTCTGAAAGGTTAAAAGAAAATCAAAGACACTCTCCCTTTCTGTGAACACAGATTCACTGAAAGCATTATTCAACAGCGTGCAATTGTAGAAGAAAAGAGGAGAATTTTTTCAGGAATAAAGAATAAAGTCATGAAACAGTAAAATATAAACCTTTGCTAAGGAAACACTCTGGAGTAAAGCAGGACAAAAAATGTTAAGAGAATGACATTTAGTAGCGGGAAAGTTGTGAAATGCTCATAATGACATTTACAGTAACCTTTTGCTGTGACTTTTTAAGAAGGGTTAAAACCACAGAGATGGAAAGATGGGGCTGTGTTGGGTCTTTTCATTAATCAAAGTGCGATTGTGCTGGGCCACAGCCTGCGGGCAGTTTCTTTTCTCACTCATTAAGAAGTGAGAGGTAAGATGACGCCACACGCATAAAACAGTCAGCGCTGCAGGGTGGGCTGATGGTCAAAGCATTTGTCGCTTAGCCGGTCAAGCCAGGGTCAAATCCTGCGGAAACCTATTAGAGCCGCTGAGTTTCTGTTACTTTCTGCCCTCCGCGGGGGAGCTAACAACATACAATCATTAATATACGAGCGGTGCTCTTTTGATAAGAAAGTTTTCACTTTGGATGAATGTTTTATCATTTCCAAAATGCTCATTATTATGTACAAATGTGCTTTTGCAAACCATGACTATGCACAGAAAATACAGACAAAAGCTGTAAATGGGGCAGATTTAATTGCTTTGTAAAAAACGGATTATGAAAAAAGCCTAAAAGCGAATGTGGTGAGACATTTATAAAGACAATTAAAAAAATAAATAAATAAAGTGCTGTCAAAGGAGTGAGAAGTGCCTTCTGCTGTCAACTTTTTAAAATTTCCTCTCATCCAATTTCACCTTACAAATGTCATCCTGCCAATACATGAATCCCACAACGGCCTCACCGAGATAGTTCATTGTTTTAGCAGGGAAATAGCTTCTTATTTGGTGTTGAGAGCAAACATGAAGGTAATGTTTGTGCAGCGGTACAACCAAATGAATGAAAGGAACTCTACAACATCTGAAACAGCTGTTGACAATATTGTGCTGACATTTAGCGGTCATTGATTCCTGACACTGAGGATAGAGCGATGCAGCTGGAGCAGAACACATATCCTGAGGCCATTTCAGCCCTCAGCTCAGTGAAGAACAGTGAAATGATGGAAAACCTGCACTGAAGAAGTGGCACCGTTGGGTTTTTAGTCATCCGCAAGGTTTTTTTTTGTTCTTTTGCTACTCACATTTAACAACAAACGTATTGCTATACAGAGGACTTAACACTTAACCCATCTGTTTACCATTAAGTTACTTTTAATGAGTACACATATTCAAGCACAGAATGCAATTTAGAGATCCTGTTTTACATGACTATTCCCATTTTAGTCAACCTTAAAATTTGGAGAGGATCCCAATACTTTGAGATTAAACTAGTGCTGTCAGCATTAATCTCGTTAAAATGACGTTAACGCCATAACTGCATCTGCGTTAGCGAGTTACTGCGGATCGGCCCATGCGTGGTGCTCCACGGCGTCAATGCGTTAGCGCGGTTGGCTCATTAATGCGTTAGCAGCGTCCAGGCCCACGCACGGGGTGATCCGCGGTAACTCGCTAACAGAGATTTGCAGCATTGATGCGGTTATGGCGTTAACGTCATTTTAATGAGCACTAGATTAAACATTATCTAAGATACTCATACATGAACATAATCACCTTATAAAAAATAATACGTTGCTATAGATTAAACAACAAGAGTATTGGAAAGCAAAAAAATAAAAAATAGTACATGTTATTAACCTCTTATCCAATTCAATAACCAATCACCAGTTAATTCATTAAGCATCTTTTAGCAAGTGGAAGTCAGATAGTAGTAGTAGTAAAAGAAGAAGAAGAAATAAACGCTTTTGTAGTGTTTTAGGGTAATGTTTCTAAGATTTTGCATGTAATGGAGTATTTTTTAAATGTTGTACAGGATCTGAATATTTTTGCCCCAATAGGCCATTAAATGAACAAATATAAGGGGCAAATCATCACATTGTCTAAGCCAAACATCGCATTGCTTTCTCATTGAAACAAAGAACCTTTCCAGATGACCTTGGCACATTTCAAACAGTCATTTGAAATTTGACTAGGAAAAACTGACATTAACTGACAACAGCGTTTACTCAGTGGTGTGGTAGTGCAGACAAGGGATCGTGTTTAAACAGAAGTGTTTATTTGCATGTCAGTTGGCCCACCTGTTGTATGTAACCTAGGCGGGGCACAGTTAATGTTTCCATACAAGTCTCCTTCAGTGGAAGAACTTGTTTAGAGGTGGGGCAAGCTTTTATGATTTTAGCAGAGGATTACTGGTTTGCTCTTTGTTCACACAAACTCTGAATGAGAGCAGTGGTTCCTCCTTTTACTTCAAGCCTTCTTTTGTTAGGACGAGAAACACTGGGCTCTCACACTGAATAACACAAACACACTTCTCTGTTTCTCCTGTTAATAAATGACATTTTCTCTTTACATTCAGTGTATTTTACTTGTACTATTCTCTTTTATTTCAATACACGCTGGCCACTTGTTCTTACATTCTGTTTTTTTTGTTTGTTTTTTTGGGTTTTTTTTACCTTGGTAAGCCTGTAGAGGTAATTTCCTTCAATAATAAGCTCATTTGTTAATTGCAAAAGTGACTGATTAGAAACCTGTAGTGCTTTTGTGATTTCTAGTGACTGTAGGCATCTAATGAACCGATTTACCCACAAAGTTCACGCTGAGGCGAGGGGGCAGGGACGCAAGCAACAGAATGCCAAAAAAGCTCATTTCCCACAGCGTAAAAGTCTCCAAAGACGTGGCTCATAGGGCTTTTGCAACAAGCGCAACAGTTCTTTGTTTTGTTATACTTTTGTATTTGAGAAAGGGTTACAGAGTTTTCTGAAACAGCAAACAGTGAATTTGTTGGCGATGATGTTGAACCATGAATTTAGTGCAGTGGGAATGCAAATATCAGTGCCCATCCTCATCATAATAAAGAAACACTTAAATGTAACACTGTGGCTCACTCATGTTGTTTTTATATTCTGCACCATACACAGAATAAGCTATGATAAGCTTCGACTAAACAGGCTGTATTTGTCAGCAGGATAAAGTCATTGTTGGTATTTTTATTTCATAACATTTGTTGACAAGAAGGAAAAAAGCAGGAAACCAGATTTATCCTTTAAACTATATGGATGCATGGATTTGGCTGCCAATAATGCAGGATGCGGACACTGGGTTTTAAAGAAGCATCGTTCATATACAAACCCGACGTATGTTTAATCAGTCCGCCCCATAATGAAGCACTTTGAGGACACTGATAAGCAGGTTTAGTCTGTAATTCCAATAACAAATGCATTCGGTTTAAATATCAACATGTAGGTGTGGGTTCAGCTATAGTAATGATGCGTATAATATATAAAAAGCAAAACAATTTTACAGCAGATGTTAACAGGAAACCATTGTTACCAACATTTTAACAGCGTGTAAACCATTTGCCACTGCCTCATCTACACCGCCAGCTGTGTTGTTGTTCCGTATGGTGCCCATCTTAAAGAACGGTGGCAGGAGGAGGGAAAAAAAGAAAAAAGATATTCAAATCTACTGGGAGTCCAGACCAGTATCTAGATTAGAGGGAGATCCTCTTAAAGGCATCATGTAGACAGGATAGTCTGTCTTGTTCCCTCCTCCCAGAACATCTCCTCTGAGACCACTGATTTAGCTGGCAGCAGGCTAGCTGGGATCTGCTTTGTCCAGATGCACACACACTGACGACAAACCCCTGTGTGAATTGAAGACATCCATGCCAGGAACAATTGATGGTCTCTAGTGAGTCGGTTTAAGCATGTGTGCATGTGTGTGTGTGTGTGTGTGTGTGTGTGTGTGTGTGTGTGTGTGAGAGAGATGAAAATAGACAGAGAAAAGAAGAGTTAGATTTGTTTGTTATGTGTTTGTCTTACATGACTTGCTATTAAAGCTAACAGTTAGCTTTGAGCCTTAGAGGGTTTGCACAGTCACATAAAAATGCAAGCACACAAAACACCTCAGCGGATACACATCAAAACAGTGTCCATGGTTTCCATAGTGAGAAGGGGTTTACCTTCACTGATGGATAGAAGATGCAGCTCACTGTTGCTACACATGCACACAACACATGTCTGACATACTTACACACACACACCACACAGAGTCATTTGCACACGCAAGCTGGAACACACTTCAGGCAGTTAGGTTTCACACTTTCACATATGTGGTAGACTATATAAAGAGCAGAAACTAATGCACACAAACACAGTGTGATGTCAGATGGCAAAAGCCTCTCCTCGAGCTAACAATGTGGTGCGATGTCTGCCTAAAATGCACATGTGTGCATGCGCGCGCACACACGCACCCTTGTGAATCTTTCTCTGAGGCCTATTAGTCACAGACCACAAACACACACTCTAACAGTGGCTGCCCCACTACCCTGATTTTTTTAAGCTCACGGGGGATGGCTGACACACTCACACATACATGCGCACACATAATCACCCACCTGAGGCAAGCTCAGTTTACCACAGAGTCTGTTCAAAAACATACTAAACAGCCAGAACACAGAAGAAAGCAAAAACATAAAACAACAGTAAAAAGAGTTTATCTGGATCCATCTGGATTTCATGATCGTTAACAGGGAGAACATGTTTGCCTTTTGTTTTTTTACTTTGAATAATTTTGTAAACGTGCTGATTTCAATTTCAGCTCATTTTTCACACAGATTGGTCCGTTAATGTGGTCTGCAAGGAGTACAATGCAAAACAATTATGGGGAGGTGGTGACAAGTGACAAGTAAATGGATTTCGAGGAAAACAAGAGGAAGCGTGAGAGAAATGTGCCAATAGAATCACAGGAAAGCTGGTACAATCACATATTTAGGACAATAGCTAGAGAAAATCTTCCAAAGGCAACATTTACAAGGCCCACAAGCTCATTAGTTTATCCTTTGACATGAATTCATCTGCAGGCTGACAATGCAACATCTGCACACACACGTACAGGGTGGACATGAGACATTTTCTGATTGGGAATGTCTCCACAACAATCAGTTAAAGCAGTTAAAACATTACACACACACACACACACACACATCCTGGGTAACCCTGCATACATGCTCTCTCTCTCTGTCGCACACAAACTCTTTGTCTGCCTTTCCCCTCAGTTGGCTTCAGCTAAAACAACTGCAGCTCCTGTTTTCACGACCACGTTGAAAAAAAAAAGTCATAGATAAAATCATTAATACCTAAGGGAGAGCTTAGCTGCTCATTTATACATGCAATTAGAACAGAATCAAGTGGAGGAGACTTAACAAAGGAACACCACACAGAAAAATCTTTCCACAAACCTACTCTCTGGTGTTTCATGGAAGATATTGTTGCTTTTTTGATTTTGTTTTTTTGAGACGTGATTTACCCCACCTTCAGTGATACATCAGATCACAATCCCAAGAAAATAAAGGCACTGTCTGACACTCATAGCAGAGGAGTAATAACAACACTGCAGAGATAAAGGCATTGCAGACTAATACAATATCGGTGCCATAAAAGCACACAGTGTGCTCCATCCTGATAAGAATTATACTATTATACTGTATGGAGGACATCTTGTTTACAATGCAGATAGAAACTATGTCCTACAATGCCAGCATAACTTTACTAATGTGGCTGTATGGCTGGTAAAACATCAGAGAGATCAAAATGTTTGGAAAAGACTGAATAGCAACAGGATAAAATCCACACAAATGAATATAGCCTGTGGACATAAAAAAAAAGGTTTTTTCCCATTGACTTAAAGCAGCCGCCTATACTGCAACTCTCAGATTCTATATGGATTTTTCATAAAGCCTTTATGTGTCTGATGCAAATGACCATTTTCTACCTCCAAATGATGTGGAGATATAAGACGCTTATTTGGCCGGAGGCAGGTCAGAAGGCACTAGAACATCAATAATTCAAAAGTGTGTGTGTATGAGTGTGTAAATGTGTGCATCTGAGAATGTGAGATGGTACATGTGTGTTTATGGGCGACCAAACAACACCTGATAGACCAAGTTCTTATTTTCAAATTTCAACCTCCATTTATTTGAATCAAAAAAAAAAAAAAAAGAGAGATCAGGGTTAAATCCACTAAACTGAAATACAAAAATAAGGGACTCAAATCGAAATCAGTATATGAACACAATTTACACATACATCCAGTGCTGTGGAGCAGGATGACAGCATTGTGAAAATGACAATACTTTTGATATGGCAACAAGGGAGCTTGGTCAAGCCAAAATGTTTTGTTTAGGCAACTGCGTAATCAGCTAGGACTGTCTGTGAATTTGTGGCTTGGATCTATGTCGTGGTCTGTCCAGGTTTTAAAGCTAACAGTAAAAAAATAGAAGGGAGACTTCTCGAGAGCCATCCCAAATCCTATCTTTCAACCCCTCCCTCCCTCTCCTTCTGCCGGTCTCACCGTCTGGTCTGCTGCAGCAGGCACCCTATATACAGAAGGGGCCAATTCCATTATCCCGAGAAATTAAACAGAAACCAAACCGAGCCGTGCGCGCAATGTGGGGAGGGGTTGTAAAGGTGATTTCGCTTATCGGGAACAATGAGTTTCTTAGAAATCGTGTGTCCCACTCAGCACGAATTCTAACCAGAATGGGCGTTGTCTGTTTATATGGCCGCGCTCTCTTTTCTCTCAACACTGTATTTTGATGGAAATTCCACAGGGCGCCTTTGGTCCAGAAAAAAAGAAAAGAAATAAAACCCAGGCCCCATCCGTGACAAACAGACAGTCCAACACCAACAGGTCCTTGCACGTGTGCGTCCGTGTGCTTGTGTGAAAGTACGTTATTGTGTGCGCAAAAGTGTGCGTCCGTGCGCTTTGGCAAAGAGGAGGCAGGGAGGGCGGGTGGAGGAGACGATATCAAACGGAATCCCTGATCACTCCTTGCCCCCGTTAACCAGAGAGAGCTCTTTGAGAATTCCACTGGCGTCTACTCGCCTTCTCTCCCGGATCATGTCCTCCAGGCTGCGAAAGACCAGAGTGTGCACCTCGCTGCCGGACAGATGCACTTTGAGGAAGTACTGCTGCTCCGCTGAGTGCGCTTCTCCCCCGGCTTTGAACTCCCGTTTCCCAAAGCGGCACCAGGCAGCGAAACTTTCCGAGTTGGTCCAGCATATCTCCTCGCTGTTCAGGCCCACGTGTCCCGCTGCGTTCTGCATCACTAGGTCAGGGGGTAGCGGCCGATAGCGGTAACGATTATTGACTATTCTCCCGTGGCGGCCGTTGCTGATCTCAAGCAGGCTGTCTTTGCGGATTTCGCCCTTGTGCAGATGAATGATTTGGTCATCCTGCTCGAAGATGACCCAGTGGGGGGCTTGCGCGGTGGCCACCAGCTCCAGCAGGTCCCCCGGTTTGCACATAGTCAGCAAAGTTTTGGCCGAGTACACATTCAAGTCCTCGTTCTCGCGCAGCTTGGAGAAGATGCATTCCTGGGAGCAGAAAGCCGAGTACTCCACCTCGCTGACCGATAAGGGTCCCTCCTCGGTCGGGCTGTGGTCCTTGGTGAATCCGCAGTCAGACGGAGTGCGGTCGTCCACCTCCTCCTCTTCGTCAGAGAAGAAGTAGGCGACGCCGACTCGAAGCTCGTCCTTCTCCAGCCCGGACGGATCCCCCGTGGGCAGTTCGCTGTAGTTGAGGTGGGTGATCCGATCCAGTTGATTTCCCATCAATGACCTGGCAAGGGAGAGGCATGGACTGCGGTGTCTGAGGGGACAGGGAGAGAGCACGGGAATGAGAGCGGGTGTCATAAGCTGTAAAATACGGAATCAAACAAACGTGTTAAACGTTCACACAACAAGACCGTTGTTCACAAACGCTTTGCTACATGTGGATGATTTTGCTCGGTACTGGAGAGAAGTGGAAGAAAGCCCTCAACAGTTCTCAGCACTATACAGAGAGACAGGAAAACTCGAAATAGTGCACTGATGATTTACTGCCCCTTGCCCTCTTTGCACATATGAGTCAGCCACTAATTAGGGCACAATGTATAAAAGCTGAGGTGATTCACGTGCAAACAAAAATAAGAAAAACGGAACAAGAACGGCAGCTGAAACTGATGAGAGAAACTGCTGTAAATAAAAGGCAACCTGGTGCCTTTACGCATAGCGCATGGCAAGAGAGAGTGAGGGAAGAGGATACCTGTGCGCTCCCAGGGCAAGCGGTTAAATATCCTTGTGGTCCATTAGTACAGAGGGCCGCGCAGTCCCCTGCTCTCCTTCTTTCTTTTTGTTCCTTTCCCCTTTCTTCTCACTCTTATCCCTTACTCTTCGCACCGCTCACTGTGCGGTCCGGCTGTCGTGAGCTCGTGCTTCACTTCTACCAGAGCCACCTCCGTTTAAGTACCAAGGAGAGCTCCGCCTCTCCCTCCGCGCTCCGCCTTTAGGTTGTTTTACTGGAGCACAGTCACGGCTCCATTACCGCCCTGCCAATGAAAAATGCCGAGGAGTATGCCAGTCAATCAGATGATCCAATTAGGGGCGCTTAGGGCGGCTGGCGGCGATAGGCGACTGTTACCGTGGCATGGTTTTTGTTGTCAGAGAGCTGAGGAATTCTCTACATGATCAGCGGAGTCCGCGTATAAGTTCAAGGCAGCAGTCACCTGCGATAACAACTCGCATGCCTCATGAGGAATATATGAGAAAAGTTCAGATTCCTGTGCTCTATAAACATTTCTGCTATCTCAAAAAAATACTCCCCAAACTGCATCCTTATCATATCCATACAGTTACTGCAGGACGTGACAAATGTGTACATCTCTTCCGGAATACAGGAGTAAGTCCCACCCTCCAGTTCCCATGAGCATCTTGTAAATTATTTCCGCATGCCTCACCTGCTTCACTACACTGCATCACTTGTACTCTCATATCTGTCAGTGTGTGCCTGGTAGAGACCATTAAGGGAGGGGCTGGAGGCAGGTGTGTGTGTGTGTGTTTGCGCGTGTGTGTGTGTGTGTGCAAGGCAGGAAGAAAACAAAGGAGCCTACAGAGACATTAATACAAGGTCTACAATATTTCACTTTGCACTGATGTTGCGTCTAGGAACAAAATGTCTAAAATGAAAATCATATCAAATTTCAACCCGGCTCACTTTCTGCATATTATATTGTATACTTGCATATTGTGCATGCAAAATAAATGTGCGTACACTTGTGCCATCTCCAGTCTGCGGTGATGTCTCCGTTTTCATCATCACCTCCCAGAACAGATAGCCATCTTGCCATTTATATCAAACCCTCTCGATGGAGTTAATGTTTTCTCTGTATACCTCTGCTTTGGAAATCTGCTTTCTGGTAGCATCTGGAGAGATCCATAGAGTAGCTTTCTTTTTCTTCTCCCAGATGGCTGGAGATAGCAGCTCTCCAGTTGCTAATATTGAACGGTCCTTGGTCTTTGTTTCCGCTGGTGACAGGCAGAGCAAGTGGAGGCTTTTTCACTAAGTGAGATATGATTGTACATATTTACACACTCTCACCCACACAAATAAAGGGCAGGCACACACAGTCACACATGTATTTCCTCCTGTGTGTCTAGCCTGCCATGTGAGAGCAAGAGTGCATGCATCTGATGGATCGCCTGCAGTGAAGCTGCAAGCAGAGTGGTGCAATTCATGATGCACACTATGTAGCCCTTTGTGTGTTTTTATGTACTAGAGAGTTAGAGAAATGCAGTAGCTAAAACATAGCTGCTACGTTTCAAGTATGCTGCCCCCCCCCCCACCCCCACCACCACCAAAACACACACACACACACACACACACACACACACACACACACACACACACATAAGGTGTCATGGGACTGTGTGCAACAGCTTTGGCTGCGGTTCCTACAAGCATGTGGTCCTGCCACCTATAATTTACATTGAGCATAAATGAGTTTCCTTTGTAGACACCGCCTCTTCTAGATAGACTCATATACTGTACTCTTTTTCTTTCACTATCTTCTTCTCTCTTCCTCTCTCTTTTACACACACATGCACACACCTAATCATATATGCAGCTGGCGTAATAATATGGCAGGGTGCAGACAGTACTGGAATAACTACTGAGACAGGGTGATATTTCATAACCCCAATAATTGGATACGTCTCTATTCTCTAATTACTAGCTAAATCATGTAAGCCGCGGTGCCATACCACGCAGATAAAACAGACTGACGCACACATGTTCGCGGCCAACTGTCCACAAATTTATGTACAAATGGAGTCGTGTCTACCTCACATGTGAACGATGAGAGACTCACAAACCAGTGTGCACACAAATGCATGTCTGTCTTTTGTAGTTACAACAGCGCAACAGTACATATAGCAGCTCATCCCACTAATGGATCCTGTAGTGCTGTACCCCTGCAAATTGTGACAAATGCGTCATAGTATTATGGACAAAGAGGCTGAGAAAGTTTTCAATATATGCAATATAAATGGAGTGTCTTTTGAAAAAGAAACAACACTACATCAAGTCATAAACCCCTGAGGCACAAAAGGTGTTTGTGTTCATGTGGAGTTGCTCTTGTGGGGTATGGAAAGACATTTTAAAGACCTGCATGCTGTATATCATTTGCTACATTTGTGGCATTTTAGGATTTTATCCTTTAAATGACTAAAATAGCATATAAGAGATCACCTTTTTCTCAGTTTCTCGCTTCAACTAAAACACCAAGGTAGAGGAGAATACAATGTAAGCTTTTTGTGATACTCTATTGATCCCCGCGGACAGAATAATCTTTTTGCTTCTGCATTTCCAGGCAGGTCAAAGACCAGGGTCAGCTAAAGAGCAGTGTCAGGTAAAATTACTACTGCTCTTGGGTGCCAGGTTTTTGTAGTTGTTGGAGACAGCCTGCTCAGTATAAGAAACAGTTAAGTGATTACGTAAAGAGCCAAACATTACATTCTACAGAAGAGTCAGGCAGCGCATAAAGGTTGCAGCTGCATAAAATTACTCAGCAATTACCTTCTCTGTCTTTGTGACATACTGTACCATGTCCCACATGTAAGTGCTGGATGAAAGTTATTTACTTCATCAGTATTACATGTGTATATATTTGGGATTGTTATTGCTGTAATTAATATAATCACTTTGTATTTATTTCAGCCTTAAACTTGTCAACCTATAGTTACTGGGAGATATTGGCAATATGATGTTGGTCTGTAACATCTTATATGTCGCTAAAGGAACGCTAATCATACTAAGACAGACACAAATGACTGCTGCCGTTTTCGGTCATTTATATCACCTGAAAAATATGAAAATATGTGATTATATGAGTATGCATTGCAGTTATATCTTTTCATCATATCATTTCTGACTATACAGACGGTAGGCATTAACACATCATCATCAAAATCCATAATCCTTGTGAAGTTTTCTTCTAGATTATTATTCCTTAATCAGAGCATAATGTTCTAGTGATTGGAAATTGATAGCAATGATTCTTGAGTCTTTCCATAGTTATACACTTGGTTGCACAAAATAAAACATTTACCGTGGCTCCACTGTAGCTACATTAATGTATAGAAATCATACATTTTTAAACATTTATTGAACCTCAGTATTTCTGCTGACAACATTGTTTCAAAGGAACCTGCTCAAAGACATGTTACAACGCAATGAATCAGGATTTCTGTGCATGGTGGATGGTGGCGAGCCATGGAATGTTTGTGAAACTAATCCCTTGGGCAGAGACTGTCCAATGGTGGTTGGACAACCATTAACTATCAGACACAGCAGAGTTGTGGACAGTGGTCAGATACCAACTATAATCTGGTCAGATACCAACAAAGTGTCTGGTGACTGTTGCCTTTTTGTAGCCTTCTCTAAAGCATGAAAGCCAACATGGATTCAACCTTGTGCTTATCTGTTCCAATCTAAACTGCAAAGCATGCCTGACTAATGACCTTACGACTATCAACATTATGTCACAAAGCTAGTAGTGTAGAATTGGCAGCACTTTATAATACAGCCAGTGACGGGCACACTTCCCCTAGAATGAAATATGATTTTTTGTTTTTTATCTGAAATTAAAATTTATAAATTTTCATTTACCTCCAAAAACTGGTAATGGCACTAGAATAAGAAAGAAACAATTTAGTGGGGAACATCATTTAGCAATTTTCCAGGTTATGTTTGATAACCCATGTCATTATTTTCATTCATTTCTCCCGCACCATTTCAGTGACTTCTCCACTTCCAACCTGTGTTTCCTCTTCTATCTTTTGAGATTAGTCCACATATTTTAAAGTCCTGAAAGAGTTTGCTGTTGATATAAAGTCAATAGTGAAGAGGGAGAAGAGGTAAAAAGGACTCAGCCTAATCTTACAACTTGACCCCTTTAAAAAAAAAAATCAAGGACTCAGAGGAAAATTGATGTGCTGATGTGTTTCCTGAAAAGCTTTACAGGGTTTGTAGTTTTAAAAGCGGAACTGAAATCACCAAGTCAAATTCTTATGTAATTATATTTGGTTTCCAGATAAGGTGAAGTGCAGGTTGACTGCATTATCTGTAGGCTGGTTTAGACAGTATGCAAACTGTAGCGAATCCATCAGGGGGGCTGTGACTAATTTAATGTGTGCCACCAATTTGTGCTCAGATGTCTTCATTGCCAGCGATGTCAGGACCACAAGCCTGTAGGCTTTAATGTTAGATATTCTTCTTGAGTTCGAAATAGGTTTGGAATTTTTGAGGCAAGCAGGTATCTTGTTGGGCTGAGTGAAGCATTATAGATGTCCATGAAGACTGGAGTCAGTTGTTATGAGCAGTGACTTAGTGAGGGGTTAGATGTGTGGGCTTACTGTTTTGTTTTTCTCCAGTTTAAAAGGTACCATACCTCTGTGAATAGTGGTGAGAGGTTAGGAATAGCTATTTAAAAAAAAAGCACTCAAACTGTCTGGTAGTTCAGGATCTGCCTTGGATGGGGTAGCTTAGTGTCAGCAATTGACAGCAGCTAGATTTGAAAACTGAGGCTGTGTCCACATTGGCAGCGATGCGGTGATCAGAGACCACAGGTCATTTAAAGTCACTAGAGGCGAAATAACTGCTGGTGGCACAAAGTGAGTGGGTCACAAGATCAGCTTCTCTCTTAACTTAAGGAGAGCAATTGAAGTGGCTACCAATGACAGCAAAGGATACCGCTGATTGACGAACGACCTGGGAGTAAATACTATAGGGTTACCTAGGCAACCCAACAAGACTGGAACATCGACAAGCCAAAATGGTTCAAAATCTTTCAGCTCCAATATAATGACCAAGGTGGTTGTTCTCCCAGGTCCTCCTGAAAAAGAGGTTTTATTTTAGTCAAGTCAAGTTTATTTATAAAGCACATTTAAAAACAACCGAGGCTGACCAAAGTGCTGTACAATAAAATACAAATATAAAATACAATAAAACACAAGTACATAAAACACCTCACTGATAAAACAATAAATTAAAACAATAAGTTAAACCTTGCTAAAAGCCAATGAGAAGAGGTGAGTTTTAAGAGCAGTTTTAAAAGTTCCAAGGCTTGTGGAGAATCTGATGTGAGGAGGTAAACTGTTCCACAGTCTGGGTGCAGCCACAGCAAAAGCCCTCTCTCCCCTAGTCTTTAGTCTGTACCTGGGAACATCTAAAAGCATCAGGTCTGCTGACCTCAAAGATCTCCTGGGGCGGTAAATGCTAAGAAGCTCTGCCAGGTAAGGAGGTGCAGTACCGTTAAGAACCTTAAAAACCAACAGTAAAATTTTAAAATCAATCCTAAAAGCAACTGGGAGCCAGTGGAGAGAGCAGAGGACCGGAGTGATGTGGTCTCTCTTTTTGGAGCCGGTCAGCATGCGAGCAGCAGCGTTCTGCACCAGTTGAAGGCGATGCAGGCAGGAACGATCTAAACCAGCATAAAGGGAGTTACAGTAGTCCAGCCGTGAAGTAATAAAAGCATGGACCACCCTTTCTAGATCGTTCCTGGACAGGTAGGACTTGACTTTAGCTAAAATCCGTAGATGATAAAAAGATCCCTTGACTACGGAGCTGATTTGTTTATCAAATTTAAAAGCACTGTCAAAAGTAACACCGAGGCTCTTAATGGAGGAAGTACATTCGGAAGTTAGGGGTCCCATAAAATCAAAGGAAAGGTCGGGGTCTTTAGGAAGCCCAAACACAATGACTTCAGTTTTACTTTCATTTAGATGTAGAAAGTTAAGAGCCATCCAAGTCTTAATGTCAGACAAACAGGAGAATAACGGCTGCAGAGAGTCCTTACAGTCTAACCTCAGAGGGAGGTAGATCTGAATGTCATCAGCAAAGGTGTGGAAGGACACATTATGTTTGCGCAGCACATCGCCCAGAGGGAGCAAATACAGAATAAACAGCAGGGGGCCTAGAATGGACCCCTGAGGTACACCACAAGTTAAAGGAGCTCTGGGAGATGACAGGTCACCGAGGTGAACAGAAAAACTCCTGTTATCCAGATAGGACTGGAAAAACTTTAAAACAGTACCTTTCAGACCGACACAGTGTTCTAGGCGGGATAACAGTATGTTGTGATCAACAGTGTCGAAGGCTGCTGTCAGGTCTAAGCAGGAAATTAGCATGCTAGTTTCCATTTAAGATTGCTTCTGACAGAAGCATTTTTAAAAAACTAGAGCCTGCAGCTCTGCTATAACTTTGGAAATAAACAAACATGGAAAACAAAAAAGCATTGAAGATTGGACAGTTATTTTATATTCCTACAGCTGACATATAATGATGTGTTACCTAATGGCTAGCTACTGAGTTGTTGCTAGCCTAATATAAACATATTAGCACACTGAAGACTGAAGAAATTGTTCTCAATGAAAGTTTATATTGAGGGTCCCAGAGGGGCAGAAACAAACACCAATATATATGTCAGGAAGAAGAAGCTGAAAACAGATCAATTTTAAGCTAAAAGAACATCTGATTTGATACATCCATAACAAGAGGCTAGCCATTAATATGCGGCTTCATGGTTTGTATTACTTGTCATGAAAACATCCTGATCCTAAGCTTAATGGCCACACTGAAAGGCCTGAGAGGAATTCTTTTATGATGTACTCATATGTTCGGTGCTTGGGACATCATGAGCCCATGGGGTGTTTTGCAAGTCAAGAGTTTTCAAAAACTGAGCTTAAATATCTGAGAAGCTAAGAATGAGTACTTGTTATTTTTAGGGCCTCATTTCTGTTCAGTAAAACCAGACACAGAGCATTGCAGTAGTCAGTTAAAAACATGACAGCTTCAGTCACTGACACTCTGAGCTGGAAGCAGGGCTGATACAAAATCACTTAACAAGTGGAGAGAATGTGAATGACGTTTGAAAACGTCAAGCGGCTACAGTTGCAATAATTGCTGCCGCCAAAGTGGGCAGGACCAGAGTTAAACTTTTCCCAACTTCCATGCAAGCAATTGAAATGTCTATCAATGAGCATGCAGGAAACGTCTGACTAGCATGTAACCTGGTAGTCAAAACATTAGAGAGTAACCTCGGCAACCCTGGAGCGAATCCTTCCTGTGTGGATGCAGGTTATCTTTTACATATCACACAGTACAGCAGCGGTTCTCAAACATTTGCAGATTAACTATTTTAACCTTACACCCACATACCACAAAAACAATCTCTCCTTTGCTTACACACACACACAAAGCTTTTTTAAACACTGACTATTAGTAATGAAGAAAAACAAGCAACTCCAGTGTGTGACATTTCAGAAAAAAATAAATAAGTAGTGAAGCAAAGTGAAGAAGTGTCCTAAGTTGTCCAAACAAGCTTTATACTGTCAGAAGATATTCTGAGAAACATTGTGACATTGTGGTTTCTTTTCATTACTCACAGCGGTGAAGAATGCAAGCCTAAAATGCTTGGCTTGGTGTTCAGTCTTGTGATATTTGGTGCTTTGGTTTAACCTGGCAGTTATTTCACATACTTCCATGTTTTATTAGTAGTGTAAAGGCAGTTGCACTTTATAACACAGCCCAGTAAATACTTACTGGTAGAGACACTAAATTATCCTCCTAAGACCCGAACTCTTTCATGGCATGGATTTTTAAATTCTCTTTGCTATTTGGGCTGACTGGGACCCGATGAATGTAAAAACAAAGAATTACCAGTTGTTTTTTTTAACCTGATTTTTGTTTCTGAGAAAAATGAGAGCTACATATGAGGACATTTGTTTTACATTTTGATAGAGCAGTCGCAGTATAATGTCCTCGTAAGTGGATATCAGGTCCTTGTAGAGTAAAATTTTGTATTTTGGTCTAGACATCCCGAAATGTGATGTCCACATATGTGGACACCAGGTCCTAGGAGGTTAAAAGCTTAAAGTGGCTTAAACCTCCAAATCAAATTTCATAGTTACCTTCACTACTGAGGTCACGTTTTTGGTAGCGTTTGTGTACGTGTGTGTCATTCTATCTGTAAACACAATAACTCAAAAAAGTTTTGACAGAATTCTGATAAAACTGTGTCGATGGGGGTCATGTTTACAATCCATTAAAGTTTGACTTACATCCGCAAAAGTCTTCAAGGTCAACTTAACGATTTCTTAGTTGAAAATTGATAAAAAGCCTTATAACTATAATTCTTACAAGTGTGGCGTGTAAAGTCAACATATAAAAAGTACTGTATAAAGATTTAAAATATTATTTCACATTTAACCTTTGACCTCTCCTTCATGGCCAATAGATTGATCTGACAGTCAAAGTGATAGTAATGATATACAGAACTATTTAAAACTGTTTCTTAATGCCATTGTTTTTATTGACAACATTTAAGGTTATTGGAACTGATATATGTGGATGTCTAAAATATTACATTGTTTTGTGTTATTTTCATATTTACATATCAATACTTAGTATCCATTACTTACTCCTACATAATGTTTGTGTAATCATAAACATCTGTTATGCTACCCTTATCTAGTTTTTAACTCGACTTCAAACTTCTTACAGTGAAAAATTAAACGTTATATCAGAGCAAGCACCTTGAACACTGTCATGGGAAAGTGAAATTCACAGAGAAACCCCCGGATCCCCCCACTGACCGCTGCAGCACCGGGCAAACCTCCACCACCCCACTCCTGCTAAACAGGTGTAAATAGACTTAAGAGCGCCAGTACTTACTGCCGCTGAATGATGATGTTATTTATCTGCTGTGTTTTACTTGCATCTATTTGAAAGAGCGAGTGTAAACACAAAAAAATATTTTATTTTATATGCTGGAATATGTAGAAAATAGGTTTGAATCTTAAAAAACTTTCTTCAGGTCAGAGAATGTTGCATATAATTTAAATTATGTTTGATGCAATGTGCATAAAATTAAATGATTAAAACTAATAAGACAATTAAACTTTTTTTTCCATTTGATTCAATTTAATATGATGGATTATGCAAAGAAAATAGATTTAGACTGTAATGTCTATTGCTTTATTGCGTATTATGGTCATGTATCATATTTTAAAAAGTAATAAAGTAATTAAATTAAAAGAAGATTTGAAAATAAGTAATCAGTAAAGTAACAGGATTACTTTCTAAGAAGTAATTACTAATTAGTAGCTAATTACTATTTATAGTGAGAAGTTGGGCCATCCGGGAGGGGCTCAGAGTAGAGCCGCTGCTGCTCCACATCGAAAGAAGCCAGCTGAGGTCGTTCGGGCATCTGACAAGGATGCCCCCTGGGCGCCTCCTGGGTGAGGTGTTCCAGGCAAGGCCCACCGGGAGGAGGCACCGGGGCAGACCCAGGACACGCTGGAGAGATTATATCTCTCGGCTGGCCTGGGAACGCCTTGGTGTTCCCCCGGATAAGCTGGAGGAGGTGGCTGGGGAGAGGGAGGTCTGGGCCTCTTTGCTTAGGCTGCTGCCCCCGCGACCCGGCCCCGGATAAAGCGGATGAAGATGGATGGATGGATGGAAGTAACTTGACCAACACTGCTTACAACGTACTCTGTTTCTTCTTTCCTTTAAAACTCAAGTTGCTACCCCCTTATAAGTAGCTATAAATACTGGTAGAGACACCAGAATAACTTCATTTTAATTTCAGATAAAATACATTGAACTCTATTTAATATGAGTAAAATTACATCCTCAGTTATGGGTTGTTTTATAAAGTGCAACCTAACAAACACATTTATTTAGCATCTTCTCCCACAATCTGTGTGGCCAACTTTGGGAGTCACTGCTACATATGTTGTTTTATGGTGTCTGTCAACTAATCCAAGCTGAAACACATCTGACCGAACTTGACTCCGTTAGTTTTTGTCATCCACTCAACATCAGTAATATGTGTCTCTTCTTTAAGCGGGGCAAAAGGTCAATTTTTCCCCTCACTTTACAACCTATTTCTCATGAGAAAGGAGAAATAGGCGCAGTATAGTTCAGTGGGACTGTCTCTGACTGCAGACTTGCTCTAACAGCATTACAATCTGTATTTCTTTCTAATTTATCTCTCTCTCAGCTACCTTACTTTTGATTGTCACGAGATATTGTACATGAGCCAAAAATGCAGATTAAATATGCAGACAAAAAAAAGGTGCTGGAAATCAGCTGGGCTGTCCTGTCATATTAATTGTGCCATAAATAGAAAATGTTTGCCATCATGAACAAGCATCTGTTCCTCCAAGTAATAACAGACAAACAATTAGAGAGGATGGATATTACTTTAAAAGACAAAGCCAAGAGTTTGGTTCTTTTCCGGAAAGGGCATAAACAGGGCGAATGCGGTTGCTTTTAGTTGCTTATTGGTTGTTTGACATTATAGCTTTAACAGAAATGTCTAAACATTTGAGTCTTTTATTGGCTGAAGACCCTGGTTCATGTCCAGACAGTCACATATGGTATCAAGCTGTCCCAAGACATCTTGCAATTCAACAAGGGAAGAAATTGGAATAGTTTGGTCACGAAACATTCCTTTTGCCAATATGAAGAATTGAATTGGCAAAAGTGTTTCTGTACAACACCAGTTCCAAGAAATTCTCCCTCAGTGTTTCTCCAGATACAGCCAGAGCTCCTATTGTGATACAAAACAACTTCATTTGTTGCACTGTGTTTGTTTGTTTTTGTGCAACAATGTCCATCTACTATGAATGTGTTTGTGATCGTTAGATTTTGTTGTCAGTCACTTGTGTTTATTTTCTGATTTCTTTTTATTATCAAACATAGGACAGACAGTTTAGTCCCATCTTGAGATTATATATATATTTTAGCTGTATTTTATCAGAAAACTTCAGCGAATATATTCTTGGAAACCGTTATATTTGTGTGTTGGCGGGTGTGCGCGATCCAGTGTGTTCCAACTCTGTCTGTATTCCATTGAAAAGTAGGTCCTCCTTCAGGTTTTATCTGCTCTCCACAGGCAGCAGACTGTGAGTCACTCAGGAGGCCCTATCTGACACATCTGAACCATGGCTGTAGATGTTAACTTCTGCAGATTCAACATCTCCTAGTCCTGCTAGGGTCATTGTGCTCTGAAAAAGAAACACACAAGTATGTAAAAGGTACAAGTCTAAGACTAGACTGACTACTTAAGTTACTAATCTTTGCTTCTACAGTTGGGTCAACAATTTCCAAAAAATTTTGCAAGTTTTGCTCTGTGCACAACTACTGCAGAATTTAAATTCAGCTAAAAAAAGGATTACATGTTTAGGAAATACAGCAAATTCTAAACACAGTCTTCCATTTTCAGAGGCTCAAAAATAACTGGATAACAGACAAGCAGTATCATTGCCAGAAAAGACTTGTTCCCTTGTTATTTCATGAAAAAAAAAAAAAAACAGTAACGGAGACACAGTATCTGAAGTGGAATCAGGAAGGAATTTCTATTTTATAACTTTTAACTATAAATAGATGCCAGTGCCACTGGCTGAAAGTCCAAAATATATCTATCAAAGAGATATCAGAACCTGTAGGAGTAGCTAGTAACCAAGAGCCTTGTACATTAAAAAAAAGAATGAATACACTGACCAGCTCAATGAAAACAAAAGGCTCCAAACACTACAGTGGTTGGTAAAAGTGGATGATGATGGAATTATTTCTATATTTAAGATAAAATGAGTTAATAACAGCCTTGAGGCAGTTTTGTTGTCAAAGTCTACAGTCAAGAGAAAAACCACTAGTTACACTGAACAATAGAAAGGATTAGATTGAAAAACATTTAAAAAGTGCCTGAATAGTTCTGGGTCACAAGTATTTTTTGGTGATGGGATTGCTGATAGAAGAAACAGGATACACTGTGAAGTGCACAGGGTTGTACTCTGCTCAGATTTAGCCAAATGCTACAAAACTCAGCACCTCACATTGCAAATGGATGATGATCCAAAGCATACTGCAGAAATAACCCAAGAGTTTATGAAGGCAAAGAAATGGGATGTTCTTCAGGAGCCCAGTCAGTCACCTGATCTCAGCACAACAGAACTTTACAGTTACTGAAGTTCCAACTGAATGCAGAGAAACCACAAACAAGCAGCAACTGAATTTGGCTTACGAGAGCATCTCAAGGGTGGAAACAGCATTTGTGATTATTATGGGTTCTAGACTTCAGTGCAAAGGACTTTCATTCAAGTATTCAAAAACAATTATCCTTATATTTCGGATTATGTTAGTTAGCCCAATTATTTTTGAGCCATTTGAGTAGAGATTTTGTGAAACCCCATCAGTTAAAGCTGAAAGTAACCACTTCAATGACATATTGACTGTTTGATTTAGAATCCACTGTGGGGTACAGAGGCAAAACCAGAAAAAGAAGTGTCTTTATTCAACAGAATGGACCTAACTGTATGTCCCAGGAAAAGCTCTTTCACTAATCACTGTGCCTGTTACCTCACCCAGCTCTTTGCCATCTAATCTCACTAGATAAAGCCTGCCTGTCCTGCTCTGCGCTCCACACTTTACCATCAAGTCAGCACTCATCAGGCTGTCTTTGTCACGGTCCTGGGTCTCCTGACCCAGCGTTTTTAGTTCTTTGTGATTTTCGTATTATTGTACTTGTGTGTGAATTATTCTATGGCTTCTAGTTTTGATCCCTTGCCCTTCATGTCTCCCTGTGTGCCCCTCTGTGTATCTGTGAGCCCTCGTCTCTCCTTATGTTTTATTCCATGCTTCCCCTGCCCATTATGTCTAAGTTCTCCCCGTGCTCTCTTCCCCCTGTGTGCCCTCTATGTATTTATGAGCCCTCGTCCCCTTTCGTGTTTATTCCGTGTCTCCCCTGCCCGTTACGTTGGTGTTCTACTCGTGCTCTCTCTCCTCTGTACTTCCTGTTTCACCTCTCCCGTCAGCGTTCAGTTCACCCCGCCCTGTCTCGTTATGATTATCAGTGTCACCTGTGTTCCCACTCCCCTCGTTAACCCTCTGTGTATTTCTGTCTGCGTCTCCCTCTGTTCAGTGTGACGTCGTCCCTCATGTTGTGTGGATCTCCCTGTGTCTCTGCGTATGTTAGTTTACTTTTCCCAGTTTAGTTTTGTATTTCCTATGTTCTGCCACTCCAGCATTAAAGCTGTGATTTTGAGTTCATCTCCGTGTCTGTGAGTTTTGCGTTTGGGTCCTCCTCCTGCCTGCCACACAGCCGCGCCTTGACAGTACGACGTCACCAGTAATGGACCCAGCAACTCACAACCCCTCCGCTGAGCTCCGGGAGGATTTGATCTATACGGTGGAGTACCACTGTCAGGAGTGGGAGGCGCTGCCAGGAGACGAACACCGGGAGGTCGTAGCTGCCCGTCTACAGCGGATGGTGTCCGGACTCCCGTGGCTGTTCGGCGCGCTGCACCCCCACATCCGGGACTTCCTTGTTTCCACCGTAGGCGTCCGCCCGGAGCTGCCTCTCCAGTGTGAGGGGTCGGAGGACGTTCAGCCCGGTCCGCTGGAGGATTCGCGGCCCGGCTCATCTCCTCCCCCCTCTCGGCGAAAACGGCGCTCACGCCGCCGCCGCCCTAACGTTTCTGAGCAAACTCCGGTGGTGAGTGACACTAACTGTTTCTTCCATACCACTTCCAAGTCGGACCAACTCGGACAATATTCTGCTCCTGAGTCCGCTGTTTTTCAGGTCCGTAACACATCAGAAACGAATAGCGAGTTTGAATATGACTGTGTTTCCAGGGCTCATAATGTTTCTAAGTTCACCTCCGCACCTTTTAAGCACGAGACTGAGTTCATTACCCCCCCAGAGACTGCTGTTCATGCTGAATTAAAGAATCCTGGCACTGTAAGCTCCATGCGCGTCATCCCAGAGGCCATTAACTCCGTGTCTGGTAATTCTGGGTCGGTTAATCCTGAACCTGCATTGCCTACCCTCACGCCCATGTTTCAGTGTGACTATTTTTCCTGTACTCCTCCCAGGTCAGCAGCAATTAACACACAGACTGATAATCTCACCTTAGAGAAGCAAAAGACTATTGTTGAGCTGCATACTCATGAACAACACCGTGAAGTTAGCAGTTCTGAGGTCCCTGTACCTGCTGAGTATAAGACTGTGAATGGTGTTTCTACACTCCTGGACTATGCTGCTCTCCAACCTATATATTTAGAAACCGTTTGTGTGAATGCTCCTGTGTCCGCAACGGATCCCTTTGTGCTCGGTATTACTAACTCTGCTAAACCTGGATCTTCCTGTGCTGAGACTGTTTTAGAGACTGCTACTCCTAACATGGACAGCGTAAGGCCTACAGAGTTGCCAGGAGTGACTCGCCATGAATCTCTGTTAGCCGCCCGGCCCGAAGCTCAGTCGCCACCTCCACCACATTCAGCCTCGCTTCCCATAGCACAGTCACATCCACAGCCTGACTTACTACAAACCTTATTTCAATCCTTAGCCCAGTCAATAGCTCAGTTGGTAGAGGAATCATCGGCCTTATCGTCAGCTCGGTTTCCAACTTTACAACCATCACTGCAGTCTCCAGTGTCCCCAGTGCAGTCTCCAGTGTCCCCAGTGCAGTCTCCAGTGTCCCCAGTGCAGTCTCCAGTGTCCCCAGTGCAGCCTCCTTTAGCACAGTCACCCACTCAACCACCAGCACCACAACCGTCACCACCTACTCCACTCTCACCACCACCGTTACAACAGACATCAGTTCAGTCCCCTGTGCCAGTGCAGACGCCCTCAGTTCAGTCCTCCGTGCAGTTATCCACTTCACCACCATCAGTAGCTCAGCTCCCACTCTCATCCGCCTCTCCAGTAGCTCAGCTCGCACCTGAACCATTGGCCCAGTCCCCGATAGCAATACGGTCTTCTGTTCGGCTTAACATTCAGCCAGGGGTCCCAAACCTCTCTGGCTCTACATCAGCTCCTGCTGGAAGCTCGGATGAGCTCATCCAGGACTCCGTGGCTCCCACGCCGCCATCTGCCTCATCCGCTGGGGGTTCCAGTGAGCCCGGCCAGCACCTCCTCGTCCCCGCTGGAGGGTCCGAGAGGCCCGTTCAGCCTCCTGTCTCCGCTGGAGGGTCCGAGGGGCCCGTTCAGCCTCCTGTCTCCGCTGGAGGGTCCGAGGGGCCCGTTCAGCCTCCTGTCTCCGCTGGAGGGTCCGAGGGGCCCGTTCAGCCTCCTGTCTCCGCTGGAGGGTCCGAGGGGCCCGTTCAGCCTCCTGTCTCCGCTGGAGGGTCCGAGGGGCCCGTTCAGCCTCACGTCTCCGCTGGAGGGTCCGAGGGGCCCGTTCAGCCTCACGTCTCCGCTGGAGAGTCCGAAGGGCCTGTTCAGCCTCACGCCGCATCAGCTGGAGGGCCCGAGGAGCCTGTCCAGCCGCCATCTGCGACCGCTTCGTCATCGCCTGGGCCAGCCTCTGCCTGTGCTTCTGCTACGCCCGGTCCGGCCTCAGCCTCTGCAGCTCCGCCCGGTCCGGCCTCAGCCTCTGCAGCTGCAGCCTCCTCAGAGTCTTCGTCTGCTGCAGCCTCCTCAGAGTCTTCGTCTGCTGCAGCCTCCTCAGAGTCTTCGTCTGCTGCAGCCTCAGCCTGTGCTTCGCCTGGTCCCGCCTTGACTGGTCCTGTGCCCACCGGGCCTCGGCCAGTACGCCTGACACTGGAGAGCCGCCGCCGCTGCCTTCCGCGCGGCCGGCCCCCTGAACTGCACCGTCATCGCCTGAGTGGCCGCCGTCGCCTTCCGCACGGCCGGCCCCCGGACCCTCTTCTCCTGGGTGGCCGCCGTCGCCTTCCGCACGGTCGGCCCCCGGACCAGCGCTGTCATCATCGTCGCCGCCGCCTCCCGCGCGGTCGGCCTCCTGAACTGCTCCGTCTCCTTCACCGCCGCCGTTGCCTCGCGCACGGCCGGCCTCCTGAACTGCTCTGTGTTTGAGTTATTTTCTTGGGCTCCGGTGTTTGCTGTGCTCTTTTGTTTTCTGTTCCGAGCCCTCCGTCCTGGGCCCCCGCCGCCCGCCCTGGGTTGTTTTCTGTTTGGTTTTGTTTTTCTGTGTTTGGGCTGTCTGGAGCCAGCCCTTGAGGGGGGGGTACTGTCACGGTCCTGGGTCTCCTGACCCAGCGTTTTTAGTTCTTTGTGATTTTCGTATTATTGTACTTGTGTGTGAATTATTCTATGGCTTCTAGTTTTGATCCCTTGCCCTTCATGTCTCCCTGTGTGCCCCTCTGTGTATCTGTGAGCCCTCGTCTCTCCTTATGTTTTATTCCATGCTTCCCCTGCCCATTATGTCTAAGTTCTCCCCGTGCTCTCTTCCCCCTGTGTGCCCTCTATGTATTTATGAGCCCTCGTCCCCTTTCGTGTTTATTCCGTGTCTCCCCTGCCCGTTACGTTGGTGTTCTACTCGTGCTCTCTCTCCTCTGTACTTCCTGTTTCACCTCTCCCGTCAGCGTTCAGTTCACCCCGCCCTGTCTCGTTATGATTATCAGTGTCACCTGTGTTCCCCGTGTGTTCCCACTCCCCTCGTTAACCCTCTGTGTATTTCTGTCTGCGTCTCCCTCTGTTCAGTGTGACGTCGTCCCTCATGTTGTGTGGATCTCCCTGTGTCTCTGCGTATGTTAGTTTACTTTTCCCAGTTTAGTTTTGTATTTCCTATGTTCTGCCACTCCAGCATTAAAGCTGTGATTTTGAGTTCATCTCCGTGTCTGTGAGTTTTGCGTTTGGGTCCTCCTCCTGCCTGCCACACAGCCGCGCCTTGACAGTCTTGCTCTCTGCTCCCTTTATCAGCTTCAGCTTTGTTCTCCAGCCAGCTCCAGCATGTGCTTTGATTGCTCTCCATCTACTCACCTGTACCTTTCAGGGCCTCCTTTCCACGAGTTCACATCTAGATGATAACTATTTAGCTACTGATAGAATTTACTTTAAAATGGTGTTTGTTTAGTTTTTTTTTGTTGTTGTTGTTTTTTACAAACCTGAAAATGAGGGGAAAAAAATCAAATGTGTGTTTTTAGTGTTTACAAGCACCAATTTTCATTTATAAGTGAATAACGTTGTTAGATAACGCTGCATTGTTTGCAAAATAATCATGCTTTCTAATAACTGCTCATCACTGCTGGTGAGCTAAATGCCACTTTTGCTTTTGTTTCACTGCAAGATGGCAGATAAATGCAAAATGGCAACAGCTTAACAGTTACAACACACCAATGTGTCATAAAACAAAACAAACGGTCAATTCAATTCTATTCAGTTCTGTTTATATAGCACCAAATCACAACAACAGTTGCCTCAAGACGCTTTATATTGCGAGGTAAAGACCCTACAGTAATACAAAAGTCACACAACTGAAAAAATCTATCTAGTACATGAACTCTATTCCCACAAATATCTCTCTCACACCGAGTTTATACTAAATGTATGTCATTCGATCCATTTCCCCCCAAATTGCTGTTTGCTATTCGTACAGAACACAGTAATCTTACACTCTCTGAATTCCCTGTAAGAGTTTTTGAGCTTGAAGGAATCTTCAGACAGATTTGATTTATAGACTGATGCATCTAATGCACAATAGTAGCAGAAGGTAATGATGTTAATTCTTTTTGCTGGTCTGCTCATATCAAAGTAAGCAGGCCAGGCCATCACTTGTCCCCCACCGACCCCACCCCCTTGTCTTTCGCTGCCAACCCATCCCCTCTTTTTCACCCTCTCTGGTCGGTGTTGTACATTGGTATGCAGGGTGATGTTGGCCAGTGTTTGCAGGGGAAGGATAAAGCAGTAATCAGTGCCAATGAAGCAGTTCTTGTCCCAGAGCACAAATGTGCCAACATCAGCAACCCCACCAAAGCATGTGTATCAGAAGTGCATGTGAGTCCCCCCTTTTTTTTATGGGAGAGAGCGAGTAGTACCAGTGAGGTCAAGCAGAGGTCATTTTCCTGGACACAGCTCTTATATCAGTGCTCTTTCTCTCTTGTGTGCAACTGTAGCTGTAGAATATGATCACACCCAGTGAAACACAGCCTGCTAGCTTTTCTATTTTTTTTCTGTCTTAATCTCCATCGCACTGACACAGGAGGAACAATTATACTTTCCAACCCCCCCAAAAAACAAAACAAAACTTTGTGTTACACTAATCCAGTGGTTCTCAAACTATGGGGTGGCCCCCACTGGTGGACTTTCTGATAAGGTGCATGCCAGAAAAAGTTTGAGAGCTAATCAAACACAGATTCTATACCTGCCTTAACTGTGGACCTGCAGGCCCAATGTGTATGTTCCTGATGCAACTGTTATGAAAGATATTCCAGGGTGAAAATATGGAATGGCTGTTTTTGTTTGGTTAACATTTGAGGGGTCAATAAACAAGGTGATACAGTGAGTCCAAAATCTACAATTTATTATTTATTAAAATCTCGGGAAAGGTGAAAATGGAATGTTTTAGTGCCAAAGTGCCAACGAGCACGGCACTCAAGAAAACTGCTCTTACCATCACAAAGAATATTACCATATGGCCAGAGGGTGCCTCTCAGCAGCTGCAGGACTGTTTTGACAGGACTAACTGGGATATCTTTGAACATCAGGACTTGGAAATGTTCACAGACGGTGTCCTCTGCTATATAAAACACTGCATAGACACTGTTACAGCAGTCAAATGGATCCGGGCTTATCCCAACCCAAAGCCCTGGATGACCCGGGAGGTCAGGCAGCTGCTGAAGGAGAGGAACATTGCGTTCAGGTCTGGCAACAGGGATTACTACACCACAGCCCGATCCAACCTGAAGAGAGGCATCAGAGAGGCAAAGGGGGACTATAGGAGGAGGATCGAGGACCATTTGAAGAGTAATACCAGCCGGCAGGTGTGGCAAGGCATCCAGCACCTAACCAACTATAAGATCAATCTCGGAGCTGCGGACGGTGACCTGGAGCTGGCAGAGGAGCTGAATATCTTCTTTGCCCGCTTTGAGACCAGGGTACCGGAGGTATTGGAGCCACAGCAGCAACACGCCACCCACAGCAGCACCACCCTCACCCTGGAAGAGCACGAGGTGAGGCGCATGCTGCAGGCTGTTAACCCGAGGAAGGCGGCGGGTCCTGATGGTGTGCCAGGTCGAATATTGAGGGATTGTGCAGGACAGCTGGCTGGGATCTTCACCAGGATTTTCAACAAATCCCTCGCACAGGCGACTGTCCCACTCTGCCTGAAGTCCTCCACCATAGTCCCCTTGCCTAAGAAGCCCCACATCACCGGCCTGAATGACTACAGACCGGTGGCACTCACCCCAGTGGTAATGAAATGCTTTGAGAAGCTGGTCCGCAGACACATCACAGCAGCCCTGCCCCGCAGCCTGGATCCACACCAGTTTGCCTACAGAGCAAACCGATCCACGGAAGACGCTGTAGCCACAGCACTCCATGCTGCATTAACTCACCTGGAAGAGCATGGTAGCTATGTGCGGATGCTCTTCGTGGATTACTGCTCAGCTTTTAACACCATCCTTCCACACAAACTGGTGGCCAAGCTACAAGACCTGGGGCTTCCATACAGCACCTGCATGTGGATCAATAGCTTCCTCTCGGGCCGTAGACAGAGAGTCAGAGTTGGCCATCACACATCCTCAGCCCTGAGTCTCAGCACTGGCTCACCCCAGGGCTGTGTGCTCAGTCCACTGCTCTACTCTCTCTACACACACGACTGCACTCCTCGCCACCACAGCAACATCTTTGTGAAATTTGCAGATGACACCACAGTGGTGGGGCTCATTTCCAAGGGAGACGAGTCTACGTACAGAGACGAGGTGGAGCAGCTGACGTCATGGTGTAAGGCCAATAACCTCCTCCTCAACACTTCAAAAACCAAAGAACTCATAATAGACTTCAGAAGGAAAAAGGCAGAGATCCAACCACTATTCATAAATGGGGACTGTGTAGAAAGGGTGGCAAGCTTCCGCTTCCTGGGAGTCAATATAGAGGAGAACCTTTCCTGGAGTGTGAACACCTCCGAGCTGCTGAAAAAGGCCCAACAGAGACTGTACTTCCTGAGAATTCTCAGGAGGAATAACATCACACAGAGACTGCTGGTGTCCTTCTACAGAGCCACCATTGAGAGTGTTCTAACTTACTGCATATGCATCTGGTACACTAGCTGCACAGGGGCTCAGAGGAAAGCACTCCAAGGGATCATTAACACCGCCCAAAAGATCACTGGCTGCCCTCTCCCCACACTGGAAGTTCTACACAACGCCCACTGTTTTAAAAAGGCCCAAAACATCATAAAAGACACCTCACATCCTGGCCACTCCCTGTTCGAACTGTTGCCCTCAGGCAGACGGTACAGGGCAATCAGAGCAAGGACTAATAGACTCAAACACAGCTGTTATCCAACTGCAATAACACATCTGAATACTACAAAAAAATGTCCATCACGCCACTCTTGTGTTAATCTATGCACGGCCTGAAGCATGTGTGTGGGAATGTATGTGAATGTTTTACTGTTATATCTTATTAGTATTTTAAGTATTCTATCTATTTTATTTATTGAATTTTATTGTTTTATTTATATTTTGATATTGCTAGGGATGATGCAATGATCGGGGACCATTCTTAATTTCGTTGTTCTCATGACAATGACAATAAAGTTTCTGATTCTGACTAAATCATTATTCGCACCAGCAGCCCAGCTAACTGCTTATAGGACGGCTGAGATAGCGGCTTCCAGCTGGCAGCCCCTCAGTGTTAGCGTGTGTAAGCAGTTCTCACCCAGTTAAATAAAGGTTGCAATAATTAACGCTCGGAGAACAGTTGCCTTAACTGTAATTATCTTCATCTGCTGTTTTGAACCAAAGCACATTCATCATCCTGTTTTCTCAGCCCATTAACGCACATTAACCGACTTTTATTTATTTATTTCTGTTATCTCCGTCAATAAAGTTGTTTGATTTAAACTGTTGACCGAATGCTTGCTGAGTGAAAAGTGTTGACTGAGAGGAGAGCTCCAGATGGTGGTTGAAGGACATATTCACGTAGTGACACTGCTTCTCTGTTTGGGTCCATTCAGCCTTAATAATTAGAGCCAAGAGGCCATCAGAGGTCACACTAGAAAAATTATAGCCTTTACAGCATGTTTTAGCATAATATTAATCAGCTCCTGTGTGATAAGAGCCAATCCAGAGTCAACTTTTGATGGTGATCTCAATATGTACTCTTGGTAACATCAAAAAGATATGAGCCATGTTATTACATATTAAAATACACACAAATACAAATACACACCCACATAATGTTATGTTACGTTTTAAATGCGCGGAATAATTATTATTATCAGCTGAATTTTACAGAGCGCTTCAATCATGAATTCAAATGAGTTTGACTGTTTAAATGGCTAAAGGGTCAGCTGTTTGACTCAGCAAGTCTTCCTGATAGCAAAACAGGAATTAGCATTCATGCATATAAATTACAAATTAGGTTTTTATTGTAGAAAGATTGGTGATACTAGTTGCTCTCATTTTGTGATGACACAGATTTCACTGAATTTCACAAACGAACTTCATTCCCACCTCATCGTTTACTTTTTTATTGGCTTGAATTTGACTATTATTGTTATTATTGTATCATTCACCACAGTGCATTTCCAGTGACAAGCATTTTCAAGCTTTGCCTTTCTACTGAATATCTACTGTGAGGAAATTTTAGGTAGTGAATAATTTCTGGGTATTTTAGTGGAAAAATGGATGTTCCACTATTCATTTTGTTTTGTATATTGTGACAAAGACCGTTCTACTTTTCCTACTTACAATAAAATATCAACAGCAGCAAACATGGCAGGCCCAAATTACTTCAACTATGAAAAAATATTCAAAGTATAACTGTGTGGTAGAACTTGACCCAAGCGGCTAAAGAAGGGCAGGAGACAGATGCTGTCCAGTGTAGTGAGTGATTTATTCACCATTTTTGTTATCAAACAATATTTATAAAAAAATAAGAAGATCAACTCCATAGTTAACTCAGTACAAATAAATATAACTGAATTTAAATAAATGGAAATTAAGCTCACATGCACACAGCTGCACTGACCTGGTCCATTCTCCTCGAACACCTGCGTTCTTCTGTTTAAATAGTCAACTTAACCAAACAACCTCACCCCCGGACTATTCCATTACGTAGGTAAGACAAACATTTCCCTACTCAATCCTATACTGCTACTCTTTACTAGCAATAAAAACTCTAGGGTGTAATCAATACACATTACAACAATAAATCATTTTCTCTATAAACACACTCTAAAATCAACTTTATTAAATTACAAGGATTCTCCCCTTTCTTCACCTGCCCTCTTCCCTATTCCCAGCAGGTCCCTGAGGTCTTGTGACCAGGGCTTGCTGGTTGTCCAGCATCCTAGATTAAAAACAAAAGGTGACAGAGCTTTTGTTTCTGTGGCTCCCAGACTCTGGAACTCTCTTCTATTGAATTTGAGATCTGTAGACTCTGTCAGTTCTTTTAAAAAACAGTTAAAAACCCATCTTTTTAAACTTTCCTTTGGTTGATGTTGGCTAAATCAAAACAAGAATGTTAACTAAGAATATCAAGTTTTTAACTCTGGACAAAAGGCGTTCTCACCCACTTTGTCACAAACTGAAATCTCCTTTGCTCTAAAAAACCTGGAGTTATACACAACTCAAAATTAGTTACACACAATTACATACACACTACTTAAAATTACTTACAGTATAATTATTTCTACTTCCCTGTAAAAACTAGAATTCTTAAATTCCTATTCTAGTGTATATACTGCTAAATATTGAGGGCAAATATATTTACAATCACAATTTAAAGTAATATACATTTAAATTCTATTGTATTCTTGGGGAATTACACCCTTAGTCACAGCCTGTATTATTGAATAAGTCTATAGTTTCTTTCTACCACAAACTCATCCATAAGGAAAATTTAATAAAAACATAGCCAATCTTTTTAATTTATAATTTTCTTTATCCAAATAATGCTGTAAATGTCACTATATCTACATGAGGTAGACCTGTTAATAACTGACTTCATCATCTTTGCGTACTATGAATAGCTTGTGGCTGCACAAATCTCACCACGATGAACGTATACCACTGGCCCTGTGTCACTTTAAGTATTTTCTGCAGTGCCACAGCTCTCCTTGGACCAGCACAACACGGTAAGCAAAAGTGTTATCTCCTCTCAAGTTTATTTAATTCGAGGTGCTGTGTATTTAACTTGAGCCAATTCTGCACCATCTGCCAAAGGACACTGAATTCCCCCTTGGGAGAAGCTTTTTGTGGCAGATGTGCTGAAGCTTTTGCAGACAAGCAAAGGCACTGATGATAAGATTGGTCATGCCAGCCGCTACCAAGCTTACTGATAACATACTGATTTCCACAAATTCCAACCCCTTGCAATCTGTGCTGAAGTTCTGTGTGCCTGGACTGAAAGTCAGTTGCCACAGCTTGAATCTCAAAAACAGATGCCTTTTTTATTCAGAGCGCTACTTTGTTTGCTGTTAATTGCTATGGAGTTATGTTGCACTATTCACATCACAACCATCTTGGAACAAACAGGTTTACCTTTACTGCTCTGGCTTCAAAAATGTTTGTGCTGAATTTCTTTCACAGCGTGACTGTATGAGTGTGCGGATAGATTCAGCATGTGACTACCTCCTGTGTGGCCTGGTGCCTTGTCTGACAAGCCAGCCTAATCTGCTATCAAACAGCCTTACAGACCTTTGCCTCCTACAATGGCTGCCTAGCCTTGATTAGTGTGTGTGCAGTGCTTACGTGTGTGTGAAACGAGAAGTGGAAGAAAATAAGGTATGATTTAGTGGCTTCCAATCAGGAGTAAGGTAGAACATTGCCGTTATGGATTGCGGGCCCTAGAGACTGTACACACACATGCACTTACACATCCCAGTGCACACCTACTCATAGCCAAGCATGCTTGCACACTCAGGCACACAAAGATAAATTAAAGGCCGGAAACTGCTGGGGAATTACCAGTATATCCCTGTGGTAAAGTTGTGATGGTTATGATGCAATCTCGCCCCAGTGGCTCAGTAATGTGTCATGAGGCACACACTAGTAAAATCCCCTTTTCCAGCCACAGAGGCAATAAATTCAAAAGCTAAACCTGTGTTGGATCATTGTACCTTCTTCATCATGCTTTTCTGTATATTTTTTCAGCAGCATTTTATTTTGGACTTTGTGTTTACCATCCTCGGTATTGATTCCATAAAACACTGCTATACATAAAAAAATGGGGATAATCAGCACCTACCATCTGCTCATTTTGCAGAACCAGAGAACTACGGGCTTACTTTAACAGTAGTTAATCTGTTTGAAAACATGTAAAATATCTATTCAAAAACTTGAATCCAAGCAACAAAAGCAAATGGAACAGAAACACAAAGCATCAACACTTACAGAGTCACTACTGTCTACAAACCTGGCCTCCTGTTGAGCACTTCAGACCCAGTGGAGGGTTATATAAATGGGATTTCTCCAATTCAAAATGATCTTCAGTCCCCTGAAAGGTCAGGACTGTTACAATCAATTCTACCTATCAATAGCACAGATTCGCACATTACAGTTTACCAAAGTTAAACTTGATGGTTAACTTTTGCAGGTATGTACTTTTCGGACAGAAAATCCCTTGGTTCAATTAAGTGAAAACGATTTAACTGCTGGGGTAAATGAGCCTTTGCTCTTTTAACTTTAAGCTTTGTGCACCACCTCCTCTAATAAATGTGTGGCTTTTTAAATTTTTTTTTACAAAAATTCTCTTTCAGGTGCATTCAAGGATGAAATGCAGAGATTTTGTGCTGCTGAGAAATAAAGGTCCAGTTTTTAGACCTACAAAGTCCACATTAGGAGGCTGGAGTTCTAGCAGTGGGATAAGTTGAATGTTTATAAGCCTCCGTTTGATCTTTTTTGTATTGCACTTGGCTTAACCCCCTCACTTTCCCCCTTGCTTTCACTTGCTGTTTAGGTTTTAGCACTAAAAACTGCTTGGTTAGTGTTAGATAAAGACGGCAGTTTTCTTAAAATATACAACTACATAACAGTAACTCTGCACACTGAAAAATGATGCGTTGTGATTGACAGCCCCATCTCACTAATGCCAGAAACCAGTGTATCACATGCTGCTGCCAAAGAACACCTTTGAGTATGACTGAGACAGGTACGAAGTCAAAAATGACCTCAATCTGAGAAAAAATACAGAGTAGATGTAGTTACTTGCCTTAACTCAATGCCTGAAAAAACATGAAGCCATCTTCTGCTAGCAACATTACCGAAGTTACGTACCATTTAGTAAAATTGTACCTTTGTACTCAATACTGTTCCAAAAGATGTAGAACGAATACTTTGAGTTTTAAGGGCAAAAAAGGCAGCAGCGAGAAAAAGTCAGTCTGTCACTCTCACAAAGGTGCACAGCTTTCTGCTTTTCACAATCGTTTAACAGTTTCAACTTGTCACCTTTGCTCACTGTATGATCACAGAAAGCACCGATTCTACAGAGAGGGAAATAATACAGGAGCTGAGTTTGGATTGAGGATTCGAGGTAAAGAAATTAAAGCCACTGTGCTGTAGAAGCAACATGCTGCAACAGATTCAAAAGAGTTTGTCTTAAAGCATCTTAAAACTTATCCTCATAAGTACTATTATATGCGTTCACAAACTATTTGCTTTTTCTCTTCCATCTCAGTACATTTAAAACAGAAGAGCCCAAAACTATGCCCAAGGAGAACTTCAGTTTAGTTTAGCTTACCACCAGAAGCTCAGTGAAGATTGACATGTGCATGATAACAGCACAAACTTCCTTTAATATACATAAACCTTGAATCTAATAAATACAACTCCTAAAACACCTTTTTTAACTGAGAAGGTTAAAATTACATTTATTAATCTGTGTATTATTATTATTATTTTTTAGAAGTTATTGAAATCTGGTTCTGTGTGTTTTTTCTCCATGCAGAAAGCAACAAATTTACCAGTAAAAGGAATGCCCTTCAAAGAAGCTGGTGCTACAGAAGAAATGAAATAAATGCTAAAAAAAATTAATTTCTTTTCAGGTTTGAAAAAGAGTTCAACTTCTTTTACAGTGGACCACATAAGCCCACCAGAGCATAATAAATGCAGGTGCTCTTTTGTATTTTGCTCCATTTTTGCTGTTAAAACAGAAAAGAAGTAGACAAAAATATCCAAAAAAAGAAATTCAGATAATGTTTCTCTTAATAACTCTGGTACTAAGCTGAACACAGGTGGCCATAAACAACATGTTATATAATGTATTTTGTGTATTGCGATGGAGATTTCATTCTGTACCTTACTAAAATGTAAGGTCTATTGACAGAACCCGACTTTCAGATTACAAAGGGGAGAATGAAATCCCTTTGCAGCATCTGCTACTAAAACTTCAAGATGTTTTGAGTAGATATGTGAAATGGTGATCCATTAATGCCTGATGCAATATCAACAAAACCAAAATGTGAATGTATATTTTTTTGTTAATGGATTTTTACAGAAAATCTCTTCATGCACATACAGATATAAACCAATCAGGCATAACATTATGGCCACTGACAGGTGAAGTAACAATGATTAGTGTGGCTGTGTCCTCTTTCAGCAGGGTAATGCACTCTGCCACAAAGCAAAAATGGTTCAGGAAAGGTTTGAAGAGCAGAACAAGTTTGAGATGTTGACTTGGCTTAAATTCCCCATATCCCAAATCCAGTCAAGCATCTGTGGAATGTGTTGGACAAACAAGTGTGATCCATGGATGACTCACCTCTCAACATACAGGGATTTCAGGATCTGTTACTAACATACCACAGCACACCTTCAGGGGTCTAGTGGAGGCCGTGCTTCGACAGGTCAGGACTCTTTTGGCAGCAAACGTGGGACCGAAACAATAATGGGAAGGTGGTCATGATGTTACGTCTGATAGCTGTAAGATGGCACTGACATGTCAGTTACAGTAGCCCTTATTTCAAATCTGCACATAATAATGAATTATCTTCTATTTTCTTCCCATTTTCCATTGTTGCTATAACATGAATAATTTGTGGAAGATCACACATGAGTTGATATACAGTATCAGTATCCAGTATCATAATATACAGTAATATACAGCAAAAGTCTTAAGTTACCCCAATGTCTTATTTTTTTTATCAAATAAGAAATGGGTGAAATAATTTAATGAAATATGGAAATAAAGTATTCAAGAAAAAAAAATGAGTTTTTAAAATTTCTTAGAAACTTGAAAGTCAACATTTGGTATGCCCACTTTTGCTCCTCAGCACTGTGTAAACTCTCTTAGGCAAGCTTTCTTGTCATTTCTTTAAGTAACCTTCAGGAATAATTCTTCAGGCTTCTTGAAGGACATTCAAAACCTTTCTTTGGATGTTGGCTGTCTGTTGTTTCATTCTCTATCAAGATGATCCAACACTGCTTCAATTCTGTGAGATCTGGGCTCTGGGGAGGCCAGTCATGAAAAAGCCTCCATCGTATTTTACAGATGGCTATAGACACTCACTGTTGTACATCTCTCCTGCCCTCCCCACACATACTGAAGATGATTTGAACTTAAAAAAAAAAAAATCAAATTTGAATTAATCGCTTGGTAAAACCTGCTGCCGCACATTTTTAGTCCACTTCTTGGGTGATTTGGCATACTTGGCTTCTTGACAGCCACCATTCCACTCGGACAGTTTTTAATGGGGCTTCATTGATCAGTAGATGGATCAACTGAAGGTCCAACTGCATCTCTCAGATCTTGTGTCAGGGCTTTCAGTCAGGATTTTTTCCCCCTATTTCTTACACGATTTAAAATTGGTTCTTTGCTATGTTGTCTGTTTAGTGAAGACACAGCACTGATTTATCCATTGAATTAGGTGCCTTTGTATTCCATCACATGTCAGTGTTAAGTACTGACATAAAAAAAGTCCTCAGAAAAAAGTCAGGTACCAGGACTTTCAAAAATTTCAAAAGATCACGAGAAAGCCTACAGACCTACTGCACTCGACCACTTAAAACAAACAAACAAACAAAAAAACCCTAAGCAGACATAAGAACCCCATTTTGAACTTGGTCCGATCTTCCAGCGCTATCAGACTGAAGAGAGAGCTAAATTGCTTGGGTGTAACACTTTCAAGTCATCAGAAGTGTCGGTAGTAGACACTTTAAATTGTGTTTGGTGTTTTTTCCAGTATTACGCATTTACAACAAACCCCCATTTAACACGAAAGACATCCCAAACTGCCTGAATCACAATAACACAAGTCTCTGCATAGGCTGTGAAATCTTTGAATCTCATTCAAAACAGTTATAGGACTGCAAGTCTACGGCTGTTCTGAAAGGCAACAATCAAAGCCGTGGCTGAATGTATGAACTAGTTTGTTTTGAGCACACAGACGACTTGATTCATCATAAACTACAAATGACTGCTTGCTTTGTTTCTTTTTTTTTCAAACAGAAATGTATCGAAAGAGGTTCGTTTTAATGGTTTTTTAATGTGTGTGTTTTTACAATCCCAGACTTTTTCTGGTGATAACTATCAGACCTGTAGTGACACAGTCCTGCTGTTTAGGGCAAAAAGATGCCTTTAAATCCTCAAGATTTCGATTTATAACACACCAATATGATTCAAAAGTCCTGTGGCCTGTGCACCTTAAAACGAGTGGAGAAGATGATGAAATACAGGGCAGAGAACTGAGAAAGAAAAAGGTCAGACATTTACTGCCTGAATAGATTTTTATTCTAGACAGACAATGCAGGAGTCTCCTGCTTCCCTCTTTCCCCCCCGAGGCTTCGCATAGCCTGTTAAAATATTGAAGGCTAAATGCAGACCCTCATGAACAGGTGCACAAGCTCTCTCACATACACACACACACATACAGACCGTTGGGACTACATTCAAGCATAGCCTCCCTTGATATTTACAAGCTGGACTTTAGGTTAATGGTTACCTCTCAATGTGAGCATGTGCAGCTATAATATTCTCCTCAAGACAAAGTCTCGAGTGCTCCCCTCTCTTCTGCCTCCTGTCCTCTACCATCTGTTTTACCTTTTCCTGTTTTACCCTCCATCTTTGTGTACAGCCCACTCCAACTTACTCTTGACCTCCTTTCAACATCCTTAACTCTTTGTTTTTCTATCCCACTGACTTTTCTGTGTTTACATCGCTCTTTATTCACATTTAACAATCACCAGTTCACGTCTCCGTTTTCCTTCTCTCCCTCAAGCGTCTTACTTGTGAATGCATCCGCTCTCCTCGCTGACATTTCTAGTCAATAATCTTGGGATATACCATGTGCTTTGAATCTAAAAAGCCCTGCCTTTTTGCAGCTTTAGTCTGGCTCTTGCAGTATCACCCCTTCTCCTTCTCCATCAGCTTCCCATGATCATTTCCTACCCTGAACCTTGCCACAACACATCCTTTCCATCCCCCCCTTACACACACACACACACACACACACACACACACACACACACTTTTTTTTAAAAACCATTGGCAATGTCACACAGTATCCTTCAATTTCTCTCTACTTTTCTTATACCTTCATTCCTTCTTTTTTTCCCCCAATCCCTCCTCCCCTCTCTCTCTTTTCCTCTCACTCTGTGAAGGAGCCTTTGTTAAATTTATGAAAGAGGGGAAAACTTGGCAGAATAAGAAATCAATCAGTGAATGCCACCAAAAATAAGCACAAAAGGTGAATACTGGCTTACCCAGACAATAAAGCCATGAGTATTCTGAAAGACTGCACATCTTTTTCAGAATATTTCAGTAGTTTTCAGTGATGGTGTCGCATTCACTGTGGAAACATTAGCCATCCCGATGCAAAGGCAGGAGGCATTTGAAATTACACTTTTCAGAGTTCTGAATTATGCAAAATTATCCATTGAGCCAAAGGTTAGCTGGATTGCAGTAAACAAAATATAAACATAAGCGTTATTTCTTTCTTCCCTCATTCACTCTGTTGGTTGCAGACACTTTCAAACAGCAGTACAGCTGGAGCATCAGGGAAGCCGACTAAAGGAATAGGGGCTTGAAAACAAGCTGGCAACATTAATTACATGGTGATACCTTAAGCAGTTGTTGTATGAAATTAAATGAATTCAAATAAATTCCAATCCTGGATAAAAACATTCCTGTAGGTAAGAGAACAACAATCAATATTCAAGGGCAAAGAGAAAACACAAAAAGGTGGAGCGAACATTTATCAGAGATTACTTTTGAATTGTTGTTTGAAAATGCAGGTAACTGTTATGCTATACAAAGCACACACTGTATGGTATGGGCCACCTACAGATTACTATTACAGGAGCTGCTTGGCCATGGAAAATGCTAAGATGTGTAAAATGTCCTTTGTTGTTATGTTGTTTTACAGTTTTGATGATTTGAGCATTTTTATGATCAGCCAAATATAATGAGAAGACGTATGACTAATGCACCAATTTCTTAAAAAAAAGAAGTCATTTTCAGAGTTGGCACAAGTACAGATATTCTGTGCTTAAGTAGAAGTACAAATACTACTGTTAAAAACGCTCTAATGAAAGCTGAAGTTGCGACTCAATGTATCTACTAAAGTAAAAGTAAAAATAGTACAGCCTTTAAAATGTACTCAAAGTGAGGGACATTTCTATTTTTGTGCAAAGCTAACCGTGTGGAGGTAAAGCAAGAGATGACACGAGAGCTCTCAATTCTCACTCCAACTTTATTCTTCACCTAGCAACAACTGAACTCCTCCGTGCCCCAAAACGCAGCAACTCACTTCCCGTACACTGGGTTTGAGTGGAGCCCTCTAGTGGTCCACTGCAACTGAACCTTGTGCCATAGTAAGATAATAATAAAATAGTATCAGAGTGATTCTTTTTAATATATGCTCAGCTTGAATCTGAAGAAAAAGAAGGAAAAACATGAGGACTTGCATGTAAGCTTTAAATGAGCAGTCCTTACCTTTAAATCTAACCTCTCTTCTTCCTCTCCTTTCCCATCTTTCTAATCTTTCTCCATCTCTGAAGTTAATTCTCTTTCTTTTCTCTCCCCATGAAATAGAGCAGCTGGGCCTTTAGCTAGCAACACACTGTGCAGACAAACTGCACACAAACAGTTTGTGTGTTTGCTGATGACCTGCCACTTAAAAAATAAAAATCAGTTCCTTTATGCTCACTCCTCTTTTGTAGGGCTAGCTAGTAGGGGTGCAACGATACTCGTATCGATATTGAACCGTTCGATACAGTGCTTTCGGTTCGGTACGCATATGTATCGAACAATACAAAATGTGTAATTTATTTTATCAACTTTCCTTCTGACAATGCTGTCTGTGTTGAGCGCTCAGTGAATCTGCGTTCGACTACTCCGCCTAGGCTGCACTGTCAAGCGCAGATCCACTGAGCGTTCAACACAGACAGCATTGTCAGAAGGAAGAGCGCAGGGCAAGCTAGCGAGACAGAAGTTAAGCTCTCCTTACAACATGGCAAATTGAACCTCCCCCACCCTCATTCAGATCTGGCGTTTGGAATTATTTTGGTTTTCATGTGACGTATGACCCTGAAGGTAAGCGCGTCATGGACTAAAGTAAAACAGTATGTTGGATGTGCCACGCAATGCTCAATTACATGGGTGGGAAATAGTGTGTTAGCGCAGTTAGCTCGTTAACGTGTTGGTCGTCTAGCCCCACGCACGGGGAGATCAGGGGTAGCTTGTTAATGGAGATTTGCCGTGTTGTGGCGTTAACGTCATTTCAACGAGATTAACGCTGACAGCACTAGTGGGAACACAACGAATATGACTGCACATTTACGCCGACATCATCCTAGTGCAAAGACAAGTGGAAGCAGACAAAAACAACAAGCATGCATGCTACAAACTTTACCCGAGTCATTTAGACAGCTGTTAGCACATGATTCTCCTTATGGGGACCTGATATGTTTAATATTTTGGCGAGCTCAGACAAGGAGGAGACGGCGGTGTCGTTTGGTCTTGCTTCCCGTGAGCTAGCCGGGGAGCTCAGCCGTTTATTGACATCTGCAGAAGAACACTGCCGCTAGCTAACTGCTCAGCGTGGCAACCGCACAGCAACAACAACAACAACACACAGGGCGCCCTCTGACCCCGGAAGGACACACCGTCGCAGCGAGAGGGTGTCACCCGTCACTATGGCAACATAAACAAACCATAACTGTACAAACAGAACCCCGAACAGCCCTGACCCGCTACATAGCCCCCACCTAAGGGGTCAGTCGTCCCCGACGACCCCATTACCCCACACAAAGTCCTGCAAATGTCCAGGTGCCTTCTTTTGGCGCACCGACCGGTCACGACCGGCAGGGGGAAAGTCACTCGGGTCAGAACATGGGGTGCCACCATCATCCCACTTCTGATACCAATGTGGCGAGCTCAGACAAGGAGGAGACGGAGGTGTCGTTTGGTCTTGCTTCCCGTGAGCTAGCCAGGGAGCACAGCCGTTTACTGACATCTGCAGAAGAACACTGCCGCTAGCTAACTGCTCAGCGCGGCAACCGCACAGCAACAACAACAACAACACACAGGGCGCCCTCTGACCCCGGAAGGACACACCGTCGCAGCGAGAGGGCGTCACTCGTCACTATGGCAACATAAACAAACCATAACTGTACAAACAAAACCCCGAACAGCCCTGACCCGCTACAATATGCTGCTGAGAATAAAGCCCAAAAGAAGTGTATAGTATTGCTTTTATTTTGGAAAGAGCCATTTCTCTGTAATAAACTCTCTTTTCCAAAGATGAGTGATTCCTCAATATATTTATTTTTTTAATTACTTTTGTTTCAGCAACATTAAATTTAAAAACTGTACTTTTGAGTTAAAATATATATTTATAAGTTTAATAAATTACAAATTAAAAAGACATGAACATTTTTTTGTATTGAAAAAATATCGAACCGTGACACCAAAGTATCGAACCGTGAATTTTGTGTATCGTTGCACCCCTACTAGCTAGATGGTGAAGTACCGCAACCCCAAATTAGGGACATCTGCAGTTGTTCCGGTGTTGTGGCAACAACAAAACAAAAAGAAAACAAGGAAAGAAAACAAAACACTGGCCCACTTTTAACCCCTGACTTTGGCATACGTCATGTCTTTTTATGTGACATCCTCTTTTGATTAATAAACGAACAGGATTACCATTCATGTGTTTCTCTTTAGGCTCAAATCAGTTTCATGTTTGGAGGCTCGCAGTGACAAAATAATAACTCCCTTCAAATGCGTTAAAGCAAGAGTGACGTGCCTGTTTTGAAAATGTAAGAAGTATAAAGTACAGATTTTTGTTTTAACATGTAGGGAGTAAAAGTGAAAAGCATAAAAAAAATCCCTAAGTAAAGTATATGTCTGTGAAGGTTCTCAGTCATCCAGGTCATCGTAGTCAAAGGAGCTTGCAGAGAAAAGCGTCTGGACTTCTTTAAGTTGCTTGAAGACGTTTCACCTCTCACCCGAGAAGTTTCTTCAGTTCTTCACTTCTTCCTAAGTAAAGTATACACAACTGAAAACTGCACCTAAGTATTTGTACTCGTTATTTGCCACCTTTGACAGGTGATTTTCTGCTTTCACTTCACTTCTATTCAATATACAACACCAATTCCACAAAATAATTGCAAATCTCACAACCCCATATTTTAATTCACCGTAATATGTAGAAAACATTTACTATTTTATAGAAAATATCATTTTTAATTTGATGCCAGGAACACATCTCAAAAGCTGGAACAAGATCAATAAAAGGCTGGAAAAGTAAGTGGTACTAAACAGAAACAGTTAATAATGGTGTTACGGCCGCTGGCCTCAGGTGGCCCCGCCTTCCTCCATGGAAGCTACAGTGCTCCAGGACTCACGGGGGATTGGCTGGCCCGGACATATGCCCGCCCCAACTTCATGCGGATCCGAGCCTGTCAGACTACGCACACCATTGGCTGCCGCAGGAGCCTGGAGTACGACGGACAAGTGACACAGCTGTCTGCAGTTATGACAAGTGACACAGCTGACTGCAGTTAACTGATAGTATAAAAGGCTGAGGAGTCTTCATTCGTCGAGGGACTTGTTGATTTGAACAGACTGTACAGAGAGTCCCTCCCTTTTGCCTTTTGCCTTCTGCCTGTGTTTTGTGTTGCCTCCTGCGAGACGTTTAGTAGAGCAGTGCTCTACTGGTGTTATTAATCGTGGTGTTTGTTTAAAGTTTCTCTGCTGCCTAGTGAGTTGTTTCACTAACGGATTTCAGTTGTGTTAATAAACCTTATGTTTGTCTTCCTATCTAACTCCTTGGTCTCTGAGCTCGTTTATGTTACGTCCGCTGCCGCCTAGCAGAGCCGGGCCGTAACAATGGTAATTGGCAATTGACTGTTACCTACAGCTCAGTAACAGGATTGGGTATTACAAAAGCAACTCAGAGGGGCAGAGTTTCATAGATATAAAAATAGGCACAAATTTACAATTTACAAAAGCAACAAAAAAGAGAATAATGTTCCACAATCTAAGACTATAAGATTTTCATAATCTACAGTAATATCATCACCAGGGTCTCAGAATCTGGATACAGAGGTTTTAGACCAGCAAATGCTTCCATCCAAATGATGTCTTTTTCAGGGATGTCCTTGCATATTGTACTGTAGCAACACAATGCTAAGCCACATACTGCAGCTCTTACAGCAGGATGGCTGGTACTGAACTACCTTTCACCAACTAAAAAACATTTGGCACATCATAAGGAGTGCTTAGCAGCTTGAATCCTATATCAGACAAAGAAATTGGACAACATTCCTGTCCCAGATGTTCAGCAGCTGCTCTCATGGGTTCCAAGACGTTTACACACTCGGGTTAAAGGAGGAGGCGATGCTACACAGTGATAAACATGTTCCAACTTATCTACTGTGTTGAGACCTCAAGTTTGATTTAAAATTGTACATTTTCTTAGTTTTTACATTTGATATTTTGGAATTTTTAATATTTTTTTAGAATCAGGGTTTATGAGAAAAACAACAGCATCATTGCATTCAGTTTTTATTTACATTTCAAACAGTGTCCCAACTTTTTTCAAAATTGGGGATTCATTTGGAGTAAGGGTAGTCCAGACTCTTTCCCTTATTTTAATGTTAACTATTCTGCTTGTCATGTAAGTCCATAAAATAGCAGACAAACGTGTAGCTGTGACACCAGAAAAATATTTACATAAATAAATAACTCAAACATTGTTATTTATCTTAAAATTTTTTAGCATTTCTTTTAGCGTCTAGGTACCTGTTGCCCCTGCCCCACCACAATGTTGTTTTAATTCTGAAAAAAATTCTGATGTGTGTCTTTCTTTGTTGTTGTCGTTCTTTTTGTTTGTGGGCCCCCAGGAACACGGAGTCATAGGGCGGGTTTTGCCTTTGGACACAACCTTTTTTTTTTTTTTTCAAAAATGCTTTTGATGAATGTTGCACCAATTTTTCATTCAAAGGTTCAATATTGTGAAATTTCAGAAAGTCTTTCATGTTAATCCAAGATAGATCCTTGACAGTCTTTTTTCTCACAAGCCAGCTGATGTGTTGAGTGTATGTCTAACACCTCGCCTCATGGCATCTTGTTTTGTTTTTGCTTTACCTTTGCAAGATCAGAATTTTTACTTTGAATTTCTCTGCACGGAGACCTATATGTTCCTGTGACTCTCTCCCATCTTCCTGTGCCTTATTGTTGTCCTACATCACTTCTCCGCCTTTCTTTCAGCATCCTATTTTCTTCTTTCTGTGATATTTTCTTGCCGTGCGGTGCCTGTCATGCTTTTTGCTGTTTTGCTGTCAGTTCAGTCAGTCTGTGGCCTATGCTACTGTATGCATATGCAGTTTCATTACGGATGCTCCCCACAGACAGCAAGTTCAGCTTTGTATGGCCGTCTGCTTCTTTCTAATATCCCAGGAGATATTGTCTTGTGTGATGTTTGTGGTGCAGAATGTCTGAATGTGTGTGTGTTTGTGAGGCAGAGCACAAGTTTCAGTGTGCCACACAGATTGCATGTTCTGAGTAGATTGGCTTTTGGCTGTGCATATCTCTGTTTTTGTAGGTACATAGTCTAAACTCATTGTGTTGGTGATGGGTGTGATGTAAAACATGCATGTTTGATCCGTAGAAAATAACCTTTTATACTGTCATACTGAACCACAATCCCCTTCAGTATAATCAGTTTTGTTTACTATTCTTTCTCATTTTTTAAAATACGTTTTTCACATATTTTGCCCACAGATCCATCAATTTCAAGCCCAATCTCTAACCTGTTTCTGCTGTGTCTTTCTTATATAATAATAACAATAATGATGAGGATTTTCAGCTTCCATCACAGAACAGAATCTGCTTTTTCAAAGTTTTTAATGATCTCTTTATGTTTTTTTTTATGCTTGTGAGTGTGCTGTACAGTATACACATTACCGAATCTCACTGCTGTAGCTGATACAGTGGATCACAAGCTCTTACATCTTTTGCAGTGTACATGCATTGGTATTTGTGGTATGGCCCCTAACTGGTGCAAGTCTTCTCTAACTAACAGGTCCCTTTGTGTCAGCACTGGCAGCTACTCTGCTAACACTACCTTTTTGCCGTGTAGTGTACCTCATCGCGTGTGCTGCCACTTCATTCTGTATTTAAAAAAAACATCATGTTGCTTACCATTTCTACACTGATGATACCCGGATATTCCTGCCACTGAAGCCAGACATCAACTCCTTAACCTGCAGTTTAGCCACAGCAAAACATGGCTCTCTTTAAACCCCCATCAAAATAAAGCTTAATCAAGTAAACCTGTTAGTGAGTCACTGGCAGGCAGTTACGCAATCTGCAACTCCTTCTTATCTCGCTCATCATAAAATCTCAATGTCCTTTCTTTTGATTTACAGAAATGCAGCTCGAATAAGTTGTAAAAGGCAGTTTTTTTCTCCAATTAAGATTTTTCACTAAAGTTTTTTTTTTCTACCAACAACCTTGACAAAGTCATCTATGCTTTTATTACATCCAGGGTGGATGACAGCAGTTTGTTATATGTTGGATTGAGGAAACCATTAATCATCACAATTACAGATGGTTTAAAACACTGTTGCTAGATTCCTGGCTGGTAGATGGAAACATGATTATATTTCACCCATTCTTAAATCTTCACAGTGGTTTCCCATAGAATAGGAAACCAGGAAAGCTGTTTTGAAAATGTCACACGGGGAACCACAGCTTATAGATAAAGTTCTACAAGGAAGATGGGACTATTTATACAGAGAGAGTGATTAGGGAAGTGGAGACAGGAAAAATGAGACGTGCAGACAATCAAGACAGTGACGGAGGGAGTTACACTCAAGCAAGACACCAGAGAAGACAGGAAATACCCCGAAAGATGATTACTAAGCACAGAGACAAGAAACCTAAAGTGACAGAGGCACTTGGGAGGCAGGAATAACAAGATCAACACAGAAACTCAACAACAATATTATTAGAAAACTGAAACAGAACACATCATATATCTTAAAACTCGATATTATTAAAACTAAAACTGACAATACTAGTGTAATAAAGGGAACAAATGGGTATCTGAAAATACAGTAAACACAAATGTAAGCCTAAACACAGTAATACCTAGAAAACACTAAACAGCAACTCAAACTCAGCCTCAGCCTTGAATTGCAAATTACAGCATATTTAAGTTTGACTAAGACCACCAAAATTAGCATCACAGTGAAACATAATCTAAAAAAAAAAAATAACTAAAAAAATAACTAAAGTACTAGAATGAGTAAAACCATTCCAGTACTTTCAAAGTTCAAAATAGCGAGGGTAACTTCCCGTTATCTGGATTAATTTGCCCCACCTTGTGATGATTACAGTTGTTTTTCTATCAAATGAACATAAAATGAAAATTCAAGTGTAGGCTTAAACATTTGTAAATCTGATATAATGTCCACAAGTACAAATAGGTACCCTGTTTTGGAACCATACATTAATGCTTATAGACTTATAGAACCATAGAATTCCCAATTCCCAATTAGCTGGTACATCCAATCTGGAATTTGGATTACTAAAAGTTTCAGATCAGCTCATCTAAGCCTGGGACATAGGGTTTTAAAAGATGCTCCCCTGTGTCTTTGAGTTTTTGTTAAACATCTTGAACTTTGTTATATTTATAGTGTTTTCTAGCCTGAATAAAGACCCACTTTTTGTTATTTAAGCCTGCCTCCACTCCATTTGGGCCCAAACCTGTGCACTCCTCATTCAGTGACAGCTTACTCTTTACTTAATCTTTCAATAACGTTAACCAATTGATATCCAAATACATGTTCAGATCCAGCATTTTTAAAAAAAATTGTTTTCTGCCTGTCCCGTTTGGTTCTTTTGCCATCAGAATTATTGTCTAAAGGCGAAGAAAGATGCCCAACGGATTTACTTTACCAAATTGACCATCCCAGCCTTGCCATAATGGTCTATTTGATTCACCTTTTATTGTTTATTTTATTTATTTTTTATTTTCACTTGCTAGATACGGGACAGACTTGAATGAGGAAAACAAAAGGGAGAAAGGAAGGAGGGACAGCGGAGAAGAGGGACGGGGATAAAGGGCAAAAAAAAACAAAAACCAACTAAATAAGCAGACAAAAAATACATATATCAATCACCTGGATCACCTGTTGAGAAAGAAAAAAGGAAACCAGCATTTTTGCAAAGGGACGAATGAACTAATTACCAAAATAGTTTATTTTAGAAAATGCAATTAAATGATTTTGTTCTTCAACACGGATTGTCATAAAAAGGATCAGTGGATGTATCTATTTAAGACGTTAGATCAAATAAAGCAGATAAACATAAAACTTTTTTTTTTCAAAAATAAAGTTTATCATTAAATATTTTTCCTTAATCTTTTTTTTGTCTTTCACCTTGACCTCCTTCTACGAGAGATGACAGCTGTGATTTTAAATCTTTGCATTAATGGCCATCTGTGTTGTTTCCGAATCATTAACCAACAAGAAAAATGACTTTTAAATCACAGCACATGACTTTTAAGCACATTTAGGGTGTCATGCCAGTGATGTTTAAGCTTTTTGCATGTCATTTCATGCTCCCTTTGTGAAAAGATAACCTTAAATTAATAAAACTGGCATTTAATTAAATCATGGCGGCGCTGGCTTAGGTAGTAGAAAACCAATGAAGGAAGAGGCATTTTATTTCTCTATATGACTATATAAATGTCTAACCAGGCCCCCATTGTCAGCTGGGATAGCCTACAGGTTATTTAGCCATTTATTTAACCATCTGGAGTGATTACATAAGAGGGAAGTGGTCGTGAAAATAGTTAAATAAATGGGTATTTAACAAGTTTTTCCTTTACAATTCAAGCTGTATTTAAAGTGGTTCAGTAAGGCCCAATGCAGATCAATAAAGAGCAAAACCTTCGTATAGAGTAACTGTTGACATTTGACTCTATTTCTAGAGTCAAATGTCTACATTCAGACATTGTTTGACAGGCTAACACGTGGAATCTTCTTTCTTCTGAATAAATGACAAATGCAAACAAATGTAACATTTCATACACACAGTGAGGTTCAGTGATGCATTGCCAGGTGAAAGACATTTATTGGCTATAACTCGACATTAAGCTGAAGTGCTTTGAGTTTGTCAGCTGTAATGGTGGTTGATCACATAAAATGAGAGAGTACGTATTCAGATTTGGAAATCATATGAGCTCAGTAAAGCATAGCTAATGAATGTGTGTCCATTTGAACAGACTCTGACTGCTAGGCTTTAAAAAAGACCGGGCACAGGAGCAAAATGAAAGTCACAGAGGGACGTCCTAATCTCTCCACGCACACAGACAGGTCATCACTTGTCAGACAGCCGAGGCAAAAGGTGAAATTAAACTTGAAAGTTATACTTGTTGGCAGCAGCGTCTATTTGCATTTAAATGTGTTTGACCTCCCCAGCAGCAAGGCTCTGCTTCGTCAGATGGGTGGCGGTAATTATGCCCAATTACAAGTATCTGTTTCGCCTTTTCTTTTAATTCCCAGGTTGCCCATGCATGCTGAAAAGGACTCGTCATTTAAAGCAGGCAAATTATAGACTACCCTGGTGAAAAGAACATCTTCCTTTACTTTTACTTAAATGCATGCATCCTGGCACAAACACCAGACCCACAACTATGAAATTCAGACTTACATATTCCTTGCTGTGTTACTTTGGTTTATTATCCTTGAGTAAGAAAAAAGATCCAAGATGTTTGCTGTAAATATCATCTTTTCAAAAACACAGATTCTGTTTCTTTCAAAACATCCAGTCCTTTCCATTTTACGGTTGATTCACACGGATCAGTATGCTCTGTTGCACTTTCTTTGTTGTAAGTTTTACTTGTTGTTTTCTTCACTGCATCGTGTCTTTTTTTGACTTGAACCTTCACAGAGCAGCCATTACCACTGCCCACTCACTCACTGAATTAAAAGAAAAAAAGAAAGAATGAGTCAACAAATGACTGACTGGTACTTATGCTGCTAAATAGTCAGAGGACTGAAATAAGCACATATAATGGATAATTTCAAATGCACTTAATCCAAAGGCGTTTTCACTAATGCATTGCATCCCTCAATTTTTGAGTTAGTGAGAATGCTAATGTCCCATGCTGCTGGATGAGACATTACTGGCTTTTTAAATTCCAGCTCCTCACTGAGGTCAGATTGTGCTGATGAATGCAGACTCTGTCCAGGCAACTCCCTAACCTAAACCCCACTTGTTATTTCCACTAGTGCGAATGTGTCTAAAGCATCTATTTCCTGTTGATGATGGGAAAAATATAATCCTATCCTGTTTCTTCTTCAAATGTCTGAGGTTTTTGTGTGAAAATTGAGGAAGTAAAGAAAGTTAGTCTAGTATCATTTTTTTCCAGGCATGAGTGAAGATTCAGTTTTGCCTGTACATCAGCTCTTATAAAGTACAAGACCACACTATTCAACATTACATACAATACTGTTTCTGGGAATACACATTGGAAGTAAAATGTGACTGCTGGTGCTTCTTTGGTCTGCTCAATCCCTACCGACTCTGACCTCTGATCTTGGTTATCTCTGTCATCTGAAGCAGCTTTCTATCATTAGCATGAAGATCCTGATGGAAAGCATAGTTCATAACATGACATCTAAAAAGCTCAGAGTTCCCTCATCAATACACATAATATAGCAGTTATGGAAAATGATACCTGTTTTAACAAGGGAAAGGATTTGCCTTTAGCTCGGCTTTTAGGTGAGGCTATAGAAACTTTTCGGCAGAAGAATTTGAGACTCTTTGTATCTCAAACTGTGAGTGCACATCATTAAGTACAAAATATGTTCAAACATTTTAAGAAATGACCAAAAATACAATTCTGGAATTTTTAAACAATCCTGCTACATACAGCATTGTTTGGCCTGTTCATGCTCTTGATATACATAATCACATTGGGGAAAGTTACCAAAAACAAAGTGTGGCAGATGTTGTATATATTAATAAAAATGGGTCATTTTAGGTTGTTGCTATGTGGTTGCTAGGCATGTATAATTCAGTTTTTGCAGAAATAAACAAGTAGTTTTTTTTTTTTGTGGAAATAAAATCATAAACTGATTTTATGAGGTGTTGTAGATTTGTAGGTGCATAAAAAGTTCAATTTATCCTGTTGCTAGGTGGTTGCCAGGCAACTTGATGGCATCATAATATTTCATGCATAACTGAAGTCTTGTGGATATAAATGAAATGTTAATGGGTTGAAATAAAAATTATACAATGGATTTATAGGTGGAAAAATATAAAAAAAATAGGTCATTTTGGCCAGTTAGTATGTGGTTGCTATAGCCAACAAGATGATTTTATAACAACTGAGTTATAGTTTGGTTCCTCAACTCCTGATCATGTAGGAGGGATTATAATTTAACATTTTGTACTAGTGCCACTATTTAGTCTGGCAGTACTGAAACTTGGGATATCGATACAACTAGGGATGATAATTTTTCTCTTAGTTGTATCATAATATCTACCACATGCATAATAAATACATATGAAGCACCATCAAGTCTTGAGTTGTGGCTATAAATTATACTGTTTTGATGTCTCAAAACTTGTGATAAAAGCTAGTTTGGCTTTGGCTAGCACTGCATTTAGCTTTTTCAATGCTACAACTCTGACAACTTTCCAAAACCAGACACTTGATCTTTTCTTTTTTCTTTAAAGTGTGACCCACTTTGTTTGGGTTAGAGGGGTTTCAATCAAAACCCAATTATAGTTGCATTCACAAGCGCACATACACATGATTGAATCCTCTGGCCTATAGTTATTGGATTATTTGCCCTCAACTGTACACATTATCATCAACTGTATATTTTTTTCATTATATCAAATAATTGACTGGAATCTCTTGAACTGCCTGTACATCCTTCCTCACTTGGGGTTTGTCACTTCATTTGGCTGCTTATTTATTTATTTATTTATTTATTTATTTATTTTCTGTGGGGATTTATGCGTGTGTGTTTTATGTGTGCTTGTGAATGTGTGTTCTTACATACAGCAGAGCAGCAGAGATAGGTGATCTTCACATTTCCTCATGTAAATAGAATCTTGGTTTCATTTACGAGGGCTTTGTGAAAGCTTAGTGATCAAGAGCTGATATGCCTCAGAATTTGCACACCCACATACACAGTCACAAACACATGCGCAAGGGCTGAATGATATATGCTTATGGGCACACACACCTACCCTCAGTCAGTGCACAGTGGATCTTTTAAGTTGGTCTCAGTGGTAGAGCTTTTAATTTTTTCTGACAGGCTGTCAACAGCAGAACTTCTGTTTCTTACACAAGCATTCACACGCATGCGTTTTATAGGGCAGAAGATCCTGCAGCTATTAGCAGTAATTATGACTGAGTGAGCATTTGTTACTTACACATGAAGGAACACAAACAGCAGAGCACAGAGACAGGAAAAATGGGATTAGAAAAAAGGAGCTGTTCGACAGAGTTTCACACAGACTTCATTGGCTGAGATTTGTTTTATGTTACAGCTGAAGGGCATTTGTATTTGTAGTTCCCCCAATCTTACAGAAATCACAGTTCAGAGAACAAAGATAGGTAAGTACTGTAGGACCATAACAGAATGAAAAAGAATTGGCAGAAATGGGCTATAAAGTAGCTCTGAATGGTAATATATCCTTGTTGACACAAAAGCAAGGCAGAGAGAATAACGTACATTTAAAGCTACTGTGCGAGAAATGAAATCCACTGTTATAAAATGTGATGCATACAGAAACAGGAGCTCAATAGTCTGCACTTCGGTCGTAAAAGGTAAGGAAGTGGTGGGAAAGCATCCCCTCCAAACAAAACTACAAGGGCAAAATTCCAGATGACAAGCAAAGACAAAGCTGCACTTACAAAAATCTAATTGTGAGCAAAAAACAAACAAAAACAAAGCGGTGGATAAGATCCGTGAAATGACCTATAACGTAAACAATAATTAAGATGCACTGTAGAGAACAACTATGTCTTGAGGGAGAATTATATAATGACAAATGGTATAAAGGATTTATACATTCACAGAGGAAATACGCTTAGAATATAAAATATTTAGATTGTATATATTGTGGAAAAATCTGAAAAGTTCTTGTAAGCTGACTGATGATTAAACCTTTGCCAGCATCAAGAAAAAAATATCTAAATCTGACCTGTCAGATAAATTTTTATTAAATGTCAAACATGTTAATTGGTATGGTGAGTTGTAAATAGACGAGAACACATTATTAAAACCAGTCGTAGATGAGATCCAATTTCCCCAAGCTCAGTAGTTGGACAGCTACACAAACTCATGACCTCTTTACTGGTTACATGTTGCTAATGCCAGCTGCCCTAATTCTTTGTGACATAGATTCAACAAAGTACTGGAAACATTCCTCAGAGATTTCGGTCCATATTGACATGACGGCATCACAGAGTTACTGTGGAGTTGTCAGCTGCTCATCCATGGTGCCTGTCTCATGTTCACATCCCAAATGTGCTCTAATGGATTGAGTTATGGTGACAGTGGAGCCCACTTGAGTACATTGGACTCTATATCATGTTTAAGAAACTGGTTTGAGATGATTTGAACTTTGTGGCATGTTATCTTACTGGTCAAAAAGGGATGTACATGGTCAAAATAATTACTATGTGAGGTGTTTAAATAATGATTAAATGACTAAAAGCACAAAAGTGTGCAAAGGAAATATCCCCCACCATCATCACAGCCAGAAAACCAGTCTTAACCATTGATAGAAGACAGAATGGTTTCATGCTTCCATTTGTTTATACCAAATTTTGAACCTACCATTTGAATATTGCAGTAAAAAACAAGAATCAGTTTCTTGCTTTTACCAGACCGACGTGGCATGCATGTGATCTTTGGCTGAAAGAACAGCCCTCAGAAAAACCTGGGATTTAATTTGAGTTTTTTCTTTTCTTTTGCAGTGATGTTTTTCACCTTTTGGGTTTATTGTATTTAAATGGTAAATGGCCTGGTCCCCCCTAGGGACCCCAAAGTGCTTTACACACCCAGTCATCCACCCATTCACTCTCACATTCACACACTGGTGGAGGCAAGCTACAGTTGTAGCCACAGCTCCCCTGGGGCAGACTGACAGAAGCGAGGCTGCCATATCGCGCCATCAGCCCTTCTAGCCAACACCAGTAGGCGGTAGGTGAAGTGTCTTGCCCAAGGATACAACGACCGAGACTGTCCAAGCCGGGGCTCGAACCGGCAACCTTCCGATTACAAGGCGAACTCCCAACTCTTGAGCCACGATCGCCCATCATCAATATTTATCTTCAATTAAACTCACTTATTTGCTATTACCTTTAATTTCTTGCAGAGGTGGTGTTATTTGAGGTAGTACAGGGAATCTCAAAGAAACAGCTATGAAAGGCAGCCTTTGATTCTTAGTTTTTATGTGTTCAAACGAGGCCGAAACGAAGATTGACCTTTTGGAAAATTAAATAAAAGGCATTCACAATAAAGTTTTTACCTTGGTGAAAAGATGGAGTTGTCCATCTGCTAAATATTGCTGCAATTTTTTTCCAGTGCGCAACATAATATTTAAAAGCAATTCCTTCTTAAAAAGAGAGAAAAGAGAGATTGTATTTTATGGAGACACATATGATGAACACAAAGAATACTATCTGCTGTTCCAGTAATTGATATCTTAAATCTGCAGCAGCAGTAAATGTTTAGTTCACATGTTTAGATTTTTAATCTTCTCTGCACCGCTGGTTGACCCAGAGTGGAGCTTTCACTTTTCTTTCATTAGAAGTCTTCTCAAGACAGTCTGAATGTATACAGACAATGTTTTTCTGACAACTCTAGTTAATCTTTTTGGGTAGATCCAATTACATGTCAGTGAATTTTATTGATATGTTGGCTCATGGTTTGTTCCCAGCTTATTCCTGTCCAACTTTGAGTTTTGATCTGCCAGAATAAACTGAAAACACATATGGCGCTGTAAGGGCTTGTAGACTAATTTCTGATGTATAGTTGTGGTGAGATGTTTGCATACACTCATTGGCATGAATGTCATGGTGATTTGGGGCTTTTGATGATTTCTTTGAAGTGTTTTTTTTTCACCAGGGAATGGTTGTATAGGGTCAAAAGTATACATATAGGCCTCAAAATATATATACACTTCCACTTTTAATATTTGTTTAAATTCAGTAAAAGGACTAAATGTTGTAGTCCCTGATAATGGGGCTACAACTAGTCCTTTTACTGAATTTAAATGTACTTTAGTAAATTACATCTCAACCAAATTCTTTTGATAGTTATGAATTTCTGGCACAATTCTGACTGGATATCTGACCACTCTGTTCGATTAAATTGGAAGAGTTCTTTGACACTTGTTTGTTTTTCTCAGAATGGACCAACTTTAAAGCATAGTCCACAAATTTTCCACAAAATTGAGATCAGAGCTTTGAGAAGGCTATTCCAGAAGCTTAATGTTACCCTACTTTACTTCTAAAAGCAGGTTTGCTGTGTGTTTGGGATCATTGTCCTGTTGGAATGCCCAGCTGTGTCCGAGTTTCAACCAATTAGCTGAAAGAAGCTGAAGAATTTGGAGGTTATTCCTTCATCCTTCATTCAGCCAAGCATGATGCTACCACCACCATGCTTGGCAGCTGGTAGTGCTTTTAGGTTTGAAAGTCTGACTTTTAGTCTAACAAACATATCTCTTCTCTTTTTGACCAAATCGCTCAATATTTGTCTTGCCTGACCATAAAACCCTTTACAAGAAGGCATTTGGCTTGTCCACCGGGGCTGGCTGTAGCTCAGGAGGAAGAGCAGGTCATCCAATAATCAGAAAGCTGATGGTTTGGTCACATGCCAAGTATCTTTGGGCAAGATACTAACCCCAAGTTGCGCTCTGATACTTGCATCAGAGTATGAATGTGTGTAAATGTTAGATAAAATGCACTAAAGCACTGGAAAAAAAAAACCCCAAAGTGCTCATATGAATGGGTGAATGAACCATGTTTTATAAAGAGCTTTGAGTGGTCCAAGAGAGTAGAAAAGTGCTATAAAAGGATTAGTCCATTTACCATTTACCATGTTCAAATAACTTGTAGTTAGATACAGTTGTTTGAACAGATGATCTTGTAATCTGCAGTTGTTTAAAATGGCTCAAGAAGCATTCCTAACTTGTGTGAATCCATAATTCTCTTTCTTAGATTTTCACTGTATTTCTTGGACTTTTCCATTGTTCTGAGTATTTGTCAATCCAGTGATTGCTGTCAAATTAATCCTTTTTATGTTGGCAAAGAGAAACTAACAGTTGTAGTCAGTCATGATCATGAGATGTTAAAAATACGCCTTCATCTTCTCAAGTTCAAAGACACTGTAGAATCTTCACCACCAATACCAGTGAGTGTATATATTTGAGTCTATGTGTATACTTTTTTGTGTGGATTACAGAAAATCCCAAATCAGCTCAAACTTTTGCACCCAATTCTTGTTTTTTAAAGTCATTAAAGATGTACGCTGTACAGCCATTCCACCTTGGAAAAAGGAGAGTGTGGCGGAGGTGTGGTCCCGGGCGCGGCTGCAGGGGAGGAGTGGTGCAGTGAGCTCAACGGGGCGGTGCTGGAGATGCCGGTGAGAACAGCTGATGGCGATTTGGACTGATGGTGGTTTCCTTCCCTTTTTATAGTGAGACGGAGAGAAGCGGGGGAGAGGGAAATCAGCTGGGACCGACAGCTGTCAGACTGTGCTCAACCATAACCCAGGGAAAACTATAAATAAATGTGGAATCTGGTGATAAAGACCTGTGTGTAGTGCATTTCACAGAGAGTTCATAGGAATCATTAAAAACCTCAAATTAGCATGACAATCATGTGCATGATGTGTGTATGCAAACTTCTGACATTAGCTGTAGCTACTACAAGTTATATACAATTATGCTGGATTGCATGTGTGCAGCATTGGTCTGTAGATCCCGTCTATGCATATATTTAGACAGTGGCTCAGGGAAAGTGTGATCTATTTTCAGCCAACAATGGGAGCTTTTGGTGGAGATGTGTAAGCAGAACCCAAAATGCTATAGGGATTTTCCTAACTAATTAATTTCATGAACAGATCCATCCATTACATTTATTCCATAGCATATAATTCACACTCAGTTTCCCTTGCTGCAGGTATGTCTACCCCTGCACTTCTATTTTGCAATTTTTATTTGCAATCACAATATTTCTCACGTCTTACTTTATTTTAGTTATTTACTTTTAGTGCTCTTATTTTGACTTTAAGTACTTAGCTATAGTGTACAGTGTTGAATTATTCCATCTTATTGTTGGCTTGTTCATTATTGGCAAAGCAGTTTAATCTATTCTAACCTTCATAAGAGGTGCTATACAAATAGAGCACAAGAGCATCTTTCACACCACTCTCAAAACACTTCCATATATAATGGAAGTGTTTGGAGAGATGCGTCACAAGAAGGGTTTACAGTATGTGTCTTTTTAATATCCTGTGGCTTTGACTTTGTCATTCCTCTGGGACTTGATTGACAAACACAAGTCCAGGCAGATTTAAGGTGGATATGAAACTGAGACATACGATCAATTTGTAATAAAAAATAAACAAATTGCATACCTTTTCCCCCTTTAAATTATGAAGGCCTAGGGTGATGTAGTGTAGATGGCAAGATGTTCCTATCTTAAACCTTTAATAAGTTTATCAAATTGTTAGTTTATAGAAGGCGGTACTATATCTAAATACATTACTGCCATTGCTCTCTCTGTCACGTTATACATTTTAACTTTATACTTGAATATTCTACACATGCTCATGATGCATAAAATGTAAGGGTACTCACTCTTTTCAATAACTGCTGTACAGCTTCCTGTATTTAGGGCTTCCACATGTCTCCTGCTTACTGAAGTACACAGTCATTAACTTTCACATACAGACTTGCAGCCTCTTTTATAAATTGCATCTCCTCTCTGTGTATTTGATTTACACTCTCCTGAGAGGTCCATCATATGGAACAAAGCACTGAGCTGTACCATGTATTCTATTAATAAATGGAAAGACAGTGAAACGGGGAGAACCTGTCTCAGTGGTGTGTGCAATGATCAATAAATAGAGGACAAAAGAAATAGGGGTGGAAAAAGGTCTTGCCTGAGGAAATGTTTATGCAGTGGTGCTTTTATTTCTGTCCAATGTGTCTGTTTTTTGGGCATGCTCACAACTCAAATTCCTTATGTAAAGCTTGCTCTTCTCTAGCTTTGTATCCTATGCATAAATGTGCATTGTTTAGTCTGTACGTGCACTTATCAGGCAAGTTTTATTCAGCTGGATTAATAGTATTGTTAAGCAAATACAATTTCCTCAATCAATACAATTGATGTAACTGAAGCCTTAATGGTAAACAAAGGAAAAGAGTTTTTGACATAAAATGTGCATGGTTATTAGGATATATATATATATATATATATATATATTAGGGGTGCAACAATACACAAAATTCACGGTTCGGTTCGGTTCGATACTTTGGTCACTACTCACAGCTCGTGGCCATAGGTGAGGGTAGGGACGTAGATCGACCGGTAAATTGAGAGCTTCGCTTTTACACTCAGCTCCCTCTTCACCACGACGGACCGGTGCAGCGTCCGCATTACTGCAGCTGCAGCCCCAATCCGTCTGTCGATCTCCGGCTCCCTTCTCCCATCACTCGCGAACAAGACCCCGAGATACTTGAACTCCTCCACTTGGGGCAGGAACTCATCCCCGACCCGGAGTGGGCACTCCACCCTTTTCCGGCTGAGAACCATGGCCTCAGATTTGGAGGTGCTGATCCTCATTCCCGCTGCTTCACACTCGGCTGCGAACCGTTCCAGTGCGAGCTAGAGGCCCTCACCCGATGAAGCCAACAGAACCACATCATCTGCAAAAATCAGAGATGAGATTCTGAGGCCACCAAAGCGAAAGCCCTCCGCCACTTGGCTGCGCCTAGAAATCCTGTCCATAAAAATTATGAACAGAACCGGAGACAAAGGGCAGCCCTGGCGGAGCCCATCACCCATCAGGAACGAGTCCGACTTATTGCCGGCAATGCGAACCAAGCTCTTGCAACGGTTGTATAGGGATCGAATGGCCCGTAGCCAGTGTTGGGAAGGTTACTTTTAAAATGTATTCCGTTACAGAATACAGAATACATGCCCCAAAATGTATTCTGTAACGTATTCCGTTACGTTACTCAATGAGAGTAACGTATTCTGAATACTTTGGATTACTTAATATATTATCGTGCTTTTTACAACAACGTGAATGTACTATTGCTGTGTGATTTATTACTATTACTGAAGGTCCGCGACTCCGAACTGTAGTAAAGGGACCTCTGACTAATACGGCGGGGTCCCTGTCGGCTCATAGCCGAAAAATAGCTTTACTTTGTTGTGTGGGTCAACTTTGCTTGCGAGAGACAGAGAGAGGCGTTGAAAGACTGCTCCAACGGAACTTATTGTTTTCGGAGGAAAACACGAACACGGTGTACAGTCGAGTCTTAATAGCTTACTTACAACTGGGCTCGTCAGGCTCTCTTCTTGGCTGCAGTGGTTATTATTATATTTACATGCTTCCAGCTCCCGTTTTTCCTCGACGACAACTCGTACCTTTCCACTCGCCTTTTTCTCCCTCCTCGCGCTCACAGACACATAACGTGTATGGCAGTGCATTCTCCCTGCAACACGGACTATACTGCCCATGATGCTACATTCTTTAGAGCTATGCTTGTAGCATTCTGCCTGTTAGCTTAGCACAACAACGAAAAGGCGCTCTCTCACCCAGGAAACACACAGTCCCAGAGAGAGAGAGAGAGCGTCGCCCTGTAACCATGGCAACCGTAACGCTGCCGCCTGGAACGAAAGAACGTAGCTGTCAAACAAAACCCAAATAGTCCTGACCCGCGACAAAATGAAACAGGAAAGTACCGCAGTGTAATCCATTTATTTCAACAAAGTAACTGTATTCTGAATACCACCTTTTTAAACGGTAACAGTTACTCATATTTTGTATTCTAAATACGTAACGGCGGTACATGTATTCCGTTACTCCCCAACACTGCCCGTAGCAATGGGCCAGACACCCCATATTCCCGCAACACCTCCCACAGGACACCCCGAGGGACACGGTCGAATGCCTTCTCCAAGTCCACAAAACACATGTAGACTGGTTGGGCAAACTCCCATGCACCCTCAAGTATCCTGGAGAGGATAAAGAGCTGGTCCAGTGTTCCGCGACCAGGACGAAAACCGCATTGTTCCTCCTGTATCCGAGGTTCGACTAACGGACGAACTCTCCTTTCCAGCACCCTGGCATAGACTTTCCCAGGGAGGCTGAGGAATGTGATCCCCCTGTAGTTGGAACACACCCTCCGGTCCCCTTTCTTAAAGATGGGGACCACCACCCCGGTCTGCCAGTCTACAGGTACTGCCCCTGATCTCCACGCAACATTGCAGAGGCGTGTCAACCAGGACAGCCCTACAACGTCCAGAGCCTTCAGGAACTCGGGGCGGACCTCATCAACACCAGGGGCTCTGCCACCAAGGAGTTGTTTAACTGCCTCAGTGACCTCGCCCCCGGAAATTGGCGGGTCATTCCCCTCATCCCCAGACTCTGCTTCCTCCTCGGAAGACGTGTCAGTGGGATTAAGGAGGTCCTCGAAGTATTCCTTCCACCGCCTGACAATTTTCTCAGTCGACGTCAGCAGCGCTCCGCCAGCACTATACACAGTGCAGGTAGAGCACCGCTTTCCCCTCCTGAGACGTCTGACGGTTTGCCAGAATCTCTTCGAGGCAGTCCGAAAGTCTTTTTCCATGGCCTCTCCGAACTCCTCCCACACCCGAGTTTTTGCTTCAGCCACTGCCCGAGCCGCATTCCGCTTGGCCTGTCGATACCTGTCGGCTGCCTCCGGAGTCCCACAGGCTAACCAAGCCCAATAGGACTCCTTCTTCAGCCTGGTGGCTCCCTTCACCTCTGGTGTCCACCATTTGGTTCGGGGATTACCACCACGGCAGGCACCAACCACCTTGCGGCCGCAGCTCAATGCAGCAGCTTCGGCAATGGAGACGCTGAACATGGTCCATTCGGACTCAATGTCCCCAGTCTCCCTCGGAATGCTGTTGAAGCTCTGCCGGAGGTGTGCGTTGAAGATCTCGCGGACTGGGGCCTCTGCTAGACGTTCCCAGCACACCCTCACTACGCGTTTAGGTGCACCAGGTCTGTCCAGCGTCTTCCCCCGCCACCTGATCCAACTCACCACCAGGTGGTGATCAGTTGACAGCTCAGCCCCTCTCTTTACCCGAGTGTCCAGAACATATGGTTGCAGATCTGCTGATACGATTACAAAATCGATCATCGACCTAGGGCCTAGAGCGTCCTGGTGCCACGTGCACTTATGGACACTCTTATGTTCGAACAGGGTGTTCGTTATGGCCAAACTGTGATTAGCACAGAAGTCCAATAACAGAGCACCGCTCGGGTTCAGATCAGGGAGGCCGTTCCTCCCAATCACGCCCCTCCAGGTCTCGCTGTCGTTACCCACGTGAGCATTGAAGTCTCCCAGCAGGACAACAGAGTCTCCAGGTGGAGCACCCTCCAGCACCCCCCCCAGGGACTCTAAGAAGGCTGGGTACTCTGAACTGCCACTCGGCGCATAAGCGCAGATGACAGTCAGGACCCGTTCCCCGACCCTAAGGCGCAGGGAACAAACCCTCTCGTCCACCGGGAAAAACCCCAACGTACCGGCAGCAAGCCGAGGGGATATTAGGATACCCACCCCAGCCCGCCGCCTCTCACCAGGGGCAACTCCAGACTGAGACAGAGTCCAGCCCCTCTCCAGGAGACTGGTTCCAGAGCCCAAGCCATGCGTAGAGGTGAGCCCGACTATATCTAGCCGGTACCTCTCAACCTCACGCACTAACTCAGGCTCCTTCCCCACCAGAGAGGTGACATTCCATGTCCCTATTGCCAGTCTTGGCAGCCGGGGGTCAGTCCTCCAGGGCCTCCGCTCCTGGCCGCCACCCGGCACACAATGCACCCGACCCCTATGGCGCCTCCTGCGGGTGGTGGGCCTGAGGGAGGATGGGCCCATGTCTCCTCTTCGGGCTGTGCCCGGCCGGGCCCCATGGACTAAGGCCCGGCCACCAGACGCTCGCCCTCGGGCACCCTCCCCGGGCCTGGCTCCAGGGCGGGGCCCCGGTAACCCTATCCCGGGCAGGGTAAACTGTTCCCTCGGTGTCCTTTTCATAAGGGTCTTATGAATCGCTCTTTGTCTGGTCCCTCACCCAGGGCCAATTTGCCATGGGAGACCCTACCAGGGGGCAAAAGCCCCCAGACAACATAGCCCCTGGGATCCCTGTGACACACAAACCCCTCCACCACGATAAGGTAGCGATTCATAAATATATATTTTAACTCAAAAGTACAGTTTTTAAATTTAACCCTAACCCTTGTGCGTGTTTTTTATTTTGACAGCGAATGCGCACCTGCGGACCACTTATGTGCAGCCCTGGTTATTTAGCTCGTCATATTGCAGCCACAGAAATTCTTTTGTCCATGAAACCATAAAGCTGCACTTTCTTTTTGCCTTATAGTCTGATTTGTCATAACTTCTCCGTTTTGTGTTAAGCTTTTCTTTGGCTGTCACTTCTTCACCCTGACCTGTCTTATTTGGCTCAGCAGAACTAAAATATATATCTGTCTGTGAAGGTTCTCAGTCATCCAGGTCATCGTAGTCAAATATAAATCCTGCTGCTTTTACACACGCACTCACATAAGCTCAGCGATTCTCTGCGCGATCAACCTCTCACATGTTTAAGCTGCGGGAGATTTCACTTGTCATGTTTGTGCAGTCGCTCATGTCAGTGCTGTCGCTCTCTATACACAGTTCGCGCGATTGCAAAGTGAAAGCAAAAAAACAAGCGCAAATTCAAACGCGATTTCAATATGTCACATATTGACAGTGGCTCACCGATGCCAATGACATAATTACCCAGCTACATTTCCGAAAGAATGCAAAAGCATTGACATATATTTTTCCTTCCTACAATAGCCCGACGGGCAGGGCAGAGATAGATTTTGGTACCCCGACTGAAAAAATCGCTAGCACCGGGACGTCGGGCTAGCGATATTGCAAGCCCTGTATCTGATTGAGGAATCACTCATCTTTGGAAAAGAGAGTTTATTACAGAGAAATGTCTCTTTCCAAAATAAAAGCTATACTATCCGCTTCTTCTGGGCTATATTCTCAGCAACATATTAAACAGCTGTCTAAATGACTCGGCTAAAGTTAGTAGCATGCTTGCTTGTTTTTTTTCTGCTTCCACTTGTCTTTGCACTAGGATGATGTCGGCGTAAATGTGCAGTCATATTCGTTGTGTTCCTACTAGTGCTTTCAGGTTAATCTCGTTGAAATGACCTTAACGCCACAACACGGCAAATCTCCGTTAACGAGCTACCGCCGATCGCCCCGTGCATGGGGCTAGACGGCCAACACGTTAACGAGCTAACTGCGCTAACACACTAGTTCCCACCCATGTAATTGAGCATTGCATGGCACATCCAACATACTGTTTTACTTTAGTCCATGACTCGCGTACCTTCAGGGTCATACGTCACATGAAAACCAAAATAATTCCAAACGCCAGATCTGAATGAGGGTGGGGGAGGTCCATGTTACAAGGCGAGCTTAACTTCTGTCTCGCTAGCTTGCCCTGCGCTCTTCCTTCTGACGATGCTGTCTGTGTTGAGCGCTCAGTGAATCTGCGTTCGACTACTCCGCCTAGGCTGCACTGTCGAGCCTAGGCGGAGTAGTCGAACGCAGATTCACTGAGCGCTCAACACAGACAGCATCGTCAGAAGGAAAGTTGATAAAATAAATTACAAATTTTGTATTGTTCGATACATATGCGTACCGAACCGAAAGCACTGTATCGAACGGTTCAATATCGATACGAATATCGTTGCACCCCTAGAAACACCCAGCACGCCCCTGCGGGCGGTTTATCCTTCAAGCTCGGGTCCTCTACCAGAGGCCTGGAAGCTTGAGGGTCCTGCGCAGTATCTTAGCTGTTCCCAGGACTGCGCTCTTCTGGACAGAGATCTCCGATGTTGTTCCCGGGATCTGCTGGAGCCACTCGCCTAGCTTGGGAGTCACCGCACCTAATGCTCCGATTACCACGGGGACCACCGTTACCTTCACCCTCCACATCCTCTCGAGCTCTTCTCTGAGCCCTTGGTATTTCTCCAGCTTCTCGTGTTCCTTCTTCCTGATATTGCTGTCATTCGGAACCGCTACATCGATCACTACGGCCGTCTTCTTCTGTTTGTCTACCACCACTATGTCCGGTTGGTTATCCACCACCATTTTGTCCGTCTGTATCTGGAAGTCCCACAGGATCTTAGCTCGGTCATTCTCCACCACCCTTGGGGGCATCTCCCATTTTGACCTCGGGACTTCCAGGTTATACTCGGCACAGATGTTCCTGTACACTATGCCGGCCACTTGGTTATGGCGTTCCATGTATGCCTTGCCTGCTAGCATCTTGCACCCTGCTGTTATGTGCTGGATTGTCTCTGGGGCATCTTTACACAGCCTGCACCTGGGGTCTTGCCTGGTGTGATAGACCCCAGCCTCTATGGATCTTGTGCTCAGAGCTTGTTCTTGTGCTGCCATGATTAGTGCCTCTGTGCTGTCTTTCAGTCCAGCTTTGTCCAGCCACTGGTAGGATTTCTGGATATCAGCCACCTCCTCTATCTGCCGGTGGTACATACCGTGCAGGGGCCTGTCCTTCCATGATGGTTCCTCGTCTCCCTCCTCTTTCTTGGGTTTCTGCTGCCTGAGGTATTCACTGAGCACTCGGTCAGTTGGGGCCATCTTCCCAATGTATTCTTGGATGTTCGTTGTCTCATCCTGGACTGTGGTGCTGACACTCACCAGTCCCCGGCCCCCTTCCTTCCGCTTAGCGTACAGCCTCAGGGTGCTGGACTTGGGGTGAAACCCTCCATGCATGGTAAGGAGCTTTCTTGTCTTTATGTCAGTGGCTTCTATCTCCTCCTTTGGCCAGCCTATTACCCCAGCAGGGTACCTGATCACGGGCAGGGCGTACGTGTTGATGGCCCGGATCTTGTTCTTACCATTCAGCTGACTCCTCAGGACTTGCCTGACCCTCTGCAGGTACTTGGTGGTTGCAGCTTTTCTAGCGGCCTCTTCATGGTTCCCATTTGCCTGCGGGATCCCCAAGTACTTGTAACTGTCCTCTATGTCTGCAATGTTGCCTTCTGGTAGTTCAATCCCCTCAGTTCTGACTACCTTCCCTCTCTTTGTTACCATCCGGCTACACTTCTCCAGTCCGAACGACATTCCAATGTCATTGCTGTATAGCCTGGTAGTGTGGATCAGTGAATCGATGTCTCGTTCACTCTTGGCATACAGCTTGATGTCATCCATGTACAGGAGGTGGCTGACAACTGCTTCGTTCCGTAGTCGGTATCCGTAGCCAGTCTTGTTAATGATCTCACTGAGGGGGTTCAGGCCTATGCAGAACAGCAGTGGGGACAGAGCATCTCCTTGGTAGATCCCGCACCTGATGGTGACTTGTGCTATGGGCTTGGAGTTAGCCTCTAGTGTTGTACGCCACATCCCCATTGAGTTCCTGATGAAGGCTCTTAGGGTCCCATTGATCTTGTACAATTCTAGGCATTCCAGTATCCAGCTGTGGGGCATTGAGTCATAGGCCTTCTTGTAATCAATCCAGGCAGTGCACAGGTTGGTCAGTCTGGTCTTGCAGTCTCGGCTGATTGTTCTGTCTACCAGTAGCTGGTGTTTTGCGCCTCTGGTATTCTTGCCAATTCCTTTCTGTGTCCCGCTCATGTATTGACCCATGTGCCTGTTCATCTTAGCCGATATGATGCCTGACAGGAGCTTCCATGTAGTACTGAGGCAGGTTATTGGTCGGTAGTTGGAGGGGACGGGTCCCTTCTTGGGGTCCTTGGGGATCAGGACCGTCCGGCCTTCAGTTAGCCATTCCGGGTGTCTCTCGTTAACTAGCAGCTGGTTCATTTGTGCTGCCAGACGCTCGTGGAGTGCAGTCAGCTTCTTCAGCCAGTAGGCGTGAACCATGTCGGGCCCTGGTGCTGTCCAACTCTTCATACTGGAGACCCTTTCTTGGATATCTGCCACTGTGATGGTTACTGGACCCTGTTCAGGGAGGTCGCTGTGGTCTGCCCTCAGATCCTCTAGCCACTGAGCATTGCCGTTATGGGTTGCATCCTTCTCCCATATGCTCTTCCAGTATTGCTCCGTCTCCAGCCTTGGTGGTGCTGTTCTCTTATTGTTCCCTTGCCACTGAGAGTACACCTTTGCTGGTTCTGTGGAGAACAGCTGGTTTATTCTCCTGCCTTCTATCTCTCTGGTGTACCTCCTCAAGCGGCTGGCCAAGGCTGTGAGTCTTTGCTTGGCAGTTTCCAAGGCCTCAGGTATGGACAGCTTGCTGTATTTCTTAGGCCCTACAATAATATAAGAAAACAGAAAAAACCCAAACAATCATATGATGATGATGATTTATTTATGTAGCTTTAGGTATTTTTTTATTTATTGTATTAATATTTTTTTTATTTATATATAGTAAATCATAAAAGAATATATGTGACAATTGTGGTACTTGTATCAGCTAGTACCGGTACTTGTGAATGTGTTGGGGTCCCGGTGCACCTTATTTGTTGCACCTTTCTGCAACTCCGTTAGTTGGCTAACCTCCCTCCGTGCTACTTTGATCTTGCCCTCTAGCCTCCTTCTCCATGGAGGGTACTGCCCCTTGTCGCTGTTCAACTTGTAGCCAAGCATCTCACTGATCACTGCTGCCGTATTGTAGATCAGCTTGTTAGTGTCGGTAATCGTGGTTGTAGGTATTGCCCGTAGTGCTGCATTAACATCATCTAGCAGACCTTCTGAGGGTACTTCACGTAATCTTGGTAACCGGCTACGGGGGATCCAGGTTTCAAGCTTGGCCATGATCCTATTTTTCAGGTCAGTTCCTCTCGCACTCAACGATCCTTGAGTTTCGTCCGAAGGGTGGCTGGCCTCTCCCTTAGAGATAGGGTGAGAAGTTGGGCCATCCGGGAGGGGCTCAGAGTAGAGCCGCTGCTGCTCCACATCGAAAGAAGCCAGCTGAGGTGGTTCGGGCATCTGACAAGGATACCCCCTGGGCGCCTCCTGGGTGAGGTGTTCCAGGCAAGGCCCACCGGGAGGAGGCCCACCGGGGCAGACCCAGGACACGCTGGAGAGATTATATCTCTCGGCTGGCCTGGGAACGCCTTGGTGTTCCCCCGGATAAGCTGGAGGAGGTGGCTGGGGAGAGGGAGGTCTGGGCCTCTTTGCTTAGGCTGCTGCCCCCGCGACCCGGCCTCGGATAAAGCGGATGTGGATGGATGGATGGAGGTTCAATTTAGGGTAGCATTGAGGCAGTTGCCATGTTGCAGCAAGCTTAGCTTCTGTCTTGCTAGCTTGCGCAGCGCTCAGGGGATCTGCACTCGAGTAGAGTATTTGAACGCAGATTCAATGAGTCAGGAGAAAAGTTCATAAATTAAATAAAATTTTTGTATTGTTCGATACATGCGTACCGAACCGAAAGCACTGTATCGAACGGTTCAATATCGATACGAGTATTGTTGGACCCCTAATATATATATATATATACACTCAACAAAAATATAAACGCAACACCTTTGTTACTGCTCCCATTCCCCATGGGATGGACGTAGAGACCTAAAATTCATTCCAGATACACAATATAACCATCCCTCCCAAACAGTGGTCACAAATCAGTCCAAATGTGTGGTAGTGGGCACATCTGCCATATTGAGATAATCCATCCCACCTCACAGGTGTGCCACATCAGGATGCTGATCTGACATCATGAGTAGTGCACAGGTGTACCTCAGACTGCCCACAACAAAAGGCCACCCTGGAATGTGCAGTTTTGTCTCACAGCAAAATGCCACAGATGCCACAAGCAATGAGGGAGCGTGCAACTGGCATGCTGACAGCAGGAATGTCAACCAGATCTGTCGCCCGTGCATTTGTCATCCAGGGAAGGACGGATGTTGTTTTGCTGTGCTGTATTTTAATGTGAAGTGTACTTATTTATATTTTTATATTGCATGTACTGGTTATATTTTGTGCAGTGTTTTATTTAGATTGCATGTTTTGGTTATACCGTCAAATTGTCCTGGAGAGACTCCGCCTTTCCCCATTTTTACTAATTGGACACACCTGAGAGGAAAGGCAGTGTAATTTACAGAGTGCTGAGTGACACATAAGAGGGTTGGAGCTTGGCGTTCGAAAGAGAACGGACAGTACCAGCGGGGAGAACGGACAGCACCAGCGCACAGGGCACCAGCGCAGAGGGCACCAGTGCAGAGAGTGACAGTACCAGCGGGGAGAGCGGAGACAGCACCAGCGGAAGGCACGGGACGGCTGTGTGGCTTTGCAGTTTTTAAGAAGCGGCGGGCGGAGTTGAGAGCTCTGCCCACCCGGGCATATATCAAGACGCGAATGCGGAAAGGAAGGAGAGGACTCCGCTGGGTTTCCCTTTTACTTCGCTGGATTTCTTAACTCCCTGGGACTTTTATGCTGTGGTGGATTCCACTGGACTTTTAATGTTGTGTTTTATTGATTTTTATTGTGTTATCCCTTGGCCAAGGTTGTTTTAATTTATCTTACATTTTTTAACTATTTAAATATAATAAATTATATTTTTAATCTTACAGTTTAAATTGTGTGTTTCCCTTGGCGGCTCCACTGCTCTGCCCGTTTTTAGGAAGGTCTCCTTCCTTTTAAAAACACAAAACATCTTGGAAATAAAATCAGCCTTTCCGCTCCGTTACACATTGAATGTTCATTTCTCAACCATAAGCCGTCTCCACAGGCGTTTCAGAGAATATGGCAGCACATCCAACCGGCCTCACAACCGCAGACCTCGTGTAACCACACCAGCCCAGGACCTCCACATCCAGCAGGTTCACCTCCAAGATCGTCTGAGACCAGCCACCCAGACAGCTGCTGGAACAATTGGTTTGCACAACCAAACAATTTCTGCAAAAACTGTCAGAAACCGTCTCAGGGACGCTCAACTGCATGCCCGTCGTCCTCATCGGGGTCTTGACCTGACTCCAGCTCGTCGCCGTAACAGACTTGTGTGGGCAAATGCTCACATTCGATGGCGTCTGGCACGTTGGAGAGGTGTGCGCTTCACGGATGAATCATGGTTCACATTGTTCAGGGCAGATGGCAGCTGAGAATGTCCCAGTTCTTGCATGGCCAGCATACTCACCGGACATGTCACCCATTGAGCATGTTCGGGATGTGCTTGACCGGCGTATACGACAGCGTGTACCAGTTCCCACGAATATCCAACAACCTCGCACAGCCATTGAAGTGGAGTGGACCAACATTCCACAGGCCACAATTGACAATCTGATAGACTCCATGCGACGATGTGTTGCACTGCATGAGGCAAATGGTGGTCACACCAGATACTGACCGGTTCTGGGTCCCCAGACCCCCAATAGCGCAAAAAACTGCACATTCCAGGGTGGCCTTTTGTTGTGGGCAGTCTGAGGTACACCTGTGCACTACTCATGATGTCAGATCAGCATCCTGATGTGGCACACCTGTGAGGTGGGATGGATTATCTCAATATGGCAGATGTGCCCACTACCACACATTTGGACTGATTTGTGACCACTGTTTGGGAGGGATGGTTATATTGTGTATCTGGAATGAATTTTAGGTCTCTACGTCCATCCCATGGGGAATGGGAGCAGTAACAAAGGTGTTGCTTTTATATTTTTGTTGAGTGTATATATATATATATATATATATATATATATACACACACATATAACCTGGTCTGCCGAGTCCATTTGGTAAGCAGACTTGTACAACTGTTTCTGATTGAGAGTTTTGTCTGGATACAAACAGAGGACGTCAGCATCAATGTATGCAGTTGTGTCGGGAATGGAGATGGAAGCCGGACTCTGCACATTAGGGAGCAACCTAGATTCAGACATGGAAAAACTCTGACACTGCTGACTCGCCTTTCTCCCACAGTGGATCCTGGTGACAGGTGTTCCCCAAGTAAGCAACCATCACACACCCGGATTGGGACCAAAATGAAGTTGCTGCTGAAAAAATGAAGTTGTTGCTAATCAGACACTTTCCAGATGGTACTACATGGTGGATCAAAATCTGAAACATTAAATGACACATAAAATCTGTTTCTTTGCCCAATTTTGGGAGGTAATGAGCCCGCCTAATAATTATGCACACATTCATAAAAGGCATTAATTACTTTAGGCCACACTTTCCCTAAAAACAAAAACATAATTATAATTGAAACCAATAGTAAATTACATTTTTTTAGGGTTCAAAGTTGGAAATGTGGGTAGAAATGATATAAAAAATATCCACTTGGCAAATAATTGTGCTTGCAGTATATCCAAGCTTGATGTGAGCCCTTGACTATTGATTATTGCAGCAGGAAGTGCTTTCACACAGATGCTTACAAGTATTCATTCTTCTTTCCTCTAGTCTTTGTTTCTTTTGCAAACGCGCGCACACATGTGTGCGCGCACACACACACACACACACACACACACGTAATACACAGATGTATCATTTGCATCGCAGAAGCAGAAAAGCGAAAATTACCAGATACAAGCAGCTCCATATTGAAAAAGCTCTGTGAAAATTATTTTTGCTGCTCTTTTCACAGCCACAAAAAGAGCAGGCCGGAGAGAAATATAATAGCAGCGCAGGGTGTTGATGAGCACATACCATGAGGCGTAGAAGATGGAAAGATGAAGTTAGTGTGCTGAAGCGTTCAAAGATTGAAAGAGGAGGAGTGAAGAGAGAGAAGGGTGAAGATGAGCAGGAAGAAAGAAGGAAGAGGAGCGAGACAGAGGTTACAGAGGTGGCTGCTACATCCAGAATGATGAAAATTAAAATGAGGAAAGGAAAGACAGGGAGGGCAAAAAGACAGCCAGAGAGGAGGAATGGTGTCAGAAGAATGCCCTCACCTTCCTTTTTCTCTGTCAAGTAATATTTATTTCTCCCTCCTTCCCTTCCCCCTTTGCAGTAAAAGAAACCTACAGCCTGTTTGCTGGTCATGCCTTCAAGGCCTGATGCTTATCCTACTGAAGCATTACATTAACTGACGACTTTGTCTGTGTTTGTGTGTGTTAGAGAGCTCTGAGGGGGTTTAAGTCAGATGGAGGATTTCCTTCCTTCATGGACACAGATCTGGGAACAGCTTTCCCTTAAACCAAAGCCTTATTCTAACCATCGAAGCAGAAACGGAACTCCTGACTTATAGTCAGCGTGTACAAGCAGCTTCACCCTTAGAGCTGTGGAAATCAGCTGACACACACACACACACACACACACACACACACACACACACACACACACACACACACACACACACACACACACACACACAGAGTCTAGACACAAACCCATGACTATGTTCTCTTTTCTATATCAGCAGGTTCCATCTTTGATGGTTTCTTTTCATGGTTGGCCACACTGTCTGCCCACTGTGCTTGGCAAGATTTTCCCTTTTATGTCATTTTGTGTGTGTGTGTGTGTGTGTGTGTGTGCGTGTGTGTGTGTGGATATAGGTGACTATACGGTGTGTACATAATATCTCAGTGCCATTACTGTGCTCTGTGCATATTGCAGAGCAACCTGAAGAAGGCACGATTAGCATTTTGCTGCTGTGATTAGCATTTTCCACCCACACTAACCAGGTAATGTTCCCGCTCAGTAAACAGCTGGTTAACGTGAACATTTAACAAATGCCCAATTTCAGTATTACACATACCAAGACTGGTGTGTGTGTGTGTGTGTGTGTGTGTGTGTGTGTGTGTGTGTGTGTGTGTGTGTGTGTGTGTGTGTGTGCTGCCTAGCTTTCTCCCACTTTTTTTTTTTCAGTACACCGTGTGTGAAGAACATGTTTCCCTGTTATCGCTCGTATAGACAACATGCTCCTCAATATAATATTTGACATTAACACTATTAAGATGTCTTGGGTGCAGATATGGATGCATGTGATGCATTCCAATTTGCGTGCACATTTGCATGAGATTGTGTCATTTATATGAAAATGCACAATCCTGGAGGAAACGTGGGTTTAATACAGATACAAATGCCTTTATCTGTGTCCATGCTAATGTCTTAATGTGCGTGAGTGCATATCTGCGTTGTTTGTGGGTAGCCGGTGTGATATATGAGGGGGCTGACCTTTTCGGTGCGCTGATACTAGATGAATAGTTCATTAGAGTGTTGAGGCAACAGCTAACGGTCACATCCTCAAACAGTGGACAGGCGCTCTGACGTGGTGCGAGTGCCTAATGAGAAGTGTCACAGGAGAGACGAGAGAATAAATGATAGATACACTGTATCATTCTCCTTTGGGAGCAGTTTTCCCAAAGCTTTCTGGGTACGGAGCATTATTTGGGTATTAGAAGTAATAGGTTTTCCAGGCTGTTCTTGTCTGTTATACAGAATGGATAGTTAAAACACCACCAGTATGTTCTTTAGTAAAAGCTGAATAAGTACATAGCACAGCCCGTTTACACCATCAAGCATCTCAGATCTGCTATTGCACGGTAATGTGTGCTGTCGCTCTGTACTTAATGTTTTCTGTGTCACAATAGGGTTTAAAATAGGTAGCTGCGATTAAAGATTTTTTCACCTCAGCTTTTATTTTTAATTATAAGTAATTTTGTGATGCATCGTAGAATAAAGAACATTGCACAGTGTTTACCAATTTTCCCTTTTTTATTTGTAATATCCTCCATTTTCTCCATGAGAGTTGACATAGACCAAAACAGCAGTTTAGGTCTATGTCAGAGGTGCCCGTTAACTGTAACCCTATTAATACTGTATTTTAAAGTATTGCTTTGCTTTTTCCTTTCCTTTCCACCATGCATTTTCCAGTGTGGGCTCTCTGCAGGCACTCTGCTTCCTCCCAAACACATTAGGTTAACTGGTGATACTTAATTGTCCAGAAGTGTGAATTGGAGTGAGAATGGTTGTGTCTGTGACAGCCCCTTGGCACATTGGCAACCTGTTCATGGTGTGCCCAGTCTCCCTCCCCATGCTGGAATGGGCTCCAGCCCCCCTGAATTGGATAAGTGGAAGAAGATGAATGGATGGACATCATTACGGTGAATGTACCTGCTGCAATCTGGGGAACTTGGATAATGTTTTCTGTAGAGAAGAAGCAAGTCAGAAGCACGTCTCATGTATCATGAAATAGTGTGAGGGAATGAATGAATGAACGGCACTCAGGAGCAATTGTCTTTATGTTGAATTGTGTTTAATTACGGCACATTTTCATAGTTGATGTAAGCAAGTACATGCCATGTCTGACATTCTGCACCTAAACTCTAATGAGTTTACATGCCTTGAAAACCAGTTGAGTATCATTCAATACAGATCTAACTTAACATTTCCTCACCAAATCAGTTAAGGTCAAGGTCAAGAGGCTTTTTGGTCATGCCAACCATATGCAGTGGTACAGTACACAGTGAAACGAGACAACGTTCCTCCAAGACCATGGTGCTACATGTGACATATACAGACAATCAACACAGAGCTCTGAAACAGTATGACTCTGAAAAAATATTTATGCCTGATAAAATACAAGTGATCAACTGAAAGCAACAGCTGAATGTATAATTTATTTCTAACGTCTTGTGAGGATATTTTGAAAAGTTGTTGCAATGGACCTTGGACTCACAAACTTTATGTTTTTTTATTCTGGTTTCTTCCTCGTGTCTTTTAAATTTCATAAAGAGTTTTTGAAAAACTGATCAAAGCTCATGCTTATGATTCAACTGACAGAGTTTCATGCCCATCCAAACCTTGACTATGCACCAAATAAAGTATATATGTATATTCATATATACTGAGAAGACCATCAAAACTGTTTCATTGGGTGATACTTAAAGAGCTGCTACCCTCCCTCTAAAGAGCTGCTAATAAAGAGACTTGGGGGTGTTTGCCTTCTGCCCCATAATTACAATCAAGCCTAATTCCTGGGTGGAAAAAAAACAGAACATAATCACTGTTACCAGGTTCTCTGAGAGTGAACGGTTTAGTTCAGCCGTGTTATTTTATATTAGCTTTTAAAACACCAAAGCGTGTTCTGCAGCTATGCTTGAGTGATTCAGAAAGCACGCCAGTGGTGAGATATACACAAGCCATAGAAAAGAAACTTCCTGAGAATGTATTTTATTTAAAAAAAAGAATAAAAGGAGGAGAAAATGCAGATGCAAGAGGTTTTCAATTTTCATACCATTACGTATAACACCCCGAGCACTACTGGGAGTATATCATCAACAAGTAATCAGTGTGCATGATGGGCTGTATAGGCTTCCTGACCAGGAATGGTGTGATTTTTGATGAGTGTTAGGCCATCTTTATTGCTCTTGCTCCCCTTTAGCCCCCCACCACCAGTCTCTCAGAACCCCCGCACCTCCACTCCACTCCTCCCCCCTGTGATGGTGACAGATCCAAGTGGCACGGCTTATCCCTGCATACTGGAGCAGCTCTTTGGATCATCAGCCTCTGTGGCACTAAGAGCCAAAGATGAGAGAGGGAGTGGAAAGACTTCTTTTTTCCCCTGTTTTTCACCCTCCATCCAACACAATACAAAGCTAATATCCCCTCCTGTGTTTTGTTTTTCCATTCCCCTAAAAATCAACATTTATCTGCATCTGCTCCTTTGACTCTGACAGGTGACTTTGACTCCTGCTGACTTAACTCTCTGTGTTTACAGCGAGTCCAAAACAAGGAGGTTGAAGAAATATACCGAAAAGCATCGCGGCTTCTATCCTTGTTTAATTACAGTGATGTCAAAAGTTAACAAGATAAGATTAAAAAAGACCTTGACAGCTTAACGCAGCAGATCGTAAGATTGGTCATGTGATATTTCAGTTCCTCACATAAACAGCTTATCAATAATCGATTGTGCTCTGTCTGTTTCGACCTTCACTTTATCACTGGTGGTTTTGTTTAACTTAATAACACATTTCTGTTTTCAACTTGTAACATTACAAATACAGCAAGCTTGAATTGCTACTTTTTAGAAAGGGTCACATGGTTTAAATTAACCAATAAAGATATTCCTTTTCATGTCGGAGCGCTCAGACTGTCGGCTTGGTCACCTGGAGGTTTGTTTCTGCTTTCGTTTTTTTTTTTTTCAAGCAGACAGGGAGACACCCCTCCCCAAACGGTAAGAGAGCCCTAATTAATTTTTCATATTAGTTACTTTTTAAATCTAACTCTAGCCAATAGGCCTTGGGCGGTGCTTTGAATATGTGCATTAATGTTTTCATGCTCTCCCTTACCACTGGCTATGATTTAATAACATCTTCCTCAATGCTATGTCCAGAGCTTTTCTCTTTTTTTTCTTCTTTTTTACTAGAGAGCCTTAATTAGCTACAACTTTGAGCCTCCTGTCTCCATCTCTCCAGTCTACTCACCCTCCCTCTCCCAATTTCTTTTCTTTTCTTTTCTTTTCTTTTCTTTTCTTTTCTTTTCTTTTCTTTTCTTCTCTTCTCTTCTCTTCTCCCACTCACAACTTGTTGTTGTCCTCCTCACACACTCCAGTCACGCATATGTATAAGAAATGACACCTGTGCCTTGGGTCATTAAAGTCTGAAGTGTTTGTGCATATGTATGCATTTATCTGTGACTGTGTGTGTGTGTGTGTGTGTGTGTTGCTATGTGTAACTAATCTGATATTCACATGTCCTTTCTTTAACCTGCACCATGCCACAGGGAATAGCTGAAAAAGTAGATAGGCAGCCATGCACACACATACAAAACATTTGATGCATCTTTAACTTGGTAAACACTGTGCAGAGTTTATGCCTGTAGAAAAAAAACATGCAGAAATAGGAAAGCAGTGTGATAGATAAACAGGTGAGACGAGGGAAATTGTCCTCAAGCTCTTTGTTTTTATATCAGAATTTGCTGAGATAGCATCTTTTAACAAATCTCCAATACAGATGAGGTGCTGTTGAAGTATGAAAGTATGTGTGTGGTTAAGCAGCTGCAGATTAGTGAAGATAGGGGTGCACCAGATTGCTGTTAGAGAAGCAGTACAGCTCTTAAGCCGTGCAATACCTTGCTGGAAAACAGGAGCCATAGTGACTGTGTGTGGGTGTGAATGTGTGTGATATTGTAGCTTGCCTATACATATGAGTCATGTGTCACGTGTTAATAAATAAAGCCTTTATATCCCACTGAAGCACACTCACTGTAATCATGGAGACTGTCGGAGCAGCCGGGGTCCCAGGCCACTTTGCTGTGACTTGATTAGGATCATTTGAGATGATAAATGAACACGCGCACACTCAGACACGCACTCACATGCACACAAACTGATTGCATCTGCTGAAAAACAATCTCTCCCTATAGCTGAGCCACTTTGCGCCAGTGGCAGAATAGGGGAAAATTACCAGTCAGAAAGGGCAGCCTGCAATCTTACAGCACACGAAGGGCTTTTGGTCTAATTTGAAATAATTCTAATTTAGAATGAGCCTCGTGGACAGCGTGTATTATCCCACCATGCGACTGTGCCTGGAGAACACTCCACTAATCAGGATTTGAGTAAAGTGTGTTTCGCCTGCAAAGAACCAAGGGACTGAAGGAGCGACGCCATTGCAGCCCACACAAATGGTTCCTCAGCTGTGCAGGGGACTCCTTAAGGGGGTGGTTGATATCAGCACAGGAAAGTGTTTACTCGGCTTTGCATGAGCTGGAAGTTTTACTCAGTCAAATCAAGTAGAAGTGAAGCATTTGTGACACACGCCAGCAGATGCTCGATGGAAGATTGTTATTGAAGACAGATTTTCTGCTTCAAAGCTTTTATATGTTTCCGTGGTGCAGCTTGTTTTTCACTTGAAAGACAGCTTGCTTTCTCTTTTTTCGTGTTGCCGAGTATTTTGGTGCTGCCAAATCAACTTAGTTCTTCTGAATTGCTAAAACACCAACTCAGTAACTCAGTCCTAAACACTTTTCATTGAATCAATTGCCATTTTGTCAAAACCACAAAAGGTTGACAGAATTTGCAGGTCTCATTCACTCTTTTTGCAAACACTGAAAGACATTCCCTCAAACTAAACACACACTAAATACAGCTTTGCACACCACTTGTGATAAATAATAGTAACTGGAGATGACAGGTGTCAGACACAGTTTGAGATATTACCAAAAACACCCGGTGCAATCTTTATTGATTGTGCCATTAGTGCCAAAATGAATTAAATAAACACACAATTAAATAATTAGTTAAGTGTGTCAATATTTAATGTTATAATTTAATTAATAATTCAATATCTGACTAATTAAATAGCAATTCATTTTATTTAAAACATTTTTATAAATGAATCTTTTGATTTTAAATAGTTAATGATGCATTTAATTCATTAAATATTGAATTAGTTAAATATTATTTTCCATTTTTATTTGATTATTGAAACCATTTAATTAATTAATTAATTAATTATGCATTCGTTTCATTTATTTTGGCACTCGTGGTCCTCCATATACTAATCTACAATCGTTTAAATGTGTCTGTATGTCTGTTTAAGAGGCCCTGGATAAGAAGGAAGAGGATCAGGAGGTGAGACTGAGTGGCTGCAATCAACCTTATTCTTGCTTGTGGGATGACAATAAAGGCAAAAGTAGAAAGAGAACTCAGGAGATTTCATAATCAGCAGATTCAGAAAGGAGAACAGGTGGGGGTTGGAAAGTCCATTGCTGGTTTCACTGGATTTATGTTCTTGTGTCATGGTCCCCAGCTAGTTGGCACAGACTTATTGTCTCTTCTACCCTCCACCTTCTCTTTGATTCCGTCTCACTCTCTTGCTTCTGCCCTTCAGTGTGAGTGGGCAGGTCTTAATGGCTCAATGAGGTCTTCCTGGAGGCGTGTTCTTCAAATACCCCAGCCTTGCCAACAGCTCTTCACCCACAGCTTCTCTAAGTGGTAACAGGTTCAGGCTCAGCTCAGCTTTTTAGCTGTTTTCTGTTTACTTATCCTCACCTTTTGTCTCTTTGCTTCAGGTCTTCCTTGGTGTGACAGCCAGAATAATGTCTGTGTCTCCTGTTTCCAAGCTCTCTGGGTAACTTCTCTGGACTTAGAACTCACATTCAGAAAATAATCTGAATTACCTTCCCACTCACCACCTGAAAGGAAATTTCCCCGCCTGCCCACTAGCCCCAGATGCTCACCTCCAGCTCCAATTTTTTCGGCCCATTCCATCATCTCCTTTGGGGGTCCACTGCACTTCTATACATTTAGGCCTTTGTTAATAAATCACGTAAACTTGCCTCGTCTTTATATGTTGTTTTTATTTTTTGCTGTAGTGCATGCTGAATACACAGCACTATTATTAATTTTACTAGCTGTGCATGAAATCTAAAAGCACTTTCTATTTTTCAGGACAGACAAAACTGTTTTGTTTGATTTTATCAGAAAAAGTTATGGGATTGTAGTTGTTTTTTTTTCTTTGTCTGTTTTGACACAAAGATGGATGGTTTACACAGTACAATGAAAAAGTATTTTCCCCCTTTCTGAGTTTTTCCCATATTTTTCACACTTAAAAGCAAACACGTTAATACAAAGAAAAACTGAGTAAATACCAAATGCAATTTTAAAATAATGATTTCATTTAAAAGCTTTCCAAATCTACTTGACCCTGTGGGAAGGTATGAAAGCCAAGTTCAATTTCACTAGACACATCCAGGCCTGATTACTCCAGAGCTGTTGAATTAAAAAAAAGCACTTAAATTAAATTAAACCTGTCTGACAAAATGAACTAAGCTAAAAGGTTTCAAAAAGCAACACATCATGCCACAATTTTCACAATCACCGATATCTATCACTTTCTAAGGCACTGGGACTCCAGTTAACCATTTAAGAACTAAATAGAGAAAAGCTGGAACAGTGGTGAAACCTTCCCAAGTGTGACTGTGAGATTATTATACTATCTTATACCACATTATACCTCTAATTAAAGATTGTGAAATCATTATGGAGTTTTAGGTTGCATTATTCTCCTGACTTAGAAGAAGGTGATAACTATTACATTTATTAGACTGATTTGTATTACATTAGACTCCTGATTTATTGTGAATGAATTACATTGTTTTATGATGCGTTAAATTGCTGATTTATAAGAAATACTGTTTTCAGAGAACCATGGCCTTATTTGTCTTATTAGAAAAGAACAGAACATACTGCACAGGAAGCCAAGGTCATACCTTAGGCTCACTGAGAGATAGAAAGCATGTGGATGTTTAGGTTTTTATGACTAGGTGGGGGCCACCAGAGGCTGTAAGAGACTGCTGGAAGTGTTGTTCTTCCTTCAGCCCAAAGATCAACAAACTGGGATATTTAACAAGGCACTGAGACTCCAGTTAACCATTTGAGAATTAAATGGAGAAAAGCTGGAACAGTGGTGAAACCTTCCCAAGTGTGACCAACCTACCAAAATTACTCCAAGAGCACAATGATGATCCAGGAGGTCACAAAAGAACCCAGAGCAACATCTCAAGAACAGCAGGCCTCACAGTTAAGTTCAGAGTTCATGATTCAACAATAAGAAAGAAACTATGAAAAAATTGGTGAAAACCACTGTTAACCCAAAGGAACACGGAGACACACATTTGCCTAAGAAATAAATAATTTTGGGAAACTATTCTGTGGAGTGACGAGACAAAAGTTAAAAAGATTTGAATCTCATTACATTTGACGTAAACACATTATTTCATAATGAAGCATAATATCAACACTCAAAAATGATGGTGGTAGTGTGATGGCCTGGGGCTGCTTTGCTGCTTCAGGAACTGGACAACTTACCGTAATTTATGGAACCATGAATTCTGCTCTGGGATTGTGCAGCAGGACGATGGCCCGAAATAGACCAGCAAGTCCATCTCTGAATGGTTGGAGTGGCCCAGTCAACGTTCAGACTTCAATTTGATTGAGATGGTTTGAGATCATCTTAAACAAGTCATTCATGTTCAAAAACCCTCACATGTAACTGGGTTAAAATAATTATGCAAAGAAGATGTCAAAAGGTCACAAAGGCTTGATTGCAGTTCTTCCTGCCAAGAGTGGCAAAACCAGTTGGTAGGTTTAGGGTGCAATTACCTCTTCACAGTCTGTCTATATGTCTATAGAACTCGTGATAAAAGTTCTTAGTAGAGTTACATCATTGAAAATGAGCATAATATTGGTTTATATGTTAGTGCCAGTTTTTTGGGACTTATTAAGTGTAGTGCAGTACTTCTTTACCTAGAAGAAGACCTTTAAATTTAATTAAACCAACTGAACAAAAAAACTTGTGAGGGGAAATGTCTCTTTGACAGCACTCAGACTTCTTCATTGTGGAAAGGGGTTCCCCAGGTACTACTTTTTTAGAAGAAAGCCAAAACCCAGAAAACTAGAACTATATAAAATCCTACAACTGCCAAATGTCTGAATGTCTGGAGGACGAAGCAGTGAAGTAAAATAAAAGTGCCCTAAAACTGCTCTTTTGAGTATACAACATGAGAATGAAGTGAGCCAATGCTCCCACTTCCAGCAGAGCACACAGAAATGCAATGCATGCTGTATAAATTCCAGTGTAACACAGAGACACACAAAAAATGCATAAAGAGTCCCTCAGTGTTATTATTCAAAAGGTTCTGTCTTGGCTCTTATCTCCAGACACAGCTGCGGGATGGTTTAAAAAAAAACGTTTTGTGTGAAAGTGTGGACTTAGTTTGAGGGGCCTCTGTCGGCGTCAACACTTTCTCCAAAGTGACAGAAAACACAAAACAGAGGCAAACGGCTTATATCAGCTAAAGATTTCACTGAACTGAAAATAAGAAGCGGGAAATTTATTTGAAACTATCTAATCCTTTGACTGGTCATCTGCTTTCGGTCTCTTTAATTAGATAACAGGCTGTCTTTTTTCTTTCATATTCCTTATCTTATCAGAGGGCACAGGTGTGCTTTAAATGTTAACATATTTTTTAGCCTCCTCATAGAGTCCAGTTTTTACCATTAATCCTGTTCTTCTCCCTCCCCATAAAGTCCATGCCTCGAGTCCAGTCCATCCCTTGATCCCCCGTCTTCTAGTCTCTGGCGAAAATAGTTGCAGCTACGGCCATTTTGACCTACTTCTAGACAATACCCGTTCCAGCCTCCCTCCGCCCATTCTTTTACTTCCTCGCTGAAACAAGTTTCAGTCTTAGCAGATGCAGTTAAGTTGGGAGGACGAAACACTCATGGGGAAGTCACTGTTCCCTTGTGTGTGACTGCCTGAGAGGTAACCTATTTAGGGAGCAGAAAGGGGAGGAAAGTTGGTGGAGTGAATATCAATTTAACTATAGCCATTAGTACTATTACTGACTCAATATCCTTAACTGCGTATGTTTAAAAATATATAGCTGACAGAACAGATGAAGGATGAGACATGTTCACTTTACATTCCCTTAAAAAAATTTTTTTACCCTGTTACCCCATGTGGGAATAGGCCACCAGGATGCTTTCAAATTCATCCAGCACCCTTCATACATAAAGAGAAGAAAGGAGGACTACTTTACTGCCCCCTTATATTGTAGTTATTACTGGTTTTACATCCAGTACAGCCTAAAGTCTCTATGGTTTATACTTCTGACATAGTTGCATTGCTTTTTGAAATGTAATTAAACACAAACTACAATGATTTGATTATCTTATAATCTCATGTTTTTTCACAATAGAAACTAGAAATCATTTCAGTTGTTTAGACTGGGAAAATATAACATTTCAAGAAAAATATTAGCTTGGGTTGCTGCCCCCGTGACCCGGCTCTGGATAAGAGGAAGAAGATGGATGGATGAATTTGATGGCAGCTACATCTTTAAAATGCTGAAAGAGGGACAACAAAAGATTGGAGAAGCAAGTGGTGCTAAAAAGAAAAGCTGGTGGAACATTTTGCAGCTAAGTAGGGTAACAGGCAGCAGGTAAGTAGCCGGACTGTGTCTAAAAAGAGCATCTTAGAGAGGCAGGCTTCTCAGTAATAAATATAGGAGGAAGTTCACCAGTCTGCAAACAAGTGCATCTTATATATTGTGGAATAATCTCAGAATAATTTTCCTCACAGCAAAAAATAAAATAAAAATGCTAAACTTTGACATTTATATTACATAACTACATTAAACACTTTTTTTTTTTTTTTTTTTTTTTACATCATTCTGGCAAAGAGAACTTTTATTCGTTACCCAGATTTCAAGGCATTTCTCAGAGTTTTATCAGTTATAGGTGAAACACAAAGTAGTATCTCACTCCAGCAGCAGAACACTTACAGTTTTAGGGCTGCAAATTTAAGGTCAAATATGAGACTCAATGACTCTTATAGCATTCTATCTATTGGAGTAAAATTGAGTTTTATTGCTCTGTGAAAACTGATTACAAACTCTAGTAGAAGAAAAAAACATGTAAGAGTTTATCTCAGGCCAGGAGGAGTCTTTGAGAAGAATTTTATCCCCTGCGTATCTGTACATGTAGTCTGCATATCTTGTACAACAGTAGGCTTTTTTTCACCCATTGACAGTCCTTTCCTTGGTCTTCCAGATGGCACTGTTGGCAGGCAGCATGTTTGACAGCAGTGGCATCCACCCCATTCAACAGTATTGATCCAAGCAGCGCACACAATCTAAGGGAGCTATCCAGGATGCACAGCAGGCTAACAAGCAGCATAATGGTACAAGGTCATCTCTGAGAGAGCAAAAGGAAAGAGAACAAACCATTTTCTCAACGGTTTACACAGTTTTCCTCTTTTAACCACAGTAGGGAGTCATTAAGTACAGTCGACACATAAGGACTTCAATTCCTTAGTGACATGTGCTACATCGAGAGCGTGCTTTACTGTATGTAAACGAACAATTTCATGTCATGAACAGTTTCGTGACATGAAACATGAACACTTGCGTCCCTCCTCGCCTTGCATGTTGTTAAATAAAGGATCTGAAATAAGACTTCAAGCTCCACCCCCCCGTTTTCCTTCAGATTCACCTTTAAAAGTAACTGTTACTTTACTAAGTTAGTAGTGCTAATATTAATGTCAAGAAATCACAACATTCCCTTCTTTTCTGTTCGCCACTGAGCATCACTGAGACTAAGATGAGTCGTTAAGTAGGGGTTAAAAATCAGACAGAGTGTTGGAAGTTAGTACTTAGGATCAAGCAGCAAACATTATGGCTTAAAACTGTAGACAGACACTAAAGATTTTAGTTCTTAAATGACCACAAGGCTGACTCAAAAAGAAAACTAATCCCTCTCAACCCCGATATTAAATCACCCAATTTTATCATAGAAGTAAACATGTCTACAGCCTGGTACAAAAACAACTTCGGTGTCGTTGTGACTGGGGTTACATTTTTATATAAGTCACCCACTGGCTTAGGGTTATCCATCTATGTGTGACACTACAGGGGCACTGTATGGGAGTCTGTATGCATGAACTGGCACTCTGAGTGGCCAATAAGATTAGAAAAGTATTACATGAATGCCAGTGCATGTAAACTGGACCTCTCAACTACATCTGCAGTATACTGCTTATGCATATCTGCGACAGATCCCCATTTCATTTCAAGGAGAAACTAAGATAATTTATATAAAAGGTAATGAGTGAAGTGGGAACAGGTGGGGAAACCAGCTCCAGACAACTAGTGAACCCAGTGAGATGGGGAAGTTGAACAGAGACCAACATTTACCAAAATAAATAGGGAAGAGCAATGACACAGAGAAATACAGTTAGCTTGACACAAGGGGAACAAGACAGACATAAAGACTAACACAAAGATGAAGCTGAAGAAAAAGAATGGGAATGCTTAAGGGAACTAATAAACTTTGAGTCATCTATAACTAAACTAAGAGCTAGAAGCAAAACAATAAGGAACTAATGCCAAGCATCAGGAGTACATCAGAAGTAAGTACCAAATAACGCAATAACAGAAGCTATTAAATAATACAGAACATGAACCTTAAAACCCAAAAGGAAATAATTAACTATAAAACCAAGAGCCCAAGACACAGGAACCATGGCAACATGGTGGCTATCTTTTTTTTTTTTAAATTTCTTGTGTTTTGTTTTTGTTTTGTTTATGATGAATCTTCAACTAGATTTGGACACAAACTGTGGATTTTTTCACAAGCCTGTCTACTAAAATTTATGTTACGCTTATGTAAAGTAATCTACTTTTTAAAAAAAATAAAAAAAATAAAAAAATAACAACAACTATAAACTGGCAACACAGTGCTACAGCAGTTACTGTGCCCTCACAGCAAGAAGGTCCTGAGTTTAAATCTGGTGGCCACCTGGGGCCTTTCAGTGTTTTGAGTTTGCGTGTTCTCTCTGTGGATCTGTGGGTTCTCCCCATGTGCTCTAACTTGTGTTATAGTCCCAGAGTTTGATTTTTCCATCCACACAAATCCCATGTCACTTGTCAGACCAACATTTTTTTCCTAGTACCTTTGCTTTTAATAGGTAATAGGTTGCTTTTAATATTTCAGTGTTCATGTATCTTCATTATTTTTGGACCTTGAGTGTGAAAAGCTATTTTATGACCTTGCCTTTGGATTTGTGCTTTTGGATTCACTAATCTGAACTCTGATAAATTGGATTGTTAGCTGCTTCAGATTTAATTTTTTTTGTTAACAAGAAAATGTTGAAATTGAACTTCAAGGTGTTTAACACACTAAAATATTTATCAATATGAATGAGTTGAATGAACTATCGATGCACTTTTAGGGGACAGGGGTAGCTCAGTAGGTCGAGTGTTAGCCCCATGATTGGAAGGTCGGTGGTTTAAACCTACCCTGAGGTACCCCTGAGCAAGGCACTGTCCCTACACACTGCTCCCTGGGCGCCCAATAGCTGCCCACTGCTTCACTGAGTAAATGGGTTAAATGCAGGGAGGAATTTCCCCATGGGCATCAATAACATATACTTTCTTTAAAAAACTCACTGGAAACTTTATTGGGCATCAAAATCAGAATCTTTTATTGTCATTATGCCAAAAGCACGATAAATTATATGCTGTCCAAATCAGTGCAAAGAAAGCAATCTAACTATTTGAAAAGTTTAGGTCAAGATGACTTGCTTTAGCTCATACTGATTATCAGAACTAGGAGCAAAGCCGGCATGATTGCTGGTGCAAGACAATCTATTAGGATTTTCCCTCATGAGATTTTTTTTTAGGTTTTACAGAGAATAATCCAAAAAAGAAGAAATATCCAGTGAGCTGCAGTTCTCTTGGTGAAAATGCCCTGTTGATGTTAGAGGTCAGAGGAGAATAGCCAGACTGCTTCGAACAATAGAAAGCCAGGAGTAAATCAAATAACTTCTTTCCACAACCAAGGTGGAAAGAATGGCAAGAATGGCAACGAATAAGAATGGCATCTCTTAACACACAACACCTCAAACCTTGAAGCAGGTCAGCTACAGCAGCAGAAGTTCACTCTGGGTCTCACTCCTGTCAGGGAAGAACAGGAAACTGAGGCTACAATTCACATGGGTTCAGTAAAATTGGACAATAGAAGACTGGAAAAACACTGCCTGATCTGATGAGTCTCAATTTCTGCCGCAACACTCAGATGGTAGGGTCAGAATTTGGTGTAAACAACATGAAAGCATAAACAATGTAGGCTGGTGCTGGTAAAGTAATGCTGTGGGGGATATTTTCTTGAGAAAGTTTGTGCCTTTTCGTACCAACAGAGCACCTTTGAGATGTGGTGGAGTTTGAGATTCACATCATGGATGTGCAGCCGGCCAGTGTGCAGCTATTGTGTGATGCTATCAAGTCAGCATGGACCAAAATCTCCAAGGAAGGATTCCAGCACCTTGGTGAATCTGTGAGCAGGGTGTCACTCATTTGGTAAAGGTTTATGAAAGAGCAAGGATGTGTAAATATTTAACTAAAAGCCTTAAAGAGTCCTGTTCTTTGTATGTCCAACCATCAACTACTCCCAGCTTCCTTCAGTTAAAAGTCATTTTTTAATGTTGAACAGTACAAATTGTTACACAGTACAAAAACATCCGAGCTGAATGCAATCCAGGCATTAGTTTATTTTCTTTAGTGGTGCCACATATGTATAACCGTATTCTGATTGATCTTTTGGTTACCGCGGGTTCCTAGGCTTCCACTATACCTATTTTGTGGCGGCAAATTGAGTTTACCCCATTACCACCCACCACAACTTAGATTAGATGTATCAGCCCTGATATATGTTGGATGATTCAGTCCCTCCAGTTATACAGGGCTGGATGTTTCAATCCCCTTGGCTCATATAGAGCTGCAGCCACAGATATACAAAAATTACTTTCAGCACAAAGTCTTACACTAAATCTGACTGAAATCTCCAGTCTGTGTTCAACCGGGCAATGCCCCTTCAGTCAAAACTTTTGAAAAATATCTTTGGCAGGTTATATTGCTCTTTCAGTCCAAAGGCGCCTGTGGGTTTACCAGCTGCAAACGTTTGTCTGTGAGTACAGAGACCCATTTAAGTGTCTCATCACACACAGAAGCATCGGGCGCACTTCCCCCCCCCAACCCAACCATGCACTCTGTCTGTGTACCTGGCAGCACATCCACTCATGCCATTTACATTTCAAAGTGAGACACATTTGCACAAACGCACATAGTTACCATCTGGCATTTCTGGTTTCTCTCATACCCACCTATTGGTTTCCAGAGCATATGAGCAAAACCTACATGCTATTTGCATTGGGATAAGGCTGTAAATGCTTCTGTTGATGCTTGTTGGACCACAGCGGTAGGAGTGAATATTTTTGCATTTTTTTGCCTTTAAATTAGGGTTGTTTTGTGTGTCACAACCCATGGCTATATGTATGTGCGTCTGCTTAAGCACCTGTTTACACACTTTACAGTTTATACACATCCAGCTATACGTGTCACCAGCTGTTTCTCGTGTGTACGAGTGCGTGTGTTTGTGTGCCTGGGTTTGCTGGCTTATGGTAGATGCCGTGGCATTGAAGAGGCCTTATCTGTCATGTTCAGAGCACTAGCTCTCACAGGAGATAGAGCTCTCAGCCGGAAGCACGAGTGCAACTGAAAAGACTCCTGACACACACCTACAGCTCTGGCTCAGACAGCGAAAGAATGAACCGAAGGGAGACATGATGGTAATATCAAGAAATAAATTTCACAGTGAGAGAAGGGACAGCAAATGAACGTTTGCGCGTGTGTATAATGATGTGTGTAACGTCTGTGATGCAGGATTCTCATCTGCAAAATGCGTGTTTGCGCTAACACACGCGGGATCTTGCTGGAACACACTTTTGTCTCGTTTTCATGGGCTTCCATTGTGAAAGCGCCAGAGGTGATGTTTGCACATTTACCCCGCAAAAACACATTATGAGCAAGTGTGTTTACGTAAGTGTTTGTAAGTGTCCCGGCCTCCATGAGCCCCTGAGTTGTCCATAAGGCTGAATGTGAGTCGGGGGTTAATGTGCTCACCCCTAGGCAGTGGAAGCGGCTTTCACTCTCTATTAAACTGTCCTTCATGTGGGAGCAGATGAGCCTCATTATATCAGAGTCCCCAGCTAATGACCACTAATCCCTTCCTACTGAGGAAAAAGTGAGTGAGAGGCAGGAAGGTGGGCTAAGCTCTGCAATCTGAGGAGAGATGGATGGAAAGTTGAAGATGGAGAAACTGTGACTAGAGGCTGGAATTAATATTATAATGTTTGACTGTTATTGACCTCCCCCTCTCTCCTTCTACACCCTCACCATTGCTGCTGACACACATACACCCACACACACACACACGCACACACACACATACACAGCCCACATCAGCACTCCTTCTCCTTCATTCCTTCATGCGGAGATCAGAGTGATGATCTCAGAGTGAGGGGAAACGGACTGTGAATGCATTAATGCCATCATCATCATCATCATCAGGGGACACGAAGCTTTATCTGTCATCATCCTGCGACAGCTAGGGCAGTTCTCCACAGGCCAGGCTATTACTCTCTATTACCCATCACACACACACACACACACACAAACACACACACACACACGTGGGTAATGATGGGGTGCATCCTTGGTCGTCTTCACCCTCCAAAATCTGATACATAATGTTTTTCCATCACAGTCTGGTTAAAAATTTATAAATCAATTTTCCTTTCAAAATACTGCTCGATCGACCAGAAGCCTTAAGAAATTTTTTTCCCCACCAGAGTCTGGCTTCAGCTGATCTACACTGAAATGAAATCGTCCTCTCTGTGCAGTACCCAGTTACTGCTATCAGTTGGTGATAGAAATATCCGCACACACACACACATGCAAGGATAAAGATAAGGATAAAATTGAGAGAAAGGCAGAGTGGAGAAGAGGAGAGCGTGAGGATGGCAGAGTAAGGAGAGATTTTTCAGCAACCAGTATGATCAATATTTCTCCATTCTTCATTCTATTAGAGCGGCTCAGAAACAATTTTCCATGAGCCTTCACTCACTCTGGAATAAAATCTTCATTTTCTTTCTCTCTCTTACTCTTACAGTCATGCTTCATTTTCACTCTCCCACAGAGATAACAGTAATGATTTCATAACTGTTATTTAAAGTGATTGTTACCGGCCTCTGTCGAGGTGACAGTGAAACCTGCAGTATTTGTATTATCTTCCGTTTTTATTTTTATTTTGTGTTAGATACCCATCGTATTGTTTCATCAGGTTGGCGAGCTTTTTCTTCATCCTCATCAACAAGTTCTGGAGTAGAGAGTGAAGATCTTTTAACAAACTTTCGTTATGTTTGACGGGTGATTAGTAGCAATTGTTCCCATGCATGCACCTATATTTCCATGTGAACTGTAGACTCAGAGCTGATTTATTCCACATCAGCTGGCACAGACCTGAGGGAGGGCAACCTTTTCTGTCAGCTGTGGCACTTAAATAGCACAATAACTATAATGAAGAGTTCAAAGGGATGATTACATGGTACATCATGCCATGACAGCTAAACTCTCTGAAAGATGGCACCTGTTCGATGCAGACTTACACCTAAGTAATATACTTTCAGATATTTAACTTTTTCTGTGAAACATCAGTTTACTGCATAGAAAGTGGATGTAAATATGGTATGGGCTGGCATTTATTTATATATTATATATCTTAATGACCACTCAAAGGACTTTACACAACAAGCTCAACACTAAATTAGAAAAATCTTGGCTTCTCGTTCATGTTACCTAGAGAGTGCATACTTGTGACTTTGCTAAACCCCATATAAAGTTTTAGACAGGGGTCTCAAACATAAGGCCCAGAGGCCAGAATCAGACTGGCAAAGACTTCAATCCAGCCCACTGGATGGAGTTTGAAAAATGTGAAGGATGGCATACATTTTGGACTTTTAACAGTAACCGAAGCTTTCCTACTGATAAAGATCTCCTCCACAGGTATTCATACTACACCAAAGTACTTAAGTAATGTTTAAACAATTAAATGACAGAAATGTTCAAAATTTTTTTCACTACCCAACATAGAAATTTCTGAAAAAAATAGAACTTTCTGTTTTATAATTACAGGACAACGTCTTTATCATGTACATAAAACAAGACATTCTGTTGAATTTGCTCTTCTTTTTCTTATGTTTAGATATATCAGGATTAAATGTGTAGTTTAGTGTATTTACACTGACACAGAGGGAAGTTTCACTGCTCCAGCCCATTTCAGATCAAAATGGGCTGTATGAGGCTCCCTGTGTAAAATAAGTTTGAAATCCCTGTTCTGGAGGATAAACGAGAAGGTAATATGTTACATATTTTGGTAGCCACAATCATTTTAAATGATTAACCTGAGAAAATCTTCCACTGTGTTTATAACGCATGTTAGGTTTCGAAGTCTGACTGATGTCCCATCAGCCTTTATTATTACTTTGCATGAGTGATGTTAGTGAACTCACATTCTAGTCATATGTCTTGATGCATTCTCAATCATCCAGGAAAGTAAATCTCCAAAAGTTGACTGAAGAAGTCACTTGGATGAGTGACGAAACGTTTCTCCCACAAAAACGCTACGACCAGATGAAAGTCAGAGTTTACCTATATGTACATGCTTCAAGCACTCCACTGACCTGACAGAGCCAATGAGAATCATCAATTCAGCTAACATTTATGTCTTTAGGTGGAAACCTACAAAGGCACTGGGGGAACATTCAAATCCCAAACAGAGAAGGTTTAACCCAAGTACCTTCTTGTTGTGAGGTTACAGAGTTAACCACTCCACAACCTTCTAGCCACCACATGTTAAACTAAGATTCCCTAGCTGGCACCACATCCACATTTTAGGTTTGACAGCATTTCTGGTAGGTAATGGCAGATGGCTTGAACACGAATTGAGGCTGTGGTTTGGCTGGTCAGTGGCGTCACTCGATGAGTCATGAGAGCGTCTCGTTCACAAAAATCAAAGACCCCATTTTTCAAACCTGGCAACGAGGGAAATGCTACAAAAAACAATGCTATGGTCCCCCAAGTCTGATGGTGTACTGTTGCCTCAACGTCCACCTTTGTTGTAGCGTTCGTGCTGCATATTAATTATGCCACAGGACACTCGGACACGTTGCTATAACAACAACATTGCACATAAGGTGGTACTCAATTGTAAGGGAAAACCAAGTCGATCCGAGTTGAGTCATGGTGAGTCGCTTTGAGTAGGTACTAAGTACTTAAGTGCTAAATTAGAATTTTGATTAAATTACACACACTGTCTTCAGCATTGCTGCTCACTTTTAGAGAAGAATTGCACATTTAAATCTGCAGATTTCCCAGTGAAAGTTATTTCAACTTTAGGTTAGTTTTTACAATAATAAACCGTTTAGATATAATTAAAGCCATTCTTGAGTCATCACACGTAACTACTGTATGTCTACTCATTTTCTTTATTGCAAGAAATTGCCACTTTACGTCAGTCATAAGTAAACTCAAAGCAAGTGTTTTGACATTAGCATCGTCTCGTCTCATTGGAAGATTATCCACTTGTTTCAGAAGTATAATTCAAGGACTGCAAAGAAGCTAAAACTGTAGTAATCTGGATGCTTTTTGGACACAAACCGCTTGCACTAATATCTCAAGCAGTGGATTCAAGGGTGTTTCAGTTCTTGACTCAATCAAAAAAAAAAAAAAAAAAAAGCACAGCAATTTTCTTTAACGATTACCCAAAGCCAATCACAGAGGTACTGATTAGTGCTTCAGCGTCTGCTTTGGCTTGATAGCGCTCATTTCAGGAAATGAAGCCATCTCTGGGAAAATAACATATGAAAAACACACATGTGCACTCAGTCCAATAACTCGCTCAATCATGTCGAGAGAGTTGAGGACAATTTTAATACAAACTTTATTTGGTGCCATTAGTCAGATCACTTCTGACAGCGACAGTGTAGCATTTCTAACAACCGCTTTGCCAATTAGGAACCATTCCTTCTGTTATTTGTGTGCCATTGAGCAAATATTTGAACCAGTAAAGCTGACTTAACTGACTGACTGGGACAGAGTATAGAGGTGAAAACAGAGTAAATGTGAAAGACTGGTACAAAGTTTGTGAAAAAGAGACCAAGAAAGAGAAAATCAATCTGAGGGCGTGTGCGTGAGAGAGAATGTGAGTGACAGGGTGTTGTTTGCAAGGAGGATTTGCACAGTATTGATCTGTTGACCCTATGATCACTTTGATTAAATGTCACTCTCTTCAGTCAGATTCCCTGATTTAATACGGAGCATTGAATTGATGGTGACGCTGCGTATCAGATTTTCCCTCTCCTTTAAGAGTCTTCCTTTTTCTGCAGAGCAGTCAGCCGGACCCACCATGCCCCATTCAATTTAGTTCAACAGCCCTTTTCAAAACAACCAGGCCATCATTAAATGTGTGAAGCGCATCCAAGGCAGACTCAGAGTATTTCTGATTTAGATGCTTGGCGGATGGACTCTTTTGATCTTGTGAAATGAAAGCAAATCTGAAAGTTTGATACATTTGTCAGAAACAACCATTCATACGATGCATTTTGGAACTTTTTCACTAATTTTGCTTGTTCTTCTTCACTTTCTTCCCCTCCTCCACAGCAGAAAGTTTTAATATGGTTAGAATAGAAGTCTGGCACCTTTTAACAACTTCCACAATTTGCAAGAGCTATTTCTAGGTCTGTTATTGTCACTCAAATGTCCTAATCCTCCAAGGATGCAATGACCTGTGGAGGAAATCTGCTGCTCTGGGACTCAGAAGTGGATGGACAGATGGATAGATGTGCACAGGGATGCGTGAAAGAAGGTGCCCTGAAAATTGGATTTCTCTCGCCTCGGCCTCTTAGACAAGGGAGGCTAAAAACAACAGGAAAAAAACATGAGAGTGTGAGAATGGAGAAGTAAGGGAGATGGAGGGGCATTGCCAGGGGCCCTGTCAGAGAATGCGCTGAAACGTGGAGTGGCTCTTTTTTCTCTTGCCCAAATTCCACACCCCATTAGCCCACCAAACCAGCAACTGGCCTTGGCCTCAAAGGTGGAGGGGATGGCTGTGAGTGCTGCAGGCAGAAAAGGGTAACACATACCCACAAGCCGTCCTCGAGAGGCGAGTGAGGCAGGAGCGTCGAGATGAGGCCCCAGCCTGCCAGATGTAGGATGCGGAGGTACTCAAGTGAGCCAGGGAAGGAAAGAAGGATGGAGGAAGATCGGGAGGAAAGAATTGGAATAGGATACACAACTCATGATAAACACATCCATCCTCATTATTGTAATAACCCGCCTGCCACGCACCAGTGCAGCCTCGCTCGTCCCCCTATCTATGTATCTCACCATCGGTTCACTTTTTCTCTGCACACACAAACGCATACACACACTCGCACACTGCTGGCAATACATTTCAAATAGATGTATCCGTGCTCAGAAATCCTGAATTCAAGTTTTATAAACCGCCCTTCTTCTGCTATCCGTGCAGACAAACTGTCTAATCTCAGAACTGCAGAACAAAATCACTTTTCGATGCAATATTGTCAGCCAGGAGAGGTTCCACACCAATACTTCTGTTAGATTATGAGTGAGTGTTTCCTGTGGCTCCCGCATTGTAAGCTCATCCTGCTCTTTCCGTGGTCCATGAGAAAAGCTGAGGGAAGCACTGGTAGGATTAGTGCACTAGCCATGGGGCTTAAGGCACTAAAACACACACACAAACGCATCTTTTTGTTAATTCATCATCCTCGGCTCCCCACTCACACGAATTTATAAGGTCCATATAGTCAACCCAGATTCTCTGTATTTGCCTCATTCACTGTTTAGCTAATGGCTGATATGTTAAAGCACAGCAACAACAATGTGTCTTAGGCCACAGTCACACAGGCCTAGAGACCAGTTGGCAACCCATTAAACAACCTGTGTATGAACGGTTGCTGGCAGTTACAAGATGAAATTGGTTGCACAGAGGTATTCAATGCTGCACTGAAAATCTCCATGCAATTGCTTTGCTTTCTAGCTGCTACTGTCAAGATCTTCCATGCAAACTACAGGCATATATGCTTGCTATATATGTGCTAGCAAGCATAACTCCACCATATACCTTATCTTGAAACTGCCAGCTCCAGCAACCTCTATGTGCCAAGGGCTCACTAATTGGTCTTCAGGCCTGATTGGGGCTTTAGCTATCAACTGTTCAGTCACACCTCATGCCCTTTGAATGGGAGTTTTGTCATTGTGGAAGGCACTTTTACCATCAGAATGCTTCATCAACGGGACAAAAATGATCAATTAGAACAACTTTGTATTGATTTACAGTGACCTTTCTTCTAAAGGACAAATTGAGGTAAATCATACCAACAAAATGCATTCCTGCACTGCAGGTACACAGTGACTATCTAATAAGTAGTGAGAGAATCAACTTAAAATACACTTGTCACCTTTTGAAAAAATGAACATAAATATAAATGTTCACTAACAAATAACGCAACTGATATCTTTCTTAATAATAAAGGCAAGGCTATAATATTAATTTTAATGCCAGGAGCTGAGTGTTACAACAGCTCCCTTCATGGATCCAATTGTAACAAAATATTTGCAACTAAGCAGCTCACAAGGAAACACTCTTCTGCACAGTTTACCTCAATGTAGTTGTATCCAATAACGTTGACAATGTTAGCCTACATTTTTTTTAGATGTCAGATATTGTAGGCTGTGAATTTAAGAGAAAAATATATTTCTATTTTTCAGAAAAATTGGCCACTATTCTAGTGGTGACTAGATTTTAATTGAGCGATTTGAGTTATCCTTCAGTTATCTAATTGTCAAGAGATGTATTCTAAAGACACTTCTTCAGCTGAGAGTCAGAGAGTAGAAACACACACGCTGCAGCTTTTATTTGCAAGGGCGGTCACAGAGCGCTCGCACCCGAGAGTGGGGGCTCAGGGACTCGCGCTCTGCCCCTGCTCTGGTCTTTATTTATATACAAAGGTAATACAACAGTGAATACAGTGAATGCACTTGTAGGAATGTTGATGTGTATGTGTGTGTGATTCTGAAGGACGCAGCCCCTCTTCCCACTAGGGAGTGAAGATAAGAGTGTTCAGCACCTGCTCTTGCTCTTGACGAAGGCGGTCTCCTCTCCTCCTCTCCTCCTCTCCCTTAGCTTCCCTGCTTAGCCTCTTATGTCCTTGTCTAGTTTCGTGTTTTTTTGTATTACTTTTCCCTGGAACACTCACAGTCTGTTCTCTAAAACCTAAAAGAGGAATTATGGATTTGATCAACTGGTCCCTGAATGCAATTGACACCCCTTTCTCAACGAGAAGTTTGGGGTTGGGTGAGCCTAAGTGCTGAAGAAATCTACCTATTCGGAACCATGGTAACAGGGTTCTTGCTGATCGGAGCTGGCTTGGCCTCATGCTCATGCTACTCATGCTGGGCTCCCAGGAGCCTATTTCACTGCAGGGCAACCTGCACGTGGCGAATAAAGCATTGATTGATTGATTGATTGATTGATTGATTGATTGGGAGTGAAACCGCTTGTTCAGCTCTTATTATCGCTGTGGGAAGAAACTTATAAAAGAGAACAGAACAAGTCTTGTAGTGAACAACAGTCTAAGTCATCAAAAGGTCATCATGCAGTATTCTATCATATGCAAACGTATATCATTAAAAGTCTATACTGACTACTAAGTACAATTCTCCACTGACACTAATGAAACAAGAACAGTTTCTACAGGTATTAAGATATAGATATATATATATATATATATATATAGATATATATATATATATATATATGTGTGTATTTATTTTGGTCGCACATATATATATGTACATCATACAACCATTCTAGATAGCAAGACCTGCATTAGCTTGGGTTGTTCATTAATTAAAAAAAAAAAAAAAATCAGATTACAGAAGGATAGAACTGTGATGTAAGTTTAAACTGAGTCATCTACCCTGCAAGTAACAGAAGAAAAATACTGCATATTGAAAGTCACTTCTTTGAGAATTTCTGGAGGAAGTAAGACTGCACTTGTTACCTACACACAGAGAGAGAGAGAGAACCATAATGAGCATGTGCAGAGTCAATGCAATTACTCTAGCTTGTTTCTGCTTTGAGGAACTGAGTGTGTTACAATTGCCACTGTCACTATTGTCCAAGGTATATCCTAAAATTATCCCAAGAAGTTCAGATGGAAAAAAAGACACAATCTGCTGATAAATGTATTCTTTTGTGTCTCTGTGAAACTCTGCACTCCTACACTATTTTGGTTCTTGTTATGCTTCTGTTGGTTCATCAGAGACCGAGAGTGAGGTAAGAGGGGGGGGAATAATCAATATCTCCTCCTAGCAGATCTCCATCATCTGTGTTATTATTGATATGAGTTTGTTGGGGCCTCTGGGAAGACCTGGCCTGTTGATCACAGCAACTGACACAGAGAGAGAACAAAAATATGGGTATGAATAAAAAAGTATGACAGAGGGACCAAAGAATTTCATAAAAATGTGGGAAATGACAAATCATAGGAAACTAAGAAAACAAAGACTTGCTCAGAAAATGAAATATATTACTCAAAATTATAAGAAAACAAAATTATAAGAAAGAAGATGGGGTTGTAATTAAGTGATCCAGAAGGAGCGTGTACAATAATTAGCAAATTTGGGTAAATCATTACTGCCCCCATGAGACTAAGGCTACGTTCACACTGCAGGTGAAAGCACATCAAATCCGACTTTTTTGACCCTATGTGACCAGCACAAATCTGATATTTTCAAATCCGACCTGGGTCACTTTCGTATGTGGTACTGAATCCGATACATATCTGATGTTTTAGAAAGCGACTGCTGTTTGAATGGTCAAGTCACATTAAATCCGTCTTTTACGTCACTGACACAAGACAGACGCCAATTATAAGCGCTGGAGAAGCGCCCGATAAGACACTGCGAACACTTCCTGGCTATCCAGTGTAGATGTTAGTGAAACTGTTGGGAAGACAATGTTGGAGAAACGTGAACATTTTATTTGTACTGTATAATCTGCAGATTCTGACAGAAATCTGCAACTATCCTTTGAAGCACCGCTCCTCTCTAAAACAGCAATAAGGATCATTATTAGGCCATATGTAAATAACAAAATAACTTTATAACTTAAAGCAAAATTGGGAAACGTAAAGTCCGAAACAAGTCTTTATATTCAGGGCCATCAGTCAAACAATACTGTTTGCTCTGGGTCTAAACAGAGCGCGCTGTGTGTGACGTCTTCTTTTGCGCATGCGGGCCGCTTTGAGGGTTCACACTACAGCGCGTTTGCTGTCACATTTTATTTGTAGTGTGAACAAGCACACACAAAAAAAAAATCAGATTTGATCAAAAAATTGGAATTGAGCATTAAGACCTGCAGTGTGAACGTAGCCAAAGTGGTCCTCATCAGCCGCCTTTCACCATTCATAATGTCAGGATAATAGTAGGATACTTTGTTGCTTTTCTTCCCTTTATTTTTAAAATTAAAGCTATATATATATATATATATATATATATATATATTTAAATATCCCAATTCTTTGATCTTTGGGCTGAAGGAAGAACAACACTCAGTGTTGTCAACAGTCTCTTTATTCCATACAATTCTCATTATTCCGTACAACACTTCGACCATAAACATCCGGACGGGAGATGTGGACAGGAGGGTGTCCGCCAGTTCTCAAAGTGTCTGACCATTTCTCACATTCTTATAGCTTCAGCCCCCCTCCAAAGTCCTAACACCTAAACATCCACTTTCTTTCTCTCTCTCAGTGAGCCTAAGTTATGACCTTGGCTTCCTGTGCAGTATGTTTTGTTCTTTCTAATCAGACAAATAAAGCCGTAATTCTCTGAAAACAGTATTTCTTATAAATCAGCAGTATAATGCATCATAAAACAATGTAATTCATTCACAATAAATCAGCACTCTAATGTAATACAAATCAGTCTAATAAATTTGATAGTTGTCACCTTCTTCTAAGTCAGGAGTATAATGCAAACTAAAACTGCATAATGATTTCACAATCTTTAATTAGGGGTATAATGTGGCATAAGATGATATAATAATCTCACAATATCTAGACTATAGGAAAAGTTGTCAAACTGTGGTTACAGTCTCGGAGGTGTGGTTAAGAGCAAAAGAAAAAGAAATCAATGTGAGACTACAATGTGGTAAATGGACTGGTTTTCTTTGCAAGTGCTTTCAATCACCCAATCACATCTTGCTCAAGGATGTTTAGCATGAAGACTGGAGCAAACAGGGATCGAACCACCAAACCTTCTGATTAGAAGGTGACGTGCTCTGCCTCCTGAGCCACAGCCACCTCTTGTGGCTGAGTGTTTTTTGTTCTAGTCTTTGGCCAGTGTAACAGTTCTCATAGTGGAAAAAGAAAAAGAATGGCACTAAAGAGAGAAAGTAAGAAAAGTTTTGTGCAGCTTGTGATTGAGAAAGGGCTAGAGAGTTCAGACTGCAACAGCACTCCCTCATGCTTTAGTCCAGAGTGTTGGTGAGCTCTCTGCTGGGGGTAACTGTCAGGCTGACAGCTGGTATAGATCCAATCTAACCCCACTCCGTCTGGCAGCTTTAGTAATTGTTCAAAAACAAGTGGCCCTGCCCAAGTAGAACAAGGTGTATGTATGTGTGTGCTGGTGGTCAGGGCCTTTGGATGCTTGCACAGAGCACATGGAGGAGCAACGGGGCGCCTGGCCTCTGGCTTCAACTGGTGCCAGGTGTTGGAAATTACCTGCTGATTTGTGCATAGGCTGCAAAAAATGTTGCTACACAAATACACAATCACACGGCTCAAAAGCCAACATAACTGCCAATAGGACTAGAAGAGTGTTACACAGCAGAAAGTTATATAAACTTATGTAAACTTTAAAAAACCATATGGTTTTTTTAAACTTTTTTTTTTGCTTATTATAATACACCTCCTTTTTGTGAATGATACCGATGCATGAAGAAAAATATATCTTATAATAAATTCAAGATTTTGTGCATCAATGCAATGTTTGCACATATTTTGTTACTAAAAATATAATCATTTAATACCTTAAGTAAAAAATGGAGAGTTACACAAATCCAAGAAGCCCAGAGGGGCACATGAAGTAGACCTGGAAGGGAAAATGTTTTAGTTTACTCTGTAGTTTACTCTGTACTCCTCTACTTGAAATAAGTCACATTGACATTTTTCTTCTTTAATGTTCTTTAAAGAAAGAAAAGCAAATCCAAAATACAATTATCAGTTTTCCTCAATTATCAGCTCAGTCTTTTCATCAGGGTAATTGTTCTTAACAGGCTCACTACAAAAGGATGGTAGGATTATCAGTGACATTTGGTTTACTATTAAATTCAGAAGAAAGTTATTGAGGGTGGGTTTTTTTTAATATGATATGAAATGATATGCATTAATTGATATTTTTTTAAAAACAAGATCTTAGAGCTTTTTTTCTGTTTGAAGTACATTAGTATAATTTTTCATGAAATTCAGAGCACCCAGCAGCATGCCAGTGCTTTTGGACACTACAAATGTATTCAGTTTGATTTTAGATAACATTTTCAAGAGGCTTTTCAAATTCCAAACACTATAAAAATGGGTAGTCAGATGATTATTTAGCATAATCAAATGTGCTTTATTACAACAGTGTATACAAACCATCATAGTAGGGTGCACAAAATCCCCTCGTCTTTTTAAATGGTACTAGAAATAATCAATAGGGCATCAAATTGATAATGTGGATAAAATCAGTAAGAGAACTTGCATAGACAGTATGACTTGTATCTATTGTGAATCCAGGGCTTACTGAAAAAAATGTAACCATTTCATTATTCTGTTCTGGGAATAGGGTATACAGGAGTACTGCAGAACAATAAAAGCAGAGGTGGCTCAAGGCTGCGTATGCAGCAAACTGGGGTCAGAAAAATACAAAAATAGGCAGTAGGTAGAAAGAGCAGGATGTTTCAGGCAAAGTACTATTAGTTTATGAGCTGAGATAATGTGGTAATTAAGAAACATCCTCCACTTTAATAGAAGGCAGTAATGTACATTAGGGCAAAGGATACAGAACACAGAATGAGTCCTTATTACAAAATCTGGTGAGTGTTGTGCTGCCATCAGCTGAGATATGCAGCACTCAGATACTTTTCCAGATGGAGGAACCAACTCAACACCTAGTTCCAACACTTTTCACCAGCAATGCGTTCAAAGAGCAGATGTCCAAGAGCTGACCAGTGCAAAAATGCCTTTTGTGCCAAGTTGCTTTTGTGATACAGAATATAGACGGGTAAGCTGCGGTCACTGACAGTCATTTCAACACACCACAAAACCAACACATTGCTGGGCATCTCAAACACTTGTAGGTCATTGGAGCCTGTGTGATCTGTCTTCTTATATGGGCTCTCTTTCATAAATCCAACAATAATCAAAATGAGTTGTTCTGCTTTCACTTCCCTTCTGTAATGTGTCTTCATTGTACCAAGTTTCAGCACACTACTACAGATAAAGAAGACACATGCTGTAAAACACCTGTATCAGTCAGACTTTCTCTCAATGGCTCTGTTTCCTTCAGTCACTCTTATCTCTTCCTCCAGGAGCTGAACAGAACTGAGTCCCTCCACCACAGTCACTTTTCTCCAAGTTAAATTAGACAGAAAATTCATATTTATACTTTAGCGATTGTGAAAGTCCCCAAACATTTCCCGTAAATTATAGTTTTTTACAATTGCTAAGCAACATTTACTGAAACCTTCCACTTGTTTTCTCAAAATTATAAACATAAAAAAAACTATTTTCAAACATTATTCACAAAATGAGTGATCCACAAAGCACTTTTATCTGTGCTCAAAACCAGTGTTTTCAAATCACACAAACACACATAGCCACTCAAAATTAGAACAAAAACAAACGCAACATCAAAAACTTAAAAACCGTCTTCACAGTATGCAGCTTCAGAAAAGAGACTCGAAAAAAAATCCCTGAAACGCATGTACCTTATTGCACAATGATTCTGAATAAATCCCAACATATTTCCTACTTTTCTGTCATTTAGCAGTTCTAAACAATCACCTAAATCTTACATTTATCTTGTTTTCACACAATAACAGAACAGTAAACTCAAACCTCATGTCAAGTGGAACTGGAACTAAAAGAAATCATAAATTATAGGTAAGGAAGGAAAACACAGAGCAACCCATAGGAGATGCACAAATGTTTTGAGCAATGCCTCAGTCACACTAGTGTATATATAGGATGGCAACCTCCTTGCAACTAGGAAAAACCTGTTGCATTGAATTTTTCACATCTGCTGACTGATTGCAAGTAGTTGGCCAAGAGGATCATGCAATTGCCTCTGGGCAACCACTTTCATTTGCAAGCTGACTGAAACTTGCGATAGGACATCAGGATGCCTCATGGTGGGCAACTTGTCTCCAAACAACTGCAGTCCAACTTAGACTGAATGCAATAATACTCTGATTATATTCCCATATAAAAAGATGTTTCTCAAGAACCCATGCTATTAAGTAATTAAGTCACTATCCTGCAGCAAATACCTCACTATTCACTAGCTGCAACCTCATTTAGGTTAGATGGCATTTCTAATATTTATTGGCAGATGGCATGAGCATAAATTGAGGCTGCAGTTTGGGAAGGCCTCAGAGGGGGACTGGCACTGTCTCCCAGGCCAGACAGATCCCCATGTACTAATGAGAAGTGAATAAATTGAAAAAAGGGAGGGGGGATGAGGCACAAAAACAAGAACAAACAGCTTGCAGTGCAGAGATCATATATGGACAGAGAACTGGAAGGGGCATGTATGAGGTGTGGTCTTGCTCCTGAAATTCAGATAAATTATCTCCAACTCATGAAGGAATTTGTGTTTTACATCTGAGAGTTTCTTGTTTGACTCTGAATGTAAGTAGTTGATGTAAATTTCTGTGTATGAATACAACAGATTTTCGACAGATGGCAACAGACTTGTGATTTTCATTGACTTATCAAAGTTAATCACTGTATTATCAGAAACAGATTGCATGCAATTGCTACTTTGACCCCATTCAATCAGAGACTGATGACAGACGGACTCTGTTTTATTGCTGGCTTGATGTACCAAGATGGCAACTGATTACAATTGGTCAGAGACTTGAGCACTGCCTTCAGCACTGGGTCATGTGACACAACTGAATGTAATTAATACAGGTGATGACAATTAGCTGACAGTTAACTGAGGTAAAGAGTGAAACTAGACGTAGATTTCAGAAAACAAACCTTCAAAGTAAAACAGGAAGTAAAAGACAGGGGAAGTGAAAGATGAAGGAAGAGACAAGAAAACAGAGAGTAAATTAAAACAACTACAAAGAATAAAAACCAAAACATGAACAATTGACAGTTAATTTTAATACTAACAACTGCTTTGATGCATACTCACCACATTCAGAACACTTGGAATCTGGACTTCCTGGAAAGGGAGGAACGCTGGTTTGAGCTGGGAGTCAAGGAGGCCATTTATGTGAAAAGGGAAAGACCATCTTTGAACCAAGGAGGCAGCCTAGAGCTACACGTTTTACCAGCTTACAATGCTATGCTTGCAGCTATTCCCCTGTATGTCACTGATACTTATGGCCATTGATCAGTGCTCATGGTAATTTGCATATTAATGATCATGAAACTGTCCTCATGGCCCATTGTTAGTCAACTGTGCTAGTTTCTTCACTATGCAAATTTACTGTTTATAAGGTTGTGGAAACCTGCAGTCAGCTGAGACTAAAGAAGTCACTTGGATGAGTGACAAAACGCTTCTCCCACTCAAAACGTAAGGTCTCGATGATCAGAAACGACTTTCTCGGGTTGTTTTGTATCCATGTAATACCACAACATAATGATAAAATAATAGTAATAAAAACATGTCTTTTCAAGACTAAAATACATGCAAGCTACACATTTCACCTTAATTAACCTTGATGTGTCCCATCTTTGATGAAGGACGTGTCATTGGAAAAGAAAAACCAGCAAGGCAAAAAAGCAAACAGACAAAGACAACCAAAGCATTTGCAAGATACTGTCTGTCTACTTCATTTCACAGTTCCACTGAGCTACACTGGCAGCATCATTTCTATTTTGTTTGGTCATGCTGATAGTACTGTAGGATACTGCGTGATATAAAAAAAAAACCAAAAAACCCCCACCACTGCTGGCTTATCCCTCTGTGCCCATGGAGCCACCGAGCAGATGGAACCACAATGGGACGCTCAAATAAATCTTACATGCTAGTCTTTCAGGTTCATGAGGCACAATCAGGCTGAAGTGTGAACTTAGCATAAGGGTTGATAGACAAGGCGAAGGAGGAAGAGCAAGATTAGGAATAGTTATTATAAATAATAGTGAAGTAACTATAATAGATGTCTTGTTCTTAAAGTGACTAACTATGGGAGAGAAACATGAAAATAAAACTTATAAAAAAATTAGACACTAAAAAATTCTTAACACTACTGTCAGTTTAGGTTTGATATCATTAGCCATCTCTGGGGCCAAACTTTCCTTCCCAAAATCAAATTTCCATTGAGAGTTGAAAACAGTCCAAATTCTTTCAGCCCCAATAAAATCATCAATGTGGATGTCCCCCAAAGTATTATAATGAAGTTTAATGTCCAGGCATCAATGAAACAGAGGCTTTAAAGGTTTAATGGAAATAAAAGTTAACAGGAAGTTAACCTTTGGCTAGTTCCTATCTAAAGATAGTAGCATATACCATACCCTCACTTAAACATTTCTAAAACCAAAAATTCAAACATACAGCTCTGCTGGTGTTTTGGACATAAACACAAATGCAAAACTAAATAGCAGCAACATTTGAAAGGTTAGTGAAGTTTGGCTAGCTGACATTTATTAATGTGCTACCTGGTGGCTAACTAGAGAGCTATGGCTAGGTTAACATACACACATTAGCACAGAAGATAGAGGATGAGGGTTAAAATTTTCCTCTAAAAAAAAAATAATTTCAAGGGGTGGGCAGAGAATCACAAATCGTATGGCAGAAAGAATACTGCAAAAACAGGCCAAACTTGAGATGATCAGATGCACAAAATGAGGTTAATCATCAATATGCAGCTGCATGGTTTGGATTACTTTGGCTGAGAGCTATTCTTTTCTTAAGCCAAGAATGACCGCTGAATATTTTTAATGATAATAAAAATATCCATCCATCCATTCGCTACCGCTTTTCCTTTTCAGGGTCGTGGGGGGCGCTGGAGCCAATCCCAGCTGTCGTAGGGCGAGAGGCGGGGTACACCCTGGACAGGTCGCCAGTCTGTCACAGGGCTAACACACAAGGACAGACAACCATTCATACTCACATTCACAATGTGACAATTTGGATTATCCAATTAACCTATCCCCACAAACTGCATGTCTTTGGACGGTGGGAGGAAGCCGGAATACCCGGAGGGAACCCACGCAAACACGGGGAGAACATGCAAACTCCACACAGAAAGACCCCGGCCTGATGGTGGAATTGAACCCAGGACCTTCTTGCTGTGCGGCAACAGTGCTAACCACCGTGCCACCGTGCTGGCCCATTATAAAAATAATGGATTGCATTTATATAGCGCTTTTCTAGACACTCAAAACGCATTACAATTCCACTATTCAATCACTCTCACACACTGGTGGAGGCAAACCACATGTGTGTGTGTGTGTGTGTGTGTATATATATATATATATATATATATATATATATATATATATATATATAGCAATAATCCCAGCAAGAATTATTCCAAGTAATCAGGAATAATCCTTAAATGGGTCAAGTAAAAGAAAAGATGATCTTTTACACTCTATATTTTAGTCAATTGAATCAATTTTAGATTTGGTGTACTATAATCTAATGATATCTACTAAAAAGAAGAATTTAGTTGTCTAAATTATGTCTGAAAATAAATAACGTATTAACAAAAGACTATGACTGAAACAAGAATCAAAATTTGCTGTCAAATTTAACACTGATACCACAGAAGGAGCAACAGAGTAAACATTTTCACAAATGGGTTCATTGAAGGTTTCTTTTGAATTAGCATTTCAGAAACATCCTCCAAGGAAACTGGGTGAAAAGAGTCCATGGTGTGGGATCATGACTAAAGGCACTATCAAATGGAATTATAGGTTCTCTAATATAATTAACTTAATTTAAGATGAATAACAATAAATAAATTATATTTATTCTGTTTCACCAACCTGTCTCTGGTATGGGTCAAGGCAGATATGCTCTTTCATATCACAGGCTACATTTATGGCCCCCAGGGCAGCAGGGAAAATATTCCAAAACAAAGTGAACCAACCCATAGGGCTTTTATCTATCCATCTATCCTGAGATCTCTGTGTGTGAACTTTTGACTCTGTGTTACCACCTGGGGAATTCTATGTAATTGGGTTCCAGCAGTGATTATTGAGTCAGTGAACTGAATGCCTACGCTTTCTAAATGAGCACATGTAAAGAGAGTTCAGTGTAGAGTTTTTAACAAAAAGTTCTCTTTAAAAGAACCAAACTTCATCCTGTCTGAGTTGTAGAAAAGAATGGTGAAAACACAAAGAGAATTCAGATTTTTTTTTTCATTTTGATGACATTTAAAAGAAAACTAATTTCTCTTTCTGAGCCACTTCAAATTTAATGAGGCCCTCATGCCAGTGTTTTAGCTTCCACACCTCCCAGTATGCAACAGTCCATTTTACATGCAATCTGTAAAAGTAGGACATTTCCCTTCCATTTAAAATAAAAGCTGCACCGACACATTTCAACTTTTACTTTGAAGGTCAAGTAAAATGCAAGCCTTGCATCACACTGTTCACACTTTCACTGCTACTTGTTGAGAAATTGGCAAGTAGTTTTAGACAAATTTACTTTCTCCATGCAAATGACACGCAACTGTAACTAACTCCTAGAAAGGAGGGTTTAGACGTAGCACCGTATCGTTCTATAGGAAGACCATTGGGGGGGGGGGGGAGAGAGAGAGAGAGAGAGAGAGAGAGAGAGAGAGAGAGAGATATATATATATATATATATATATATATATATATATATATATATATATATCGTGGCTCAAGAGTTGGGCGTTCGCCTTGTAATCGGAAGGTTGCCGGTTCGAGCCCCGGCTTGGACAGTCTTGGTCGTTGTGTCCTTGGGCAAGACACTTCACCCGTTGCCTACTGGTGGTGGTCAGAGGGCCCGGTGGCGCCAGTGTCCGGCAGCCTCGCCTCTGTCAGTGCGCCCCAGGGTGGCTGTGGCTACAATGTAGCTTGCCATCACCAGTGTGTGTGTGAATGGGTGGATGACTGGATATGTAAAGTGCTTTGGGGTCCTTAGGGACTAGTAAAGCGTTATATAAATACAGGCCATTTACCATTTACACACACACACACACACACACACACACACATACATATATACATACACACACATAGATATAAGGAGGTTCAGTTTTATTGCCAGATATTATCATGTTTCTCACTGCCGTTGCATGTCATCTGTCAAAAGCGTGCTTGATACTTGCAAGAGGTTACACAAATTGAGTCTTTTGTGTTTGTAGTGCTCAGGTTTTACTTAAACCTAAATAATCCACAGAAGTTCTGGAAAATCATTATGTCTCTTTCAGTGAGTAAAAGCTCCCACGCTCTACCCACCTATGTTTTTAAGGATTCTGTTCCTGTTTATGATAGGAAGGAGATTATGAATTGTTTTAACAAGCACTTTATATCTTCTGGCTCTTTGTTTGACTCTCTGAACCCAGTCTCTGTAAAATCTGGCACAAACCTTCCGGTGTACACTGGTCAGCCATTTAACTTTGTTCCTTTCTCTGTGCGGGAGGTCTGTAAAGCTCTTAAACTGTTAGATCCTAGAAAATCTCCAGGGCCAGACTTACTAGATCCTTACTTCTTGAAACTGGCAGCTGATTTTGTAGCAGAGCCTCTCACAACACTTTTCAACCTCACACTGGACATGAATAAAATTCCCTCAGTATGGAAATCAGCTTTTGTTGTTCCTCTATTAAAAGGGGGCGACCCAGCAGTGTTAACTAATTACAGACCAATATCTAATCTATCTGTGCTGGCCAAAGTTCTTGAAGCTCTTGTGTGTGAGCAGTTAAAGGAGTTTTTGCACATCAATGCCATTTTATCTGAATATCAATCAGGCTTTAGGAAGAATCACAGTACTATCACAGCTGCAATTAGAGTGGTAAATGATATTACTATTGCACTTGATAAAAAACAACACTGTGCATCCCTTTTTATTGATTTGTCAAAAGCATTTGACACTGTTGATCATTGTATTTTAAAACTTAGACTCTTCCAGTCAGGACTCTCTGAGAGAGCAGTGGCATGGTTCTCAAACTACCTCAGTAACAGGACTCAGTGCATTAAATCTGACGGTCTATGTTCTGACTTTGTTACAGTGCACAGCGGAGTGCCACAGGGTTCTGTATTAGGTCCCCTTCTATTTATCATTTACGTAAACAATCTTAGTCTACATGTGCCAGATGCAAACTTGCACTTCTATGCTGATGATACAGTTATTTACAGCTGTGGTTCAACTCTTGTCCAAGCCATCGACTCCTTGCAGAAAGCCTTTTCTGCTGTCCAGCACTCATTACATCAGCTTAAACTTATTCTCAACGCAGACAAAACAAAGCTCATGTTGTTTTCTAAATCAAGGAGATGAGCCCAAACAATCCCATCAGTAACCACTCTTGAAGGTAATAAAATAGAGTTGGTTCACACCTATAAATATCTGGGAATCTTAATTGATGACTCGCTTACCTTCAAACCACATGTAGAGAATCTTGTGAAAAACCTGAAGTTAAAACTGAGATTTTATTTTCAAAATAAGTTGTGTTTCTCTTTTAATACAAAGAAGCGGCTTGTTGCTGCAACATTCTTGCCTGTGCTGGATTATGGTGATATTCTATATATGAATGCTTCTGCTCAATGTCTTCGAATGGTTGATTCTGTGTATCATGCTTGTCTGAGGTTCATCACTAACTGTAAATTTCAGACTCACCACTGTGAGTTATACTCTCAGGTAGGATGGCCTGCTTTGGTAAGTCGGAGGAACTCTCATTTATACAGTTTTATATATAAGGCGATACTTGGGTTGCTGCCTTCTTATATATGTTCCCTGCTTGTAATGAAACATGCTGGTCGGTATTCTCTTCGTCCGCATGGTTACTTGTTGCTTTCTGTTCCATTTGCCCGAACTGAACTTGGTAAAAGAGCTTTTGTCCATTTAGCACCCTCGGCCTGGAACAAACTGCAGAAGGAATGGAAAATGACTGAATTCATTTCATTAAGTGCTTTTAAATCTAAACTACGAATCCTTGAGGCCAAGTCCATAACATGCAACTGTTTCAATTAGATTGATTGTCATTTTAACTGACTTTTTATTTTATTTGAATTTTATTTGTATTCTTTCACTTATTGTTGCATGTGTGTTGTTGCTGCCTGTGTTTGAGTAATTTCTGTAACTGTGAGACATCTGCTGCTGCCTATCTTGGCCAGGTCTCCCTTGAAAAAGAGGTTTTTAATCTCAATGGGATCTTCCTGGTTAAATAAAGGTTAATAAATAAATAAATAAATACTTATTTGTCATTGCATGGACATGAATGTGGTCAATCAGAGCTTCTCAAATGTGACTTAAAATAGATCTTGCACTTTTCCCCTCATCCTCTTCTTATTGTCATCCCCCCCTCTTACACTCCTTTTCCTCCTCTGTTTCTAAGAATATTCCCATCCTTTGTTAGAATCAGTCTTCTCCTCACCCCTGCTGTTTGTGTGCCCTGAACTGGCTCATATAATTGTTTCATCGCATCATTTGCAACAAGTCTGAACAATTTTGCTCTGTTTTATGCAAGCAATGACATGTGTGCTGTAATTATGTTTAACTTGTGCCATCTGTGGTTACCATTATGCATTTCGGTGAAAGTGTGTTTAACTGAGTGTGAATGTGTTTAGAGGTTTGCAAAAACAACAAATGACATTTGCAAATTGTATCAAATTAGGTCAAAATTGTTTAAGGGTTTGACATAAGATCAATTCAAATAAATAGATTTAGGATGCTGAATGGCATTTGGTGTTTTAGAAAATCTGAAAAAAATGTATTTTAACAAACACTTTTAGTTAGTTGATGCTGTAAAACTGCTTTGATTTGCATGTTTTTGAGACAAGTATGCTTGTAATGTTAAAACAGGAAATACTGTTGCTTAACAGTATTTTAACCGCATAATGAGATGTTTCTGGATATTTTTAATAAACTTGAGCTCAGTGGTAGATGGCAGACATAGGTAGACTGGTGGAATAAAGCCACAAAATCCCACAGGAAATAGTGAGCACCACCTTAAAGACAGAGTTTTTTCCTTGTTGTGATCAGAAATGCAGCAGACTGGATATTTTTCAGAGATCACTGTAGCGTGAAAGGACATAAAAGACCAGCTATATATAAAAGAAAATTCTTAGCTATAGTGAGTCTGCTGAAGCAGCATGGTCTGAAATGTACAATATTGTGTGGTGGATTTGGTTTGTGGCAAAAGTCATCTACAATAGCAGATAAAGAAGTCATATGGGAGACAATGAGATACCAGAGAAAAATAGGACTGGTATCTTTGTTTAAAGATATCTGGAGCTATAAGCACATGAATATGGTAGGCAGTGTTTTCAGATATACTGGTTTGATTACATGTTAATACTGTGTAATCGCAGAATATATCTGTGGTCTGATATTTCAGTTACATTGTATTCAAAACCATTGCTTCATGTTAATTAGGGCCACGGTTCATGTTGTTTGAGTGCACGGAACAGCAACTTGCCAAGTTTGTCCTTTAATACGTCACCCATCTGTAAATTATTGACAGCTGACAGCTAATAATTAAGCTTTATATTTCCTGTCAGAATTTGGTTTGAAACCGCTGAGTATGCTTTTTCAATCAGCAGGTCAGCCTCCAATTAGCTCGTTGTTGAGGCTAATAGTGACTTTGGAAATTATTGAGTTTTGTGCGAACAGGCCGGAAGATAAAGTGCAGGGTTGTGTTTGATAACTCAAAAAGGGGGCTTTTCTGGGATACTGCAACATATTAACTGAGCTTGCTGTTTGTGTCACAGGCATATCTCAGTGAAATACTGGTGAAGGAATGTACTCATTTGATAAAACCACTGACAAATGCACACTTTCAGTCAGCATTTTCAGATTAGATGGGAAGCGAGTGGTGCTGCTTGCCAAATGGTCTTGTATATCTGTACCAATATAAGGTATCTTCTACCATAATCATATATGGTTGGGTTGTATATCACTTAAGTCTGTGGATCTGATATTGGAGAAGGATTTCTTTTTTAATGAAATCATAAAAAATACTTGCGGCCAGCAGTGCTACGCCTCAGCTTACTAGTACACTTACCTATTGGATCAATTTCAAAATACACACATCACAGGATTTTCAGAAAACTTGACTTCAGACCTATTATTATTTTTTACCGTTTTTATCGTTAACTCTGTTTCCCTGGGTCTTTTTCCATGTGTTATGAATAAATCTTCTTTTTTTGGTACCGGTACTGGTTTTATTTTATTGTATTTATCCGTGACACCTTTAAGGCCGGTCCGTGAAAACCGTGGCGCAAAAAAAATTGGGGACCGCTGCTTTAGGTCAAGGTCACTTAGACTAAAATTCAAGATTTTTAGTACATGTACCTATGGTTTCAATTTGAACATCCTTTGTACCCTCATTCTCAAGTTACTGCATTCAGAAACCTGGATGTCCATGCCGCCCACCCACCTGGCGGGGAGACAACAATTCCACATCAGCCTTTTACAGCTGAAGGGTAACAATTTAAAACGGTGTGAAGGTGGAAAAAAGAAATAAATAAGTAAAAATACACCATTCTTTGTGCTTTGTAACTAATTTCAACTTCAAAGTCTTCATGACAGTAAATGTGTACATCTGTGTCACCAAGAGCTTTGCAGTCACCACCATAAGACGCAGACAAACATGGCCACAGGCTAGTGGTGCTTCTTGTCAGTGAATAAATTCCAAAAATGAACAGATGTTCCCAGCTTCCCTGCTCACACTGCAGAACAGATAGCACAATTCGTAAAGGAAATAAATGAACATGTTTAATGTACATCTTCGCTAGGGACTGCCGTTATGCACTGGATGTCTTCTCCCTGAAGCCCATTACATCCGCACAGACATATATTACTTAGTTTGAGGACACACATTAGTCATGTCCACAAGATGGTTTTAAGTGTGAAAATTGGATTCACGTTAAATGGGACATGAGAAAGAGGCAACAGGGAGAAATGGCACTCGTCCAAACACTGATATTGGACACATACCATTGACTGTGTTGCACTGCAGTAACAGGAGCGTCAGAAATGCTCACTGTAGACAGCTTCATATCTCAAGTGGAGTATGCTCTCTGCCCTATTTGGTCTTCTTTTGTTGGCCTAAAAAAGAAGAAAAGCATGCTAAAGAATGAAATAGAAAGCCTGCTTGGGGACAAAGTAAAAATCAACATTCACTCAATGATTTAACATGGCAGATGCCCTAAAACAAGGGGAGATCGTTTGCAAGAAATACAGGTATCTTGTGTATGTATAAAGCACTTTCTAGCAGAACATTTTTTTATGATGTATGCCCATGAATAAAACATTACAACAGTTACAACCTTCCTCCTAAGGCTGGTTCACCTACTCAGATAAAAAAGTCAGATTTGTTATGTAACTTGAACAAGGTTACATACCCCCAGATCCTCGTTTAGACAGCCTACAGAATGACATCAACGCTGAAGCATTTTTCAAAAATAAAATTAAATGTCTATCAATTCTGACATTTAGACACTGTATGGATTAGTGCAGGTTGATTTGATTTGTGACATACATTTCACCACACTGCATGATTAAACATGTTCTCCCAAGAAAGCCTTGGAGGTGCTTTCAAGCTTCAGTAATCAATATTTTTATATTAACCACAGATCAAATAATGTGAAAGGTGTCGCTTGTAGTGATAAACCCGACCCACTCAGCAATTTTGCACACCTCGGTTGCATTAGTAGTGCCCTTCAGCTCATTGTTCTGGGTTTTACAGCCTGTAAGTTTTTAGTCGGGTGTCAGCACTCTCATTAGAGTTTTTTCAGCATAAAAAGCTCTTTGGAGTCGACCCGGCATCCGATGGCAGACAGATAAATTTATAATGAAACATTTAAATGCTCAAGAGCCACATAAAAACTTGACTTGTGCTAGTGTTATGCTAATTCAAGTTAGATGCTTATATTTTCTATGAGTTTGTGAGGTTCCGCTAATATAAACTAGTTTCTTTTATGTAAAAATGTTTAAAAAGTCACGAAGACCAAGAAACAAATGTGAAAAAGTGACTTTTCACAGGACAACTAAGTACACTTATGCTGCCTCCACAGAAATGTAGAGGATAAGTAGCAGCCAGCTGCTGCTAATCAAATGCATTTGATTAAGTGACCATCAGCAAGTTTGAGCACCTCTATAAAAACAGACTTTTTGGCAGTTTGCTGGTCTGGAGCATTCAGCTGTGTGTTAACACAATATCACAAGAAGTCTTTGCTGCTTGAACACTTTTATTTGTAATATATCATATTTATAATATGAAGAATTAGCTTATATGACTTTACCAAACTTCAACCAAAGCATAGGCAACTAAAGTATGTCTCATTAATCTGATTTAGCTTACTGAAAGCTCTTACCACACTACCAGACATAGGCAGTGTGTTATGCAGAGCAATACAGGCTTTGTTTATGTGGGTTATAATGTAATATTATTACAAAATAAATAATACAAAAAAAGGAAAAACAGTCAATTTTCCAAGGGGCCTCCTGCCATTACACACATTTTTGACAGAAAAGGATTCACTTCCTTCTTCAGATATCAGTGGAGCTGGTTCAGTGTCAGGAGTCACCTGCTAATCGGAAGGATGATACAGTCTGCATACCAAATATTCTGGGGCATCTTAGGGCAAGATACTAACCACAAGTTGCTCTCCAGTACATCCATCTGAGTATGAATGCGTGTGAATGTAAGATAAAAAGCACTTCAGAATCAGAAAGGGTTTTATTACCAAATGTTGAGCAGGTTACAACATTAGGAAATTGCTGCGGTACTTAGTGCAAAACATACTGTCAGACAACGCTTAATAAACATAAAAATTTAAATTAAAAGTGCTAAGTAGATAGATATATACATGAATGCAGGTGGTGAGCAGTGCAAAAATGGAATGATTGCAGTGGACACAGTGTAAGGTCATGTGTTTGTGGTGCGAACAGTCATATGGTTATTGTTCATGTGTCCAACAGCAGAGGGCAAGAAACTGTTCTTATGGCGAGAGGTTCTGGTGCGAATGGACTGGAGCCTCCTGCCTGAGGGGACCAGGTCAAACAGACTGTGTCCAGGGTGAGAAGGGTCAGCTGTGATCCGAGCTGCACGCCCCAGTGTCCTGGAGGTGTACAGGTCCTGCAGAGATGGGAGTCTGTAGCCAATCACCTTCTCAGCAGAGCGCACAACACCCTGCAGTCTCTGTTTGACCCTGATAGTGGCTCCAGCGTACCACACGGTGATGGAGGAGGTGAGGACTGGCTCGATGGCTACAGTGTAGAATTGCAACATCGTCCGTGTTGGCAGGTTGAATTTTTTCAGCTGCCTCAGGAAGTACATCCTCTGCTGGGCTTTCTTTATGATGGAGGTGATGATGGGCTCCCACTTCAGGTCCTGGGTGATGGTGGTACCCAGGAAGCAGAATGAGTCCACAGTGGTGATGAGGGTGTCAGTCAAGATGATGGGGGGGAGTGGGCCTGTGTGCTTCCTGAAGTCCACAATAATCTCCACTGTCTTCTGGGCATTCAGCACCAGGTTGTTGTGGCTGCACCAGGACACCAGATGTTCAACCTCCCTCCTGTAGGCAGACTCATTCCCGTCCAAGTCCAATAACGGTGGTGTCATCTGCAAACTTGATTAGCTTGACAGACTGGTGGGTGGAAGTGCAGCAGTTAGTGTACAGGGAGAAGAGCAGAGGAGAAAGAACCTGAGGGGAGCTGGTGCTGATGGTCCGGGAGTCCGAGACATTCTTTCCCAGCCTCACATGCTGCTTCCAGTCCGTCAGGAAGTCAGTGATCCACGGGCAGATGGGATCAGGCACATTCACCTGGGAAAGCTTGCCTTGAAGATGGTCTGGAAGGACAGTGTTGAAGGCTGAACTGAAGTCCACAAACAGGATCCTGGCGTAGGTTCCTGGGAAGTCCAGAGCCATGTTGATTGCATCATCTAATACTTTGATCGTCTAATACACTTACATAGAAAGACCATACAAAAAAGCGGGTGTGAATGGGTGAATGAGGCAAGTTGTGTAAAGTGCTTTCATTTCTAAAGTAGAATCACTGTGGAGATTGCTTTACAGTCTCTGTTGGCTGGTTTCCAACTTTGCTGGTGTCGTGTTCTTACCTAAACACTAAGAGAAAGAGCATATCCTGTCCTCATAAGGATAGGGATTTGTGTTGGTTTGGGGACCTGTAGCCTTTAAGTTTGTGTTGTTTAGATGGTAATTAGGAGACAATGCATTCCAGGTCATTTTATAGAGAAATGCAAAAGTAATTTGACAAGTATATGTAATGAATTACTTTCTTGTGGGATTAATTAAGTAACATAATCCATTACTTCGAAGAAAAGCATTCTGTGTCATTTGTATAATACATGACCCCAACACTGATCAAAACAAAGAAGGGAAATACTTCTAACATCCACAAAGGTTTGACCACACAGCATGCAATCACTTTGCACAAATGTAATGTCTTTGATATGCTGCTTCGTGATGGTGGTAACTCTCAGAGCCAATGAGAATATAATGAGAATTTATAAGAGAACTGATAAGGAATCAAATCGATAAGAGATATTGATAATGGAATCGATAGATTGTTCTCAAGTCCCATCCCTAACAGCATGTTGTGTTTTATAATAAGCATAGTTCTGGAGAGAGGAATACTCTTGCAATACCCCGTCTAGTCTTTCCTGTCTGTGCTGTTGCTCCCTAACAATGAGTGTCAGTAGCTGTAGTGACGCTGGCTACCTGTTTGAGGATCAGAGTGCACAGGGAAGTGGAACTGATTGCATTTCAAGCACTGCAAAGTCACAGTTAAACACTGACTAAGTCTTGTTCTGCAGCTCGCAGCTCAGTCTCAAACGGAGAAGGATTGAGGAGTGGGCAGGCTTGCCTCTACTTTATTCAAATCATAACAGACTGCTGATACGGATACATTTGTTGCAGGAAAAGAAAACTGAGGAGAAAGACTGTGTCTGCTTGAGAAATGTGCGCTGTTAATTCTGAGAATATACTGTGCTTTTGATACATCATCTTCTCTGTTTATGTGTGAAAAGACACATATTCAGACATATTCAGGCAACATGCATCAAAATAGCAAATCTCACCATCGGCGACCTTCTCTCCCTCACTCCTCTCCTCCATTCCCCCAAATCCAATGTGCTGTCGGTACACAAACACAAACTCAATCTGCTTCTAATGATTGTTTTATTGACGAGGCGAGGGTCTATTCACTCACGCAGGCCTGCAACAACTACAGGCCAAATCAGCTGGAGAGGGGGTGGGAAAAGACATTGAACAAGCCGAAGGAGAGCCACTGGGAGACCATCTGAGCTGTATTCTCAACTAAATAATAGTCTGGACTAAATAATGGTGAACTTGGCAGGGCTTCAGTGCCAAGTACTTCCCAGCCAAAATACAGAAAAAGTCTTCTGCTTGAATGTTATGTACAAGTGGATCTGATTCAGCAGCATCTCCTTTAGTTTTCAACATTTCTATATGGTTAAAAAGTTGCCGGATTTATACTTATGTATAGTGCTGTAATTTATTTGTTGGGGTGCTAGGTTCTGAGACGGGATTAAAGGGGGATTTGGCAGGTGGGGGAACCCTAAGATCGGGTGTAGCGGTGCAGTAGGTGGAAAAGAATTGCTTAGAAATAAGTCACATTAAAACTACAGGCTGTAATCTGCTGACCTGTGCTGCCACTCTGATATTCTATCCTTTTTGTGGATTTGGCCAACAGAATTCAACAAGAAACAGAGATTACATGAGCTATCATTACTTGCAACTCCCAGACAGCACAAAGCTAGATTAAGAGATAGCATTCAGGTGGTGAATAATAGTCATCGTCTACTAATTTTGATGTAACCTCACACCAAAACTGCAGTCTGCTTTGCACCAATCTAATTCAAATATCACCTCAGTACTTATAACTAACCAGTTAAGCCTGCACTATTAAACTGCAGCGTGCAGTATTTTCATGCAACCTCTGGATAATACAAAATTAGCAAATATCAGCAATTATTTAGCCCAGCGGTCCCCAACCCCCGGGCCACGGACCAGTACCGGTCCGTGAGTCGTTTGGTACCGGGCCATGAGAGTTGAGGTTTGGGTGTGAAATTTATGGTTTTCAGGGTTTTTATCGTTATTTTTTGTAATCATTTTTATTGTTAACTTGGTTTCCCTGGGTCTTTTCCCGTGTGTTATGAATAAATCTTCTTTTTTTTGGTACTGGCTTTATTTTGTTGTATTTATCCGTGACACCTTAAAGGCTGGTCCGTGAAAATATTGTCAGACATAAACTGGTTCGTGGCGCAAAATAGGTTAGGGAATGCTGATCTAGCCTATAAGATCCACTCCAACTAGAAAAAAAAACCCTCTCAAAATCATACATTACAACTAAGCTTTAACCCTCGAGTTTCAAATTTCAATTGCTAAGTGGTCCTTACTTTTGAAAATAATATCTCAACCTCAGTTTATGCTCTTCTATACCACTAGCTTCTGAAGTACTGTGACCAGAACTTTATTTACATTTGCCCCTTGAACATACCAGAGGGACAATAAGGAAAAGGGCATGTGTTGAAGGTGTCCAGGCTGTTGGAGGCCATGGTTTTCCTATTACTGAGCAAGTCATCAACTGCAAGCAACGCCAGGCTGCAGGGTGCTGAAAATTAACTCAACAGTAATATGCATTAACCTGCCAAATTTAACTGCTCAGTACTTGAAAGTGCTGAAATGCCATTCCAGATCATTCAGGCCTATAACCATAAACCGTATGGATACCTACGAATACATGCAAATAACATACAAATAAAATGCTAGTTGGCAGGTTTCAGTCCATTAGCAGCACAGCAAACCATATGATCTATGATATAACTGGATTCAAATGCTCTGTCACAAACACAGTCGAAAGTTCACTTACTTAAATTAGCAAAGGTGATGTCCGGCAAGCATCTACTGACTCATTCACTCACTCAAATCATCGATGCAGAGCTACCTGAAGTTGACGACTCCTTGTGAGTGAAGGAGTAGTTAAAAGTAGCCGTCTTTTGGAGTCACTGCTGTTTCAGAGGCCTTGGTAAACTGTGTGAAACATTATACCTGTGAAGCATTAGTATATTATGTTAACAATGTAGCAATGCAGCAGACATCCTGATATTTCAGATCATCACTGTGAATAACTATATGTCTACAGAGTAGTTTTGATGATTTCACGAATAAACTTCAGACCACACTCGAGTAATGAGACGTTTCTCTGTGAGCTGCGTACTGTTTTCACTTTATACATTTCTGACACCCATTTCCGTGATGGAATCCCCACTGTGATAAATCCTGTACTTGGATCATTTCTAACAAGGATTAAAACTTTTCAAGCCATGTAAACTTTGAGCCTGCAGCGATTATCATATCCAAGAATAATTCTTGACAGCTGGCCTCAGCTATCATAATAAGATTATATCTCCATGAGATGCAAGCACAGCTACCATTACCCACCCATCTTCAATTAAACTTAAGAAGTGTGCATCGTAACAAGCATTAGAAACTTGAAAATTTATACATTTACACTTGATGTCTGAGGAGTTTTCGCTTCTTTTCTCTCGAAGCACACATACTGTCGATGCGTGGCGTGACAGTTGTGAGGGCTGAAATCATTTTGTTATTCAGCCCAACACAGCACAGTTTTAACCTACATGATCCCGAGACAACTGTGCGTTTGATTTGTATTTCGTGTTGGCCACTCCCTCAGCAAATTTACAGCATCCAGTGCCAGGTGCTAAATATTGCAGATTGAATCACAAATTGCCTTTGTCCACGGGACTTTTATTTTGACACGAGGAGCATGCTGCATAAATATTGGATAAGAGTGATGCTAGTATAAACACCTATTATTTATTCATGAACGTCTCCTGAAACATGTCTTGACCCTTTTAAGAAAGTGATTTGCAAACTCATTTCAAAGAAAGGAGATTCAATCTTTCATTTCAAAAGGGACTGGTAATCTCAACACTGGAAACTAAAGTGTAGCTCACACACACACGCACGCACACACACACACACACACACACACAATAAAAAATTGCAAACCATCTGATCCCTATATCTCTGAAAACTGCAAAGATCAGACAGAAGCACATGCCTGGCCTCAGAGATGAAAACGCTGGGAAAGAAATAAGATATATGTACGTATATATATTTCTTTTTTATCAGGCCTGTGTGTCTGTACGATAAATAAGCACTATTTGAGTTTTCTGCAGAGAAAAACGCATAGCTCCTTATGTCAGTACAGACAGATTTCTGAATTAATGAAACATGTCAGAGAAGTTTTCTGCTAAAATCTCTTTATTGGTCAGAGTAAAGCCTCTGCAGTGCAGTGAATTAAAAACACATTTCCTTTAAAGGTCAACTTGCCGATAAAATCAACAAACTTTGTCACGGATCAAGATGCGCAATCGTTAAGGTGGATGTTCCGACTATGCTGTACCCGTATTGTGTATTTACCCTCAGCTTGTGCATTTGAATAATGATGTGCACCAGGGGGGAAAAACCCACACTTGGTATCATTTCTCTGTATCTTGCTGCATTCTCCTGCAGATTTCCCTCTAAACACAGCCACTCAGTCCTCTCACATGTCCTCATAGTGTTGGGGAGAGAGGTGGGGAAAAGTCCTCTTCACCAGAAACAGGGAACCAACATCCATAGATTTTTTTTATTTATACATCTGGGGAAAAATACATCAAAGTGTGTGTTTGTGACACGGCGAGATAGACCATGTGTGTACGTGTGCATGTTTGTGTCGCTGCTGTAGTGGCTCAGAAAGAATGAAGTTGCTGACTGGTGCTGGAACAGGCCTTGTAAATCTGCTTTTATATATCCCCCCCCCCATTTTATTTCCCCCTCTATCATCTCATTGTCTCCTTTTTAGATGTTTGAGCCCTTCCAAGAGAGAATCACTGATTAGGGGGTGCGTGTATGTAGGTGCTTTTCTCTTTCACAGAAAGAGAAGGACAAGCTTAAGTAAATAAAGCCCTCATGCGTGCTGTTGTGTTGCGAGCTCGCTTGGGTATTTGTGGTGTTTTGTAAGAGCAAGAGGATCAAAAATTCCTCTCAAAAGCTTCCCTCCCTCTCTTCTTTTTGCAGCCTCATTTTGACGCCGAGTGCCAGCGCTGCCAGCGCTGCCAGCAGATCCGCTTTGTACTGTATGTCTTTGTGTAGAAACCAACACCCTGCATTTGCCCATTACACTGCAACTTCAATGCGCAGCATGTAGCACATTTGTCCAAATTCAGTAAATGTTGAAGCCCTGTGTTTTGCTGCCGTTTGCAGCAGTCGTCTTGTGGATGGTAGGGGCTACTGAGAGTAGCTTTGACACAAAACGGTGACAATAAGGGGAATAAAAACACAATGTGTTCATTCATTCATTCAAAAAAAAGTACTGACTATAGTAGATTAGTAGTCTATCGCCTCTACTTTGTGGATATCTTCTGCAAAAGCAATAAAATGCTATTGAAATGATTTCCGTGCTTATCAAATCAGTCGGTGACCTCTGAATAAAAGGATGAAGTGTGGGAAGGTCTGAACATGTCACTTGTCTGGATATGTGATGTCTAGACAACTAATACCTGGTGGGAGCCACTGTGTCTATATGCAGTGTAGGTCTTCATAAGTCTGCTCATTATGATGGATAGGCTGATGCACCAGCAGCAAGCGTCTTTATTGCAGTTACAGTGAACGCATTTCTACACTGTGACACATCTACTGCTCAGCTTTCCTGTAAAGTCAGGAGGAAGAGAAGGAGAGAGGGGAAAGATAGAATGTTTAAATTAAAATATCTGCCCCCCCCCATGATTAGTCTTGCTTATGTTTTGGCATGTACAAATCTAGGGGTAAAAATTTAGGACTGAGTGGGACTTTCCAATGAAAAATAAAGATTATGACTGCTGTCTGATTGTTTAGAATGGTTCGTATAGGAATGTAATGTTATGTGTAGCCAATACGATATATCTGAGTGCTGCATAAACAAATCCCCTTGTTTGATGTAGCTTATCGGATCGACGGTACTGCAGCACTGCTGAGAGGCTAACTCTGTTCAGGGAGAATGACAGCATGCATTTATCACAAGTCTCTGCAAATTAACATGCTAGCGTGCACTGAGCTGCTAGCAGTTGCTCCTGGGGCACCTGAGTTGTTATTGTGCATTGAGTGAAGGTATTATCATTGCCCTGACTTGGCGCTCTGACAGAGGTTAGGGCTAATCATCCTCTGTGGGGGAATCAATAGCCAGCACAATTCACTGGGATGGGCCTGGAGGAAAAGAAGAAAGCAGGAGAAGGGAGGCTGATATATATATAAAAAACACAAGGTGTTGTTAAAGCATGTTGGCAGTTTTAGAATAGCATGCTTATTAAAAGTATTGCTTAATACTGATGACATTTTTGCAAAGCACATTTTCATATAGACTCCCACCAGGCATAAAATAGAAAAGAGCTATTAGCTGAAAACTTGGCATATCACAGCATGGTGTGCAGTCTGTCCTCAAAAATCTGAGGTAACTGGACAAGTGGAGGATGAAAAAAGAAGCGGCAGACCTAAAAAAAATAGAGTGATGAGTCCAAATTTAAAAATTTTGGTTCAACTTGTTGGAGGAGAGAGGTACGTCAGTGAATGTCGTTAGCCATCTCCTAAACACGATGGCAGTTTGGGGCCGGATTTTAGCCAGTGGTGTAGGGGATGCTGTCATAATGGATGGATTTATTAATGTAGAATGATCCACCATGCATTACCATCTGGAACGCATCTGATTGGCAACGGCTTCTTTTTCATTATTGCAATGATGCCCAAAACGCTATCAGTTATGGATTGAGCTCTGGGATTGACCTGCTCAGAGGCCCAACCTCATCATTATTAAAACAGTGTAGGATCATCTTATCAGAGAATTGACCATAAGGCAACCAACAGCCAAAGAAGAGCTTTGAATGTCCTTCAAGTAGCCTGGAAAACTATTCCTGAAAACTACTTAAAGAAATAATAAGAAAACCTGCCCAAGAGAGTTCAGCCTATGTTGAAGAATACAGGTGGTCATACCAAATATTGATGTACAAACTCTATTTTGCCTCATGTCCATAAACAGCAACACAAAATAAAACACTACTGGGAATATTTAAAAGTTTTTCCCAACATCTAAAAATAATGTTTTCAGCAATGTTTAACAGAGTTTGGCACTTAACTGCTCGCCTCTTTCTTTTGTGCAGGTGTGTAGTATCCGCAGCTAATTAGTAAGATTTTCTCATGCGAGATGTCTTCTCTGACAGCACACTCTCTAGCTACATAGATCTTCATTTGTCCAAGACTTCTTCGTGTTACTGCCTGATGCTGCATTCAGGTTTGCATCTCTCATCAGCTGTATTCATGTTTTAGGACGTTGTCTGTATTAGTTTAAAATGATTGCATTTATTGAAATGTGTGATTAGCTTTAAGCAAATGTCACCAGAGAATTCACCTTATTTAAGGTTGGAAATATTAATGTAATTTGTAGAGCTAAGTAGAGCTAATGGATTTAATGGACTGTTGTGCATCCAAAATCGTTAAAAGAAGACACTGTTTTGGGTGCCATTTTTTCAGGAATCATGTAACATTTGCATGTCTGTGTTGATAAATCTTATGACTTTTGGTGACAGTTCTTAGATATTTCTCTAGAGGGTCAAAAACTCTGTCCAGCTACCATTAAATGCATCATAATTGTTAGCAATTACAAAATATGAATGATTGTAATTCTACTTGTAAGAATGTTAATTAAAAGTATTTTTAATACATTAGAAACTGTTCATTTGCTCAGGTGCATTATACTGATAACCGGGTGGCTGGTCTCTTAATTTGTCAAGAGAAATTAAATGATTCATTCAGCTATTAAAATCACTAAAACATTCAATTCAAGGCTCACAAACGCCCAGAGACACTCAGCCTGCAAAGACTGCTGCTCATGTTTTCTTCAGTGGATTCTTTAATCTGTGATGATGACCTGTCCCAGGTGTGCCCTGCTTCTTTACAAAGGCAGACTTCCATGACTGAAATGGAAAGGTGATTAACAGGATGGATGGATGGATGTACAGTAGAATCCAAATTGGCAACACTTAATGATGTTTAAAACTGACAGTTCTTCTTATGACATTAAAACAAATTTTCGTTCTACAGCCTCATTAAATGGATGTTAAAAAGTAATTTACACTGTGTCCTGTGGGAAGGACAATTATGCATGATTGCATTTGTTTTTGATATATACACACATATATATTTAAATATAGTTTGATCTGCCTCTTTGTTTTTCTCTTGCAGTCAAAAGACATTGGACCCAAGCCAGTTTCGATCAAACGGAAATAATCATTGTTTTCACACAAGGAATCAAACAGCATAAATCTAGAAAGCGCACTCACTGAGGCAGCAGTGACAGCCTGCCTGTTTCATTTCATAACAAAAATTAAAGCAGATTAAAATTAAAACCAAAATTTTACCAGGTAATCCATGCATTTCGTTGACAGTGAATTACAAGATCAAAAAGCAAACCCAGCGAAGCGTGTAAAGTCCAGACACAGTCGCATGCAGACTCACATGTTATAATATTCAAAACAAAAACAAAGTATAACAAAATATAGTGGTCTGTCACCTCCTTTCCCCCTCCTGATATACTGTCTTTCTAACTGCAGCAAAATGTCTGAACCATAGCAAATTAATTGGGCAAACAAAGTGCACGCTGAGGGAAAATTAGACCCCCCGTTTCTGTGTTGCATCCATCATTTTTGCTTTCGTCTGTCTCTTTTAGGTGCTGCTCCGGTGCTTGATGTTGCAGGCAGCAGCTCCCACCTCTAGGGAGAAAAATAGTCTGCGATGCTTTGGTGAATATTTTGTTCTGCCTCATTGGTACAATTTGTTTGTGGAGAGCTGAAAAGTGCCTATTGACATATTAGATATTTTTAGGAATGAAATACAAAGTAGCCAAAGAGTAAAAAAGAAAAAAAAAAATGGAGTGAAAACTACTTGAAAGTGCCTGATGATGGTGTGTTAGGGAAGTTTAATGATTCCATCTTTGAAACGAATTTCTTTTATGGCAAATTCACAAAAATTGTCAGTCTAATATTGCACAATTTATTAGAAGTTAGAGGCAGAAAAGACAAAAACAAAAAAATGTTCAAAGTTTTGAATGTTTAGTCCGACCTCATCTTGTCACGAGCTCGTTTTCCAGATATGAAAATCATGCTGGGAAGAATCTCAGAACAAACATGTAAGAAAAACAAATCCCCCACATGCTTTTTTTTTTTGCTCCATATGTGCACACGCGCATACAAGCATCGTACGCTGGTGGCAGCGGTGTGACAGACCAAACACCCTGAGTGTGACGGCTAGTAGAAGATTCATGTGTTATAGTGAAGACATGCTGGTAATCCATGTTTGACAGCCTCACAAAAAATGAATCTGGCTCTACCGTGGCTAGCCTACTGTATGTCAATACTGAAATATGAATGCAAAAATGAACACATGATAAAGGACATAGTGAGCCGTGTAATTACAATACATAACTCCGAAAGAGATCCTGGAGGGCACTGGTGTTTGATGTGCTCACATATCCGCTCTGTGTGTGTGTGTGTGAGACAGTCATAATACGACAGCTTCTCTTCATACTGTGAGTCACCCGCCAACTCAATATGAACAGCTAATGCAAGAACACACACACACACACACACACACACACACACACACACACACACACACACACACACACACACACACACACACACAAATAGATTAAATTGCTAAAACCACATGCATGCAAAGTGATAAATAACCATTTAAAGAAATATGAGGTTAGTAAAATCCAAAAATCCTTGTCCTCTGAATTCACATGAACACATTTTTCTAAATGCAGTCATGCATATCATTATTAATTATTATTAATTTTTATTTATTTATTTATAGCTAAGAGAGAGATGAAAATCAACATTTTTCATAGAGTGAATGCATAGACGGTGACTTGTGAAGTCCCATTTTGTCCCCTCAATTTTACCTTTATGACTATTATCTGCTGTTGGAAGGGAGAAGTTCACTTATGTAGCTTAAATGAAAAGCTGCAAAGCTGTTTGTTCAGTTCTTACAAAAATCTAAATGCAGAAATGAACAGGGAAGTGATTGTGGACAAAATCATGATGATCTAAAAAATTATATGTACAACGGTGATAAAAAAAAATCAAAGAAAATAAAAAATTAAATTGATTACAAAAACAAAAGCAAGATTGAGATTGTGTACGAGTAGTGCAAATTACATTAATAAAATAATATGTACACTATAAATTAAGAAAAACAGTTGCATGAAGGTATAATACAGAATAAATAAACATATATTAGTTTGTACCTGTTTATTTTTGGATTAAATAATAATAATAATAATTTGTCATGAATCGCTGTGTGCAGGCAGGAGAAGAGTACCCAAACGCAGATTTCACAGGGGCAAAATGTGAAATCAAAAACACTGCTTTATTGCAGAATAGGAAGCAATACAAAACAAAACTGGGAGACTCTGGGAAACACACAGCATGAGGGAGGAAGCGACAGAGGACTAAGGGAGACGCTAAATACAGAGGGATAACAAGGAAGTGAGAACACACGAAGAACACAGCTGATACGAATAACCATAATGAGACAGGGGAGGCTGGACTGAGCAGAATAAACATGAAAACGCGGGACCTTCACAATAAAACAGGAAACATGAAGTGGGAGTGGAGGAGAGGCAGACGAGGAAGCTAGGGAACACAAGGGAGAGCACAGACATGACCCGCTGGGGAAACGTGGAAAACATGACAGAATAAAACACAAAGAGAAACACGACACGAGAACCCACACCACAATATAAACACAGACACAGAGGGCAGAGACACAAGGGGAATCCAATAAACTAAACGGAACAACCTAGGAACCGTAGAATAAATAACAAACTAACAAGATACAAGAAACACAAGAAAACTAAGAACGCTTGGTCAAAATGACCCAGGACCATGACAATAATATTATGAATTAGTAAATAGTTATTTTACTTTGAAGGAGCTAGTGTCAAATGAAGACAGACTTTCTCTTCTAAGATAATCAATTAGATGATGAACTTTTTATTTTCCTGCTCTGGTTTTAAACCTAAACTTTCGTCGCATTTAAGCCTCATAATAAAAGCTTAACTCACACCCAAGATGTTTTTGGCATTCAAAGAAGAAAAGTGCTTTTATGTGAGAATTTGACTCAGTTCATTGTGTGTTTTTTGTTTTGTTTTGTTTTTTACGAGAATCCTTAAGGACCTCAAGATAAGTCAGCTGGCTTTCATATTGATTGCATAACATAAATTGATGTGATGTGGTCCGTGTGCATGGAAATATGTACGGTGGAGATCATGACTTTGAATTAAAAGCTCTCAAGTTTGTCCTATTAAAATTATGGCACACTTAGCAAAATTAAGGACATTAAAACAGATCTGAGTAATGCAGACGTCTCAAGGCATTTGACATACTTGAAGTCTGAGTTTCAGCAGACCAATCTCTTCAATCATATTTAGAGAAACACTTACATTTAACTGCACGAGAAAGACACTTTTTTCCCCACAGACACTAAAAATTAAAGTTAAGCTATAAAACCAAACTCACCGTTATGCAAACAAACGGTCGCGCAATGTCCAGGTGCATATATTTTATGAAAAACTAATAATCTAATGGGTAACTGCTTTCATTTAAGACAATGAAAGTGATATCGCTTGCTAATTTCATATTAAATATATAACTACTAAGTTACTTTAGATAATAGTGACAGGAAGAGAGCGACGATTCTTCTACACAAGAAGAGTTTTGTATTCCCCCAAGAAAACAAAACTCCAGCTCCACTTATCTCACTCGAACACCTTTAAGCGCCTTGAGTGAGGAGGCAAACAGAACATTTCTGCTGCTCAAGTGACAGTATTGATAAGCATGCCATAGCTCACCTACTCTTAGGAAAATCACGACCAGCTATAAATGCATGCAGTACTGAGCGTGCCGATACAGCCTTAACTTTAGAGTTTTGTAAGAGGCAATGTTTGCAGGAGTTCTGGCATATCATCTGTCTTCATTTGATTATCCAGACAGCCAGAAAGAGACTTGTATTGTTGGGACATGAAGGACTGAGCCTCACAGACATTCAGGAACTGCAGCAGGAGGATTTGTTGTTTGCTGAAGTAACGCTATGCCATATCAAAGCTGAAACATCAGGGAGCTAATGCAATCCTAGTAACAAGCAGCCTTTGATGCCACATTTGATGGCGAGCAGATGTTCTGCAGATGATAGTGCACTGCTCCGTGTGTGTACACAACTTGTGTTTGTGCTTTTTGCTGTGCATATGTCTAGAATTTTTCACTAAAAGCCAAACAGTTTCTGTCTCCCCTCTTTTGTCTGCAGGTGTAAGTGCTGCACCAGAACAGGATTGGAAAGTCAGAAATGTAAGATCAAAGGTAAAAAGGGGCAGAAGATTAAAGAGGGCAATAAGGCTGGCTGCAGCTGAAATGAATGGCTTTTAGCATTGCTTTATGCCGCTGTGAGGAAACATCATCTTTTTGCTTCCGTGTCTATCCTCCAGCAGTAAAGGTGTGAAGGCAACTGTCAACTTTTCTTTTCTTTTTTTTTCTTGCAAAACACCATTAAGAGTTCTACTTTGAGAAACCAAAGTGGGCGCAAAGTGTCTTCATCCCCCCTGGCAAACACAATTATGTCTGAGTATGATTACAGATCTGATTAAACTGCGACTCTTTGTGGATAAATGGGCAACGCTGATTACGATCAACCTTTTATCGCTTCAAAATGGGTTGCCCTCAAGGTCCAAGTTGAGAGAGTTTCAGCTTTACAAATTTCCCAAATGAACGAAACGTACTTGAGGTGTTCCCTGTCAATGTGTGAATGCGGGGTAGGGATGCAAATGGTTTTGTAAGAATTTCATTAGGCTGGTATTATTCATCACTTTCTCAAATGTATCCTTGCTCAAAGTCATTTTGCCATATTCCCTCAACAAACTGAGAGTGCTTTATTTTATTACAGTCAGTACCATCAGAGGGTTCACTGAGTGGAGTGGGTTGGGAAGTTAAAAAAAAACCTTTTTAAAGGTTGATTAAATCATTCAATGAAGAACTGATTAAACTGTCAGCAGTGTGGCAAAATAGAGAGCAAGAAAAAGAGAGAGGTGAATGCCAAAATTCATTTATTTACCCCTAGGGTCATTAATTCTATTTTCTCCCTCTGTATGCACGACTGATCCAACTAAACAGTGCCTTAAACAAGTGGCAAGACAAAACAAGGCAATGGGCTCTGGATGCTAAATGGAAACTAAATGAAATTAAGTTAAAGGGGTAAAATTCATACATTCTCTCACTGTTATTAAAAAGTTCCAAAAAAATGAGTTGAGTTTTAATAAGTTAAGAGAACTACCTTAGTACCTCACACTTATTTAACGTAGCATATATGGTGACAGGTGATGGATTTCCAGTGATTTAGAGGTTGTAAACTGAATACCATCCTGCCTACTCTATTTCAATTAACCCTTAACCGAATGCCCAGCTGATTGCTTTGCTGCGCCTTTTTCGTGCAGCTTCCAATTTCGTTTTTTGTTCGAATTAATCAGCGCAAACTACGTTTTGATTTGTCACGACCTATGGCACGCACGGATCGGAAAAAACAGACGCTGCCAAAGCAGAAAAATTGGGACCAATCTCCCTTTCACTCATTTGTCGATACTTATGCAGCACCGGCTCAATTTTCTTTTCTGTGACTTGATTACAGAGAACGGTGGCATGAGTTAACAGACTTCGAAAGAAGGCTTGATACAGATGACAGAACATTGCCATTTCGGGAGGCAGAGAGGTGTAAAAAGATCGAGTGGATGAACCCTTGGCATGTAGACATAAAGTCCCTGACCTGGAGATTTTAAAATAAAGTCTGTCTTTTGTGAGTTTCCAGAGATACAGAAAGGCTAGACAAAATATTCATCATCCAACGCTTTGGTGGGTGTCCTCGGTATTGTTTACCAGGCACAAAGCCAAAATGTGCTATGTTTAGAAGGCAGTCTGGGGATATATGAAATACATGGCCCAACCATTCTGCTTGTTGCACTCTGATTTTGTGTAGCAGATGCATTTTGATGGTGCTTCAGAGATGTGCCAAGACCTCTGAACACTGGACAGCATGTGTGGGTTTTTTTCTGCCCATTGCTGGTCCACAACACAACAGTAAACACTACAGTTATTGCAGATTATTACAGTCTTCGTGGCCCTGTAACTGATCAATTATGGGGTACAATGAGCAACTTTGGAATATTCTATGTATTGTACGACAGCGGTAAATGACACCCGTCGACAAGGTGCCAGTTCCATTGCCTAATCTAGAAGTACTTCCACACATTTTCACCTGCAAAATCATTTGCCAGAAAGCTGGCAGCAGAGTGGGTCCTCTAATGGCTTGTAAAATTGGCGATGCTGATGTCAGTGACTAAGGAAGGGGCTCTACAATCTAAAAAGAGGCTGCATGATTCAAGGGCTATTGTGAATCATTTATGCTTCCTATGCTACTGTTAAAAGATAAAATTCATTGGTTTAACCCTGGCATGCTCTTCATATTTCATGTCTTGACAGTGGTCTGGTTGGATATTCATCCAGACCAACAATTTTGTCATAATAAGTGTTTAAATTTAATTTTGAACTACGGATCCATTTAGGATACATAACTTACCCATTGGACACAAATGAATGGATGATTATGTTCATAAGAAGAGGAAGAATATGTATTTTCTAGGCTTTACAACACTGTGTTTTAGAGAAAACATCTGTTATAGCATGATATTGTGTTCTGTTTGACCATATGAATCTGAGAACAAATCTATGTTAGGTTTTTCTGTGGTACAGGATGACTTCATCACATTGAGGATCCAATGGACGTGAACCATGAAATCTTGGATTGGAACTTCCTTCCTTCAGCCAAAGCACTGAAGATGGGTCATAGATGGTTCTTCCACATAGGCAATAAACAAGTGACTAAAGAAGAAGCATTCAAATGATTGAATGACCTACCCAGTCTCCAGATTTCACTCCTACAGAAAATCAGTGTAGGGAGCTGAAACTTTGAGTTGCCAAGCAGCAGCCAAGAAACCTAAAGGATTATGAGCGTTCCTATAAAGAGGAGGGGGCTAAAATGCCTCCTGAAATGTGTGCAAATCTGGTGACCAACTACAAGAAACATCTATCTGCTGCTCTTGCCAAGAAATACCAAGTCATGTTCTGCTTGGGGATATTTCACTATGCATATTTCACTCATTTACATGCAAATCAATTCATAGCATTTATTTAATGTTTTTTTTCTGGAGTTTTTGTTTATATTCTGTTTTTTTCTCTATTAAAATAAAACTACCACAAAAATGAGAGACTCTTCATTTCTTTGTAAGTGAGCAAATGTACAAATTCAGCAGGAGATCAAATACTTATTTCCTCCACTGTACTGTTTTACAACTTCCCTCTTTCAAAGACCAGCAGATGCTTGTTCCTGTGGGAACCTGGGCGAATATGATGGGAACACAAACAGTTCTTGTGTCACTGTCAAGTGTCAGTGTCAAAAATGCACACAGACATGGCGTGCACAGATACAGATCAAATTTGACTCGGAAAGCTTCAGTGTAAAAGAAAAATGTAGCACCTGTACACTGGTTTAAAATATTTTCTTTTTTGTATTATGGGTCAATTTAGAAAAAGTAATTAATTTTTAGGCTTTAGGGAACTTTTGCTAAATGCTAAAATGAATTAAATTTGACCCAAACAATATGTAAGTGTTAAACTTAGACATGATGCAATGTACTTTTTAAGCTTATCCAGCAGGATTGAGAGTTTCAGCTCAAAGAGAGACAAGTTATTTTTCTTTTCTTTTCTTTTTTTTAGGAACTATTCTTAATTTCTCCAGGTGATGTTAATAAACTAAATTTACCAAATCCAAGGTCATATAAGTTAGCGTTTCCGTGATACACAGCGTAGAGCTTTTAGATACTATATGTGCCCTCAGAATAGTACCATGGTTAATAAATACCTTAACCACAAGAATCCTTTCTGCTCCTTCAAAGCTGAGATCAATTATTGACAGGGAGCCTTTACTTCCCTCTTCCGCAATAAAAATAAAAAGGGTAGCAAACTTCCTTAAGTAATAATAATCATAACACAAAACTTTATTGATCCATGCTGGGAAACTCTCTTTTAGCTAAACCCTCGCCACAGGCCATCCCATAGCCTCGAGTGAAAGAAAAGGGAAGCGTAAAAGAGAATAATTCCTCTCTTTCTGGGCTTTAGATGACGCTTAGATTTTCAGTGTTTAAAGACGCTTGACAGTTCTGACTGCTGAAGAGACTGAGAAATTCAGCTTTTTGGGCAAAGCAAAGAAAAAAAGTGACGATTATTTTCTGGAGAAAAGAGAGTACAATTAGGGAACTCTGAAGTGGCATTATGAGAAATGTTGTAAAGAAATGCTGTTTGTTCTCTCTGTAATTGCCGGGTTGTTTAATATGATAGCAGCCATGTATTCTCAAGGTGCATAGCAACAAGCTCGTTCTGAGCATGTGCATGTACACCAGTCTGTGAGTGTGTGTGTGTGTTACCGTCTCGTTTCAGAACACGATTAAGATGCACTTTAGATTCATTTCAGAGCCGCAAATTGCTGCAAGGTGAGACTTGTGGGTCGCATCAGTACGTTAGACATGTGAACCCATCCCATCTCTCAATTCATTTCACTTTCACGAAGAGAATGGTGCAGAACTCAATAATGACAATATGCAAAAAGCCCCAGAATCTAATTTCTTCACTATCCATCTGAATTACAATGCCATCATTATTATTCCAATGCTGGAATTATACACTCCATCGGCTGGAATAAGCAGTTTCCACCGACAAGCTGACTTTGTGTATTGGCCTTTTTGAAACTGTGTGTGTGTGTGTGTGTGTGTGTGTGTGTGTGTGTGTGTGTGTGTGTGTGTGTGTGTGTGTGTGTGTGTGTAATTCTGAAAACACCAGCTTTCACACTGGGATGTGCACTTTTCCACATTATAAGGTTAATTTTTTCTGGCCTACAGTCACCGAACAAAAGATATCGTGTGAGTCAAAATGTGACTTTCCCAAAAAAAGGGAGTCTCTGTCAAATGTGTGAAAATGTGACAAAAAAAAAAAAAAAAAACAGAATACATTAAAAGTGATGGATTCTCCTTTGGGAGTGTCAGTGTGTTTAGATCCTACCACATTAGTTTCAATTAAGCCACAGTTGGATGGCACACTGTCTCTAGCCAGCTGTGAGTACATAAGGACAGTACCTGCTGTTGTCAAGCTGTCCTCACATCACACTTGCATGTATAGTTAGAAAAAGGAGTTTGCCTTCATTTCATGGACTGTTACATAAATTATTGTTTAAGAGTTAGCCTGACACCGCATGAGCTGACATATACTCACCGTCAGTGTTGTCGCTAGGACACCGTAGTTTGAGTCCCATCTGGATATTTTTTCACTTCTTTGGTTGCTTTTGACTCAATTTTAATTTTTTGCTCACTCACTGGTTGGAGTGAGTGAGCAACTTGTTTAGTGCTATGAAGTATACACCTTCACAACAGAAGCCCTGCACATTGAAAAATGTCAATTTGGGAGTGACAGACTGGTCTCAGTAATACCATAAACTGTTGTGTCATGCTCGCTGCACACAACTGAGACAGGCCAGTGGCTTTGGCAAAAGAGTATTTTTTGACACCCCAGGAATAAGAACGGGCGCCTTAGACAGGAAGCAACTCAGCAGTGTATGAATGAAACTCGGTCATGTTGTCAGTTTGTATTGGCCTTTTATGAAGTCAGCCTCAAAACCTTGTGTCCTTCATCGGCACTTGTATTTTTGCAATAATTCATGGCTGCCTGTATTTTTCTTACTATCGCTTTAAGAATACGGTGCCTAATGGCTTTCATAGATGAATATGTTTTCTCTCAGAGCGAAACAGCCTTGATCCAAGCCATTAAAAAAGATTGGGCTCATATTGAATTCAGCAATGTGAAATTTGCATGCTCACTCTACAACAGTTTGGGAACTTTGGCCCATCGATTTATACAACAAAATGTATGGTTCATTCACTGCTTTTTCATTTAGATCTTCTATCATTGATGCTGTTCTGAAGTAGATGTAAATTACTTTTTTGGAGAGGTGGTGGCTCATGCTTTAAAGTCACAAAAGAAAAGCAAAAAGCAAAATGTTTTCTTCTGATAAAGCACAAACAACGAACGCTCTGCTGACTGTGTCCAAATTGTTCAGGTTTATTCAGAAGTAAAATAGAAAGCTGAGAGGCTGTGAATGGGTGGACAACTCAAACCAAGCCCATATATAGTTTAATAAAACATCCGTCATTCATTTAATGCTTTTACCAGAGCATCTTGAGTGCATCCATTTAATATGGGCACTTCTAGTGGGAAATGAAGGTCTAAACCTTGAGTGCCACGACCACTTCTCTCCTTCCATTACAACTACACTTTCCTGCCAACAGTAAGTTGACAGGAAAAACAAAAGATCCTGCTAGGATTCATTTCAAACAAGCAGTCCTCCAACAACATCTAAAACAAAAATTCAAATTGTTTCCAGTTTGTATTCTTTCTCGCTGTTTGTGCTTGCTCTTTGGTGAAGTCAAAATCTCAAAGTAATGGAGCCAGCGCTCATTTCACATGCACCTGTTCACACCACGGCTAGAAAGTGCTTACCGTATTAATGTGTGCAAATTAATGACTGCGTGTGATATAAAATCCATGTCTAACAATAACAGACCCATCATATTAACACTTGATATTTAAGGTTGTCTCACTTACACTGCTGGCATCAGCTTTTTTTCTTCCAGCAGTGTCAGAAAAAAGTAAGTAAGTAAAATAGATAATAAAGTAGGCTCTGTTTTAGGGTGTCTTTACCTTGTGTGCAGTTTTCCTCAGTTTACAGGTAATATGTGGCATCACAGTGGCAATAAATAAATAAATGTTTCATCTGTAAAGCAGTTAAAAGGTGAAATATTGTAACAATTTAATATTTAAGATTCAAGATCCTAAATCTTGAATCTTGAATACTAAATTGTTACAATTTATATAAATAGCTAATGGTTTTTTAATGTAACTAATGCTCTGCTACTATACACCAGCTTTGAAAATCATAAACATGACTGTTGTTTTTATTAGCTAATTGTTAAATTATGAACCTTTGTATTAATGTCACAAATGTGTTGAAAAATTATCAATGTTATCAAAAGACTATCAATTATTATTATCTTTAAAGTTAACTTTATGTGGATAAAGAAATTAGTTTCAGTTCACTGAGCTAAAAAGCTAAAGAAAGAAAAGAACTAATAATGTGGAGAAAACACTACTGTACTTGATGTCTGTGATAAATAAATATATTAGTGCTAATTTATTTTTATGGCTTAAACACTTAAGGCAAAATGTGATGTATGAAATCTCCCTGCACACAGTCATTTCTCTACTGTCAAACAGGATGGAGATACTGCCGCTATCTCCCTTTACATAAAAGCCTTCTGGAGAGGATGTTAGCAAATAAGCCTTGATCAAATAAAGTGAGACATAATCACATCACAATTTAAATGGAAATCTTTGCAGCATCCAACGCACAGTGTGAGTATTTATCTGAGACATGGCCCTAGTCATTCATAAACATGCAAACACTCACTGGTGTGTGAGGTGGATTGGATTAAGGCTTGGCAAAGCCTGGAAGCTCAGGTGTTTGTTCATGTTTTATGTACTCGTGTTGCGTTTATATTTCTATGAGCTGTTTTTAAAAGCATTAGAAAAAGTATGTTTTTCTGCTCATTTACATACAAATGCACACGCAACGGCTTTGTCCATAGTAAATGAATGAAAGAATGCATAAAAAATATTTCTTTTGAAAAGCTCTTAAAAAACATGTTAGGATTATTTTAATTAACCTCAGTGTTTAGCGCTCTTTAGCAGATGTTAGCAACTAGCATGCTAAATTGGTTAAATAACCTTTTTAGATGTTAAATATCAGCAATGTCAAACACTCAGCATAAAGATGGGATTTATCTACTTTTACCTAAACACTTGACACCAGATGTGATGCTGAAGGCAGTTCAGTGCTCACATCCAATAAATACATATGCTAGATTGAAAAATGGCAATTTTAAAGATTATTGCATTTTTTCATATTGCAATCTCGGCATTGCCTTTTGAAAAAATGTGGCTAACGTTTTATGTCTTTTTGCCTTGTTCTGTCAATGTTTATTGAATATATCTCCAGCGATGTGTGAGAAGCAGAAGTACAAGAAAACTGGCAGGAACCAGAAAGAAGTCTTTCCCCTCATTACCCTTCTTCCCATATGACACAAATGTGACATAAGAACAGCTGCTGTAGTACAGCTGCAGACTCTTTGCTTTTTTCAAAATACACCACAAATCCCATCTGCATCTTTCGGACTTTACCTAGTCTTCTTTTTTTCCTCTGCCTGTTTTCCAGTCTCCCAGTAGCCAGAGGGCACAATCACACAACCAGAAAGTCAATCAGGAAGCTTATTAAACATGACACTCGCTGAGCGCACTCTATATGGATGAAGGATATAGGCTGTAAGGTCTACCTGCCAATTAGGAGAATAAAATCAATCATAGCAGTCAATGTAAACTCTTTCCCACTTTTTCCATCCCTTCTTCTCACTTTGTGCTTCTTCATTTCCTGTGCTCACAAAACCCTCTGGCCTTCACTGAAAATATTCTCTACCATAAATGCCAGTACTGCTGTTGCACACATTCATGCACAGCTCACTACAGAATAAACAAGGAAACACAGTCCCCGTCTACACAGGCATGCAGACACACACACACAGAGAGAGACTACTACACTCCAGAAAGCTATTCATCACAATTTAGCCACACCATTAGACAAAGAGAGCCAATAACATCCTCAATAGAATACCATCCCCCCCAAAAAAGGAACTAAACAAAAAAAGAAAAAAACCCACAGCCACACACTTTCTCCTCCATGACACTCATTTTCCTCTCCATTTGTCATTACCGTCTCTCACACTTTTTAATTCTGGCTAAGCTGTCATCCATCTTTTGTCCCCTTAAAAACAAGGCTATACCATTCAGTGAATATAAACTGAAAGTCAGTGAAACTAAAGGAAAAAAATATGCTTTTATTTTTAAAGGCAATGAATGTGTTATTTAACCAGATTACTTAATGTAGCCACAGTAAGTTGTGTATTTTCAACCCAATTTCCAAATCGTTGGAAAGCTATATCACATGTAAATGAAACAGAATGCCATGATTTTCAGTTCTCATAAACTCACATTTTATTCACAGTAGAATAGAAAACATATCACGTGTTTAAACTGAGAAACTGTTGTCAACCCCTTTCTTGCGTTTATTACGGTCTTGTGATTATTCAGACTAGACACGATTTCCTTCGTGTCTAGTCTGTTCCTGGTCTCGTCTCTGTCTTGTCATCAGCATCTCTTGTTGTCATCTGTAGCGTTCCCGGTCATATTCCTGTGTCTGTCTGGTCTTTCTGTGTTCTACCTGGTTTCCCTTTCCTTTCATGTTGATTCATTTGTGGTCCAGTCCCAGTGTCAAGTTTATGTGTCTTAGTCTGAGTCTCTGTGTGCGTTACTTCCTATTTTATTTTGATAGTCTCCCATCTCATGTATTATGTTCAGTTTTGCATCCCCTCTCTCATCAGTCTGTGTTTATGTTGCCTGAGTCTGTGTATGTGTGTCCCTGTGTCTTCTGTAAGTTCTGTATTTTCTTGTAGGGTCCCAGTTTCCTTAGTTCTTAGCTCATAGTTTTCTTCTTTGTCTGAGTTTGTGTGTAATTAAGTTTCTAAATTCATCTGCATCTTTCAGTTAATCCTTTTCCCTCTGAGTCCTGCTATTGGGTCCTGCCTGGCCTGCCACACAGTGCATTATAATAAAAACTGTTACAGGGGAAACATAAGGCTGGAAAATCAAGCGGTACAACAAAGAAACAGCTGGAGGAACCATTTTCAACTAATCCACTTGAGTACATATGAAAAAAGAACATCTTAGAGAGGCAGAGTTTCATCAGTCTTCATCTGTAAATATTAGGATAATTAGTGATACAAAAAACCTGTTTTATCCTGTGAATAAAAGTATATGTTTTTGTCAATGTACCATAATAACAGAGGCGAAACGCAATATTGTGTCAGGACAATTCACTATTTATGCACAATAAATAAAGGAGCATAGCGCGACAATTTCTGTTCAGCGCCAGACTTGCTTGTAACCTATATCACCAGTTATGTTATGAAAGTGACGTATTAACTACTAAAAAACACTGACCTTTGTGTAAATGCTTGGAGCAGACTAACCTGTGAGCTGGAGGGTTCTGGGACATATTTGACCTTTGAATGGCTGCAATCCAGGCCACCCGTCGCCTCTTTGTTACTTCGGAAACATGGCTCGAACAATTTCTCTTCAACGACGTAATCCGATAACAACCGATCTCTTTACCCGTCGGCTTCCCGTGGCTGTCATGCGACCGGCTATTGCAGTTAATAATACAACGGCTTCTTGTGTTTCTTTTTATCGCTGTATAACTGATTTTAATTGAAAGCCTGCGTGCGCTAGTACCGCTTGCCACGAGTTCCCAGAATCCTTTGCGGTTCTACCCGTGAATGACGTCACATTTTCAATCTCTATATAATATGCATGTTAAATTTTGTATTTGGGGTAAAATATCAAGTCTTTTCAAGTAAACCGGTTCAAGTCCAATTCAAGTCCCAAGTCATTGGTGTAAAAGTCCAAGTCAAGTCACAAGTCTTAGAACATTTTTTCAAGTCAAGTCTAAAGTCATAAAATTAATGACTCGAGTCTGACTCGAGTCCAAGTCATGTGACTCGAGTCCACACCTCTGTGTAGGAGTATTGGTGGAAAGCCACAATCAATGCTGAAAGATATCTACAGGTTTTAGAGCAATATAAGCTCCCATCCAGAAAACGTCTTTTCAGGGAAGACCTTGCAGATTTTAGCAAAACAGAGCTAAACTGCATCTATTACAAGAGTATGGCTTTGCAGTAGAAGAGTGCAGGTGCTGATCTGGCCTGCCTGCATCAACTGAAAACATTTGGCGCCTCATGAAATGAAAGGAGGAGGTAGCATCTTATGTCAGAGAAAAATAGCACAATATTCTTCTTTTCTGAAGAAGAAAGAAAAAACTAACACATTTCATCCCCTGATAAGACACAATAAAGTAGTGGACCTAATCCTTGATGGGCAGGAGTGGCAACAATGATTAATAAATCAACATTAACAAAAAGTATGATGTCCAGATACAAAGGTGACCAAAGTAATAAGCTAATGGGTTTTTTTTCTATAGTGAAATGTCTCAGTTTAAACAGCCAGCTGATTGATTGATGTCTTTCCTATGTTCTATTGTGAATAAAATATGGGTTTGTGAGATTTGCAAATCACTGCAATCATTAAAAAATAATTTATACAGGGAGTGTTGATAGTTTTACACAGCTTAATTTAAAAGCTTCACATTAACTTAATAGTATATGACCCAAACCCTAACTTTAGAGTTAGCATGTTAATTAAAGTAATCAAGGTAATTAAAAGCCAACCTTAGAAATTAGCGTTAATTGTATCCCTTTTAACATGAATCTCTTAAAATCTCCACACAGAACAAATTGATGCTGAGCCCAGGCAGATTCAGAAGGATTTTGATGTTTAGTATATTTTTTCTGAGTGCTGTATAAGACAAATAAATAAACCAAGACATCCAAATAGTTGAAACCCAGAGAACACTTTTTTAAACATTTATCTGTCAGCTTAACCTCTCCTGATCCCCCTTCAGTATCCTCTCCACCTTCTTTCTCATCAAGCCACTGATGAAGTGCTTCAGGAAAAAAAGGACTTTTTAAAGTCTTGCCAAAAGCTTGTTGAGACATAGTAATAGGCCCACTAGACTGGTGATGATGAAAAAGAGAGATCTGCTCACAAGATCTCATTTCAGAGCCAGTGACTGGAATGCTGTAGGCAAAAAGTTGATTTGTAAGCATGAACTAACAAAGATCACTAGCACCACCTATAGATAAGCTGTGAGGGTGCACAACTTCAGGCCAATGGAAGTCATGGCAAATCAACATGAAGGGTGTAAATGTGTATTTAGATACAAAACACAGGTACAGATGTGAGATATAATTTTTTGTGGCTGGTTGTGGTAGTTTGCACCTTTGAAGATGCTGTTCACCAGACAGGAGCTAGTTTTACTAGCTTGTACTTACTCCAGGTTTTATGTCTCCCAGGGACACCGGGGCTCAGTACGGTACCATGACAATTGTAAAAATGGCTAATTGTGCCGTATTGAGGTGTGTAAACCATATTATCCCAGTAATAGTCATACTTTTGGATAACTTAATTGGTTTTAGCAATTGTGTTACTGAATCGCCATCAACGTCTACAGCCTAGACAGCGACTCTAGTATTTTTCCCAGTTATGAGTTTGCCTTTAGATTTCTATCAAATAGAATAACAGCTTGTAGTCTAACGTGCTTTGAGTTAGACTACAGTTCCTAGTTAGACTAGGAACTGCTATATAAATGCAAATCCATTTCGATTCCCCAATCCAGGAAAAATCCTGGATTCTTGCATCTTTTCTGTGAGTAATCCATTGATACATGATTGGTATCAAATAACAGGGGGAAAAATGCAAAAACGAGAAAGAAGAAAAAAAATCTGTGTTATTACACAACGAGTCAGTAAAATCCAAGTAGTGCTTGTTATGTGGAGATATATGAGAAGTGATTCCCCAGAATTTTTTTCAGGGGCTGTTTTAACCAGTGTTCATCGCTATTATGTCGTAAATAATCTCACATACACACTCATGCAATTTTATGTCCCAAAGTAATAAGACAAAACCTAGCAAAGTCGTGACACAGCACCTGAAAGATCCATCTGGCATCTCTACTGTTCACTGAAGCCTCATCAGAAATTTCTCAGTGGAAGGGTGGCTGTCAAGAAGCCATTCTTAGGGAAGGGAAACAGGGAGAAAAGGCTGAGTTATGCCATCAGTGGTATCTTATAGAAAGATGCCTTCAAATCTAAAATTATTGGTTGAAGTTGTTGTCAGTATTTATGTAGGAGGTCATGAGAAAGGTACAACATAGAGTTGCAACAGCTATCTGTAAAACATAGTGGAGGCTTTGGGGCTGCATTTCAGTCAGTGGTGCTGTGGAGAGGTTGTCAAAAATTAATGGAATTATGAATGACACACTGCCAAAACAATGAAAGCATACCTGGATAGAAAAACACACAGTGGAACACTATCGGTCATGGATTAGCCTCCTCAGAGCCCGGACCTTAACATTATTGAACCAGTGGGGGTTCATTTTGACAGAGAACAGAACAAAAGGCAGCCAATGCCCAAAGAAAAGCCTTGAATGCTCTTTAGGAAGAACAAGAACAAAGACCAAATACCAAATACTGATTTTCCACGTTATTAAAATTGTAAACATTCTGCTTTAGCTAATAAACTGCTGCACTCTTTTCCCATTTTACTAGCAAAATATCAAGAACTGACAGGTACCTGAAACATTTAGCATAATACTGTATTTTAAATGAACCTCTGCCTTTTGATCCTTTCCCGAGTCTTGGACAAAATGACACACACACAAAAAAATCAATTAGTGTAATCATGGCTCCCAATGGAGCTGTTTAAGGTGACTTTGGCGTTCATCCAGCAGATGGCGCAGTTATTCACATAATAAATTTTTATCGATAGAAACGTCAGTAAAAGTTTACTAGGCTGAAGGAAAGAGTGCTGCGTGTTTTCCTTTCATTGTGAGTTCCTATGCTATAAGGAGAAAATTATAATCCCACTTATTTGTAATAGAGTTTAGGTAACTTTTAAGTTGTAAGAGTGTAGTGCCAGCTTCAATAATATATCACCACATTATCTGAAGTCCTGAACATCATTGTGGAATAACGACTTTCAACATAGGAAAAAAAAAAAAATTTATTTGACAAATACAGAGATGGAGACATGTTGGCAGAGAACAGCACTGGGGACAGGGCCACCACTCCCTTTTTGTTAGCAGAACAACAACAACAAAATGCTGTTGCTTCCATTTTCATGGAACTGGTTTAGAGTGAATTAGAGTCTTAAATTGAAAGGTGTGGCAGACAAATACAGGTAGTGCAGCATACAGGTAGGTCATCTTCAGATTTCCTTCCCTCGGTCACAAACATGGTGTAGGATCCACATCCAGAATCCAAGAGCCTCATACCGCAGACCTTACAGGAAAGACACATTTTTAGACAAACAAACTGTGACAACAGTGACTTGTATTACGTATATAAATTCATCACAGCGATACTGTGCAAATAACAGCAAATAATACGCATCACTTTGGTCCACTCGAAGCTTTACTAACCGACATATCCTAAGCTCTGTAACTCAACAGCGTGTCGTCATAAATATGGCATTACCATTCAAGCCAAATCCAGTTTCTTCTGTGTTTCTGATAGCTTTTCCTGGAGTCGTTTTTTCCTCCAGTCCAGAAACCTTCTCCTCATTCTGTTTGCCTGCCACCCCGCCAAGAAGCCGGCAGCGAAAGAAACCACAACGGCGACCTGTAGTGTCCTCTCCGAGACGTCTGCCATGTTCACCTCTGTCTGACAGATGCACACATTTGTGGAAGCATGAAAATCTTAATACAGGAAGTGAACTCCTGCGAGTCTTTTTCTTCTTCTTGTGCTGGGTTTACTAGCAATTAGCTAACTGCTCAAGCGTGCCACCTACTGGCTGAAGTGTGTAGCAGAAGGTTAGCAGACAAGCTAAAGTTGAGAAAATAGCAACTAAGTACCTAAATACTTAATTAACTAAATAAATAAATTCTTTATTACGACCATTCTTTCTTTTAATTTCTAGATACGTTTTTCAAAATATCATAGACTCGTGGTTACTTTATTAGGCACACCTGTTTAGCTACTCATTAATATAAATTTCTAATTACCCAATCACAGGATAGCAGCTGAATGGATTTAGGTATGTATGCATGGTCAAAACAACATTGTAAAGTACAAACTGAGCATCAGAATGGGGAAGAAATGGGATTTAAGTGACTTTGAATGTGCTATTGTTGTTGGTCTGAGTATTTTAGACACCGCTACTCTGTTTGGAAAGAAAACAATATCCAGTGAGTGGCTGTTCTTTGGGTGAAAATGCCTAGTTGATGCCAGAGGTCAGAGAATAATGGCAAGACTGCTTCAAGCTGTAACTGTAACTCTAATAACCACTCATCGTCACAACCAAGGTATGCAACTTTTGGAATGTGGTGGAGTATGACATTTGCATCATGGATCTAGAGCCAACAAATCTTGTCATGCTATCATGTCAACATGGAGCAAAATCTTGAGGCAAATTTTCAGCGCCTTATTGAATCTGTGCAATGAACTGTTAAGGCTGTTCCGAAGCTAAAAGCAATAGCAAGATTTACCTAATAAAGTGACATGTGAATGTAGCAGTCAATTCCTGTGTCGCTGAGGTTTGTGAATTTTTCCCTTTGTGATGCTTTTAGCCTCTGCTATAATTGATTAATCTTTTCTTTTTATAATTGAATCTGTAAATGACCTGTTTGGTTTTCAGTTTTTATCATGTGTTTCTATATCAACAATCAAATCACAGCTTAAATGAACACTTATTAGTAATATAGTAATAATAGTAATATTAGTTATTGAAAGTGCAAAGAAAAAAATCTGAAAATTGGAAAGCAATTTGTGGTTGCTTGTTGTAGCTTGTTTTCACAGCGAAAGGTTTTACTAAATACTGATAAGCAGTAACGCGTTACTGCCCATCTCTGTAATCCAATTACTTTTGCGACGTTGGTGACAACAGCTGTGTGCAGATCAACAATGGATAATATATCCAGTGCGGGACAGAGTATGAGCGTGCAGCGTTTAAAGCGTGGAAGTACTGACCTTATTTTGAGTTTGATTCCATAAAAAGTGACAAAAACATAAACTCGCGGATTCTTCAACTGACCGCTGCGGCTCACCTGCACCAGGGCAAACCTCTGCCTACCCTACTCCTGCTTTACAGGTGAAAATAGAGCAACAGGACCACTAGTCTTTGACTTTATTTATTTTCTGCTGTGTTTTACTTGCATCTATTTGAAAAAGTGAGTGTAAACACAAAAAATTATTTTATTTTATGTGCTGGAATGTGCAGAAAATAGGTTTAAATATTAAGCTTATTTCTTCCAGTCAGAGAATGTTGCATATAATTAAAGTTTTGCTTGATGCATAAAGTTAAACGATTAAAACTAATAAAACAAGTTTTAAAAAGAGACTTTTCCATTTGATTACATTTTGTATGATGGATTATGCAGAAAAAGTAGAATTGGGCTGAAAAATCTATTGCTTTATCACCTATTCAGGTTGTAAATCGTGTTTTTAAAAAGTAACTAAGCAATTAATTACTTTTGAAAATAAATAATCAGTAAAGTAACGGGATTACTTTTTGGGGGAAGTAATTAGCTACTGATTACTTTTTTCAAGTAACTTGACCAACACGGCTGATAATCAATCTGATATTCTAACTGCTCTATGATACTGTGGGATAAAACCTGCAGCACCAGTGCATTCTAGCCTTTGCACCATATGTGAACATGATCATTTGATTTGCAAAGTGCAGTTCTGTCTACTTTGCAATATGTATTATTGCAAAGTGGAAGTGTTTAGGAACCACAGCAAGTCAGCCAGACCACGTGGCAGACCACATAAAGTTACAGAGCTGGGTCACCGGGTGCTGAGGTGTGTAAAAGTCATCCACGCTCTGCTGATTCAATAAAAGCAGTTTCAAACCAACTGTGGCATTACTATCAACACAAAACTGTGCACCAAGAACCTCATGACATGGGTTTCCATGGCTGAGTAGCTTCAGTGGATGTATTATAGGTGCCTCACTTCACAGTAGTTCATCCCATAAATGTACTTTTTGTAAACCTTTGTACATTTATACTTACAATTGGTTTTCAAAAAAGAGAAGAAATTCAATTAAATAAATTCAATTGATAGTATTATTTCTGTCATTGGTAATTTTCTATACATGCTGATATCCCAGAAATATCATATTCTCAGTTCCTTGGAGATGATACATCCTGCTTTGTCTGTTTTACCATACAGCTCCTATTTCAGATAAATAAACACAGTTTTATCTTTCATCCTTTATGTTAACTAACAGCACAAAATCCAGTTAAATAAGAGACAGGATTAAAATAAAGCCAGGTTTATTTAAGTATCAAACAGTAAAGAACATCAAAATTCAATTAACATAGGTCACTAACTCAAAAATTGACAACATCCAGAGATTCTTAAATTTGTTGAAATAGCTCATGTGCTAAATGTTTGTGTTCATTTCTTGCATGTCTTTAAAATCAAGTTTGATAAAGTGAAACTGTTTTTTTTAATCATAAAAGGTACTAATCAGTCTGTGTTGTACAAACAAAGCATTTAAGCATTGAAAAAAAACAAAATTAAAGTAAGTAACAAGTACTATACACATTAAAAAAGGCATTGTTTAACCAAGTTTGACAAATACTGTGTATGACTACCTTTTGTACAATGTCACACAAGAAAACTGAATTTGGTGGCTGCATAGCCCTGATTCTGACATGGCAATGTTTAAAAGAAACCAAAAACAACCCCCAAATGTTAATGCTCGAGACATTTTACATACAGCAGTTTCCCTTTTTAACAGTTAAGGGATGAAATCCTGCTCCATTCTAAATGACTGAAGAGGTAACGTATGAGAAGAATGTAACCTGAAGGAAGTCACAGAGGTGAAGTTTGCGAGTAGATATGTTGTAAAATGTAGTGATTGTAGTGGTAGTATCTGTTTCGGTGAGCACCCAGTTGTACGAGGTTTATTAAATTCGCTTTGTCTCATGCTACATTGCAACCTCAGTGGAAAAAAGAAGTCATATTTCCTTCCTGTCATTATGAGCACTGTGTGATTACAGACATCTACGACTGGTAAAAAATCTTGGTCGCTTCACTCGAGCTCCGCTGTGGTTTGTGGTCAGAATCTTCACGTTAACAAATCACTTCTTTCTTTATTTCTTTATTTTTTAAAACTTTTTCCAAATATGAGCTCTATCACTCCTTTCTCATGAAGTTTTACACATTCCAGTATTATAAATGTACACTTTGTATTGTCAAGTCTTTGGCACATAAACCATTTGCTTGGCCAACAAGTGTGCACTTAAAGTTCAGAGATGTTTGAGAACTGTGCTCTCAAAATGGCTCAGTAACAGCGCTGTTTTGTTCTAGATTATCTTGCAACAGACTTCCAAATCGACTTAATGAACAGTTTGAGTTATTAATTACAAGTCATGTCACCAACTTTAACCTGGATAAACGTGACCAAGTGAGGATAAAATGGACTATCTTAAAAGTCCAGCAGCAAGACTTTGTAAAGTTTAAATGTGTTACTGAGGTAAAGCACCCTAGAAGTTTATAATGATATAATACAGTATCCAGTGATTATGATCTGCACAAATTAACAATGCCCAAGCTCAAAAATTATTATTACAGGTCGTACTTCAATATACCGTAGCTGCCATCTGTTTGGCGACAAACTATTTACAATCTATAGCAGTTCAGGTACAAAGTAAAGAGAGACAAAAGTAAAATAACTGTTTGAGCTCTTAAATGTCCTAACATGTACAGTCACAGTGTCCAATCTGTGGACAAAGTGTGGTGTAAATGTAGTAAAAGCCAGCATATATTTGGATCAGACGTTCGTGATGTATTGCTGATGACTTAGAAAGGTTTCGGGAATCGGCACCGACTTGTTGCTCTTAAAAATTAACGAGGCGATCGAGGACTCGGCTCACAACCGGCTCTGCTTGAGCCTGTCGATGTGGTAGCAGAGTTTGAGCGCTGGTCCCAGCTTCAATCCCAGGTACTTCATCATCATCTCGCTTTTCAGAAGAAGTAGGGCGTCCCCATCTATTTCCTGGAATATAGCAAGATATAGTTGTAAAGCAACGGAAAAAAAGGATTACTTTAAATATTCCACTCAAGTGCTGTGTGAGAAATGGAGGCAGCACAGTGACTTATTTAAAAGGCTCGGGGACAAACCTTCGTGCACTTTAAAAATTCTTTAATAATATTCATGCAGTTTCCATTTCAGCTCATTTACATTCAGGACCACAGGGCACTGGGTGACAGATAATTTGAGCTACAGCTGTCATATAAGAGATTTTTAAATAGAAAGCATACCCTGCTTCTTGTAAGCTGTGCCCCAGTGCATGTTGGGAAATGAGCTCAGTTCCAGTACATTTAGTATTTAAGTTACACGGCATTAAGCGGGTCGGACTTACATGCTTCCTGAATGCTTCCGCATGGGGTCCCAGAGCTTGGGGATCAGCATCTTTAATGAACCAAACCACATCCTCCACACCCCAGCTGGAAGGGTCCTTACCAACAGGACGCTTGCACTCTCCAGCTTCTGACATCGGGCTGTAGGCTAGATAGCAAAAGAGGACAGGCAGGGTGAATTTTTATTCTAAAAAACAAAAACAAAATTGATGATCTCATAATGTTGCCTGAAAAGAACTTAGAACACAGTCTATAGACTCTGAAGTGATGCGAAAGAGCCTTTACTGCTCATCTGGGTTTTTGGTTTTTTTTGGCTTCTGTAAACACTTAAGAGATAACGTCTCAATCGCTAGTTTTGAGTTTTATTAATAGCGCAGCAGTCTTTTATTTTGAAATTTCACTCAGTTAGATTTACATAGATGATGAAGGAGGGTGTAATTTAGCTTGTGAGTAAAAAGTTACTGAGCAGAATACTTGGTTTCTCAGCCAATCAACCCCTTTCTTTCCTTACTTCCTGTTTCGAATAACGTAGATGGCGTCGGCCAAAATTCTCAACTCATCGTTTCAAAATAAGTCGGCAAAACAATGCTTGTGAAAATGCTAGAAGTAGCTGGCCTAGCTCTGTCTGAAGGAAATATTACAGAGACACTGTCACCTCCTAGGCTAACCAATTAGGGAAAACGACAATTAAAAATTGTATATTACAATTTTACAAAGTGTTACCTTTGAGTCACACTGAATTTAGGCAGTATTAGCATGTGTACTACTTATGTCAAGCTTCTTCTCATGGGTCTTCCAGAGATTGCTGATCTCAGCATATTTCGGTAGAGGTCTCAGGTTAATCTTTTTGCATTGCACAAAATTCAATTATATTGAAGCTAAAAAACTCCAGGGTTTCTCACACTAAAGCTACAGCACACCTGACTGTGTGACTTTACTTGAGCAGATCTATGATGGAAACCCATCCCAAACCACTTACACCACAAATGACATTATTATGCTGTAAACTAGCACAACTATAGATGTAGGCAGATGTTAAAGAAATGCATATGAAAATAAATGCAAACATCTCTTGAATGATGAGTGATCTGGGCCTTCATTGGTCTAAATAATTTCATCTCTAAAGATATGGATAACATAATTACAATGCAAGTATAAACCAACACTAATGGCACAGGTGATGTGCATGGAAGTGCACCTGGCAATAATTTATAGCCTCACCATTTCTGTTTCCTTCCTGGTGACTTCCTGGGCTTGACGCTTGTCTGCACATGCCTGCTGTAGCAGAGCAACTGCTGCCACGGTAACCGTAGGACTGCTTCATCTGATACTGTGACGTCGTGACGCTGAATGCAGAGTCACTGGGATCTATAGCATAGCGCCTCGAGTCCACCGGTGGGTCACATAAAAAATCATCAGCCAATGGCGTCTCCGCTGGGGAGGGAAGTACAGGAAGTGGCATTGTTAAAGCCAAACCCAACAAAAAAAAAAGTTTCTTTTTTTAACATGACCATTGCAATTATACTGTGAGATATCCCATCATGGTTATCAGAGGATGTACCCTAACAACCCTGAATGAAACGACTTTCATGGATTATCATGAAAGCTTGATATGCCTGAGTTGCACTGAGGCAATGGCAAAAAAAACAAGGTTAAATTAAAAAGCTAATGACATTTCCTGTTGGCCTTAGCTTTAGACTGTGTTAGGCGCTAGTTGATATTAACAAGCAAAAAGATGCTGAACATAGTACAAGCTATTATAGCTTAAAAATCATTGCATAAAGCTCAATGTATAGCCTCAAAACACTGCAAGTGTGGCTGTATTGTTCAAACTGGGTGATAGATACAAAAAGTAGAAGGACTGTGATGACCATATGAAATTTATAATGAGTCAAGAAAAAAAGATTCTTAATATCTTACTATATTTTCAGACCAGTATAAAGCCTTTGGGTGTATATAGTATATTAGACAGCTTCCTTTCACCAGACTAGAATAATATAGAAAGAACTGTATAATAAATACAAAGCTAATCTTTAGGTAAGCTGCATTAAAGCCCCCGCGGTCTGTAACTGTATGGATCTGAAATGGATGAAAGATAGTCAGTAATTCCTCAGAGTCTGCTCCCTTTGTGCCAGCTTTTCAGCTTGTCAATAATGTAAATGCTTGCTAGTTAAGTCAGAACCAGGCAGATACAGATTTTCCTAATGACAGATTTATAACATTGAAATATGCTACTAAGATGATTTTGCATTACTTCTGCATTATGCTCATGCAAAGGTTAAATGTACTGCTATTGTGTTCTGAAAAATCAATTATGATTAAGATCTGGGCATGCAAATTTGAAGGATTACACACCCCCACATGCACACAATAAGGCACATGTGCCCTACAGAATGTATTTTGATACTTTTCAAATATAAGCAGTTAGATATATAAGCAGTATTTTGCTGCATATCTACGAGTTCATTGCAACAGCTAAAAAGTCGTCTTTGATCTTTACATCATAACGTATTACTGCGGCACATACTATATATATGTGCGTGTTAAAAATAAGATTTAGAAGATTAGTCACTCAAAAGGAAATGTATACTTCCAATATACATAGATGCTCCTGAAATGCTTTTTTTCCACTGGAGGAAAAAAAATATCAATATCTGTCTGGGTGGCACCACGGGGATCGTGCTGAGTTTTTGTCTGCATGCATATGCGCATGTGCACTTCATCTCTGTGTCTACAGTCTGACATCAAACACTTTTCATGATTTGCATGAACAAAGAGCAAACGGCTGGTCCTTGACGCATGAGATTTCCCCCCTCTAACCTTAAATACACTAAAGGCAGCCTTTAAATATTTGCTTATTCAAAGCAAGGCTAATCTTTAGGGTGGGAAAGATGTTTTTAAAATGAAAGAAAGCATGGTTGTATGACTTTTGTTTCCTATTTAAAAGAATATTTAAGATTCGTACTTCTAAAAATCTTATTTTCTAAGCAACTAAGGAAAAGAGGCTGGGAAGATTGGAAGGGAAAACAAAATATGTAACTGGGTTATGTGTGAAGGTGTGAGCCCTTTATCCTAAATAAATCCACATATGCTTGTGGTTTAAATTAGATAAATAAATTAGGGAAAACCAGTCACTAGTGTATTTAGAGAACAAAAATGAAACATCACATTGGAAAAAAAATAGACAGAAGCATTTTATCTTGCCCCTCAATTAAAGTCAAAGGCAGAGTAGTAAAGGATGGGGGGTTGTGGGGGTGGGAGATAATACAAGAAGTAGACAAAACAAAAAAGAAGGTGGAGGCCACAAAGTCACACCATCACTTCAACCAGTGAATGCACAATGAGAATCACATTTTGAAAAACCACCATTGGTTAGCTTTCCCTCAATCGTTCTTCCTATTATTCTGGGCCATAGTTCACATCTGTTTGCATGCATATGTGTGAATGAATGTGAGACCGTATGGTTGATTATGTGTATGTTGGAATATGTATGTTTATCTTTAATGAATGGCTTATTTCTCCACTATTGTTATTATTAATGGCCAAGCTTCTTTATGGAAAAACTGATCATTATAACTGTGCGTGTCTTTGTGTCTTTTTACCTGTCAGGACCTGTGGTGTGGCAGAATGGGGGACGATGGCAGCGTCCTGTGGGATGGAGCCCATCTCTGGCTCTGGTGTGCTGCTGGGAGGAGAATTGGCTAGAGGGGACATCACCATCCGGGGCTTCAGCTACAGGGGAACATACACATGCAGTCGCTAATTAGAGGTTCTGCATGTTGAAAACTGACATGGGTGAAAGAAAATCCTTAGCTATAGCTGTAGAGTTCCTATAATGCAGCACATACTATAAAGTCTGGTTAATGGGCTAGGCTAAAGCCCATTACTGTAGATTTACAGCTGAGGACAAAAGCATCTTGTTGTGAGCTTTGTTTAAAAGCAGGCAGGCAACCACAACAGATAAACTCACCAAACACTTTATTAAATACAGTCTTGGTTAAGCCCTTTTTTGCCTTCAGAGCTGCCTTAATTCCTTGTTGCATGGATTCAGCAATGTTGGAAACATTCCTCTGAGACTTGTGTCCATACTGACATGAGAGCATCAGACAGTTGCTGCAGACTTGTCAGCTGCACATCTATGACGTGGATCTCTTGCTCCACCACATTACAGTACAGTGAACTCTCTGTCATGTTCACGAAACCAGTTAGAGATTATCTGAGCTTTGTGACATGGTGCCCAGAGCAGCCAGCAGGTCATAAAGGGATAGGGATGGTCACCAACAACAATCAGGTAGGCTGTGTTGATATTAAGGGGCCAAAGGTTTGCAAAGAAAATATCCACTATACCAGGGGTGGGCAACTCCAGGCCTCGAGAGCCGGTGTCCCTGCAGCTTTTAGATGTGTCCTTGAACAAATACAGCTGAGTTAAATGGCTAAATTAGCTCCTCAACGTGTCCTGAAGTTCTCCAGAGGCCTGGTAACAAACTAATCATGTGATTCAGGTGTGTTGACCCAATGTGAGATCTAAAACCTGCAGGACACCAGCCCTCGAGGCCTGGAATTGCCCACCCCTGCACTATACCATTCCATCACCAAAAACAAGCTGAAATGCTGATACAAGATAGCATGGATCCATGCTTTTATGTTGTTTACACCAAATTTTGGTGCAAACATTCACACTGGCGTAACCATTTCTACATGGCTAAAAGCACGGAGCTAGTGTTGAGCGATTGGTTGATTGAATATTTCCTTAACAAACAACTGAATTATACCTGCTAAAATGGCTGGTGAGTGTAGAAAAATCACAACTTACAATACCGAGATACATTTACCAGCTTTAACTTTTTTCATACAAAATGTCATCACTTCTGCCCCAAGTAGAGGAGCTTAAGTATCTCGGGGTCTTGTTCACAAGTGATGGGAGAAGGGAGCGGGAGATCGACAGACGGATTGGTGAAGCGAGAGCAGAGTGTAAAAGCGAAGCTCTCAATTTACCGGTCAATCTACGCCCCTACCCTCACCTATGGTCACGAGCTGTGGGTAGTGACCGAAAGAATGAGACTACGAATACCCTTCCTCCGAAGGGTGGCTGGGCTCTCTCTTAGAGATAGGGTGAGAAGTTCGGCCATCCGGGAGGGGCTCAGAGTAGAGCCGCTGCTCCTCCACATCGAAAGAAGCCAGTTGAGGTAGTTCGGGCATCTGATAAGGATGCCCCCTGGGCGCGGTTTTCCAGGCATGTCCCACCGGGAGGAGGCCCCAGGGCAGACCCAGGACACACTGGAGAGATTATATCTCTCGGCTGGCCTGGGAACACCTTGTTTTTTCCCCGGATAAGCTGGAGGAGGTGGCTGGGGAGAGGGAGGTCTGGGCTTCTCTGCTTGGGCTGCTGCCCCCGCAACCCGGCCCCAGATAAGAGGAAGAAAATGGATAGATGGATGGATGGATGTCATCACTTCATCATTTTATCCTTTTTGAAATTCTATGAAAACTCTCAATTTATGCCCAAAAACGTGTTTTGTGAGCTCACAGTCAATTTGGCAAATTTATTACTGATGGTTATGCGTGTTGAATGTTTATGCCAAAGTTTAAGAAGTTCCCTTAAGATGTTCCTTAGACACCTCATTTATGAGCATGGGATACGGTATTCCATTCATTCACGTACTATATAGTACTGAGCCACCCATAATTTCTTAATAGTTTGCTAGGAACATGGAAACTATAGGTGCAACGATTTATTTAAAACTTTGGAAATACAAATGGAAATAGTATATAAAGGAAAATATTGATTCTCTACTATTCTGATAAGCTTATAATCCCACCTTTATTCTTCAACACAGCCTTCAACTCTCATATGCAAGCTTTCTTTTCATTTCTTTAAGAAGTCTTCAGGAATAGTTCTCCCGGCTTCCTGAAAGACATTCAAAGCTCTTCTTTGGATGTTGGCTGCTTTTTGATGCGTTCCCAGCCAAGATGATCCCACTCTGCTTCAAAGATTTTGAGGTCCAGGCTCTGGGGAGGCCAATCCATGACTCATGGTGTTCTGTTGATTGTTTATCTATCCAGGTATGCTTTTACTACATTTGCAGAACGTTTGAGATCATTGTCTTTCAAGACATCTGGATCAATGTCTACATAAGACCTGTTACCACTGGCTGCCAGTCAGCATACCTCAGCCTTTTCTACCTGTTTCCTTTCCTTAAGGATAACTTCATGACAGCAATCCTTCCACAACAGATGGTGCAGCTGAAGTGCCAGATGCATCTCTCAGGTCCAGTGTCATTGGCTGGAATTTTTCGTATTTCTTAAAGACATCACTTTCAGATGCTGTTCATCAGCTGCAGATAGTTTTTTAGGCCTACCACTGCTTCTTATGTCATCCACTTGTCCAGTTTTCACAGTTTTTTAAGGATTAACTGCACACCACGATGACACATGCCAAGTTTTCAGCTGATAGCAAGGAATGAGGGCTGCCTTAAGACTACCCAGCGCTGTAGGTGATGAAAATAGTGGGCCATCATGAATACAGACATTCGAGCAAAATAAAGAATGAAAGCTAGGTTAAGTATATGTTTCACAAGGAAGAAAATGCCTTAGTCATTCAAAGGAATGAAAACACAACATGACAACATGAAAACTGTGTGAAAATTCAACTGTGTTTGCTCACAGGAAGACTCAACGGAGTGCACTCTGTGTAAAAAGAAAAATGCATTAAAAGCATTTTCAGTTGTTGATCACATATGTGAGGGAAGTGGTTTGTATGTATAACCACCAAGGGTTCTGGGAAATACGTATAGATTAGCAGCCTCAAAACACAGATGACCTATACTCAGTACTGTATATGATCGTATGCTGTACCAACAAAGACTCCTGCACTGCTGTGTAGACACGGTTTCCCTCTTCTATTAAAGGAATGCCCATCTACATGATTAAACTAAAAAATTAAACTGACCTTAAAGCCAGGCTTCCTGCCTCTTTTCTTCGGGACCTTAAGAGGTGACAGAGTTTCAACATAGTGGCTCTGGAACTCCAGCTTTCGGATAGGAGGGCGTCCTCGCTTCCTGCCAGGCACCTTACCTTGGGGCCCCGGTATGAACTGGGGGTCGAGAGCGGAAGCCTGCATCTCCGAGCCAGCGGACAAGGAACTCATCAGACCTGAGAGACAGCGGGAGAGATTATCAAACTCAAAGTGGCAGCTTTTAAAAAAGCGTGCAACACTGCTCAGCTGCAAATCACAGTGGAAACTCAGAGGCTCACTCACACACACTCACCGCCCCCCTCCTTCGAAACACACCAAAAATATAGGAAGTAGTAGAAACAAAGCCACATAAAGCTTTGTACTTTACTCCACCCCTCCCCCCCCAACCCTCCAGCTGCAAAGATTGCAATAAATATCATTACTGCACTACGAGAGAGAGGGAAAGAGAGAGAGACAAAGCCCCGCAAGCAGGCAGACACACAAACATAGGAAATGAAACCCACAACACCCACACACACTATCAAACAATCAATGAAGTGCGCTGTCACACAGACACACACACATTTACACACGCACAGGCAGTACTTTCAAGTGTTTGATTGAGTGCCATTAATCCACACTGCCTCTCTCAATCTATCTCAATCAATCAATCCATATTATTTTGTTTGGGGTTTTTTTTAATTATATAAAAGAATCAGCTGACTTTGCCTTTGAACACGAAGCTCTGTGCTTTACTTCTCAGAGCTCTCCTGCCAATTTACCCGGTCAGCGGCACATTACTCTTTCATTTCTGTAAATGGCTAAACAACGCCTTGATGCAACTTGACTCCAGTGCAGACAGACAGCAGTCTGCAAAGTATTTGCCACTGCAGAGGGAGAGAGAGAGAGAGAGAGAGAGAAAGAGAGAGAGAGAGAGAGAGAGAGAGAGAGAGAGAGAGAGAGGAACAGAGGCAGACAGACCACGTGAATACGTACGATGCCTTTCATCCTCTCTCTCTCTCTCTTTTCCTCAAATAGAAAAAGCTTCAAAGTGACCTGCTGAGCGTTACTTACCATGCACACAGCTGTCTGTGCTAATTGCCGTCTCTGTGATGCCTCACCTCAGCAGCAGATTTATGGATGTCCCCCCCCCTTCTCCTCTGACAGATCTCGCTTGCTCCAGCAGTCTGCCGCTGCTGTCCTCCGCTGCCACACACTGACTGTCAAGACACCGGCAACTCCGCGTGCCTCTCTCTCTCTCTTCCTCAATCTCCGACACAACCCCCTCCTCTTTCTCTTCTACCCTAACCCCCTTCCTGTGTGTCCCCTTTCAGTCGCCATAGCAACACGCCTCTAACATCCCGTGGCAGCCGGCAGACGTGCTGAGCTCAAAGCACTGTGTGTGTGTGTGTGTGTGTGTGTGTGTGTGTGTGTGTGTGTGTGTGTGGCAGTGTGGGACAGTAATGTAATTACAGTTGCTGCATCTCGGGGTTCTTCTTGCCTGTCTTCAGAAAAAAACAACAAAAAAGAAGGCTTAGAGCGGGTGACAAAGGATTCAAGCTGTGCACTGTTTTGTGCTACAAGCGTATGAGTTACACACAGTAAAATGTCTGTTTTTTCATTTTTGGAGAAGAAATTTCTGCACAGGAAGATTATTTTCTTAAAGAGTCCAGACCAAAATTGGAATATCTCGCTATTTGTTTTTCCTTTGCCTGATTACTTTTGAATCCATGAAGCTTTTGCAGACTGGCTTTAAGGTAAAGAGATCAATTTTCCCTGTAAACATCAAACGGTTCCAGCAGAAGCCCCACAGCCCCTTTTGGTTGCGATAAAAGATCACACTGCTGTCAGAAACTCAACACTCTTCCTTTCATTTATAGTCTTCTTTGGCTTCTATGTCAGCTAATGTAACGCATTTCTTGTTTTATCTGTAATGAAAAAGAAAACAAACATGGAAAGACAAAGAAAAGGGGCCAGCCAACGGCTTGTCTGTGTCTCTAAAGTAAAAAAGAAAAGAAGAAGAAAGCAGGCTCGAGAGGGCTTATTTGCTCTTAAAGGTTACAAGTGTACCAACTCGGGCTTTTCCCCTCACTGCATATCGATTAGTTACGCCCTGGTTGCAATGCCGGTTCCCGTTCCAAGCTGTATTTGTGGGGTTTTAACACTCAATCAGAAGCAGGTTAACCTTTCAAGAAGGAGCCTCAATCCCTGACGCACGCAGGGCGCCTGCATTCGCGGCCTCTGCGAGCGTGTAAAGAGATTTGTCAAGAGTCGGCTGCAAAGCTTCGCTCACGGGATGTTTTAACAGTGAATATTAGGTGCCAGGTGAAGTCTACGTGATAATAAAAAACAACAACGACAGTAAACAGCAAGGTCAGGACAAATACTCTGTAAAACTGTACACATACACGCACTGTAATGGCCTGAGTGCGCAGAAGTGAGAGCCATAAATCATAAAAGTAATTACGCGGTGAGATTAATCCTGATGTCCCTCTTCAATCAGTCCTGTCTCATTACGGCACATCACATTAGAGACATAGACAGACTGAGACAGAACAGATAATCATCTTTTACTTAAAAAAGAATTGGATATGAGGGGTGGGAGCCCATTAACACTCACCGAGTCAATATGAGACAGCGCCAGTTTTGGGGGGGTTTTTTGCAGGCAAGCAGAAAGATTTTCAGCATTGCACGGGACCCACCACTCCCACCCAGACCCCCAAACACAATACGGTTGGGATCGCAGCCTAATTTGTTTATGGCTAATAAAACAATTAAGCAATCAGTGAACCCCTGCATGCGATTTTATTTTCCTGCTGAGGGACATCGGAAGTCAAATGTTGGAGGGAGCCTGGTGTTACAGACTCAGTCATGCAGCGACGATCAGCAGTGATTAGCATAACATAATCACTGGCTTCGGGGCATGGAGATTTGTATCCGCTTTCACTTACGCAGAGGGGACACAGCAATAAAGTGAGTTATAGTTATGCCTCACTAAACTGCACACCTAGACACACACATAAACAAACAGTCTAATCACCGCCTTACAGACACACACAAACCTAAATGCATGCATATAATAAGTGCAGTAAGACAACATACCCTTGCTTGGCAGCAGAATAGATTAGTATAAGTGTGTTTTTGTCTATGTATATGTGTGTATGTGTTTTCTAATCAGTGTAACAATATAACCCCCCCCCCCCCCCCCCCCCCGAATTTATTTACAGCTCAGGCAGGGCGTCACCATGGTAACAGACAGTGAAATCGGATTCTGCACCAGCGTCATGTGATAAGGTGGGAATAAATAAAAGGATAAACAACAATGCGTGTATTAAATAGGCGAGCTCTCACACTCCGCCTGCCCCTCCTTATCTCTGCTGAGCCCTTCTAACTACACAGCACACTTCAGAGAGAAAAGTGGAGGTGGGGAGTGTTGCTCTTTGCACCAACTATGGGTCATGGCGGTGGTCTTGGAGGGGGGAGCTCTCTGACATAGACTAAGCCACACACCTGTACACACACATCTGTATGTAAAACTAGGCTTAGATGTGGTCTGTGGTCTCAAAAATATTTGTAGATGTTGAATTATTTATAACATGTGACACAAACTGACAGGACATCTTTCCAATATCCTTCTTATTGTTACAAATTTGCTTTTTTATGCATTTCTGCTTCACAAGGTAATAGGAGAATGTAAAACATACTCCCAGTCATGTCTGTCTACTTTGTGTGACCTTAATAATATTATATATTATATTATAAAATGCATTTCTATTATATAAAATTCTAGATTTTATGAATAATATCAAATTTTTTCATTTTATTTTTGTTGCAATGGCTGGAGTTGAATCTCTACGTATTTAGCATCCATATTTGTCTTTGATATACAATCATCTGCCACTTTGTTAGGTATACCTTTTCACCTGCTTGTTAACATAACATTTTATGTAAATAAGAAATCACATGGTACTGACTCAGTGCTGTAAATGTGGCATGATTGTTGGTACCAGACAAGTTGGTCTGTGTATTTCAGAAACTGCTAATCTACTGAGATCTTGTACTGATTTCCACTCTAGCTAATCATAACATTACTGTTAAACTCGTACTTTGTGTGTCGGAGTCCTGGATCTTCATACTCTGCACGGCTGACTCTGACTCTGGATCCAAGTTAACCAGATGCCAGCAACTGCGCCCCCTGTGGTCACGTCGATCTTGACGCAGGTGCAGACGCACACCTTTGCTGAGGGTGCCAGGCAGTCTCATGCCCTCAAAGTCAACCGCGTGAGGGCAAAATGCACCACACTGGAACGGCAGAAAAAAAACGCACAGAAATAATCATGTGTACATGTGGCTGATACGCATAGTTTTTCCATTATTCCATTTGTCAGCATTGATCAAGTCTTCTGAAAATTAATTTTAGACCTTTGAATCCAAAAATGAGTGTGGAAATGGAAAAGAGCAAGCAACTTAAGGACAGATGGAGTAAGACAGAAATGGACAGAGTGAGCAGAAGAAGCACAAAAATTAATTGGGATGCCGATTGGGTAATTATACTAGTGCACGCTCAGAGGTCAAAGGAATAAACTGGAAGTTAATGGGAGAATATGGCTTAGCTAATGATAAAAGTATGTGGAACAATTTGTCTTTTATGCTGTAAAGCGAATGCAATTCAGCCTCCGGGGTGCTGGATTACTGATTAATGTGAACTAACGTGGCTTTAGTCTTCTTTGTACTGAATGGAACAAAAGCGAATGAGAGGGAAGAGCGGAGCCGAGAACTTGTAGACTTAATGGAAATGTTCATATTATCACCCCACGCTGAGAGCAGATCTTGTTTTCTGTGTGTTGTTTGTTAATTGCTATTTCAGAGGACCTGGTTATATTTATCGCTCTCAGGCTTAGATTAAATAATCCTTGCAATTTTTAGCTGCTTTTGCTTTCCTGAAGGCTCCATATGGACTTCCACCAATGGAAGTTTAGCAGGGATTCTAAACCAATCAGTCTAATCACAAAAATATATTAATTATATGCAGCTTATGCTTATACAAAGACTGGCACTGCAAAGCTCTATGGATTATCAGCAAATACAATTTGATGAGGAAGAAGAGAGCGTCACAGTGTCATAAATATCCTAAGCCTGGTGACAAAATTAACTTATTTAAATTGCAATCAGATATTACAAGGTGACTGTGTTTGCTAAATAAACATATTGTAATTAATCTTCCCTGTCGTCCTCAAGCGATTCGACGGGAAGGAGAAGACAGAGAGGAAAGTCATTTCCTTCAGACACAAACAAAACGAGATAAGGAACATCAGCAAAAAAGATTTTTGTGTACAGTCCTTGTAAAATTCTTTTCTTCGCATTTCACTCATATCCTGTCTCTCTCCCTCCACTAACTCCCAACGGGCACAGCAGATGGCAGCAGGTTTCTTCCTGTCAAAAGAGAGTTTTGCCTTCCCACTGTCGCCAAGTGCTCAAAAGGGGTATTGTCTGATTGGTGGGGGTTTCTCTCTATTGTTGTAGGTCTGTCCTTGCAATATAAAGTTATATAAATAAAACTGTATTGAATTGAACCCTCTATAATAGGGATGTCATGGAACACATGGGAATCAATTTGATACTAAGTGTGTGTGTGTGGGCGGGGGGGGCAGTATTAATAGAAAAGTCTTAATCAGAAGGAAAAACTACATATGAAAACACTGCTGAAAGTCTGAAATTTATGCCTTCCTTCACATTTTCTAAAGCCATAGGTGTGGGGATTCAAGTCTTTCCTGGGCATGTTCCGGTCCCCGGACTTTATGTTTAATATCCATGCTTTATAGGATCTGTAATGAATTATTCCCAGAGGAAATTATGTGAAAAAAATTCCATGGCAACAAGAAGGACAAAAACTCTCTCGACAAACATGTTTGAGTTAAAGCTATTTAAACAATCAGAAAGTAAGAAAAAAGTTTAAAGTGCAGGGAAAGGGGGAAAAAACAGGAGCAACTGAAACAGTCATTCCAGCCATGCTACGAGGTTATACAGGACTCCTCCCGACAATCATCTTGACATGCTGACGTGTACATTACAGCATGCTTATATTTGCTAATGAGCACTGAACACAAAGTACAGCTGACGCTTTTACCAAAAATAGAGCATCAACTGAAAAATGACCCAATGATGGCACTTTGGACAAAAAGATTTTCAGTCCAGTAGCTGTCAAGATGTTTGACTTAAAACCATAAATATAAAGGGAAGCATTAGGGTACACCGTGTGTGTTTGTATAAGTGCTCACACTAATACATCCTCAGCATCTGTCAAACATTTCTCATGAAAACATAAGCAAAAGGGGTAAAAAAAATGAGATGACATGAAAAAGGTCACGTAGCGCTGGATGAAGATTTGACCAGATCACTAAAGTCAGTAATGGGGTTCATCTAATTTAGGGTTTAAGAGCGCAGTTTGGACTGAGTGGAAATGACAGAAAATAAAAAGAGAAGTGAGAGGTGGCAGTTAAAGGAGGAGACCAGATAAAAACTGGACAAGGAAATGAGAGAGGGAGGAGGACAACGTGGAGAGAGAGGCACATTCAAATGATTGAACTCTTTAACTCTTTCCTCCATAAAGATGGCGTCTGACAGCCTAACCTGTACCCTTAATGGTGGGTTTTGACACCTCACTATATATTTAATAAAGAGGTAGTTTGAAAACCATTAGAATAGTTTCTGGGTTTTTCCAAAGGCAGCAGGTCTGAAATGTGATAGAAATTGCTTGGCTCAGAAAAGAGCTTCAGGGGTTACTCCAAGTAAGGGGTAAAGGGTTAAAAAGTGCTATGAATGTTATAGGAGCATTGAAAAAGCACAAACAAATTCCAGCTATTTAATGTTTTTTTGTTTAGTTTTTAAATTAATGAATAAAAAACAAAGGAAAAATGTAGAAAAACAACAAGGGAGGGGGGGAGGAAGAGAGTAACAAAAAAAAGGAGTGGGAGACGATAAAACGAAAAAATCTGCCATGAACCTCAAAATTCCCATTTACAAAAAAAAATGTGAAACATCAAATAGTTATTGTAAAAACACACAAACACACACACACAAATCATGCACCATGAAACAACTCGAATGGAAAAAAAACCTTCAGATTTGATGAAATGCAGTGCAACCGACACACACACACACACACACACACACACACACACACACACACACACAGGGGAATGCTTCTGTTTCTGTCTACAGGATCTGGGTCCCATAAGAGCAGCAGGCTGCTTTACCTTGTCACTCTATCAAAACATTGTGTTTTGGAGCTTCGCCAGGAGTGTAGCTGCCGGGTTTATTTTTTTGTTTCTTTAAATCATACACTCACAGACAGAACCACACACACACACACACACACACACACACACACACACAGCTGTTCTTATTCAGGTAAGCCATGAGCGAGACACATGTAGCGATGGAAAAAGCACCAGAAAGGCTCTGATTTTTTTTTAAAAAAGGTCTTTTTTGATTAAAGGCTGCGGCTTTGCTCACGCACATAATCATCAAACGTGCTGCTCGTGCTTTACGAGTGTCACACTCCATCCCTTTGCACTGCAAATCCACCCCATCCATTTTAACAGAGTAAGACATCCATAAATAGGCTGCTTAATACCATCCATGCATCCATCCATCCATCCATTCGCTTCCGCTTATCCTTTGCAGGGTCGCGGGGGGTGCTGGAGCCTATCCCAGCTGTCATAGGGCGAAAGGCAGGGTACACCCTGGACAGGTCGCCAGTCTGTCGCAGGGCTAACACACAGGGACAGACAACCATTCACACTCACATTCACACCTAGTGGCAATTTGGATTATCCAATTAACCTATCCCCACAAGCTGCTTAATAGGTAAAAGTTAAAAAGATTATAATTGCTACTTTTTTCACACAAGGAGCCTGAGATTATATTTTTTTGTAAAGAATCCCTGTGATACCAAAATACGTTATTGCTTATGAGTTATGGTAGAACAAAAAGCCTTGATATTCAAAAGAAGAACACTGAATATGTAAATTAAGAGCGTGGAATTTCAAAGAAGGTATCTGTATTTTATTTGATTTGCCAGTGAATCTCACCAGAAAATAAGACAGAAGAAACAGAAGTGGATTATTGTGTTTGTGTATTAAATAATGGTTTGCTGTCTTGGAAAATGTAAAAGCTTAAAAACCAAATCAAAAGATAACTTTTTAAAATAATTTTCAGCTCTGCTAAGCGTTGCCAGCTTTGGTAGCCAATGTGGAATTTTGGACTATGTGTATATATATATATCTATATATGTATGTATATATATATATATATATATATATATATATATATATATATATATATATATATATATATATATATATATATATATATACATGAAAAAAATTGTGTATTTAATGTTAAAGAACCACAATGTCTACATTTCCCAACGCATTTCACAGGTGACCATCTTTTCATTATTTTTTTAAAAAAGCTGAGAGTTTAATGTCCTTCTGTACTCTATTAAAACACTAAGTGATCTTTAACAATTAGGCATTAAATCATCAGACTGAGCTCGAGCAGTCCACAGTGGAGATTTGCTACAATGACGACTTTAATTACACTTTCTGTCATTGATCGCAGGCCCTGGCTTCCCTGGCTTCTCCACCCACCGCTGTACAGGTTGTTTTTTTTTTTAGCTCAGGGTCAGCATGTTTATAAAAGGGAACAGCACGAGAAACTCTGTAGACTTTGCTTCTCTAAGTGAAGCAGCCACGTATTAAACTTTTATTTTCAGTCAGATAAGCTGGCCTGGCTTCAACCCTAAAGAAAAACTCCAAGATGTTCAGGCAGTCATGACAGCAGAGGTGAAGCCTTCATTACTGGATGCTTTCCTTCCAGTCATCCTTACTTCTTTCCTTTAGTTGATGAAGGGATTAACAGATAACTGAAAGCATATTCAAATGAAGAGCTATGCGTTACCACTTACACTAAAAAAAAAGCTGTTTGCCTGCAAGGTAGGCACATGGGGGCCCACATGGGGGCCCACACCCCACTGCAATCAACCTTTGTGATGCATGATGGGAAAATAATTACTTTGCCATTAATATATCACACAGGCTATATTTAAATATAGTTTATCATTATCTTGCCAATACAAGGACAATCAAAGGAGCATGATCCTGTAATAAACAATGCTTTAATATAATTATCGGATCTCTGCTGGCCCAGTGTGAGTGTATTTTGACCTTGCAGGTTAGACTAATGAAATTAGCACCCGTGCGTTTGTGCGCTCTAAGTCCAGTAACGTCAGGATGTGAGAGGGTCGAGTCTGTAGTAGGATTTATTTACCTATGTCGAAGCGGTTGATTCATCAGCGGGGAATCAATTTCTCCACAGCAGGCTGGCTGAGCACACAGTGCAGCATCAGATGCAGCACAAACACCGGGAAAGGAGGGGGGGCACGAGTCCGGGTTCCACCCCTGCAGATGCGGTAGGGAGGCGAGCGAGCTCAGTGGGCTGCCGGCGGGAAGCAGAGCGGCAGACTTCACCTTCCTAACGCGCCGTCCGATGCTTTTCAGAGACAGGAGTTGAAAGATCCTGCAGGGCGGAAGCTGAGGGGGAAAGTGCGACTGAATTGTTGGTGTGCATAATTTTCCTATCTGGCCTTAAAGCTGTTGCCTATTGCGTTTTATCTCCACCGGGTTCAGGAGAGCGGGAGAGATGGCATGGTAAATAAAGTAGTAGCACTCAAACTGAAGAGGTTCAGCCCCCTTTGACAACACAAAAACACCCCTCGGTGGGCATGGAGTGCGGGAGTGTGAGCCCAGTCCAGACAAAAACAACCGACACGGGTCTAATGAGTCATTTGATTAACATTTTACGTGCCTGAGTAGCTTTAAATATTCATAAGGCTTCTGTCAGGCTCATGTTGATGTAACCATAATTTACCCCCACAGTGCCGTTACACATGGCTACATATTGATATTATCCAAATCACGATGCTATCATAGAGAACTGACTCCAAATTTGCAAATTATACTGACAGGGAATTCCCACCTGTTCCTATGAGGAGGAAACCAGTATGTGTGGCAGTTGGTGATCAAGTGTCATTTAGGCCACAGGATTTTAGCTATTCGGTGCTTTAGTGATATGAAAGTAACTAGTTACATTTCCAGAAACAAGTGGCACTCACTGAAAATGGAGTGTATTTATGCCGACAAATGTACGAAAATTATCATAATAAATGCACAGTTTGACAATAAATGAAGCCCTTATTTGATTATAGACATTTTAGGTTTAACTGGCTTTCAAATTCATTTGGGTTTACTTTCGTTTTAATATTAATATATTTATTTCTGTATTTACTTAAGAAATACAAAACTATCAGCCCACCTTTTTATTCTCACATAATTTTTTTACATATTCACTTCATTATGCAAATGAGGATGTTATATAAAGTGGTCACATGTTTACTTTCTAGCTACCAGGTTCATTTAGTAACCTGAGCTAAAGCTAACACCGTCAATCTGCAATAAGTTACGCAATATTCCTTTTAAGACCAAATACTACAAATATAAATATATACAAAATTAAATCCTGTTCAATGCATACAATAATAAACCAGCTCATTTAAAAGATTTTATTTGAAATGATTTTTAAATACAAATAATATAGTTTTTCATTTACAATGACAGTTCCTTTGTAAACAAAAGTGGCAGATAATCATTGGGTAGTCATTTGTCCAAACTGAGGCAACTTGCCGGCCAGTTGCCTGGATAAGGTCTGTCATGGGTGGGATGGCGTATTTTACCTCACTGCATTCTCCCCCCACAGCATAAATCACTGATGCTACATTCTATTGCAGAGTGATAAATACTCAGATTACAATATTACTTGTTAGCGCACACCTGCTCTGAACACAACTACAGATGGGTATAGTTTGCACATGTGAGATTGTGTGAATGCGTATGTGGTGCGAGGAGAGCATGCTTAAACTTTCATCTCTCCCACACTGACATGATACACTAGTAAGCACTGTAAAAAAAATAAAATAAAATAAACAAAAAAACAAAACAAAAAACACACAACTGTATGGATATTTGTGGTGATAGATTACACATTACTGAAACTGCCAAGTTGCCAGGATACAGCAAGAGCCCACAGAATTACTCAAAGTAGCTCTGTTCTTTTTTTTTTTCCTTCCCAAAGTCTAACACATGTAAAAATCAAGGTTAGATTACAACAAAACCGGACACACATTTATGTATTACATGATTAACGGAAAAATTATCAATGAAAGTGGGAGCCTGAGCTGCTCTGTGTGCCTCAGAAAAATGGAAAACTCCCAGGTTTGGTTAAAAAAAAAACCAAACTACTCAATCTGACATGGCAGTAACTGCAAACCTAAGCCTGTTCTGCTTAAGAAAAAAAACAAAAAGCAAGTTTAACAGTTTTTTTCCCCAGATGAGCGCTGTGTGTGTCTCTCTAACGGGGATATCATACTCACTTTTACACTCACAATGCACATACAACTGCAAAATAACTGTACTTATGGGAGGTATTGTGATGACAAAATCAGTGATATGTATCCCAATACTTATGAGCTACAGGTTATCAAATAAAAAGAAAAAGAAAACCAACACTAAAGATTCTTACACAAGAAAAAATTTTTTACTTCTCTCTCAGGAACCAGTGGTGCATAGCACCCAAGGACTTGTATGTTGCAGTATTTTAGTTGTATTCGTAAGGCCTTTTTCAGACAAGGAGTACACACTGGAATGTGCAGCAAAAAAAAAAAAAAAAAAAAAAAAAAAAAAAGGAAAAAAGATTGAGATAAGGTAAGTAAATATGTAACGCTCTCTCTCTAATACATTTATATATATTTTGACATCAGTATCTTATCCCCAAAAAAGTAAATATCCCAAATGGCTGACTTGGTTGCGACGTCCAAAAGCAGGACTGAACTTCGTGCTTCTGCAGTATAAATGTACAATAGAAAGCATCACTGCTATGGTGCTGAGCATTATTAAAAACAGGAGCAAAGTGTGTTGAGAATGATTTCCATACGGAGATCAGCATTTTTAATTTTGCAGATGGAATTGGCGGTTATACATCCCCACTCCCTGTCAAGAAAAGAAGAAAAGAGCCAATATAATAATAATAATTAGAATTCTAACAATAGATCCTCCAGTCCACAGTGTGTCCATTTGCCATACCTGTACAAAGACACAAGGTTACATACCATTGACGCACTCGCACGCACACCCGCTCACTCACACACACACACACACACACACACACACACACACAACAGGCCTGTTAGTATTCACAGAATTCTCTTCCGCCAGCAGCGGAAAGTGAATAAACAAGTCTCTGTAGAAAAGAGAATTTCGGGGTGTCGGGATTCAGGTCACAGTCCATGACTTTGCAAAGGTTAAATGGAGGAGGGCTCTGTGTGTAGAAACTGTCCCCGGTGACTCTGTGAGTGTTTGTGGCTTCGCTGCTCCTCACTGACTGCTTTCTGGCTTGAGCGGGGTCAGCAGTGAATGTGTGGCCAAGTCCATGAGAGGGTAAAGGGAGGAGGGAGGGGAGGGCTGAGCGCGTACGCACGCGCTCAGTCGTTGTCCTCATCGTCATCTTCACTCTCCTCGATGCCGTCGCTGTCCTCTTGCTCCTCGTCCTCCTCCTCTGTGTCGGGGATGTCCCACTGCGGGTGGTTGTCCAGAATGGCCTTGGCCTCGTGGACCTCCAACTGCACAAACACAAAGCACTTGTGTTATCATCATTGCAATTAACACTTTCGAGTCTGTGCATATTATTTAAGGTGATTTGTAGATTATTACAAATGCTAGCATGTGCCTCAATATGACTTAAGATGCTCTTGGAAAACCGATAAGGAAATATTGTAACACAATACTGGGAAAAATGACCTGTGCACCTACATGAAATGTTAAGGATCACATGGGAATCTAGGAAATGTACAGCAGCGGTTCCTGGTTTACGGCATTTAAAATGTCAATTAAGCAAAAGGTTGCTGGTTTAATTCCAGTTACCTGCTGTGGCGACCCCTTGTGACAAGGAAGCAGCTAAAAATATTGGTGTAATGTATGAAGTATATCAGCCAATATTTGCTGATCTATCAGAGTCAGTATTATATCTGCTGTTAAGTAAATTAACACCAAGCCAACTAATTATCTGACCTCGCTCTGATTTTAAGTGGCTGTCTTTCCCAGTGGTTTCCACTTTGTTATAAAACCACTAACAGCTGACTGGAATATTTAGTAGTGATTAAATTTCACGAATGGACTTGTGCCATCACTGTATCAAAACACCGTGAGCTCGTGAGAGTGACCCCCTTTTTTTGTTGTTTTTTAAAAAATGTTGTTAGAAGTCCGCATGCTAATACTTTTGGCAATATAGAGTATATATTCTCCAATATATCTGATTTTTTAAATATATTAGTCTTAAAAATTCTCTCTGTTAGGCTCTAGTAAAGAGCCTGCAAGTGTTTTAACTCTTTCTCGCCAGTGCATCATTTAATTTATGCATTTAGTGCTTGGCCCACATGTTGTGCTTTATGGTTATTATGGATAACCTCCTCTCTGCCTGCAGAAGCGCTATCGGCCACTGACAATGGCTGACAACTTTCATATAACACAAGGTCATTGAAAAATATATATAAAAGATGTAGTGCCAACCAGAATCCCCATTCAAAGATGTTCTACACATTTTTTTGTGTAGAACATCTAAATACACATCCAAATACTGGATGAAAATTAGGTACTAAACAAGTCATTTTATAGTATGTCTATCTGACATTGGCATTGACATTTTTTCCACTGCAAGCACCACATGCTTTCAGAATGAAACCAATCTCATATTAGGTTCAAGTCTAATTTGAATAACATTGATTTGAAGATCCTGCATTTTAAGATAAAGGTGAGCAGCTATGAAATAAATAAATTCTTGACCGGTAGAAGAAACACCAAACCTTAAGTGCACTTAAAGTGAACTGCCTACAACAATACAAATCATATTGCTTCTGGCTAGCAGTCAATACCCTCATTCCTAACATCTTGGCAGCAATCAATACCATTGTTCAGTGAGCCTCAGCTACATTTGGCTGCAGCTGGTGGGTTTATTATTCCAGCCACTTTGGTAGCGAAAACCCATCATATCCCGGGCAATTTGAACTGATTGGCTGACGGAAGGCCCCCCCATTTACACACACTAATAAAAAGGCACACACATACACACCTTGAGTGGTTTGATCTGGTCCAGTCCTAAGTAGGAATCAGAACGAAGGATAACAGAATATTGGTAGTTGCCCGTTTTGGAGGGGGCTGAAAACTTGAGCTCCACCTGGAAAAAAAACCATGGAGACACACACACACACATATAAACATGTTAATTTCATGTTTCTTGATTTGATGGTGTAAAAGAGAGATTAAAACTCCCTTTAACCAAATCTAATCACAGAAGCATTCAATGTGCAGTATATAACTGTATGACTCAGAGCACTATTGTTTTATGTATTAATTATAGCTGCAATGCTGGATTGTGGCCAAAATCCTGCGATTGATGCGAAAATACAATAGTCTCCATGTAAACAAAGCCGACCTGTTTCCATCCCCATAGAAACCACTAATGCAAGCACCAAAAGGAGGCAAAGGACAAACGCTGTGAATATTATAAACTTCTGCAATCTGCTGTCACCAATGATGTACAATCATCTAGCAGCAGAGGGCCACAGCGTGGTAGGTAATTACAAATGAACTGCCGCACGATGATGGGGTCCAACTGTAAATATTAGACCAACATTGCCTCAGGCTATGATTACTATGTTGCGCAATTACATATGGAAAACAGCTCATTACGAGCACAATGAACCTAATTATTATTCAGCGTGCGAGCAGAGAATGAGCTGTGATCATAGCCACTATTAACTGTCCTGGCCAGAGATGAAAGCACGGCGTATTAACAGTCATGCAGCGAGAAACAACAGAAGGAAATGCTGAAGTGACAGGCTAATGGATTTCTTGACAGTGACCTGCAACGCCTCTTATTACCATCCTTGAGAGCGGGGGTGGCCAGTCATGCACGCTTAAAAACGGCCTTGTTAAGCTTTTACCTTCACATCAGTCTGTGCTGGTGCTGCTGAGCACCAGGATCAGTGGTGCAAATTGTGCAAAACAAACACAGACACACACTACTCTGAGGAAATAATGACAAGTGACACAAGTGCAAAGGGTTGCTTAGCAACAGCATGTGCAAGGGGTTACAAGAAACATAAGCACACACTAACTTATTAAGACCTTTTTACCTCACATGCATTACTGTGTAATCCAAACGATACTCACAAAGTATTTTGATACAAACACAATGAACTGACTGTACAGTGCTGGATCTGATGATCGTGTACATTTCTACTTTTTTAATTAAAAACAATAACAATATAAAATATAAAATCATACAATTTAAAATAACAATTGTGCTGATTAATTAAGTGTAAATTATCGACCATGATGTCACCGCGTCAAATTATTTCTATGAAAAGATCCCAAATTCTCCAAAGAGTCATCTGGCACAGGCACACGCTCACTTCCTGTGTGTCAGTTAAAATTCTAGTGCGGCAATCTCACCTCTTCTGTGTCTTTTAGCGTGCACACGTGACTGGGCATGGAGACGAGGGTATGCTCTCGGCGGTCAGCAATGTAGAGCCACCACCACTCCTGCTTCTCCTCTGGAAAGTAGAGACTGTAGACCGGGTGTGTCACCTTTGACTTGGTTTCTAGCAGGGCCCGCTCTCGCCGCTGGATGCTTTGTTGCAACGCTTCCCACTCCTGACAGGGAGGGGAGAAAAGAGTGACGGTTAGATTGGATAGAGCCTTTCCCTTCCATTTATCAGCTGGACCTTAACACTATAGGCTTTTAAGTGATAAAGCTCCTGCTGCTAAACCTACGAATGACATATGCATCCGATTAACGCTCTCTGACCTCCTCGTCGTCGCCAGCCATCTCGTCGACTTCTGTGTCGCTCTGTTTGTCGCTGTCTTCGTCTCTTTCGCTCGGAGAATCCTTGTTGGCTTCGCCCTCGTCTGACTCGCTGCCTTTGTCTGACCCATCATCATCTTCCTCCTTTGTCGCCACAGTTGCTGCTGCTGTTGTTGTTGTTGTTGCGGCTTCCTGCGACACCAGTATCAATAATGAAAAGTTATGCTGAAAGCACTGTTGTTTTAAATAATCATCTGACAGTAGGTGGATGCTGGTGTTAGTTTAATTCAGGTGTAACTAACTGAGTGAGTGGCTGCTTACATTTCCTGCCACGGTGCCATTGGCCTGCTTGTTTTTGGCAGGAGCAGGAGTGGCTTTCTTCTTGGTTAACTTTTTCTTCTTGGACTTGGCTGTCTTTTTAGCCCCTTTATTCTTGTTCTGCCACACTTTGGGTTTGGCTTTACTTGTGTCTCCTTGCTTCATATCAGACACACAAAAAAAGAAAACGTGAACATGATTCTTTGAACCATTAAACTTTTACAGCTTTTAAGTTGCCCAAGCAAACTGAACATAAACTGAGCCGAAATGGTTTCTGCATGTGTGATCTTACCGCTTCCTCTGTAGTGGCAGTCTCATCTCCTTGACACGGCACTGGCTCTTGCTCTTGTTCAAACATGTCCTACACACACATCAACAAGCAGAGTTAACTGATGCTATCCAGCCATGTTTTCAGTCAACAGTGCACTCTAATGGTGATCCACAGTAGTGCATGTGCAAGGCAGCAGAACCTGCTTTCTAGTAACTTATTGTTACGTCAAGTATTACGTAGGTGTTGAGTCACACGGAAACATTTCTTACCGCCATCCGTTTCCTGTTTAAGGTGACGGTTACTGTGACGATTGAGCCTGCCGTGATGTTACTACTGTCTTCATCATCAAGGACTGCAAAAAAAACCACCCAAAAACATTAATGTCTAAAAGTTGAACACAGAAAAACATAATGTGCACACTTGTGCCAAAAGATAAAACTCTAAATGATCAGCAGTTCAGCCAAACTGCACTAAAGCTTACAATGCTTCTTCTTACAGCCATACAGAAACAACCATAATTTTTCTTCATTAATCCATCTTCCACATCTACAGTAACATGAAACTGAAGTCGAAATCAAAGTAACATATTTTTCCCCTACCCTGTAGTGTAATTATGCATCCTCCTTGTTTTTTATGTCGGTTTTGTAAGCATCAGCTTTAGAAACATTTACCAAAATGAGAAAATATACAAATATTCGATATCCACTTTGTTAGGTACACCTGTTTAACTGCTCATGAATGCAAATATTCTATCAGCTGATTACATTGCAGCAACTCAGTAGATTTGGGCATGTATGGTCAAACTGAGCATCAGAATTAGTGAATAAAGGTGATTTAAGTGACTTTGTTAGTGCCAGACAGGCAAGTCTGAGTATTTCAGATCAGATGCACAGCACTCTCTAGGATTTACAGAGAATGGTTTGAAAAACAGGAAATATCCAGTGAGTGGCAGTTCTCCTGGAGAAATTGCCTTGTTGATGCCCGAGGTCAGAGGACAATGACCAGACTGCTTTGAGCTGATAGGATGGCAACAATAACTCAAATAAAGCACCCGTTACAAGCAAGGTATGCAGAAGAGCTTCTCTCAACACACCACACACGCTGAACCTTGAAGCTGATGAGCGATAGCAAAAAAAAAAAAAAAAGACTGAGGGTGCCACTCTTGTCAGCCAAAAACAGACAACTGCAGCTACACAGCCTGCACAGGCTCAGCAAAATGGGCTAATAGAAGATTGGAAAAATGTTGCATGCTGCTGCTGGTGGTGTAATGGTGCAGGGGGATATTTTCTTGCCACACTTTAGGGCCCTTAGCACAAGCTGAACATTGTTTAGACACCACAGCCTCACCATGTCCACCCTGTATGATCATAGTGTACCCATCTCCTGACGTCTACTTCCAGCAGGACAACACACCATGTCACAAAGGTTAAATAATCTCAGATTTCTTTACTAAGTATAACAATGAGTTGACTGAGCAGACCTAAAACCAACAGAACACCATTGAGATTGTGAAAAGGAGCATCATGAATGTGCAGCCCAGCATTGAGTCAATGACATGAAGCGTTAAGTCAGTTCTAAAGGACGAAGGAGTCCAAACCAATGCTCACAAGATGTCTCTATTAAAGTGGTCAGTGAGTTTATGTTACACACTCCCCCCCCACTTTCCGGTTACAGCTTCCCATTCCCCTGAGGCCCCCACAAGACATGACAACATCTACAGCCTGTCACACTGCCACAAGCATGAGCCTCTTGTCACAGGTAGACAGATGCTTGACTCTGCACAGTGATACTGTTGGCAGTTGTAGTTTGGTAGAAAGAAAAGGTTCCTACATGAAACTCCGCACAACAAGATTTGTTCAGTAACAATGTCATGATGTCAATGGCATTTCCTCACACTTGGGGTGTGCACAGTTCCATATTTACATCCAACACATCCAATAAATAAATAAATTTAAAAAATGAGCAACTCACACCAAAGCAACATTAACCTCCTAGGACCTGGCGTCCACATATGTGGACATCGCATTTTGGGTTGTCTAGACCAAAATACTAAATGTTACTCTACAAGGGCCTGATATCCACTTACCAGGACATTATGCTGTCACTGTTCTATCAAAATTTAAAGCGAATATCCTCATATGTGGATCTCATTTTTCTCAGAAACGAAAATAAGGTACAAAAAAAAAAAAAAGAAAAAAATCATGCAATTCTTTGTTTTTACATTCATCAGATCCCAATCAGCCCAAATAGCAAAGAGAAATTAAAAATGCATGCCATGAAAGAGTTCGTTTCTTAGGAGGTTAATGGATATACAGCACTAATGGCCAGAGAACAGTCTGTTAAAAAAAACAGCAGATCAGACTATCAAAGGTCTGCTATGAACAAACAAAGTGTGTTTTTAAGGACTGACCCTGCAGTTTGATATCCATGGTGATGTGAGGGAAGCTGGCCAGCACAGCCATGACCTCGTCGTACTTCTCCTCTCCAAGGAAACGCAGCATGTTTCGTCTGTCGGAGTCCTTCAGACTCACCAAGTCCTGGAGGGTTCGCACCTTATACTAAAGTAGGGAGGAGGAAGAGGATGGCAGTGAGAGAATACGTGACCTGTCGACCATAAAACATCTTTATCTCCCATTATATTACACACAGTATGCGGGCACATGCAAACTTTCGTTAGATACCTTTTTAGAAATGCAGTATCGGAGGTGCTCCTCTTCAAAGTGAGGCAGCTGCAGCAGCGGTGACTTTGACTCCTTCAGGCCCTGCACTATCATCTGGGTCAATTTCATACAGTTCTCTATGGTCACCAAGCGAGGAGCACTGAAACCTGAGGAGAGACATTAGCATTTATGGAAAAGTATACAAAGATTTCATGATGTTGGTAGCACCAATAGAACTAAAAAAAAATGTATAACAGTAGTCAAAGAGCTGTAATAATGTGTAGTATATATGCAAACCTCTGCTGTTGGCCATAAAAATAAGCTGACAGCCCACATTGATCATCTCCTGGAGAAGCGCTGGAGTCTTTTTCACCACAAACCTCTGATCTGGAACAGAAACATACAACATTTTATTTAAAGAGCCAGTGAAATTTATCAAAAGCACTGAATGAAGCGCTGCATTGTTTATCTGATGTAGAAAAGGATATATTATTATTTGTGTTATATTCTATTCTAAGATGAAGCCTCATTTATTAGCTCCTGATAAATGAGGCTTCATTAATCTTTTGAACAACTAGGCCAGATCTACTTGACGATTTCTTTTTTTAATAAAATAATTAAACAAGCTTAATTAGTAAAAATTTAAAATTCCAGTGAGTATCATTCAGCATGTGTCCTACCTTCCTCTAATTCCTCAGACACGTCCATGCGGGCCAAGTGAGCTAACACCAACACCCTGGCCTTCAGACTGTAGGGATAGTAGAACGGAGGCTCCTTCTTCTTCACATTGATATTTCCTAATTCACGGATCAACTATGGGAGAGTTGGGAGGCAGTCATTATAACATACTGTATTGTACAAAATATCATCTTCCACGTTGCGTGCTGAATTCTGGGTTACTGGCAATGAACTTCAATCACACAAGAAATAAAATCGCAATGAGAACGCTCTTTTCCTTCTTCATCTCCAAAACTTCCATCTCAAAAACAACATCTGGACATAACACCCCCCTCAAACCAAGTTTCTTCTCTTATGAAGCTTCTTTCACACAAGCAAACTTCTGTTTTTACCTGCGGCACTTCAACGTTGTCTGTGGGTCTTATGGTTGCTTCTTTATTGTTGCGAGGATCGAATTCGAGTGCTGCCGTCAACACCATGATTAACCCTGGAGGCCAGAGTCAGCCAAAATTACAATTTGTTAATGCAATCAGGAAGAAGACCGAATTTATATCAACATAACCTTTGCTGAATAAAGTAAAGCATGTGCAATGCTACAGAACTTCCGAATATGTGAACCAGAAACTCACGTTTCATGTTCATATTCGGTGTCTTGCACATGAAATGCATAAAGAGCTGGGTAGTGTTGATGAGGATCTGGTCTCCACTGTATCGGATTGAGCGGTACCACCATGTCCCCTAAAGTACAAAGAAAAAGAACAACCAGTATGAGAAACACAGATTATAACAATACAAGGCTTTTATTTCCATATGAAATCATGATGAACACTTACCACAACAACAGGAAGGATAACCATAAAGGCAAGTCCATACACCAACAGCACCTATAAAATGAAAATAAAGCAGTTCGATCCAACCAAGTCTTTCAATTTGATCTACAATAGCCCGCATAGTGTTGTTTTTTTTAAAATAAAGTATGGTTTTTTGGAATATAGGGGCTCTCTGCTATTAAGAAAAAATAAAAATCACAAATGAGATTTATCAGTTAACTCTACAATGAAATAATGGACAAATACCAGCATTGAGTTCTTCTGGTCAACAATCCAGGCAGGCAGGGCAATGCCAAAGCTGGTTGCTAGAAAAGGGAGACATAAGAGGCAATGGAATTAAACAGGAAAATTCCCTTTATACATGCTGAAAGCAATCTTTCTGCAAAAGCACTCCTCTGTGTCGCACATTACTTGTAAGGGTGAGCAATCTAATGATACTGTGTTGTTGATGATCTAAAATTGGCATATGAAACAGTATAATCAGCTCATTTAAACTTTTCTACACCACGTCTACCATGGCTGGTAGTGACACAATGAGAGTGATGCTCACTGGGTGCACTACTGATCCCTGATGTGCAACTTGAATAGCAAACAGAAGACAGAATGGCAGGTGAAGATGACTCCGCAGTGTGGAAATGATTTGGATGCTCAGTAACTGAATGCAAAGTTGGCAGGGAATCTGTTGGGACAACCTGTAATCTAATCACAATCTTGTTCTACCATGTTGAAAATTGATCTTCAGTGAAGGCAGTATCGAAGTAATCAGCTAGTCTGATGACTCAGACACTCGAGGCAACGGTTTAATTTTCTGGGGCTTCAGGTGTGGCCGGAATGTCTAGAGAATAGATAATGGATCAAGACTTCCTGTTCTGTGCATCATAATTGTGTACAAATCCGGATACAGTTTTAAAAAGCTAATAAAAAGTCAAGTTGTTTTCAGATGATGTGACTGTCTAAAGATAGCACCAAGTCTCTTTTTTGCTCTCCTCCCTGTTTGTCTGCATGCAGCCAAGCCTCCTCAAAAAACTAAAACTAGAAAACTCCACTTACGAAATCCAAAAGTGTGCTTTCATTCCATTAGTGGAGCCGCACAGACAAAGAGTGTGTGTGAAAGTGGAGCAAACTCTTTTTCGTATCATCCCTGCTCTTACTGGACTGTGCTGTTTCAAATGATTTACTACAAGTTAACAGGTAACTGTTTCACCAGCATCAGTGGAGAAGGTGCACCAATGCATTAAACTGGTGTGCATTAGAGAAGCTTCACTTACCTCCTGGGCCGTCAGGGTTTCCATACATTTCCCAGTTCTGCCTTGACTGTTCATTGGTTAGACTGCAGGGGGGAAAAAAACAAAAAACAGATTATTTGATCAACCTAGAACTCTGGGCTAGAAGATGTAATCTGGCTGGCATGAACAAAGTCAAAACCACAATGATACTTACGCAGCATAAGCCTTAGCAATTCTCATGAATGTGGCCTCATCGCCACCTTTGTCGGGGTGATACTTGAGTGACAGTACACGGTACTGCTTCTTGATTTCTGACAGCGATGCACCCTGAAACACAAATACACCACATGTAATGTAGGTAACAAAGACAATCAGCCCTAATTTAAAGAAGACTGAGAAGTCCCAGAAATCCAGAAAGACACGTTTTGAGCTTGAGTGAGATGTGGAAGTAATACAAAAAATAAAAATGTAACATTAAGGACTTCAGTGGCTTTGCAATAAACCATTTGTTTTGTGTGTGTTTACCGGGTCCAAGCTGAGGACTTCATATGGATTATACTCCTGGTACTCTCTGTCCAGCTTAGACACCTTGTAGGCCAGCAGCAAAAACACGAGCCACCCAAATAACAAGGCTGCTTTCCTGAAAATGTCAGCACACAAACAGGAAACATGAATAAACATCTGGGCTATAGAGCCCACATGAGACATCTGTCATTTTCAGAAACACTTCCAATGACTAGATCACATTAATATAACACTGCAACTGAAATGATCTTTACCATTTAAAGCTACAAACATTCTATCATAATTTGAAACACTAAAAGCAAATTTCAACCCAACACATCCAAACACAAGGACATGCCACGTTCTGACATTGTTGTTTGTTTAATATTTATGCGTTGAAGTTGAACTTGTTACCATGACAATGACAAAAACCTGTGGCCTGCTCTGCAGCATCTGTTGCCATGACGACAGCTCACTAGCCAGAGTTGTCTGAGTTGCTCGACCAGAGAAATACATGATGGATTCTTATAATAAACACGATCCCGATGATACACTTGTGAGAGGGAAACAGATACTGAGATTTTGAGAGTGAGGCTGAGATGATCGCTTTGATTTTTTCCACCTCGGTAAACAAGCTGTGTGCTTCCACCGTCTTCTGTACGAAGAGCAGCCAAGCAAGGGAAGGCTTTATAAATGCCAGTTGTTAAATACTGGGCGTAAATACAGGATGTGGGTCTAGTGAAGGCGCGAGAGAGGAGTAAGTGGGAGTAAGAAGCTGTTAAACCACGCAGAGCGAATAAACAGCTCTTAGAAGACAGGGTGATGTTAAGATAAATGTTAAGCAGTGCAGCTAAATGTTTACAGCCACAGCACAAGTCACATGCAAACAACAGAAACTGCACTCATGCCAAAAGCAAGTTCTTATACGCACGCAGAAAGAGAATATTCAGTCTGACCATAACATATACCGCAACACATTCTGTGTCAAGCTGCATAAACCATCGGAGTGAATCTATATGCTGTCAGAAACAGGTACAGTATCGAGACGATGTCTGAGTGATCACAGTGTTAACAGCTTGGGTTAGTCAATCCTAAATAACAGCAGCGATGTGACGTTCAACAAGCAGGCAAACAACCAAGCATGCAAGCTTGTTATTATACTGTCCAGGAAGTGTTGTCCAAATATAAGTCAACATATTTATATGCAAGTCGTGATCCTCTTTCAGCTGGTCCCTTTAGCGGTCACCAAAGCAAATCATATGCCTCCTTGTCACCCTAGCCCTAGCTTCCACACCAACCCTCTGAATTCCACCTTCACTACATCCGTGAATCTTCCCTGTAAAGAATACAAAGATAGTGTTATGAAGGACTTCAAACTAAAACTTCTTATGGCTTCGGTGTAACGCACGATAGAGTCCCATTCATAACTGAAGTCTCGAACCAGTTATAAATAAGACATTCGCTTTCATAGATGTTACCTCCAGAAAAATTCTTTAGAAAGGGAAGCTGAGGAAATCCACCAAACAACAAGAAAAGCACGTGTGGGACGAGCTACTATAAGTACAAACCCAAAGTTCAATTCAGCAGACTCACTTTAGTGTTGGCACGATGCTCTGCTGCGACTTCATCAGCCTGAGCCGATACCACAGACACCTGCCGTGCACCCTCCGTAGGCTCTTTAGGCGCAGTTGTTCTGAGACAAGAGGAAGCACATTAGCAGTATGAAAACAGCCACAATCAGTATGCATAACAACAATGCAACAATTCAGTGAGATTGCCTGGCTGCACAGAGCCACTACTGTGCCAGGGGGAGGGTTTATTAATGTTGTTTACTTCAATCAGCTCGAATTTTGTATTTCTCCATCTTCAATCCTATTGCAGAAGATGGACAAATAATGATTTTATGAGTTTAGTGGCTCTGTGTTTATTAACTTCCATAAATTATCTGAGGTCACTACGATAACCGGTTTACCTGCCAGTCAGATTCTCCCAGTCAGCTACTCCCAGTAGACCAGCTGCATAAAGTTTGCTACCATAACTTATATAACAGCTTATGCTGGCTGCATTCTGTGGACTAGCATAGAGTCTCGCTAAGGTAGGGAGCTATCAAGAGGAGGTCAATAAAAGCGCAAAGGAAAGCTTAAGCGCGTGCCAGAGTGACGCTGGCTTTTGGTGTTTTAGCTGTGCTGTTAGCTCATGTTTCCAGGCGCCTGTGTCGCTGGGTTTCACTGCAAAGCTCCTGGAGATAGACCCAAATGGAGGCTAAATCGTGGCCAGCTGGTAGCCGTATACGAGCCAAAATACCGCCAGAAAACTTCATGTTAAGTTAGACAGTTAAGTTAGCTCAGTTAGCACTGAGCCACACAGTCAGGCCTTACCAGCATTTTGATCCCGGGGCCAGAGGTAATATGTGGCCGGGATCACAATAAGTCCGACGAAGGACGTTAGGAAATAGAAAAAGGTATTGCCGCTGTCATCGTACTGGAACTGTTGCCCGGCCATTTCGTAGCGGCGCTTAGGTCGCCCTTCTTCTCCACCGCTGCTCTTCCCCCTTCAAGCCCAATGTGTGATACCTGACAGACCGTTAGCAATCCAGCCAAGAGAGCTCGATGCTATGGATGCATCGGTGTACGTGGTGTACGCCTGCGCAATGTGGTTTGCCTTCTTCTTTTAATGCTTTAAAACCTTCCCCGCGTTAGCGACCCCTAGCGGTGGCATTGGAGATCAGCGTGTGAATGGTTTCAAGATTCAAAGTGTTTATTGTCATGTGTACAGAAGAAATAGCATTTCTCTGTGCAATTAAATTCTTCCTTTGCTGTCCATACGCAAATGCCAAGTTAGGTAGGGTTGAAGGAACAAGATAAATAAGGTAAAAATAAGGATAAAAAAATAGAGAAAGATAAATAAATAAGTACAAAATATGTAAATGAAGAAAAGTGAGGTATGCAGTTGTCAATGTAAAAGGATGTACAAAGGAGCTTAATGTGCAAAAGAACTTAGTGTGCAAATTGTCCTGATGTGAAAATTGCAGTTGAGGTAGGTCAGCTGTTCAGGAGTCTGATAGCAGTGGGGAAGAAGGAGTTGTTGAGTCTAGATGTTCTGGATTTCACACTTTTAAACCTTCGTCCCGAGGGCAGAAGTGTGAACAGTCCGTGTTGGGTCTCTAAGGATGGAGGCAGCTCTCCTCTGGACTCTGCGATGGTAAATGCTCTGCAGAGGATCTTGGCAGACATCCCAAATTTCCTCAGTCTCCTCAGGAAGTGCAGCTGCTGCTGAGCCTTCTTGACCAGCTGTGTGGTGTTCAGTGTCCAGGTAAGGTGCTCACTGATGTGAACGCCCAGGTACCTAAAGCTGCTCACCCTCTCCACTTCACTCTCCCGGATAAACAGCGACTGGTGAGGCCTCTTCTTCTTACTCATGTCCATGTTCTTCCTTTTTGAGCTTGAATAAATGAGGGGGGGGGGGGGGGTGTCTTTATTTGTTTTTTTAGCTATGTAAACATCCCGTGTATGACATGACTTCATATGAAGGATCTGTAAAGTCTGAACCATTAGTTAATTGTCAGTAGTTTATGTGTAACATAAAAGTGATTATAGATCAATTTACATATTTGCAGTTTTAATTCATTTTAATTCATTGCGTTTTGCTACATCCAGCAATTTGTGCAATTTATTGCTTACATTTTTGGGCACTTTGTTCAGGTTTTTGTTTTTTGTTCTAGCCTATTATGTTTTGGAATGTATTTTTAAAGAATTATATAAATATTTAAATAGAACTTCAGCATACAGTCTCACTTAGTGCTAATGCATTTATTAAGTCACTCCGACTGACATTTATCAGGTACAATGTCCATACATATACATATACACATATGCATATACAAACATACTCTGGATATATTCCAATCATCAAGAATAAATGCAAAATATCACAAATGATGAATAATGTATCTTTTTTTTGTATCTTTTTTTTTCTTTTTTAAAGGACTTCCAAGAAGTGTCAGTGATATTGGAACATACTACCTCCCAAAAAATAATAATAAAAAAATTGGATTACACTGGGAGAAAGTTAGAGAGAGAAAGAGAGAGCGATAGGGAGACAGTTGGAGAAAAAAAAATTGTGGTACATTACATTAGTGGTAAGACGGTGTTCTGACAAACCATCCTACTTTGGCAAAACGTCCTACCGTAAGTAGTTTATGCACATTTCTGCTGTCACAGAGTAGGTATGACGTTTTGCCACTTAACTTTGCCCATCAGAGTATGCTTGTAGCTCATAAAGCCAGGACGGTTTGCCACTGCATTTTACCTGTTAAAGTATGCTTGTAGGTAACATTCACAAAGGTAGTGTGTGGGTGTTATATTTTCTCCAAATATTACCCACTCAGAGATTTTGTAACCTTTTTTTCTCTTTCGCCAGTTCTGTTCTGCAGTTGAAGTTAATGCCTGCTCTCATCAGCACTCTTCAACACATACCTGGAGAGATCTGTGGAGGCTGGAGGAAGAAAAATCACCAACCTGTGTGTTCCAGATTGCAGGAAAAGGAAAACAACTTGCTATCTTGGCGCAACATCTTGATAAAACAATCTCAGCTTTTGATATGGAGATCGGTGTCAAAAAGACCAAGTTCAAAATATGAGATCTTGGCAAGGAAAGCACAGACAAAAGGTTTAACAGTAACATTTAGGGCCAAACGCTGCGATCAAAAATCAGCCTGCTGTGCTCTCTTGTTTTGTTAATCTTTCTGTGTTACAAAAACTCACAGCAGAACTCCAGAGAAGAATTCTCGCAACACAGATAAGATGCAACAGGAAGCTCTTATAGGCATCTTATCCAAAGTTCCATTGAGTAATTGGACTTCATGACAAACTCCTCCCAGCTGTCAAAAGAATGGAAATTTGAGACTGCATGACCTTTCTCCTGTTCATCAGGGCTTGTGAAATCACCTTTTAAGGAACACTACAAACACTCAAAATAAATGACAGTGTTCTAATTGTATGCAGTATTTGGGAAAAGTTAATTCTAGATAAGATCTCCCACAAAAATACTCTAAGGCTCATGGCTGGACTATACTCACAATGAATAAGGTGCCCTAACTTAGTTTTCTTAAGTAAGCTGTACTTAGTTTTTTTAAGGCAACAAGTTTGCATCAGGTTCTGGGAACTAATTCAATTTTACAGTTCATTCTCTTTTCTCCCCCTATGCAGGTGCTTACTGAACACTGCTATTGCAGTTAGCATTCAACTGAGCAACCACCTGTTCTTCATTCATCCAAATCTTGTTGTAAATGAACTTTCCTCAGTTGTTTGTGTGTGGTTTGGAAAATCAGAGACCAGAGGAACATTTATAGAACGGAATCAAAGAATTTTTGCTGGTTATTTATTTGAAATTTGCATGATAGAAATATGCTAAACCCAAATAAGCCAACCAAATGTTCACTACTTTGCCTTCAAAAGCTAGGTTAGCAATTAGTAAGCTATGAAAGATTCATGCCATCCTCTCTTGATTGTCTATCTTAAACATTTAAAGACTGATCTAAAGAAGCCTCACTCTCTGCTTCTCTCTACTGTGAAAGCACTTCTAATTCTCATCAGGCATCTGCTTGGTTGATTTCTCAGCTACAGGCAAAGAATTTGATGAAGACATCTAATTTTCTCACACATGCACCAAAATATCATCCAGATGCTTGCGTTTCAAGTCAGGCACAGTAGCATCAGAGGCAGGATAACCAACAGGAAGTAGCATCAGCAGCTTCTCGTTCGCCGGGCGTTTAAGTAAAAGTCTGAGTTTGGGGCCGCAGTTGAGGGGCGTAGATGTGACGGTAACAAGACCCGCATTCTGATGAAGCAGACGGAGAGAAACAGTGAGATTTGTGCACTACATTTTTGGATTTTATGAGAGAGAGAAGAGCTGCTTTCCCAAGTGTTTCAAATGATTTGAATTATGACCTGTAATGCAGCCAGGAGGATCCCACAGGATATGGACACGCTGATTTCGTTGTAGTAATGCGTTTTCTTCTTGCCATTTGGGAGAATCCCGTAGGTCTGTTTAAAGATGAGGATCAGATATGGAGCAACATCCAAGTACTCCTTAATCCAATTTGTCCTACAAGAGGAGGGAAAAGAGAAAGAAAATGTGTTTTTTTTACTTTGGAAGATATTAACTGAAAATTAGTTGTGAATTTAATGTTATCCATGTTCGTTCTTGCATGCATGTTTACCTCAATTTGGCCAAATCCTGAACCCATTTTTCCCCCATCCTCTGGCGGTAGTTCATCTCCTCCTCCTCTTCAACTATCAGTCTAATTTGATGCTTTATATCTGGATCTGACACCACAATGAACGTCCAGGGTTCTGTGTGTGCTCCGCTAGGTGCTGTACCTGCTCACGTGAAGAACAGGAAGAGAAGAAAAAAAACCCTTCAAAATGAAGCTCAGACTAATATACTAGGGTGAATCCCAGTGAATTATGTTTTAATGACATTTCGTGCCTGCAGTGTGGATGACATTATCGATGACTTCCCGTGGGACAGGCTCCGGGCTGATGAATCGGACAGACCTCCGTTGGTTCATCAAAGTGTAAAACTCCTTGGACCTTTGCAGCATTGTCTCCTCAGGGTATCGCTGCGGTGAATAAGGCAGTTGTGTGAGGTTCTCCTCTTCAGTGCTGTCCCCCCAATCATCATCAGCATCACCATCTTATAAAAGATGAAAGACAGAAAGACATACCAATAAAATACAACTCCAATCCCAAAAAGTTTGGACACACTGTAAAAAGTCATCACAATCAATTGCAATGATCTGGAAATCTCATAAGTCCACATTTTATTCACAAGAGCGCAAAGCATACGAAATGTTTAAGCTGACATATCTTACTATTTCATGATAAATACTGGGTTATTTTAATTTTGATGACAGCAGCATGTCTCAAATACAGTTGTGACAGGTTCCTGTTTTCCACTGCGTAGCATCCCGTCTGCTTTTAACAACAGTATTCCACCATGTGGGAACTGTGGGCCAGATGAGCACAGGGAGTCTTCTACACCTGTGCTGCTGTAATGGATGCAGTTTAACATTTTCTTGCTGAAATATGCAAGACGCCATCTGAATTGGAACATCTCTAAAACCTGAATATACCTTTCAGCAAGAATGTCGCCTTTCCAGATGTGAAAGCTGCCAATTTCACAGGCACTGATGTGTTTCCACACCATCTGAGATGCAGGCTTTTGAACTGAGTGCCGATAACAACCCTGGTGGTCACTTTCCTCTTTACACCAGAAGACAGTGTTTCTGGATCACTTTCACATTTGGCTTCTTCTTTGCATGACAGAGCTTCAACCTGCATTTGTGGAAAGTACGGAGAACAGACAGCGATTTCTGCAATTCTTCTCAGTGACTTCCGTGACACAATCATGCCTGCTTTTAATGCACTGGCATTACTTATATTCAGCCATGTCCCTTGCATGCAGAGATTTCAATTTAGTTATAATAAGATATACAAATTTGTCACAATTTTACTCGAGGAACAATTTTGTGAAAATTTTCAACAATTTACAGACACTTAATTTTGTTTTTTTGGTTCACCCATTTTTACTTTTGGGAAACACTGCTGCTTTAAGATGCTCTTTTTTAAACCCAATGGTGTTACTGGTCCATTGCCAATGGGAAAATGTCCTTCCAGCTGTTTCTTTTTATTACCACTTACTTTTTCAGTCTTTTGTTTCTCCACTCTCAAAGTATTTTTTCTTTTTTTGAGATGTGTTGCTGGCATGAAATTCATAATGAGTTATTTTTATGTTCTTTAAATGATACATTTTCTCAGTTTAAAGAGCATGTGAGGATACAGTTACTCGCCTTGCCAAGTTGTGGAGTTTCATGTGAAAAACAACAGAGGAACGTTATGTAATAGGCAACCAATAAAAAAAAAACTCTTTTTGAATCCACGCAGAACCTTTGCCGAAACATTTTAAACCGGTAACCACATTCTTTATTGTGTTCAATGTTCAGTTTACATTGCATTTTAAAAGTTGTGACCTACATATGAACATTATGCAACTGGCTCTAAAGCATGCACCCAACCAACCACACCAAAAAAAAAAAAAAAGTTCAGCCCCACAGCGAACTACAAGGCTCAGCTCTCACCGTCTTCTTTTGCTGTGATTTCTGTATCGTCCTGTAAGTCCTGGTCCACCCATGGTCTTTTCTCCCCTTTTGTCGCCCCTTTACTTTTGCCTGGAGATGTGGAAGTGGTCTCTGTGTCCCATGATTTCACCAGCACGAAGCCTATCACCAGGCATAAAACCACCGCCAGAACAGGCGTGAACACGGACAGGAAAGCCATGCTCACTGGAGTGCAGAGAAAAGGCCACGGGTACCTGCCCTTTGTGTTGCTTACCTCAGCGGAACGCAGACTTGATTGTGAAACACTACTACAGTTATCGGGGCGGGGGCTGTAGGCTGAGTCAGAGCAGCCGTACTGAGAAATGGCCCACTAGCTTCAGGGTCAGCTATAAAATGAAATAACGCACAGATCCACCACCAAGTCATCCACTGGGACCAACATAAAGGACATTTAAATCCGTGTAAAGTCCCACTAGGTTAATATTCCACTTCCAGTGGATATTTCAGTCTGTTCATATCTAAGTCTAAGGTTCACAGACAGTTCACTGATTTACTTTAAATTAGATGTACTGTACAATCCTCTGGTAACTGTTTGCTAGTTTGGTCAATATTATACTTCAGTTGATCAGGCAGGTATGTATTATATCATCCATCCATTTTCTACCACTTATCTAATTTGTGGGGGCTGAATCCAATCCCAATGCCATGAGGCGAGAGGTGGGGTACACCCCGGTCAGGTCGCCAGCCTGTTAACACAGAGCGACAGAGAAACATTCGCACTCACACCTATGACTTTAGGCAGTAAAGTATTTTAAATAATCAATTACTGATGAAAGACTCGCCCTAGTTTCCTTAAATTAATTTATTTTAATTCAGCCACAAAGGAAAAAGAAATCATGAGCCTGAGGAATACTTTAAACTTTATGCACAATACTCGTGGAGTGGTGCGAACGTAAACCAAACAGCCAACGGGTGGTATCTACTACGTCAAAACTGGCGCCATCTTGTGGCCTCTTTCTGTCACTAATTAAAATATTGCTTCATTTTGTCATCTCCATGATCCTGCCATCACTGGAATTTATTCTGTTTATACCATGTCTTTAAATCATTCACAATATCAGTGTCTCCCAGAGAGCAACATTTGGAAATTTGACATTTCAAATCTACACATGCTGCTCCCTCTGGTGGTTACTGCAATTCAGTTCAGTAACAGACCTTTACTGAGTTTACAGAAAATGCTGCACTGATGAATAACTGTGATCTATATCCTACTATGTAAACAAAGTAACACAATGCCCTTTCAAATAAATAGAATAGAATAGAATAGAATAGAATCCAACTTTATTGTCATTGCACATGCACAGGTACAGGGCAACGAAATGCAGTTTGCATCCATCCAGAAGTGCTTTAGTGATATAGATATATTACAATAAATATTAGCAATAATATAGATATGTAAATATATTACAGAAATGGGTCTATTATGGTATGTTATAATGTACACGGTATGAAGTATGTTGTGAATATTCTATAACTATAAGTATGTACAGGCTGTAGTGAGTACAAGCTATGTACAGGCTATGAACAGGATATAAATATGAAAAACTATACAGAATATGAAATAAATAACTTTACAGAATCTGGGATATACAGCTATACAGAAATGGGAACTATGCAAGTTGTAAACGGTTGTAGGATTAAAAATTATCGTATGTACAGAATGATTATTACAGAGCTATACAGTAGTGCAGTTAAGATAAGTGAGATATGTGGATAATTCTACAGAGGCTATATAAAGTGCTAGTGGTTGTGAGTGGTGGTTCAGTCCATGTTATTATTGTGTTTGAGGGTACAGTTGTCCATTGTGGGTGTGTGTATGTTCAGTCCATGAGTTAATGTGGGTCAGATGTCAGGAGGCAGAGTTCAGGAGTCTGACAGCTGTGGGGAAGAAGCTGTTCCGGTACCTGGTGGTCTTAGTCCGGAGGCTCCTGTAGCGCCTCCCAGAGGGCAGGAGGGTGAAGAGTCCATGTGATGGGTGACTGGGGTCTTTGATGATTTTCCCAGCCCTTTTCAGACACCGCTTCCTGTAGATGTCTTTTATGGCAGGAAGTGGTGCTCCGGCGATACGTTGCGCAGTTTTCACGACCCTCTGCAACGCCTTCCGGTCCGAGGCAGAGCAGTTCCCGTACCAGACTGTTATACAGTTGGTCAGGATGCTCTCGATGGTGCAACGATAGAAGTTCACCAGGATGTCTGAGGACAGGTGGTTCTTCCTCAGAGTCCTCAAGAAGAAGAGGCGCTGGTGAGCCTTCTTGACCAGCTTGGAGCAGTTGGTCGTCCAGATGAGATCCTCAGAGATGTGGACTCCCAGGAACTTGAAGCTGCTCACACGCTCCACAGCCGTCCCCTTAATGTGGATGGGTGGATGTGGGTCAGCATTCCTCCTGTAGTCCACGATGAGCTCCTTGGTCTTCTCGGTGTTAAGCAGCAGGTTGTTTCTGTCGCACCACTCAGCCAGACGATCCACCTCCTCCCTGTAGGCGGCCTCATCGTTGTCACTGATGAGGCCAATCACCGTGGTGTCATCTGCAAACTTAATGATGGTGTTGGAACCATCAGCAGGTCTGCAGTCGTGGGTGAAGAGGGAGTAGAGGAAAGGGCTCATCACACAGCCTTGTGGTACACCGTTCATCGTGATTGTAGATGAGCAGCGGTTATCCAGCCGGACATGTTGGGGGCGGTTGGTCAGGAAGTCCAGTAACCATTTGCAGATGAGGGAACTGATACCCAGGTCTGTCAGTTTCCTGATGAGTTGTGAGGGGTGGATTGTATTGAATGCTGAACTGAAGTCTATAAAAAGCATTCTGGCGTAGATGTTGTTGTTGTCCAGGTGTGAGAGGACAGAGTGCAGTGCGATGGAGACTGCATCCTCTGTGCTCCTGTTCTGGCGGTATGCGAATTGGTGGGGGTCCAGGGTGGGGGGGAGACAGGATTTGAAGTGTGCTAGGACCAGTCGCTCTAAGCACTTAGTGATGATGGGGGTGAGTGCTACTGGGCGGTAGTCATTGAGGCAAGATGGGTTGGAGTTTTTGGGTATTGGGACGATGGAGGTGGATTTGAAGCAGGCCGGTACCACAGTGTGGGCCAAGGACAGGTTGAATATGTCTGTCAGCACTCCTGCAAGCTCCCCAGAACACGCTCTGAGAACACGCCCGGGGATGCCATCAGGACCTGCAGCCTTGTGGACATTGATCCTGCTCAGCACCGCTCCTACATCGGTGGGGGAGAGAGTCAGAGGTTGGTGGTCGTCTGGCGTCACGTCTGCTTTGGTTGTGGTTGTGGGGTTCCCTCACTCAAAGCGAGCATAAAAGTTGTTGAGCTCGTTGAGGAAGGAGACATCAGAGGATGCGGGGGAGGGTTTGGTGGTCCTGTAGTCTGTGATGGTCTGGAGTCCTTGCCACATGCGTCGGGGGTTGGAGTTGGAGAAGTGTTCTTCTACCTTCTTTTTGTAATGGTGTTTGGCTTTTTTGATACCCTTCTTTAGATTTAAATATGCTAACAGTAGACTAAGCTTTCATTTTTCTTCCATTAACTTAACTATAAATTAGCACAAATAAATATCAGAGGCCTAATTAACCTGTTAAGCCCCAAAGGGGTTTCTGAGCTTCCTGCTCGAAAATGACATGCCCAAAATAAATAAAGTATTTCTCTGCAATTACAAACTCTGTGTAAACAATCGTGGTAACAAAATAAAGCAAACACTTATGAGATTTCATCAGAGGTTTAAATATTACAGTAGATGTTACTGTGTGAAAGTTACTGAGGCTGGAGAACAGAAAAAGTAAGTAGATCTTTTCCCTCGCCTAATTTATTTATTTGTTTTTGTGGAACATGTGGAAGAACCTTACACAGTGGAGTTGACATCAGCGATCAATATGTGTGTCCTTGTTTTGTTTGTTACATTTTTGGAAAAACCAAACTGCAGGTACAGAGAGTGTTTCACCAACACATGTCATTGATATCTGTAATAGACTGCTTATTCCAAGACCAAACCAAGTTCCCAAAGAATATACTAAAAGATATTCTGAGTGTAGATAACATCCAAGATGTATACAGTAATTACCCCCATTATGAAGTTTTACCAGAGTATTACACTCAAGCTTGTATCTTCTTCTGACATTCACGAGTTCATTTTAGATCAGATTCATCATCAAGCCCCAAACACAGTCATTTTATCCTGTTTTCCCACAACAGAAATATTTCTACACTTACATGATGCATTTTGACACTCACAATGTTGAATGCTTTTATTTTCAAACTTATCAATCCAGGGAAGCCAAATGGAAAACATAAAGTATAGATTTGATTTGAACAATAGAGTCAGCATCTAATTAATAAAAAGGTTTTTATCCTATGAAGCAGTTCAGCAAACATGTAAAGGAGCAAAAAATACACTTGGGCACTTTAAAGCTAGCTAGTTGTACCGAAAAGTGAAAATTAATAGAGTTATAATTGACTTGTTGGCCTATAATCTAAAAATGTAGGTCAAAAACATCTCTCGTGAATGATATCGAGTCATTTCGGAGCCAGAAAGGAACTATATCCTTTATTAATCCAGCTAAAACGTCTCATTTACAATAAAAATGCGTTTTTAATTAGAGATCGGGCAAAGGGGGAAGCAGAAATGGTAACAAATACAACATAACAGTTCTGCAAATATATTTTAAATGACAAGACTGGTTATAACGTGGGCACAATAAGGCACACGCTTGCAAGATAGGCCATTTCTTTAGTTTATTTATAACGCCCTCATAAATCCTGTCCATTACACTCTATTTGCCAATATAAGAAAAATATATATAAAACACACACACACATAGAAACAATCACTTTCGACACAAGAAGGGAGAAATTTATTTTAAATAAATGTATTAAAATACAAGTTAGGTTATTATTATGTCCGACAGGTGACGCAAAAGAGTTCAGAATTGTACTGAGTTGGAAAATATTCAGACGACTTCCCTACTTCTATATTCCACAAAATTTTACAAACCCTACTTTAGAAATTGGAAAAATATATTTGAGAAATATCAGCAACGCTGAGGAAAGACCCTCAGTATCTGCATCTGCGAAGATGAAGCACCACTGAGGGGCTTCGCTTTGTACGCTGCAAAAATGAATACATTCATTCATCTAATTTGAATCTTTTAAGCCTATTTATTTATTCATTTTTAACCAACTAATGGTACATTTTTACGCATTTGTCTGCAATTTTACCAACAGCAGGATGACCAGTTAGATTACAGTCACCAACCTTTATATTTTGGTTTGAGAGCCTCTCACTTCTTGCAGTGTTCGCTCCGCCTTCTCGCCTGTCTCCGGCGCTGCGCTTTAAATAGCAGCTGTTTAAAAGCTCCTCACCATTCTCCCGTCTGCCGTGCAGCACGCAGTCCCCACTCGGCACCGCAGTCCTCCCCTTCCATCCACACATTTCTTTAATAACACTCCTGCACATCTCGCTATGTCGGCCGCCAGCACCGAAACCAGTGCCCCTTTGCCCACCGCCGGCAGCCGCGTTTTCTTCCAAGGTGCGCCCGGAGTGGGCTGCGTGGGGTCCGGACCCATCAATGGGGAAGACACGGTCCAGAAGAAGCAGGGCAAAGTGACCGTGAAGTACGACAGGAAAGAGCTGCGGAAAAGACTTGTCCTGGAGGAGTGGATCATCGAGCAGCTCAGCGTGTTGTATGACTGTGAGGTAAGTCGAAAGAAACTCCAAAGCCGCACACGGCTGTGCGCTCTTGTCACCGAGACGGCTGGACAATGAACAGCCCTGGATGAAAAAAAGTGGCCCTGCATAGCTGCTTTGTTGTTCTTTGAGAGGTTGTGTTTTTAAATCTTATCTTTTTGTCGCCTTCAAAGACGATTAATCGAAACCGCTTTATACATTTCTCCTGTTTGGTCGACTTTGCTTTTTATGTTCAGTTTCAGTGTTGATTAGGCAGAACTGCAGCAGCCGGACTACTCTATCACTTTAGATGGTTCACTGCGTTTACAAGAATGGCACCTGAATAAAGTACGTCCATGTTTCATCTGACCCCAAATATTTTAGCCGGTGTCTCTCTGTGCTCTGCCGCACTCATACCAGCTGGCTTGGAGATACAAAGCTGTGTGGTACTCATGTGTCATGTCCCGTGTAATTTTCTCCCTTGTTAAAGAGAAAGAGGGATGGCTGACTCCACGAGGCTGAGAGACCGGCGAGAGAGAAACCGCACGTTTGCGCTTTTTACGCACCAGCCGCGTTGGCCATGAACGACCGAGACGCGCTTTGTCTCATTATTCAGTGTGTGTCGAACAAGTAACCTCATCCTCACACGCCGCTGTGAGATCAGCCCATGTAACAGGCATCCATCCACCTCACGTGCATTTACCTCTCCATCCTCGAGAGCCAAACCTCACAGGCTCATGATGTGATGGTAGTTTTCTCCGCGAGCTGCGTGCGCAGACAGCACGCGCTGGAAACCAGTATTGTGGCAAATTTCTGCCACAATACTCGTTGTGGGGGACGAAAGGGGTGCAGAAAGAGAGCCGATCTATAAGTCATGTCCAAGTGAACAGAGCCAGGCCTGGGGGATGGGGGAAATAAGAAGGGCAGTGGGTTAAGGACGAGCTGATACCGTGACTTTCGTTAACAGCCAATCAGCTCCTCTGACTCTGATTCCCCCACACCTTCAAGCTGAAGGTCTCCACAACTATGCACACACATACAGCCTTACAGTATGCCTGTCGCCACAGACTCAGCCAATCAGAGACTAAATAGGGGTCTGCGAGCATGTATGCACATGTGCATGAATCAGGCAACACAGAGGAGCTGAATTTTATTTAAACATAAGGTACAGGTGTGGGGACATGAGTATGTCTCATGTCTGCAGTTGTAGATGCGCATGTGGTTGTTAATGAATGCAGAATGTTGACTCTAACAGTAAATCTGAGAGCAGTATGTGTGTGAATATGCAGAAAGGAAACTTTTGTTAAAATTACAGCAGGATGCTGAATGTCATAATGTCTTTTTCAGTAGTTTGTTCTTCTGCTATTTCTTTCCCACATTTAATGCATATAGACCTCATGCATGCCTTCTGCACATAGAAGTACCTTAGTATGATTTATATAGCTGTCATTTTGTTTGCAAGCTTTCTGTTTTTTATGGTTCTGCTTTGGTTCATCCCTGGCTTTCTCAGAGTCTGCCTGAGAGCAGACTAGTTTCAATTTCAAAGCCATCCGAGCTCTTTGGCTGTGTGTCGGACTGTCATCAGCAGGTGTGCTTGATCTACACAGAGGTGACTGGAGTATTTGATGTTTGACGACGGCTGGAGTGCACTGGCCCAGCACCGATCTGTATTTTGGACTGTGATTTGCTTCATGCAAATGGATATTTAGATAAACAGGAAAACACAGTAGATCAAGCACGTACGCAAGCTCTCGTGATTTCCAGACAGAAAGAATTCAACACTTTTCTAAGAAAACACTGCTTTTGGTCGACTTCAGTTTAATGACAGAGTCCCTGCAGTGTAGATTTCAGCAAAGATATTCCCAGCAGCCTTACACCTCCTCATGTCATGTCTTTCACACGGCAAATGGGATAATATCACATGGTAATCCCCTGGCTCACTGGTGTTGTTGCCAGTCTGATGTCACACTGGATGCTGGAATGAGATCGGTGTTGTTGACTAGTGTTAGAAAGACACGGGCCTGATAATGAAATGAAACCAACACATCAATATTCTCCATTATTTTGACACAGTATCACTCTGCTGCATTGTTCAATGCTTTCTTTCACACAACACTGAAAAAAATATTCTTTTCCCTCATAAAGATGAAGCAGTTATTTTGCATAAGGTGGAACTGAAATAGATGAAATCCAAGGTTTATATATTCAAATAATTAATCATTGAGGAAAATCTGGGCTTAAATAGTTTTTTGTGTTTATGCGCATTCATGTTCATTTCATTCAGGCTCTTATGGCTTTGCTGCTGATGTTTGCTCAAATGACTGTAAGCATGAAGTCACACACACCCCCTTCATGCCTGTTAACACCTCAAGAGCAGGGCCCAAGATAGACCAAGGTGTGTATTTTGTGTTTGTGTGTGCACGGATGATAAATCGAAGTGGAGGCTACTGATTTGAGCGTGCTGGTCAAGCTGAAAGGTCAGCCACTATATCGGTTTCATGAGAAAACCTGATACTAGCAATCATCACAGAGGTGTGGGTATGCGTGTGCAAGTTTGTGTAGGCGGTGTGGTAATGTGGTGATACTGAATTGTAATGGACTGGAAGAAAGGTGAACTCAGAACAAATAGGATTATGTTTTTGGTGAGAATTTCACTTGTTCCCTGTAACTGTTGCCACAGTGCTTGCTTAGTAGCTGGAAGACAAATTGTTTAGAAAACAGTAAAGGGAGAAAATGTGTGTCATGGAAAACCTTGCCGTTTCATCAGAATTGAACTAAGTACTGATGATCCTCTAGCATGTCTAAGATCCAGCTACCAGCACCTCCAGGAGTGAACATATAAAGACATCCTTTGTTTAAGCAATAAAATGAAAATGTAAGCATTCATGGGAAACTTGTGCTGTAATAATATTGCAACTTTGATTTTATATTGATTAAATAAACCAGATATACATTTAGCCATGCAGGATGCCAAATTCTGATATGGAGAGGAGCTGGCTTGTTGATAGCTAAATGGTAAACTGAGCAGTACTTTTCTACTCTAACTGAGCACTCAAAGCACCTTTTATAAAATCTTCATTCAGCCAATCACGCACACAGCCTAGCCGGCAGGTGAACCACCGACCTTCCGATTGGAAGACGATCCTCTACCTCCCGAGTCACAGCTGCCCCTAGTTTTCACTCTTTTCCAGTCTCTCTGTATAAGTTACTCCGGTAGTGGCTGACAGGAGAGTATTACCGGACTTCTAAGGAGACAGGCGAATATTTTCTCTTATGTTGAAACCAACCTTTAATCTTAAAATGAACAAGATATCAAAATATCAAATTTGCCTTTTTGGCTTCATCTCATATATATATTTATTCCCTAAGCCTCTGTCTTTTTCCACCCCTCCCTCTCTCCCTCTGTGCCTCCTCTTTGGGTGAGAGGATAACAGAAGGTGAGTTCTGTCAGAGATGGATTCCCCTCTGCTCTCCCGGGACACGTTGCCTCTGTTCATTTTGGTGTTCAAAGGACAGGGAGGAGAAAAAGCAGAGAGAAAAAAAGCAGGAGGGGATGACCCAAAGAGGGAGAGGCGCTAGAAAGCTGAGGTCCTAAGTGCTCCCACTGCAGCTCTTAATATAGTGAAAGCCTTGACTATATTATAGGCTCATTGTAGTGCCCAAAGAAATCACTCACTGTTATATTACTTTATATGTGTAAAAGTATTAAAGCTTGAAGTGTTAATGGAACTGCTAACATGTAAGTTCACACTATGAAACACTTAACCCACAACCTCTCCTAGGGCTGCACCATTATTACGTAAATGATAATCATAGGTTTGTTTGTTTTTTAATCAATATTCAGTTTTTAGTCAAAATTATTCATTTATGCTAGCGACAAAAATTTTTTTATTACAAAGTTGTGAAAACATAACCCTGCTTTCATATCCATTTTGTGTGACATTCCTGCAAATGCACAAATGCATCCAAATTAGCCCTCCTCACCCACCTAAAGTGAGTGCATCTCTTAGAAGTCAAAAAATAAGCAAAACACAAATAACCTAAAACAAAATCCAGTCAACATGGCACTGCTTCCTGTTAACTAAAGCATCTTTGCAGACAAATACAGTGTTTATTCACCTCTGGTAAGTGCATTTGTATTAAGCAAAATATAAAGTCTTTCATTCTATTCGGTGCCTCTACATAATAGCTGTTAATAAAACTCAAAACAAAGACAGCTTTGAGACCCCTCTATAGCTCCCTGGCAATGTTTTGCATAGGAAATAACATGTGGTTTGTCCAGTAACTTGACCACTTTCCTGAAACCCTCGTTTCTCACAGTGCTTATTAGATTCACTTTGCATTGTTTCTCTTGGCCTTCATGCATTAATTACACTGCAGATGGTGGCGTCTTTTCACCCAGTCGAATAACTTAAGGGAAGATTATGGTTCAACAGCAGTTGAACCACAATCTTCTTGAAGGGGGCATGTGGTGTGGCTGGTGTGTTGGCCGCTCTTGCTGGTGCTGTTATTGGTCCATCAGCCAGAAGGGCAAATATAACATTATATGTAACATTCAAACAGCTGAAACCGAGTGTTAAAAACAGTGAACAGTCTCCACTGTAGTCACTGTGTGTTATTTTCATGCTGTTTCATGCATTTCTGGTGGTTCTGCTGTTGCTTCCTTCCCTGTTCCGGCCCACTTGTCAACCAAGCAGCATTTGACCGTCACACAGCCTCATCCATGTTGAGCAAAGTGCAGTTGGGATTTAGGAGCAGCAACTCTACAGCACTCTTTTATTGCTCCTTGGTTTACATCACTTGCCCAAAATCCAAAGTATTTCCAACAGCAGATGATAAGCTGCCTTGAGGGATTCAGCCTCTGCTGTGCCAAATATTCCAATTCTGTTGTATTTCTGTCCTCTAACATAGTACTCGACCAGACTTGTCAAAGAAACGTCAAGCTCCGTGGTGCAGGGAACAGCTGTGATTGGCTTGTGCGGGTTTATTTGCAGGACGCCAAAATCATGATTGAGATTCGATTAACTGTGTGATGCCGTAGCCTCTCCCACAGTCAGAGACTTGAGTAGACGCTGTTGGACTGCAGATTAACGCCGAGGCCAAGCCGAGGTGATTAAAAGGCAGAGTTTGTCAGCACAGTGACGAGACCGTCTGTCTGAGAGCACCTGAGAGCAATCGATGAATGAGGAGAAGCTTTAGGCCTTTATTTGGTGTGTAAGAGAAGAAGAGAATAACCGAGACAAACAGATTGCTAGAGCAGTAAATATGTTGTTGGCTTGCGTACCAAGCTCAATGTGTGTGTTCTTCGGGGGGCGTATGCTGTAGAATAAGGGGAGAAAGACACTGTAATGCCCTACTTTTCCGTGGCTCAGCTTTAATAGAGCCCCACTCAATGAAGCTCATTCATGTGCACAGGCACAGACACTGCCAGCATACAACACTTGGCCCTGAGGCCTTGTGTGTGTTTATGTCTGCGTCCATGGGTGTGAATAAGGCCGTGTGGGCTTTTCGGGGCCATAATATCCATGGCTGAGCAGTCGGGGGTACTTTCCATGCATTGATAAGCATCAGGACACACACACATACACTCACAGGTCAGTGTACAGACGAAATGGAGCACGGACACTTGAGGAAGAAGCATTTTTGTTCTGGATAATACTAATGTTTCTATCTCCTGCTCCTTTTCTCATCACCACAATAACAGCGGTTGTTTAATTTCTACACTGTTTTGTGTAGGAGGGTCCCCAGGCGGCCTTTGTGTGCTTTGGTAGTGGACAGTGGAATCTGGATTCTGTCCCCCTAGCATCAACTTCCTGGCAGAAAAAAAGAACATCATTATCTCTCTCCGTCTGCATCATTATCCCCTCCTCCCTCTGCTTCTCCTGTGACCTTCTCTATAACATTTCTCGTTTGCCTTTTGTGCATGTGTGTATCTGTGTGTGTTTCCCCCCACATTGGGAAGCAGGAACAGTCATATACTATATCGTGCAAGCCTCGTGTGGTAGCTGCTGAGGAGAAGTAAGGAGTGCAATTCAAGCCAAGTCATTAGTGGCGTTCAATAGGTTTAGCAATACCATGCAGAGGGTGAACACGCATATCGGCATATACAAAGACAGGAGCATTATGTTACCACTGAAGTTACTGGATATACTGCATGTATACACAAACAGTTACCGGCACTAGTTTAACATTGTGGGTCTTTTATTTTCTGTTTTGCAAGCCTGTGAAAATGTGAATTCACCACCCACAGCAGTTGATGGATGTGATTCCCCTCAGTGATCAATCGAACAGGTCTCACTCTGATTGATGGCAGGATGCTGGCTGGGCTGCACTGCCTCATTATTCTGAAAACTGGTGATCTTTGCTACAACCTCTGGGTCTGTTTCACACCGATCAAATGTGCTTTTTAAAATCTGTGAAAGGTCGAGATTATACAAGAAGGTGGGTCTAAGAAGGAGGAAAAAGGGGACAAACCTGAATCCAGAATGACCCCCATTTAGTAAATCATTACTGCCAAGACTGGCAGACCCACTTGGTAGGAGATTTCACCGGTAAATTGGATAATTGTTTTACTGAGTGACCCTGATGTGTTTATGGATCTGGCGAGGAAGGTCGCTGTTGTGTTTACTTATCTTCCATTCAAATTACACGGGCAAAAATAGAAACCGATGGGGTCTGTGTCCAACCACGTGCTGGCGCATTTCGCATACCACCTGCAGACACATGCATGCGCTGCTAAACAAATCAGAGGTGTTGACAAGAAGGCCTTTTAGCAAGCAGCTAAACACCAGCTGTTGAAACAGTTATAAACACAGTGGCTGCAGAAAGGTATCAAATGTCTTTTTCAAAAGCAAAACTCAGCATGAAGGTTTTATTGCTTTTTTTTTTTTTTTTCTCCCTCTATAGTTTCCATCCTGGTGTAATTTCTCACTTTCATGTCAACTTCTGGTGCAGTCTGACCCCATCTGCTTTTTTGTTTTCCTCCGCCTCCTCATTTCTGTTATTTTTCTCACCAGGACTTATTCTACCATCTGTCTCTTAAGTCTCCTATTGATCCTAATCACACATGTCTACAAGTTGAAAGGTGGGACTGATACATCTGTACTATGGTAAAAGTTTATACGTGCCACTACGTAATACAGCTGAAGTATATTGTGACCTAACCCAGGGAAGATGTGATTGACAAGCAAACAGAAAAAGCTAACAGGAAAAGAGGAGAAAAAGCAAGCAGTCTTCACCTGTTGTTACCAGGTCGAACAACCAGCACTGGCTTCACCCTGCCCAGGGCTGTGAAAATATATTTGCCCTCTTCCTGATTGCTTTCTTATTATTCACACTTACATGTTTCAGATCATCACACAAAGTTTGGGATTAGACAAAGATAACCAGAGTAAAAACAAAGTTTCATTTTTAATTGATGATATTTGTTTATTTGTTTATTTATAAGGAACCCCATTAGCTTCCACAACAGCGGTTGCTAATCCCAAACCATCAAATACAATCAAATAAAATGCTACACAATAAAGTGAATGCAAAATATCTGCATAATTTGGCTATTACATCCACAGTGAGGTTTCACAGTTGTGAAAATATGAACATATAAATATCAATAACACTGAGACAAAATACACAAATTTCCATTACAAATGACATTGCCCTCTTACAATATTTGCAATAATTCAAAGCTGTTTGAATAGGCTTTTAAGCTATTTTTGAAATTATAAATAGAATTATTCCACTTGAAAGATGCTCTAAATATAACAGAGTTTTTAAGTTGCTTTTAACTCGAGGAATTACTAAATTGCGGTTTGTTGAAAATCGTGTATTATAATTATGTTTTTCATCTGGATACTGCAATTGAGCAGAAAGAAAATGTGGTGTGTTAAACAGTATTGCTTTCTTTATAAATACAAGCAAGCCATAGTATAATTTAGCTTGCACAGGAAGCCAAGCTTGTGGGGATAGGTTAATTGGATAATCCAAATTGCCACTAGGTGTGAATGTGCGAGTGAATGTGAGTGTGAATGGTTGTCTGTCCCTATGTGTTAGCCCTGCGACAGACTGGCGACCTGTCCAGGGTGTACCCCGCCTTTTGCCCTATGACAGCTGGGATAGGCTCCAGCACCCCCCGTGACCCTGAAAAGGATAAGCAGAAGCGAATGGATGGATGGAGGAAGCCAAGAAAGTTTATCATGCATTTTATCTATATTTGTATAGTATTTGTATAGTACGAACACCTTAACACTAATCTGTCTGATATCATTTGTTAAGGGACAACAAGTTATCCAAGCTTACCAAAGCATGAATTTACTGTGATTAACCACATTTTTTTGAAAGTTAAGTTCAGTTTGAGTAGCCATACCCAGGCCTGATTACTGGCAGACCTGTTGAATCAAGTAATCACTTAAATAGAACCTGTCTGACAAAGTGAAGGAGGCTAAGAGATCTCTGAGAAACAAAATCATTGATATCTGTCAGTCTGGACAGGATTACAAAGCCATTTCTAAGGCTTTAGAACTCCAAGGAATCACAGTGAGCACAAATGGAGAAAACAACATCATAACTTCAGATATTAAATATGTGTACACATACACATATGAAGAATAAATGTGGACAAGGTGAAAATAAAGAGATCTGGAAATGACAAATGCCTCTTTTCCACTTGCACCTTCTGGGCTCGACACGACTCTACTCCATACTCATTTCAGTTGTTTTCCACAACGATTGACTACCACCTTATTGTGGGTGGGTTTGATACAGCAGCGCTTCCTGTCTTGTGATGTCGTTTGTATGCGACACAAACACAAAACAACAATGGAGGACATCAGGCGATGGTGTATCTGCTGCTAAACTGATGGTAAACATCTGCACCGTATCACTGGACCTCAGTGTTGGTGTATATGTAGCTATTTCCTAGTTGCTGGGTTTCAGAGTTGAGTTGCTTTCATGACTCATCCAGTGATGTCACTCCCTGACGATGATTGGCATGCAGTCTATTGACATCACATTTTCAGCTCGTTTGGAACCCCCAACTGAGTAGGTACTAAAAAAGTACCTGGTACCAGGTACTACCACCTAATGGAAAACCCCAGTCGAGTAGAGCCAAGTAGATACTAGTGGAAAAGAGGCTAAATGTCTTCAGGTTATTAACTTGAATTAGACTGCTTACAAATGTAGCCATTGAATCCCAACATGTAGTGGTACAAGAAGAAAAATGACAAATACAAGGCATCTCAGTCCTAGTTTAGTAGTGGTGTAATTTCCATTTTACTAAGCTTGAGCTTTGAACCCAAACACTGATCAAAGATGATCATTAAAAGAAGAGACTAAGGAGAACCAGCTGCAAAATGTGCAACCAGCAATGGGGAAACGGAAAGCTGCTGAGACCATGAAAAGAAAAGGCGTTGACTTGTCACACGCGCACACTGATGTTCTTGTCTTCCTATGACATCTCCTCCCATCCCAAGATGATCCAGTTAATCAGTGGTTTCTTTGTAAGCAGGCCAAATCAATTCATAATCTGGCTATATGTAAACACTGACTCAGTTTATCTGGTTGGCACAGTGAGAAGATGCAAAATACCGTCGTCATTCGCACATGTCTGAGAAAAGGAAATATGCAGAAAAGGAAGACTGTTGTTTTGACTCTCAAAGTCATGGGCGTGTGCTCATATATGGGCGTGTGGCTTGTCTACCTTTGCATGTGCTGCATGACATTGCACATTTGAAAGCAGTTAATGCAACTGAAAAACAAGCACTAGAGATGAAAGAAAATTAGAACAAAGAGGGTGTATTATTTTTATCAGTTCTTAACCCTATGTTATTATACTCCCCAAATAGCTGGCCAATATGCAACATGGCTGCTTCTGCCCCTGGTGCTCATGATGTTTTACATCCAGAATGACTGAAAGTGCTCATTTACACTCAGGGCAAAGGTCCAAATGGGTCCCAGCTGTTGACCCATTAGCCTCAGGAAGAAACTGTCTGCCTGATAAATACAGTAAAATAAATCCTGTGCAGGATCACAAAACTGTGAAATAAAGTCACAAAACCGGCACTGGCATTTTCATGCTTGACAGTCTACTGTAATTTTTACTCTCTTTTTTAAAATCAGGATTTAAAGCAAAGGGGAGGAAGGGTGATGTTAAGTATTTTGATTTTGTATAGCAATAGGGTAAAAAGGCTTGTGTGTCAGCTGATGCTGTAAGTATTTTGGGCTATTGAAGAAGAGACTGTGCAAGGTAGAAGACCTAAAGGCTCTTGACAAAACATTAAAAGTATATATTTTTTTCTGTGTAACTACCTCTGATGTTTGGGAACACCTAGACTTTAGTGATGACATCATGCTGGTATCCCTGTCTTTTGCAGATGATGTTATCTTTTGAGCTATAATGGAGATTATCTATGTATCAGCCATGTAGATGGATAAGCACCTACATCTCTAAAGGAGGATTCAAGGCATAGGTAGTTATTAACCTTAAGTGCATAGCCTCTGGAAAGGATCTTAAACTCTTATATAAGCACAGGTTGGTATGGAAAGCTGAGGTTAAATGTCGCCTCTTTCTCCCTGTCACCGGGTATTTTAATGTCTCTGGCTTTCACTTATAAGTGATTCAAATGGCCCATTTGGCATTAAAAGAGCAACAAGCATTTGAGAATACTAAATCCTAACATGGTTTTATTTATTTATTTATTTTTAATTGTGCTTTATCAGCCTAATGTACTCATACGCCAACCATATTCCATGACCTCAAACACATAGGTAATGATTACAGTCCAAGAGGGGGGATAACTTCAAATATGATGTATTTGACCTAACACTGGCAGCGTAACGAGTTTCCAGATTTGTCTCTTTGGTGTCATTAAAAAAATAATAATTTAGCAAAAGATCCTCATTGATGAAGCTACCTCAGTATATCAGTCACATGACTTGCAAACATTTAGAAAAAGCCCAAACAAACCAACAAAACTGCCGATTTGTAAGGCTAATTTCTCAACTGATAAAAAATATAGGTGAGAGTTTGAGAAATGTGGAGAATGGTCCATGGCAAAGTTATCCATCAGGCTTTGTTTGCAAAGTTAGAGCAAAATGTAGCAATGTCACAAACAGTGGTGTTACCAGTCATGGTACCAACCTATTCATGTATGCATGTATATATGTCTGCATGTACTTCATCTCCTCCTCAACAGTTGAGCCAATCTGAATGAAACTTTCTACAAACGTAGTCACACTTATAGTGATTATTAACATCTATATGTATATATATTAAAAAAGATTTATTAGAAATACAAATTCTCCTGGTTTTCCTATGTATTATGTTCATCTTCATGACATGCAATGCAATGTTACGTTGTCCATTTGTATTTGTTCATTGCCCGTGCCTAACGTAAAGGTCACCAAAATTTGCATCCACGACAGAATTTTGAGATTGTTTGAGAAAAAGCAATGCCCACCTGGCTAAAGCCAGTAGTATATATATATATATATAAAAGTGTATATAACTCCAGTGTAAATCATAGAATCATATGGCATGATGCAGCTACACAGAATACAAAATTAGAGCAATTACCTTAAAGACTATGGGTGGGGGACTAGTTCTTCCAAACTGCAAAGGTATTGATGTATTAATTGATAGAGAGTGATATGTGGAAACTCAAAGGGAGAGACCATTTATGACACAGAAAAAAAGAAATCAGAGGAGACTCAGCATAACAGGGCAAGGACATGGCTTCAACATCAAGTTTTGGCCATGGAGATAAAAGCTACTACAACACCAAAGTGGAGAAACATCAGGGGGAGAATGATTAGGACATTTACATCACAACGAGATTCTTAAATTTAGTATGCACGATCATCTGTTATTTTTAACTGAAAAGTTCCTTTGAGTATAATTCCTCCCCACAAGCTTATTTCTCTGACAGTTCTCCTCTCTGATATACTGTGTCCTCCGGAGTACAGCTGAATCAGCGTGGGAAAGAGCTTTTGCTGCAGTAGCTAACTTCACCCAGCGAAGTCACATAATCTATGCTGTATGGTTTCAGCAAATTGCATCGCTGGAGGGCAAGAAGAAGGTGCTGGGAGGTGGGGGTGAGTTAGGAAGCGAGGGATGCAGGAACGGAGGAGAAGCCGGCCTTTATTGGTTACTGTTCCAAGTAACTTTTTGCTTTCCCCATGCATTGAAAGAAAATCCTTGTATTTAGTTGTTTTACTTCTCTCCCGTCCCTGTTTTCCTTATGTTTCCTGTCCTATCCCTGCCCTGTGATTCTTTGCATTCTTTGTCACACTGTAGTGTTTCTTACTCGGTTTAACGCGGTCTCTGAAGATGAATTCATCCCACCTTGAGCTCTTGCTCGCTTTGATGTGACAGCGCTCGGCAGCAAAGAGAGGAAGAAAGCTGAGCTGTGAGGTTTTAGTGTTGCGCAATCCTCCTCTTCCTTGCATTCTGCATCATCATCACAAGTGACCCACTTATCTGTGCGCTCCCCATCTCCCTGTATCTTATTATCGGCTCTTATATATTGTATTTAGCAGTCTCGTACATGGTCTCTTTTGTTTCTTTTCACATTTTTCCTGCCTTTTCCCCCCTTTCTTTCATCTCTGCGTGGTTGCTAATTTAACACAGGCCTACATTCCTTGTGTTTGTATTTGTATTTTCTTTTTATTTGTCAGGGAAAATTTACAAAGCCATTAGTCTCCTAAGAGAAGAGATGTACTGTACCAGATTTAGAGGCAAGCTAATTTCCATCCACATTCTCTGGGTCAGACAACAATAAAACAATGTAATGACATCATCAAGAAAGAAATGATACTCATACCAATGAAACAAACAAGTGCATTTGTTATTTCACTGGTCTAACGTTTGCTTATTCTTCTTCTCTGTTCTTCTCTTTAGACATGTCTCCTTGTTTACAATACAGGGTGAAGGTTTTAGCATCTCTGCACGATTAAAACTCTTCCTACGTTCTTCCTTTCCCACCAGCTCTTCCTGTCAGTCTCTGTTATAAGCACTGCATCACATGCATACAGAGCAGTGATTAAAGAAGAGGCGGTGGTATTATCTTATTTACTACATAACTCCTCTTTCAATCCAGTTGAGCCCGTGTTTGTGTGGTTAATATCGGCTAACACATGAGAGGGATCAGTCAATGTCAGCCACCTTTTTTGCACGTGTTACCCACTGAGGGTGGAGACTGAACGTTGTTGAGCTCTTTGTACTGCAGCAGATCTATGTCTCTCTCTCTTTCTTTTACACACACATGCACACTGAGGATTATGATCCTCCAGGTAAAGTGTCTTTTTGCGATGATGCAACAGCACTATAATAATCAGTGGCACCATTTTATCATAACGCCACGCTTGAATTTAAGCTAGCAAGCAGGAAGCCATAAAAATAAGCATAAAGATCCAGACCTGCAACGTGAGGTTTCATGTGGCCCAAGGGGTAGCAGATCTTGCACTCCAGCTGCTAAGTTCCTCTGTGAGCGTGTTTGCTGCTGGCTGTGTAAATATCTTTGAGTGCTCATCGTCTGTGAGTTTGACTCTGTTGTTTTACCTTAGAATATTTCCATTTCAGAGAAGCCTATGCTTGAAAATACTCTCAGCTGTTATCCATTATCAGTTGCCACTACACATAAAGACTTGACTGAAGTGTTTAATGAGGCAGCTGAACCACACTGTCAATCTGTGATAACAGGACCGAACAGAAAGTCAAATCAAACTGACCAGGAGGATATGCATATCCTGCAAGAGTGGTCTGCTGAATCACACCAGGATACATTAACATGTCTTCCTTTTGCTTTATTGCAGAGTCGTGGCAGATCATGTGTTGTTTCTTGGATGAACTGAAAGCAACCTTACTGAGACATTACCTGGCTCAGCTGAAAAACTCACGAAAGGTCATGTGCTACTCCTCAAACAGAATATTTCTAAAGTGAAACAACATTCGATCGCGGTTTCATGTGACTCGTTAATTATGTCTTCAAGTAGGATTTGCTTCTGTCCAATGTAACTGGTAGATCTAGTTCATAAAAGTGGGCCATGAATAGGAATAATTATGAATCACTTGGCTGAGTGAAGCGATCGCCCGTAACAGAGTTTAACTCTTTGTTCGCAGAAAACGTTTGAGTAGTCTGAATAGAGTTTGCGTTGAGTCACGGGGTTGGGCCGCTTACATTAGCTTTGATTCACCTCATTGCGGATGAAGCAGACTGAAAACGCTGCTGGCTGTTTAGCTGTCGGTGAATATGAGTCTGGCAGACATGCATGCCTCACTTCGTCTGCATCTCTGCACGCAGCAAACACACACAGGCTGGCAGTGTTGCTCTCCGCTTCTCTCTCGGCCTCTGTTTTGCCTGCTGGCTCTCACACGTCGTCTTCACAGAGTTGCCTTCATTACAACAAACACTGCTCCTTGTTATCTGTTTTTGCGCACACCATCCTCTTCGCACAAACTCTCGCTCTCTTTTTCTAGTCATCTTTATATCTCCCTTCTGCATATGCAAACAAAAACCAGCCGTCATCTGTGAAAAATGCTGAATCTAGGCCTCTTGTGCATAAACAGGCGTTCACAGTTTCACAGCACTTACCATTTTTTCACATTTCTGTTTGTTTTGTGGCTGCCTGTCACTCTCTGCCATTGTGCCTTTTGTCATTTTGTATGCTGGTTAAATGGAAAATTATATTCCCGGTAGCAGCAGGTGTGACCTTAGCCATTTTAGGCTCGCAATCATCTAGCAGGACAACATCTTCAATGTGTGTGTTAGGTGTGAGAGCGTGTTTTTTCCATTCTCACCATCTACACAGTGTGTTTAATACACTTAGGGACTGTAATGCGAAGCCCAGTGGTGAGTGATTCCCTGTAGAAGATTGATGGTAGCAAAAACCGGCGTGGGTGCATGTGCGCGTTTGTAGGAGCCGGGATTTTGTTGGCGATAGCCTGCAGTCACGCCTGGCGAGCAGGCCGTGTTTTTAGTCATCACCAATCACAGTGACAGGGGGTGACGGAGTGCCTGCTGACAAGTGGAATATTCAGGGACACACACACAAACCCACACGGAGCATTCAGGGTGAAGCGAGTGATTGATAGCTTGGCGCACAGGCAGGCAGACAGACTTGTCCTTTGCCCTCAAACATCTTAAGAAGTAGGTCAGTCTGCTAAATTTATGATCCTGACACGTTTTCACTTTCACATTGTTACTCATTCGAATTCATGCTTTCATGTTTATTATTAGGTTAAACCAGCAAATCACAGTACACAAACTCATCGACACTGACCGAGGCCATGATCTCTGCACTCCACTCACACGTCTGAATTTGCAGGTAGCTGCTGTGAGGTGTAAACAACATGACCTTCCAAGGAAGGAGGCATGTTTGATGATTTGAACTTTTAGGTTTTGTCTCCACTAAGGCTATGAAACCCAGCCTTTGTCTAAAATTTTTAGAGACAACAGCAAGAATATTTTTATATTGAACAGTCTAAGATTTCCTTAAGGACCAGCTGAGCAGAGTTTTTTGTCACCTATTTTCAGCTTTAAAAAAAATGCAAAATGTAGAGGAAGCCTGGCACTGAACGGTTTGACCTCTCTTATATGCTTATATTGTAAATACTTAATTTCTCTTTTTAAGATTTATATATAAATCACTGTAATATAACATCGCTGTAATCTCATCTTTGAAATCAGCTGGCTAATATCATGTGGTTCCCCTTAATACAGCTGCTAAATCTGTGGGAACATGGGTGCGATTCCTGGAATTCTGGCACCCTGATGCTGCCGGGTTTGCCGGTTTGGGCCTCAATAATGGTGCAGTTAAGGAAAACAGTGGTTGGAGATTTTGGTACTAGTAAAATTATTGCAACTTTGTGCAGTGATTTTGAAATCTTGTTGCCTTTTGAAGTGGTTGTTTGAAAGGTGGGGGCCAACCCTGCCACCACATGCAGAGAGTTTCTGTCTTCAAGGCAACTTTGGTTCACCAAGATGGTGATAAAACAGCAATAAGATGGAATCAGTCTGGTATCATTTGGGGTCAAAAGGGCAATTACATGAGAATTTGTTTGTGACAATACGCCAACTAACTGTGGTAACTCAGCAAAAATCACAAATCTGTTGCTCAAAGGTATTTATTCTGGATCAGGATGTCAGTTTCCTTGCAGCTTTATCCCTACTGGGGATAAAAATAATTTAGTTTGGACATGCACATGTACACCACAGCTGGGGAAATTCCACACAATTAACACAACATATGCGTTACTTTGCAGCCGGTTGCAGCCTGACTCCAACTGATTCCTCAAATCTCTCTGCATTTCTAAATAAGACTGGTTATTTGCAAATCTGTCTGGGAGTGATTGCAGTGAGTCTGACGCAAGCTGCCATTGTTTGAAGACAGGCTGACTTGTGCACCAGGAGACTCGTGCAATAACAATTAAGTGCAGTTATGAAGAATTAGACAATGAGCGAATGAGAGTGATGTGACCATTTAGTCTACTGCAGAAAAATTATCACTAGACAACCATTACTTTTTTGTTTTTCCAATGAGCAGTTTTTGCTTTTTAGGAGTGCCCTCATCAGGAGAGGTGAGTTCAAACTTCAACAATGTTTTTAAAGTTTCCTAAGAGAACATTCAATAATCAGTTTTAAAGAAATATTTGATTACCAAACCAAATCGTGTGAATTTCACCAGTCAGTTACTTCCACTCTAGCTAAGAATGCTGCATTGCAGATTTAGGAAATAATCATTTTACACAAATAAGTATTCTGATCTTGAGGTTTCAAGCAAACATCAGTGCTTGTGCTTAGCAGGACAACACACACAATAACATTACCATCATTTCACCACCTCACATTAACTCAATTTTCTCACTTTTTTTCCCCTCTTCATCTAAATCAATTTATCCTTCCACTCCGCAGTCTGAAAAAGCTCATCTCCTCTGATGATTAGCATTTTTTACACAACCTCTGTTCTGTGGTTCCACCACATACACACTCATATGCTAATAGGTGGCAGGCTTTGACATATTCTGACCCTTTCCCGGCTTTGCTACCTTTCTTCTCAGTTTCCTCAACGAGTGAGGATTTCAGAGCGAGACCCTCACGCTAAGACGTTTCAGAGAAAGAGGTGCTTAAAATGCAGGTTGTGTAAATGCCTGTCAGGAGTAAGGATCGAGGTGGGGTAGCCTTGTGTTTGTGTGTGTGTCTACGTGTGTGTGTGAATGTCAAGTGTGTTTGAGATGAAATATAGATGAAATATGATCAAGACTGTTTAAGATGTGGTAGAATTTTTTTTGACTGTGTAAATGGGTGCTATGATGGGATGTTTGTGTATATGTTGCCTAACTAAAACAAGAACACGCAATACATTTGCACTAGTTCATCAGTAGTCAAATGTGTGCATATTGCAGCACATTTGTCTCTTGGAATGTACATTTTGTCTTGCAGGCTACTTTCAAAGGTATAACTGTAATCTAATTTCATTCTGTGCATATCGAAACACCCACGCAAAACTGAGCAGTGACTGAGCTTTAATGCTGAGAGCTAAAATCAAGCCATCCTTCCATCCTCCTGTCCCTGTGTCTAAATACCAGTGCATGCTCGAGGCTTCACCTTACACAAGAGTCCTCTGGGAGGCTTACACAAACACACGTGCAACTAAAGAACTAGTCGCTTTTATTAATTTTAGTTTACTGCAAAAATAATGATAGATATCATCCTACAATTTTTATGGAGGACTACTAAGGAATGTTGTTTAGTATGCATTAGATGAGAAAGGCATTAAGGCTGCAAGTCACATTCACTTAAAACCATGGGTTTGATAATAGAGCCTGAGCCAGGCTCATGTGAATGTATCATAGCATTATAGCCTTCCAGTGTGATGTGTAGTACAGTAATATAGTACAAAAGAAAATAAAGATGTTTTCAGTGAACCTTCACCAAGACTGTTCAATAAAGTGGCAAAAAAAAAAAAAAAAGAGCACTGATATCCTATAAGTTCATCATATAGCTGTCTCTTAAATTTTATGGCCGGTAAAGACTTAATTTACAAAGAAATAAATTATTAACATACAAATAGTTCAGTAGGTAAGGGTTGGCAAAATCTTGAAATCTGAAAGCCATGGAGATTTGGGTGTTGAGTTTCCATATAAGTGACAAAAAGTTAACACTTGGCAGTTGATAGAAGGTGATTGGGGGTATATTTTAATGAACATGTAGTAGATAAAGATTCTTAGTCTTTTATTTATGTATTTATTTATTTATTTTTAATTAATGTGCAAATGCCCAAAATATTAATCCAGTATCAACAGTGTCTTTGTTGATGCTAGAGAAAGATCATAGATTTGGTAAATGGAAGAGAAAACACTAATTACCGGTTTAAGACACAAAGTCTTTCCTGTGCAAAAGAGTGCAGTGACCTACATGAGCGTTGGCATTAGATGTAAATTATAGGGAATAATCTGAAATGGAAATTGTATATATTCTAGGGATGGTGGAGTGGTATAGTCACAGATTGTTGCAATTAATATGGCTGTTGATAAAGGCCACTGCTTGTATATACATGGACACTTTGGCTTCAAAACCCAAAAGGAAGAATTTGGATGATACATCATGCGGTAGCTGGGAGGAACAGTTTGATCCTCCCTGCGCCGTCCGTGGGTAAATAAAATGAACCAGTGAAACAGCGGACCTTTGAAGTGGCACTGAGCTGAAAACAGCCTTTAACCACTAAATGGACCAACCCACAGTAAAATGACATTTCCATATGATGCCTGTTCCAAAAAGCTAAATGCTAAATATGCTCAGCTTGTTTGCAGCTTGAAGTTCAGAGGCTCAGACACACTGTTTGTATAAACTGTGTATAATAAGTGTATAATATTCTTGTTTTCCGTTTTAATTTCTTATTTACTCCTTCACATATTTATGTGCTCGTCTTCCACAAGTTCCTCTGCTTGAGCTGCTCAGTAAACCAGAGTGTCTTTGTGTTCCAGGAGGAGGAGATGCCCGAGGTAGAGATAGATATCGATGACCTGCTGGAGGTCAACAGTGATGACGAGAGAGCCAGCAAACTGCAGGTATGTTCTTTGGGCTGCATTTGTAAGTCCTCAGAAAATACATTGTAATCTCATATAGGAGATGAAATAAGGCGAAATAAGGTAAGTGGGGTTATCAGGTAAAATGGGACATTCATGGTTCATGCATCTCATCTATGGTATATATTGTATATATCTTAGCTATAAATACATACAAATATACACTAACATGTACACATGAACACAGTTGTACATGTATACGTTAGAGGGTAAAAGAGGTGTGTTGATATTGAAGTAATAGATATTGGCGTCAAACTAGTTATCACTAGTCTGACACTGAAGAATGTCAGACTAGTCATTGTAGACAATGTTTCAATGTAGACAAGAGAAATGAACAAAGAGAAGCAAAGAGGATCAGAAAGTAACAGAAATGTGATAGAAAGGATGTTTTCGAGGGAGGCTATATATATATATATATATATATATATATATATATATATATATATATATATATATGTATATATATATATATATATATATATATATGACTGGCCCATTTTTTGGCAGTCAGTCGGCCCATTTTACCTGAACAATGTCAAAACTATGGGACAGCCCAAATTTCAAAACAGTAAAATTCTATTATACCAATCCAACACAGTTAAATGTCATACACAGGGTTTTTTTTTTTCTTAGTGTCCGAAGTGATTAACCAGAAATTGTCCCAGGTTACCTGAGTTCACCCTAGTTGTTCCATAATGGAAACACTCACCTTAAAGTCAAATTTTCCATGTGACTGCTTTGTATGGTATCCTGTTTCTGTTGGCTCTACTGTATGGTGGACCTGTCCTCAAAGACAGACTGATGTCAAACATACATAATCATCAGTCTTTATGTTGTCTGAATACATTACCGCGGTTTTCCATATCAACAAAAGCTAACCAACCAATCCAACACAGACAGTGCTGGGAAATGTCCCTAAACAACTCTCTGTTTTTCCTTTACCAATTTCTACACAGGAATCATTAATAGACTGCTACAAACCAACAGAGGTAAGTCTTCCGGTGAAGCTCTCTTTTCCATGTCCACTGCTTGAGATCAGTGACCTGAAATTATTGATCCGCACATGCAGTATTGAATTTGTAAAGTCACATTTTCATGCTACTGTCACCCTGACCTGAATGAAACAAGTGTTAGATGGGCCCATAAGCTACACAGAACACATACAAGCACACACAATTTAACTTTGTTCACACTGGCGCTTGTTTTTGAGTGTGCGAATGGGTGTGTGCGGGTAAGCTTTCAAGTATCTGGGTTGGGGGAGTTAGGGTTAAGCTATTTTGGTGATTAAAGGTGGTGCAGAACAATCACATTACCTCTACATACGGCCATGTTGCCCAACATGGACTGCCCATCTGTCATCTGTGACTGTTTGCATGTGTTTGTGCGTGGCATTAGGTCAGCCTGTTGAAAAAATGTCAAGGTCACTGGCATCTGAGATAACAGCAACGTTCAGCCAGGTTGACAGCTGCTGATACGTGTCACTCCTACACATCCGTACTCGCACACGCGCGCACACACACACAGATTGTAATCCCTCGAGTCTGGAGTAGCCCAGATGCCATTTTGAACACAATCCCACATAGATGACATGGACTAAGGACAGTGAAAAGCAGAGGCAATGGAGAGAGAAGGTGAATTGTGACAATTGGAAGCAAATGATGAAGAAAGGATGAAAGTAAAAGAAAGAGAGCACTGTTGGTGAGAGAATGACAGGGGATGAAAGAAGCTGTTACAAATGGTGAAGGATAGATGAGACCTCTAGATCAAGGAGGAGGAAAAGAAGAGAGTGACAAGAGGAGGGAGGTATCAGTAATTAGGGCACGATAAGTGTCACCTCTGTTACAATTGTGAGGTTTATATTTCAGCACCATCGCAGACTTTTATAGAGCCATTAGATCAAGATGAGGAATCTTTTTCTTCCATCCTTTTCTGACTTATTGCCTCATAAACTGGCATTTCTTTTTTGTGACTTAAAAAGCAATACCCATATGACTGGGGTTGGCCAGTGTTTGTTTTCTGTTTGGTACAAATTCTTTTTTTCCTTTCCTACAGTACTACGCTTAAGACTCTAGCCACCACTCATTTTTTATGTTTCGGTGCCAATAAACCAGATTTCCTTGTAATTAAAGTGGTCTTGAACAACAGTACTTCAGGCTTTCTGAAGGTCTTTCAAAGTTTTCCTGTTGCTTTTTCACTTATTTTTAGTCCAGTCATTATACCTGACTATTTTCAGAGGAATGTTTTTGGTTTGCTTTTGCTGAACACAGACCTATGAATCATCTAAGCATAAAAAAAGCACCAATTCAAGGAATGAATCACTGTTGTGTTTACACATAACAAATAACTTTGCAATTACCTGTTACAATTTTTAATTGTATCTTTAGGAACTGTGTTATTAAGTCATTCGGCAGAGTAAATATGGTTGTGTGTATAACCTGTTTTCTGTCAGTTGTATATTTATTAAGCCATTAGACAAAGGATTCAGGATTCAGCCTGCAAAATCAAACAGAAACTAAAGAAATGTTATAGATTTGAATTATGGCCTTCTGATGCAAATCTCATTTGATAATTGCTTAAGCTCGATTTGTGTGTGTGTGTGTGTGTGTGTGTGTGTGTGTGTGTGTGTGTGTGTGTGTGTGTGTGTGTGTGTGTGTGTGTGTGTGTGTGTGTGTGTTTAAATCATTTTTTCCTCTTCTCCCTACAGAACTTTGTCCGTGAGCTCCTCGCAAGGATAAGGGGAATGAGAAAACTTAGCGCTCCAACCAAGAAGGGCCTATAATGGCTCAACCATCAATCAGCCATAAACTCCGTCATCTCCTACTTAGCCCGCCATACATGGACTGTCATTAAACAGAATAATTTATCAAAACATCAGTAACTGTTCTGCAAACATCTGCTGTATAATCCATGAATATAGCACTAGTCATTCTTTTCACGATCACAATAACAAGGTGTATTATAATATTTGACTGTTGAAAGGTACATAAGTAAAGCAGAGCCAAAATGTTTAAATAGTCACAATATCTGGAATGTGCCAGAACTGCAACTGTGCTTTAATACAAACACCACCTAACTTCATGTGTCAGAGCCATGTAAGCTTTTTAAACCACTCCTACAAACCAAACAGCCATACAGAATAAAACGCCAACAAAAACTTTAAAAGAGGTGGTAAAAATAGTTGCAGTAGGTGTGAAATTAGCTGTAGCACTATTTAAACACAGTGCTTCTTGATCTTTTTTTTTTCTTGTCCTATTTTTACGGAGGTTTTTTGCTGTTGCGTCTTTCTTTTTTTTTTTCTAAAGTACTGTATGTTGCCATTTCTTGTTCACGTGATTGAAATGTGGTCTTCGAGAGTTTGAGTTCTTGTCACCCTCTTTATCCCTACTCCATTATTGCTTGCAAATGTAAGGGAGCTCTGTGGTCTTGTGTCAAGTTCATTTAAAAGCACAACACATTAATACATTAATCCCGTCGTCTTTTGTGATGTGTAAACTCTGGAAAGAGTGGGAACGTTTTATCAAGCAGTGCTAAAATCATATCAAGATTTTCTTTTTTCCTTTTTTTGTTACCCAGTCTCCTAGTATACTTTTCACCACAGCAAGGCATGATGGGTGTTGCAGCTCTCTGTATGAGACTACAAAAACCTGTATGATTGGCAGCCTTTTGCTCGTCATTGTACATGTTCATGATCTCCCTTATTGGAATACATATCAGTTGGTAGTTTAGATTCAAGCTCAGCACCCAAACACTGTAGTCGTTTTTACACCCGGTTCACTTAATTCTGCTAACTTGTCTCTGTAATAGCGGTTGATGTTGCCTTTAAGGACATTCAGGATCAGTCCACTTTTTACTCAGCACTGAACCTAAACTACTGACGACTTGAAAGCGTAAGAACAGTGGCATAAGAACCCCGGAGGACTTGACACTTTAACTTGCCGACAGAAGGTGTGCCAAAACTGGGATCCTAAAATGTCAAACATCATGGAGGCATTAGTCTGCCGCAGCTCCTACTACAGAGATATCTTTGGGTGGGCTCAGAAGTTTTAGTAATTCTTTTCATGTTGCAGGAAAACTGTGTTACAACTGAATATAAGCAGGTTTAAGAGGTGGATTTGTTTTGTTGCTAGTAAATTTCCCTTCAGCAACACACTGAAAAATCTCTGGTACAATCACGAATCCCTTACAGGGTTGTGCCCAGTTTCATTTTGGAATAATTAATCGTATAAAAAAGGAAGGTGCAGACTAAAACCTGCAGTTTGATATAAAGTATAAACCCACAGCTGCCAAAGACAAAAGCAGGGCAATGTTTTAGTTTAACATAACACTTGCAAAGCACCCTCTTGCATGCTAACAACAGAGACAAGGTATTGATGAAGAGTATATTATAGACCTATAATCAAGCAAAAATTAAAAAAAAAAAAAACTTTTTTGACATAGCTACCATGTATGACTTTGTAAAACCTTTTGTGTTGAGACAACGTGACGTCACGTTGGAGATAATCCAGGAAATTTTAAAAAATGGTGCTGTTTTTGATGTTCTTCCCAGACTTTGGTTAAGTTATAAAAGGCGTTTTCACTGTTGACTGGTGACTGAGAAATGTGTCTGCAAGAAGTCTGTCTCTCTTGACTGATGGAGTGGATGCTCCAGAGTTGCATCTTCTATTTCTCTGTCTGAACTGGGTTGGATACGTGTCATCACTCTAAGCTAGCAATGGTGAGTTTTTCTGGCTCGGTGAATTTGGAGGAAAACCATGAAGATGGAGACATTACGGGCTACTGAGATTCATATCAAGGTACTCTATAGGATTTTCTGTCAAGAAATACTTCAGGGGCAAGTGGCAGATATTTTATTATTTATGGGATTTCATGTGGAGAGTATTTTGAAAGTGTCCATATATAGAAAGCTCTATGTTTGCATGTGTTTTTAAAGTAGCATGTTGAGGGGAACATTTTCTTGGCCTAAAGGTTTTTATTTCACAAAGTAAAACACTTTCCTTTTTTATACCTTTATTATTATTATTATTATTATTATTATTATTATTATGATACAAAAATGTTATTCAGTTGCAGTTTTGTTCTGTACATCCACAATAAGCTTTCTTCTTTTTAAAATGTAATGTGGTGTGGTTTGTTTTTGCCGATAATAAAAATGCAGAATGACTCTGTACTGTTTAAGAAAATGTTTCTACTTGTCTATTTCTTTTCTACTTCCCTTCTACTTCTAGTTTTCATTTTACTTGACATGCAAAATGCATTTGTATGTTTCATTACAGCCACATTTCACCATTTGCATAGTCTTTTCTCTTGAAACACTGCTCTTTATTAGATAGATACTATATTAACTGTTAGCTTCTCTTAGCATGGTAAAAGTCTTCTATAACCTAGACTTATTTACACTTATATTTTTTCCAATGACAGCTTGAATCACAACTTCCTTTTCAAGTAAATTTTTATGCAATAGGCAGTTGACTGAAAGACCTGTGTTTTCAGAGTTTTTTACAGAACCAGACAGCAGCAAGATCCATTCCCAAGTGTCTCCAAAGCACAAGAAGGTGTTAACATTTATGCAGATGATACAGCAACTGCAACGTCACTGATTACTTATGGCCCCAGTCACACAGGCCTGGAGACTGGTCGTCGTGAGGGAAACGTGTACCAGTTAGCGAGCGGTTACTGACAGAAACTGTGAAATCAACTCCTAAAGTCACAGTCACCAGGCCTAAAAACAGATCAGTGAACCCCAAGCAACGACCAGTCTTGAGGGAAAAGCGTGAATTGTGGTAGATGCTGGAGATTACTGGCAGTCACTGGCTATGACATATATGTTGCTACTCGCAAAACATCCTTATGACCCTATTGTTTGCTAGCAGGTTTCATGGTCATCTACAGTCTGTGTGAAAGATGCTGACTTGTCTGCAAACACTCACTAAATTTTTGCCTAGCAGAAGTGAAACTGGAAAGAAATGGAACGCAAACTTGAAAGCAACCATTCGCCAACCCTAACTGGTTGGTTTGCCATCAGGTTTAAACAGCACACTACTGCACAGAGATTACCACACAGAGGCACAATAAGCTACATTTTAGTAAAAGGAGTTTAGTAAACTGCATAAAGGATGTGGCTGCTCCAGTTTCAAAGTAACTATAAAAAGAGAATGACCGTGTAAAGAAAGCTTTGACGTCATGCATCATATCTTGCTTGGTGTCAGATCTCTCCATCACTGTCATAAGTGTGTCTCAGTTAAGCTGAGAGAAAAATTAACACAAAAGTCTAAATAAAGAACGTAGTTAGCATAAGGACTGATAGCCTGCCCAATATTAAATAAAACTCCAGCATCAAATATAAACTATTTCATTTTATTTTTAGAAATATTAAAGTCTGAGAAGTCTTTCCCTATTGGTAGTGGTATTGTCTACAAGATGTTATCTCCCTAAACCAGGCAGGAGGGTCCTTCCATATTTATGATGCCCATTTATATTTGTACATGTGCATCTGTGCGTGTCCATGTCATTATGCATTATGTGCTGAGATCTGAGAGTTCTGTCACGGAACCGTGGGGGCATATGAGAGCATCATGGTGCCCAATGTGCTCCCCTTCAATGCCTTATAGTGTGGCAGTAGTTTAGTAGGACACGCCTGCACGCTGTCTGACTCTGTAAAGGGCTCATCAGGGTATGACATTATTGCTCAATGTGCGCACGAGTAGCCTTTCTCTAGCCCCATATGGACTGGCCCACTGGCCTACTGTACACTGTTGCTAGGTAGAAATTGTTCATTGATATAAGAGACAGATTTAAAGCTGCTGTTTAAAAGGGATCTGCAAGAGTCTACACATTGATCATTGCAATGATCTTGTATCTTGGGGGGAACATGTCAGCATGCCTTCACTCGGCTTGTATATTTTGTTTCTGAAGGAAAGTCAGGTGGAAGAATAGAGGCCAGAGAGACACATTTAATGAATGTTAAAACAGCTTTTTTTTTGTGGCAAAGAGCGTGACAATGAAGGTCTTTTGAATCATTAAAACATATTTCTAAGCAGCCACTCTGGATTTCACTGCAAGAACAAGAATTGCACATGCATTGCTGGTGCTGCTGCACGTGTGTGTGTGTGCCTTTAATTCCATGACCCACTTTTCACAGCTGGGGCTGGCTGGCAGAGAGTGCTAGTGCACGCTGCCTTGAATAATTGGGACTGCAAGGTGAATGTGAGGAGAATAGTTAAAGACAGGAGCTCCCTCCCTGCCAGTCAGCCTGCCCGGTTCAGTCAACTGGCTGCACACCAGCAAATCTCACAGCAGCACGGTGCTCACAAGTTGCTGTTGGTCACGGCGTTTTACGATATTAACGCTGATGTGAAAGGAAGACAGCTGTTTGACACAAACAGGGAAATTGTATGGATGTATGAAATTAAACGACACCAGCAGGCGGATGTGTCATTTCGGCGAGCTGTTGCCAGATTGTGTTTTCTGAGGAGTGCATTTCAAGTCGTACAACAGAATACAGTGCAGTATATCTCCTGCTGTAAAGACCCTCCTGTAGTCTTCCCATCCCCCTCTTCCCATTTGCCATTCTCTCTGTTGATCATATAATTTCCTCTACCTTTCTTTCTTCTTCACTACGTTCCCCCTCCCCTTTCTTCTCTGTGGATTCGGTAGTCTTTCATGCAAACATTTCACAAAGAAAAGAAGGGGAAAATATTACGAATATAAAAAGATAGATATCCCTGGGTGCAGTGGAGCAAGAGATGGGAGATGGAGTGACACAATTCTCCACAGCTTGAAGATAGATCCCATCGTGTACCCACTGCTGTGGAACCTAACAGCACCATCAGAGAAATGCTGGTGCAGGGAGTAACGCCGCTGCAGCCTGTTCATTCATTCACATGACAGGCAATTCAGTCATACAGCATCATTTATTCCACCGAATGGGAGTACGAAAATGGGGGTTGATTTTTTCTTCTGTTGCCCTCATGACTCTCTGTCATCCTTTGCACACTAGACCAGCATTCTGTGCAAAGAGGGCACAGCATGCAGGTTTCTCTTGTTGTCATCACCGTGATTAACTGATGCACAGTAACCCTGTTAAAAAGAAGAAATGCATGAAGAGGCTTAGATAGTGATGTCTCAATCTGAGTAACTTTTGGATGCTTACTGAATATTTTATTCTTCTTCAACAGTAAGTACAACCAAATCTCTGAGAACAACCTCCTTTCTGCACTTTATAAATACTATATGACACACATGCATGTGTTCCACTTACACAGTCTGCACATGTGTGCGTGGTAAATCCTGCAATGCATGTTATGGGAAAACTCTTTAATTTCGCTACACCACGTCCATTCGACTTTCCACTCCAATAAAATGTTACAACTCTTGTTGTTTAAGCATAAAAAATGTGAGTGTGCACAAACGCACACAGACTTTGTTTGAAATATTAATTTTGTGCATTTTGACTACTATTACTACTACTATGGCTCAAGGCAAATACAGAGAGCTGATTTGGCTGAATGAGTATGACCTGCTGTTGTACATGTGCACCAGTTTTACTAAGAATAGGTTCAAAATACATTAGCTGGTATAGATGAGATTAGTATAAAGAAAAAAATAGTATCCACTGTATGTTAGGGAATGGCAGGAGAGTCATCATCCATTTTCTAACTGCTAAATGAAGATGCATCTTTGGTTGGAGGAAGCTGGAGTACCGAAAGGAAAACCCCCCAAGTGTAGCCAGCAAGAGGTTCAAACTCAAAACCATGCATCAATGCAACAGTGCTAATAACTACACCACTGTAATGCTTGCACAATATTTTTTAGAAGAAATACCAATGCAACAGTCTGAAATACTTAAAAAAGTACTGAAAAGTAGTTAAAATTCAATATACATACAGAAGCATTATCAGTCAGACGTACTTAATGGATGAAGTTGAAGTTCTTGCAACCTTCCCATGCCTTATTTCTTGCTTTACACTTCCCACTTTGGCCTACAGGTCAAATGAGAAATTCATACAGCGTTTTGTTGGTTTGTCTTCTCGATCACATTTTTTCAGATTACACGCAAGAGCAGTTTTGTTGTGATTCAGTATTTTGCCCAAGTATATTTAAAAAAAATAAACACAGTTTCCAAAGTGGCCAATTTGTATATCTGAGTATATTTTACATTTAAGGTTTACAGCTGTGTTAAAGATGCAATATCTAAATATATCTAACATAGAAAAAGTGGTGTTAACTGCAACGAATGCTTTTGCAGGAAAGACATTTAAAAATAATCACCAGCCACTTTATTATATTCATCTTTTCGACTGCTCATTAACCCAAATATCTGATCAGCCCATCACATGGCAGCAACCAAATGCATTTAGATATGTTGACATGATCAATATGACCTGCTGAAGTTCAAATCAAGCTGTCAGAATGAGGAAGAAAGGTGATATAAGAGACTTTCAATACGGCATGGTTGGTGATGCCAGAGAGGCTGGTCTGGGTATTTCAGAAACTGTTAATCTTTTGGGATTTTCCCACACATCCGTCTCAGAGAAAGGTCCAAAAAAGAGAAAACATCCAGTGAGCAGACGTTCTGAAGAAGCGGAAGTTTTGCCAGAGGTCAGAGTAACTGACCAAACTGCTTGGAGCTGATAGGAAGGCAACAGCAGCTCAAATAAGCACTCATCACAACCAAAGCATTCAGAAGAACATCTCTAACACTTCATTACAAGCAGAAATAGTTGCGTTAAAAATACTCTGATAAAACTTAAAATACTGAGTCAACACCTTTACTTGAGTAAAAAAAAGTACAGGATTTGAAATGTACTCATAGTATCAACGTAAAAAGTAGCTATTTGGACTATGTTTCTATGATGTAACTTAGCTAACTGAACATCACTGTCAATAAAATAATATTAAGAGTATACTTAATATAATTAACTGTAACTCTGAATGAATGTACGTGACTTGACGTCGAACACAAGCAGAGAAACAGGGAATAAAACAATTTTAAAAAACACTCTGTTTGAGCTGTCTTATGAGTTATCGTTCCCTCCATTCAGGTTCAAATTAGTTTGATGTCTGTTATGTGAAATAACGCCTCTTGAATTCATTAAACCTAAAAAAAAAATGAGCCTGTTTTGAAAATGAATGATGATTCTCAGTTTCTGCTGCAGCATGCAAATCTGCAACAACTGTGTGATGCTATCAGGTCAATATGAACCAAAATCTGTGAGGAATGTGTCCACCACCATGTTGAATCTGTGCTATGAAGAATTAAGGCAGTTCTGGAGCTAAAAGGAAGTCAAACTTGTTACTTACAATGACATTGTAAGTGTATACTCCTCTGTAGAATGATGAGAGTGAAAATGTTATTGTGCATTAATAATAACTTAGCAGTTGTGATTGGTGAGGGGGTAGGGACAGGCTTAGGGCGTCGGGGGGTTCCCCGGAGGCATCTTCCTTGGGGGGCTCAACCCGGGGTAGCGGTCACGTCCGGTTGAGGGCTCTGTTGGCTCTCAGGTGACTGTTTCCTCGCGGCTGCGTGCAGCGGGGCTAGGGGAGGGTCTGTGCTGACGGACGTGGGTTACTGACCTGGCAACCTGGCTGCCCCTGGGTGGGTCCGGGATGGGCGTGAGGTTCTGGGGGTGCTCCGTCTCTGGGCGGGGGCCCGGGCCGGGCCTCGGGGGCTCGGGTCCTGGTTGGTGTGTTGCCGGGGTTGTGGGCGGGTGGGTGCATGGGGGCCCGGCCCTGGAGCAGGGTGCCGCCGGTGCATCGAGCCGCCTGGGGGGCTCTTCAACTGGTGGGGGGGATGGTCACATCTGGCAGGAGCTTTCTTCTCTCAGGAACTCTCTGCAGGAGGGGGAGATACAGGAGAGGTGGAGGAAGATCTCAGCCTGGGCGTTTACCGTCTTATGTAGTCTGGAAGATGTGTGGTTGGTGGGGTGGGTGCAGTTTTCTCTGTGGTGGGGTTGGGTGGACTGTCCAGGGCTCTGTGGAGCCGGGGGGCGCTACTGCACTGGGCCCCGGTCTGATGGGCCTGGGCCCCCCTTCCCTGGCGGGTCGCGGAGGGTGGGAGTGCCTACTGGGGTCAGCGGGGGAGCTGGCCCCAGGGAGGGGTTACCTGCCCCTCCCTTCCTTCCCTCCCCATCTCCAGCTGCCTCCCTCTTCCCGCTCCTCCACAACCACCCACACATGCAGGGCCTTGGAGTGGGGGTATGTCACCAGGGTGCGGAGGAGGCTACCCCCCCCCCGTCCCCTTCTGGCTGCCTCTGCCTCAATTTTATCCCACAACTTAGACATTCACATTATTCACACTCTCATTACACATACATATAGGATCTTGGGGGTGGGCACAATCACGGAGTCCAAATCACCATCAGGGTGTATACCTCACCCCTGACGTCGTTGCCCACCTCTCAATTTTAAATACACTTAGTCATTGAGGGCTAGCAGGAGGGACCATGCGCTTACCTGCTGCTCCTTGGCAGGTAGCTCCATGCCCTCCTGGGTTTTAATTGCACCTTAGAACACATATGCATCAACACTACAATGAGCGGGTGGAGGGAGGTTTGGAGTCTTCTCCCACCCCCATTCTCTGCGGCCTGCTGGAGCGGGGGGGCTAGTAGGAGGAGTTGGCCGTCCGACTGCGGTCTGGGGTGTGGGGCCTCCCTGCTGCTGCGGAGTCGGGGTGGTCTGCCTCTCCCCACCGCAGGGAAAAGGGTAACACCACCTGGGTCTGGGTGCAATTCCCCCCTCCAGGGGCAAGGGTACCTAGACCCGGTTTGTAGAGTACGCTTGGGGAGTGTGATTGTGTGTACAGCGTCTCTTTATGTCTGTCTCCACGTTGGTTGAGTGTGGAGTGAGTGCATATGAGAGCATGAGGGTGGGAATGGATGTTTGTGTCTGTGTGTGCCTGTATGTCTGTGTCTATATGTCAGGTTGGGTATCAGACGCCACCTCTCTGGGGACACCTCAGGCCCTCCAAGGTTTGGAGGCCTATCTCCACCCACCACCACTTCCCCTGCCGGTGGCGGACTCCCTCAGGTGTCGGTGTGTTGGTGGTTCTTTGTGTCTGGGGGTGGGCGTCCGGGTACACACCGGCTCACTCCTTGGCGGCCGCTTGTCGGGGCCTGGGGCCTGGGGCTCGCTCGGGCCCCTTTGGAGGTGGGGTGCCCCCGGCCTCTCGGCCTAGGGCTCGGTCACTCAGGCGCAGCTGGGGGCCGGCGGAGCTCACGGGCGCGTCACTGCAACCCCCCCTGGCTTCTGCTCCGCGGCTGCTGAGTGAGCCCTCATCTGGGACTCTCCTCAGCTCTTACTGGGACAGTGGCGCGGCTGCCCCTCTGTTGGTCTTCCATGGTCTCTTGTGTTCTGGGGGCCTCTGGATGTCTGGAGTTTTGATCTCCTCCATACCCGCTTCACACCCTGGAGGACGGGGCTGTGGCCCCCCCACACTCCCTAGCAGATCATTACATGGAGAAACCTTTGGAATGCAAGCATGCTGATCCACACAGGTATGCACACATGGGTATTCACAGACGCGGACTAAAGCTTTCTTGGCTGCTGCCTCAAAGCACACTGTGCGCTATCTATCTTGCGTGCTGCACAATATCGTTTATTACTTAGTAAATACTGATATCTATGACTAGCTAGTTTATTGTGATGGTGCTTTGCTTTCTCTATTATTATGTTGCTCTTTGTTGTTTGCTGTCTCCTCTGTTTGTTTGTTTGTTTGTTTGTTTGTTTGTTTGTTTGTTTTTTCTCCATACAGGTGACCCAGGAGTTTTTTTTTTTTTGTCTCTCTTCCCCCCCCTTCTCACCGTCTCTTCTCCCCTTGGGTTTTCTTTCTTTCTCTCCCCCTCTCTCTCTCATTCATTCCCCCTGTCCTATTTATTAAAAAAAAAAAAAAAAAAATGACAAAGGATGAACTGAAGCTCTGCCATCACGTAATGTCGCATACTGCTGTTTCTGATGTCATTTAAAAAAAAAATAAAATAAAAAAATAACTTAGCAGACAGACTCTCATGATGTCTGACATAATTATGGAGATCATTTATGCTCATTTGTGCATCTTCTGCAATTCATAAGAACATATACCGCTAGATAGTATCATCGTGGAGGAGTATTATGAATATTTAATGATAAACACTGCTGTTATAAACATAGTATAGACAATACTTCTGCGACTACCCAGGGGATTAACTCAAGGATTTAGATTTAATAGCACTATTTAGAAGCCATATGTCTGCTGGCCTGTTTGTGCATGAACTACTTGTTTTTTTAGGCTTGTTTTCTTTGTTGTGATTGGCCCTTTCATTCAGAGGGCTGGGATTGGTCAGCTGTAAAAGTTCTCATAAACATATGAGAACACAACCCCTCCCACCCCCCACCCACCCCGTGAACGTGTGTGTGCGCGCACACTCAGGCAGGCCAAGTCTATTTAGACAACATGGGGGGAATCCTGGTGGGTGATCTGTCTATCCACAGGAGGGAGGACAGATCATTCTTCATGATACCATCTGTTTCTAGTGAATTATGTAGAGATAGAGACACATAAAGAGGTTATTTTCATTGAGCAAACCAGGTAGAATACATGCTTAGTGCATCATTACAAGTGCACAAATAACAGCAATAGCATTTAATCTGAAAGAGCAATATTAGGAAAAACAATCAAAGTAAAATATTTAATCAAAGGGAAAAAAATAAGATTGACCCACATTTCTTCATAATTCAGACAGTGGCCAACAAATATGGAACGCCAGGACTGCCATAATGAATTAATTAAATACACCATTAAATAATTAATTAAATGTGGCAATAATTAATTAAAATTGGAATTAATTAATTAAATAAATAGTTATGATATATGTAATTAATTAATTATTGACACATTTAATTAATTATTTATGTATTTCACGTTTTAATTAATTATTGACACATTTAATTAATTAATTATTGACATATTTAATTAATTATTTATGTATTTCACATTTTAATTAATTATTGACACATTTAATTAATTATTGACACATTTAATTAATTATTTAATGATATATTTATTTATTTCATTTTGGCAGTCCTGACGCCTGGCTCTCATCATGAAATAATTTTATCTGTCAGCCTCACCCATCAAACTCAGGGGGCGGGGTTAACGCTGATCGAGTCAAAACCATTGCTTTGGCCTGGTGGCCATTGTTTCTAGCACACAACCGGCATGTGGAAGCTAACAGAACTGAGCTTTGAAAAACCCTGTTTGTGTGTTACCAAATACCGTTTTAATATTTTTTTAGCCGAGAATGTAGTGGTTTAATCTTCATGTGTCTGGTCGGTTTGTCAAGATACAGCCTCTTTGCAAAAGTGTTTCGATGATTTCGGAGATGTCGTCCCAGTCTCACGGCAAAGCGTGGGATAGACCCGCTCGCCTCGTAAGCAATCCCACCGACAAAGCGCAGGCCCCGGTACACAGCTGTAGTAACCCCCGCTGACTTCTTTTACTGAGGTTATATTTATCGGTGTTTTATTTCCTGATGTTCTTATGTGTCCTACGTGTTTCAGTCGCCAATTCTGAATTATAACTAACATTAAAAACATGTTTAAGGAGGAGAGAGAGCAAATAAATCTGTTTAACATCTGATCTTTGGGTGTTTGTTCAGTAATCAGAGTGACCTGTGTATAAACGCATAAAAGAGATAACGTTGGTGTTTCCGTCATGTAGTAACTGCTGGCTTTAACTGTACAAAGGTTGTTCGACACTATGAAACACATACAGACTTCATGATGTTCGGCTAATATTTTTATTGTGAATATTAATCATGCTGACCTCGCTCTGTACACCACGCAGCGAGGTCAGCATATCCACGATATCCTCAGCTCCATGAGTTAACACAAAGTTTCCCAGCTGACTATCTAACTGCCAACTATTCCAGAGACGTGAAAATATACAGCATAAAGAAAAGTGTAAGAGACTCAGCAGCAGATTAGAATAACAGTTTGTGGCGTGAATAAGACACGGCGGGACCACGGAACAACGTTCAGAGTCATCTTTATTTACATCTCACCACACCACAACACCCCCAAACCCCTCAGTCCCCGTGTTTTTAACTAGGCGGGCGTGATTAAGGATGCCGTGCAGGTGCGTCCGCCCTCCCTGCACGGCACCGCAGACCACGCCCCACCACATACCCCCATCGCCCGATTGAGGCCGGGGAGCCATCCGGCCGAACCTACTCCCCCACCGCCAGTGGGAGAGGGAATCAGCCCGGACAGCTGGCACCCCCAGGCCCCGGCCAAGCGACGGGGAGGTGCGAGTTCAGGCGGCCGCCCGCGAATCCAGCGGCGCAGGCAAAGCTGGTTCGGAAGTCGGACACGTGACAGGTGCACCCGGCGCGGCCGGCACAAGCGTGAGCCCCAGCTCACAGGTGGCTGGGCAGAGGTGTGGCGTGTACAGGCCTCTGGTGGTGGTGAGGCCGGTCTGGCGAGCACGGCGATCTCAAGCGTGGCGCCCGCCTCGCTCGCCAGTTCCACTCGAGCAAGCTCCCCTGGCACTGGGACCTCCAGCTCCTTGCGCGGCCCCTCCGTCACCGCTGTCGCTCCCTGCTGGAGCAGCCCATAGCGCGACTCCTCCGTCACTACTGCTCCCTCCGCCGCCACTCCCGGCTCGAGCAGCCCCTCGTGCAGCTCCTCTTTCTCCAACCGGCGCAGACCCTCGCGCACCTCGTCTGCCGCCTCCGGTTGGAGCGGCTCATCCACCACTCCCGGCAGGAGCAGCCCTTCACCTGGCTGTTCCCCCTCCTCCGGCAGGCGCAGATCCCCGCGCGCCTCGTCTGCCACCTCCGGCTGCTGAGGTGCCTCACGCGGCTCCTCCACCGCTTCACTGTCCTCGGGACACACCTGTGGGGGTGGCGCCCAGGCCCAGAGCAGCGCCGCCAGCTCCCCAATCCTTTCCAGGTGCCGCTCGGACTGGTCCTGCAGCTCTTCCTGCTGGCGACGCACCTCCGCCGCCTGCTCCCGCTGGGCGGCCGCCATTTCGGCCACCCTCTGGGCCAGCTCCTCCATTCCCTGGCTCCGATATGGACCCGCCGTGCTGCCTCCTGGGTTTCGGCACCAATGTGGCGTGAATAAGACACGGCGGGACCACGGAGCAACGTTCAGAGTCATCTTTATTTACATCTCACCACACCACAACACCCCCAAACCCCTCAGTCCCCGTGTTTTTAACTAGGCGGGCGTGATTAAGGATGCCGTGCAGGTGCGTCCGCCCTCCCTGCACTGCACCGCAGACCACGCCCCACCACACAGTTATACATTTAATAAATCACCAAATGAATCCAAGAAACGAGCAAACCTGTTCCGACAATTTGAATTTGTATTCCCTCAGCTGCAGACTCGCTGCTGTTTAAATGTTTGAAAAGGAAGATTAGATATAAACAAACGTCAAACATAGACTCAGTCTGCCTTCACATTTGATATGAGGCCAGCACGTATAGTGGCCTCAGCAGGCTATTACTGAAATACACGTGCTATATCATAAACTATGATATAAACAGGGAGGTCCTATTAACATGTTTAGTTTTAAAGGACACCTTCCTGCCTTTAGTCTCATTCATGAGCAGTATTCGTTTTCTTCTAACATCCAGAAGTCTGCACAATGTGTTTCATAGTTTGTAACAAGCCTTTGACAGGTAAACATAACATGACCGAAAAAGCAAAAAAAAAAAAAAAAAAAAAAAGAGAGAGAGAGAGAGAGAGTGTTGACATAAGAAGAGAAAATGCTCTCAATTATGGAGACAGACAAATGGTTCATTTATGTTTGATGTGTGTTTATTCCTCCCTAAATATCGTCGGTGAAGTTCGCCATGCACGTCAGATTTTCCTGCGCATTTTTATACCTCTGCCAACAGAGAGAGAAAAAAAATCACATTCTAACAGACAGCTGGTGCTTAGAATACAGTTGAATAACTATTAAAGAACAGATGATATTTAGATGATAGTTCAGTCTAACACATGTGCCAGTGAACCATTAAACGTCTGTGAAACTATGCAGTTATGAAACGTAACTTTAACCTCAGCCAAACCGATTTGCTCAGTTGTAAATAAAACAGCGAAGTAAACGTGACCCGACAGACAGAACCTGAGTGAATGAAGTCCAGCGTTTAACCACTGAGAGCTAAAACTCAGCTGAGGTTTGAAAGCTGTGTGCCGGTGATTGGACATCAGCCGCTGATGAAGCTGTTCGCCTATAAAGTGCTCTGTAAGGAAACGAGCTCCAGCAGCTCTGCGCTCGGGGAAAATACTATATTTACTTATCTTGTGCAGTTAAACTGTGACTATCACCAGGTAACTAGGCGTGTTTCTTGAATTAGCAGCAGGTGTTAAACAGCTGACAGATGAGGAGGAGGATGCATGCAGGTAAACTGAGGGTCTGTTGAGCTGATCGCTGGTTTCGTGAGAAAAATGTCAGCTCGTTCTTTATGTTACAGAAGCACAGAGACACAAGACCAGGCGGAAAGAGACGATCGTTCGGTGAAAATGAGAATCTGCGAATGCAACATGTGGAACACGGAGAGTGGAATATGTAAACAAACCGGTTAATGTACCCCCTCGGTGCGCTCTGCATGCTAACTGTTAGCAGAGCTAGTGAAATCTCTGAAAACATCTGAGCACTTTTGCAAACATGTTCTATGTTGACAACCTGACCAGACATACGGCGCGACATTCGCGGCTAAAACACTGTTAAAAGTGTAGCTGTTAACAGAAAAACGGGGTATTTTAAAACTACACCACCACCATTGCTGCTTGTGATTTGATCTGCATTCTGGGATAACTGGCTGCCCCAAGTCTACACAAGCAATCGATTATCTAGGATCGACCTGTTTTGACTTACTTTGCACGGCAACCAATCAAATGTTAGAGAAGCTGCATGGGCAGCGTTAACCCCGCCCCCTGAGTTTGATGGGTGAGGCTGACAGATAAAATTATTTCATGATGAGAGCCAGGCGTCAGGACTGCCAAAATGAAATAAATAAATATATCATTAAATAATTAATTAAATGTGTCAATAATTAATTAAATGTGTCAATAATTAATTAAAATGTGAAATACATAAATAATTAATTAAATATGTCAATAATTAATTAATTAAATGTGTCAATAATTAATTAAAATGTGAAATACATAAATAATTAATTAAATGTGTCAATAATTAATTAATTACATGTGTCATAACTATTTATTTAATTAATTAATTCCAATTTTAATTAATTATTGCCACATTTAATTAATTATTTAATGGTGTATTTAATTAATTCATTATGGCAGTCCTGGCGTTCCATAAACAAACAACAGTATAGTTGTCCCACGGCAAGTTAAAGCAGCAGAGCTACTTAAACCTGCTTAAACTTGTTTGGCAAGTGTCATAAATAGTTTATTACTATATAGAGATGGTCCTGTCTCTCTGCCCACTTCTACAAAAGTAATGAGAATAAAGTGACTGAAGAAAAAGCAGCGCCAGACACAAAGAAGCAGATGGTGACTTAAAAGTCACAAGAGCCAAAAGTGAAAAAAAAAAAACAAGTCAAAGGTAACACTGATATCTGAGTAGAAGAAATTAATGGTTAATCATGTGCTTTCATGTCAGTTATAAAACTCCAGCAATGTCAAAGTATATTCCAAGAAAACATCAATTACACTGCTACAGTAATGTGCTTTGTTGCAAAGCACATTAACTTCACTATCCTCTACAAAGATCTGCAAAAGGCATGAGTTAAAAATCTAGGAGTGCAAGGAGTGCACACACACGCACACAGAGACACACACACGCACACACACACAGACATAGACACACACACTAATTTGTGCACCTGTAAAGGCTTCCCATGGCATACATGCCATGGTTCTGCCATGGTAAATATCTTACATTGTTACCATCTGGGTAACACGTTTTGAAAATATTATAGTAGAAACCAATAAAACATTATTAAATAGTGTCATTTGCTAAGGTTTGAGAAGTTTATACATTTAAAGATGCAAAACCTGTATGCATGTCGTGGTCCTAATATCGGTTGGCTTTGTTGATCCCGTTTGTGTTTTGAGTGTAACAGCCCTCTCCCTTGGCCAGTTCCTGCTGTGTTTTTCCCCATGTGTCCCTGTGAGTTGTCTTGCAAGTTCCTGGTAGGCGGGGTTAATCAGTGCAACTGAAAGCACCTGACCAGTCTCCTTGAAGCATTTAAGAACTGACTGTTTCAGCTCTTCTCCATTCAGGGAGACAATTCATTGTGTTATTTGTTCGGTTAGCTTTGGCCTGATTGTTTTAGATTTTATTCTATACAACATTAGGCATTCTTAGCATTCAGTAACCCATCCAGATACTGATACACCAAGAACACTGATTAGCAAACCTCATGGAGTACTACAGTTTTCTACTTTATTTGGTTAATAATTTTGTATGCTTTGGTCCAAGTGGTGTCTCTTTTATTATTTGTCATGACCCTCAGGCTGGACTCTGATACTAAGTTCTTCATTTCCTCATGCCAACTGTATTGCCCTGTCTCAGTTTTCAGGGTTTTTTTTTTTTTTTTTGGTTACTTCCTGTCATTAATGTTAAAGTGCTTATTCCCCATGGAAGTGCATCAGTGCCTATGGAATTGGCAACTTGCACATCTGAAAGGGCGCTATGAAAGCTGCAAAGTATACGCAGGTCCAGACGATGTCTTTTTCAGGGAAGGCTTTGCATATAAGAACAGTAGAAGAGTCTGGCTGCTAAAATTACTTGCCTGCAATCATAAAATGAAAATAGTGCATTTTCTCAGTTTAAATAGTTAATGTGTTGTCTATGTTCTGTTGTAAATAAAATATGGATTTGTGAGATATTCAGTTTACTGCATTCTGTTTTTATTTACATTTTTAAAAAGTTCGTTAGGGTTTGTAAGAGCCTTTCCTGGGACAAAGACTGCTTTCTATAAACATTGTATAAGTCGATTCTCACTTAAGTAAAGAAATGTTTATACATTATGTATTATCTGTGTTAAACAGGTAAATACATGCCACATAAAGTAGTTGTTTCAAGCACAACCAAGGAGCTATATGACATCATAGCCCCTCTCTGTGATAATGGATTTCCTGTCTGACACTTTACAACCAACAGGTTTCAAACAATAACCTTTGAAAAAAAAAATCACAGCAGTGCTACAAACAAGAAAATAATTATGGGAGCTGTGTGAAAATTCACAGCTAAGCTATGAGTGTCCATTGCTAATCTGTTAAGTTTTTTGTAGGTTGTGATGTGTTACTATCCTCAACACAGGAGCATTTCTCTGCCAACTGGTTTGAAATAAACTTATGCAGCTTTTGCATTGTTTACCTCATAACATCCCAGATTCTCAGCACTTCGTAGAAGTGCAACACTGACTTCACCTGTACTCAGAACTGCAGTTACCAGTATCTCATTATTTAGTGACTCATTCGGTTGTAAATACAAATGGAAAAGTAGCACAGTGTTGTGGCATGATGACTAATTCAAAGGAGCTTGGGTTAAGTGAAGTTGTCCTTGTCAAAGGACCATCAAAAACATATATCGTCACTATAAGTCAAACCGTTCTGTCAAATGTTGAACATTCAAGGTCCGTGTAAGGACTTGTGTGTGCTAGTTTCACTGGGTTACACAATTTTAATTAGGCAAAGTCAATTTTGAAATGTAAACAAAAGCAGTAGATGACGTGTTTTTCAGATTTTATGTTGACTGTCGCTTATGTGGCAGAAAATAAAGAAATATCAAAAACCATGGGTCTTTATGGGTCTTCTGTTTGTTCTGGATTGTTGATTCTTCCGCTTAAATCAAATTTATTAATCAAGAAAGTGATCTGACTCCCACCCTGATGTTACTGGCTCTATATCCACACACAAACGCACAGGACTACAAATGAATCAAAATGGCAGGCAAAAGCTTGTCCTCTGCATTAATCGGTTCCTCGATCTACTTATTTCCCAGCAGCCACCCTTAGCTGATTACAGCCGTGGATGAAGAGCCATGAGAATTAATCAACAGAGGATCAGCATCTCTAAGTGTGAACGTCTAGAATGAACCAGTCGCTTCAAATCTTGTCCACATTTAGGTCACGCAGACATACGTACCCAATCCTTTATGTCCCTCGCTCTTTAATCAGAATCAGAATCAGAATCAGAATACTTTATTGATCCCTGGGGGAAATTATTTTTTGTTACAGTGCTCCATTTTAAACCAACATTAAGACAAGACAGACAATACGCTAACTAAGAATAGTACAATATATACATATATATACATACATACATACATAAGTCACTTATAAATAAATAGTTGGAAAAGAAACATGTGTAGCTGTAGCAGCAAACAGTGTGTTAAGTGGATGCGTTGTACAGGGAGATGGCCACAGGCAGGAATGATTTCCTGTGTCGTTCAGTGGTGCTTTTTGGTAATCTTTAGGGAAGCGGCATGCATGTGAATGAGCAACCAGAGTCCTTTTTCTATGTAGTGAGAATCTGAAGGTTAAACAATTTGAGGTGCTTTTGTCATACACATGTGAACACAGTCAAACACACATGACCCTGAACACCACCCATACTGGCTTTTCAGGTCTCTGAGAAAAGCAGGACACAAGCTAAATAAATCAGACATCATGACTTAAACAGTAATTTAAGAGATGCATGTGGTGCCTTTGTGTGGTAGACTGAAAACAAAAACCGGCTGTTGAGCGTCTTGGGTCAAACCTTTTGGATAAATATAGCTACCAGATAGCTGGAAAGAATGATGCTGCAGTGTGTGTTTATATGTCTGTCTGTCAGTATGTGATTATACCTATAGGCTAATGTGCCCCCCCAGCCGCGCCCCCTCCACATCTCCTCCAACAGAGAAACTGCCAAACAGCTGGTTGCCATGGTTGCTGTTTTCTGCGCACCAATCAGCAGGCACTTTACTGAGGGTCCAGAGAGGGGGCTAAGCCGGCACAGTCTGTTAAATAGCAGCGATATGAGCAGAGACTGGCATGGATTCAGCCATGAACAGAAAAGCCTCAAATAGAGCGGGGCTGGTTAGAAGTGTTTTATTCATGTTGTGATTATGAAATGAGTCTGCCTTTGCATTTTTTTTGTTTAATTTTTTTTAATGACTCAAAAAATGCGGCTTAATTGAAAAATATCTACTAATGTTCAGGTATAATTATCCAGACATAAAATTGCAGTTAGTTTGACCGTGTGATTTATAATTATTTATTGATATATCAGTAAAACCTAACGAGAGAGCTCTAAACGCATACAAAAACACAGAATTTTAATGAATCAAATATTTGTAATGTAAGACGAGGCCTCCCTCTGCTGGCAGTGCCGTATATTTGTTGTGCACACAAGAAGAAAACACTGGATTTGTGTTTTGCCAGTTTAAAAGGCATAGCTGTTTCCAGATGTGTGATACATAAAACTGTTTGTAATGAAAATAATGCGACTTTTATTTATTTTATTAACCTCAAAGACTAAATTAGGCTGTAACAAAAATAAGGTAAATAAACCCACATTCAAAATGCAGGAAGCCAGAATCTTCAGCTATTAAAGTCATTTTTGTCATATCTTTCATTTCTTTATGTTCTACAACGTAGAAAAGCGGACCAAAAAGCCTCAGATTTCATTATTTTTTTCTCCATACCAACTCTTAATATGGTGTCTTCTGATTAGTCGGATGACTGATTAGACATGTGAAAAGTATTATGGTGTAAGTTTGACTGAAAACATAAATTCTACGTTGACTAGCTATGACAGGTCTGGAATAACAGCGTGTGCTTTATCTTCAACATTTATCGAGCAACACTTTGCCTTACCGCCACCAGATGTCAGTATAACACTTCATCTTAAGCACCCTGTTTCGCTTGCGCCTCTTTCTGCCTTCTAAACCTCTCCTTTTAAACTCAGGGTAAGTTCAGGTGGATTTACTTAAAAAAAAACAAACTTTTTTCAATTAAAGGTTTATTTATATGTTGCCCAGGATCTATGTGAGGTTTATGCAGTCCGAATTAAATTAAGTCGCGTAGTTTAAAGTTTACTCATTACACATTCATGTAACTTTTACTAGTTTCTAGTTTGTTTTGCTGATCTGATACTGGTCTTCGTTGTCCCCTCCACCTGTCCGTGGGAGGGGCCCCGGTCCCGGTGTGTCTCAGGATCATTCCCTCGGGTTCCTGCCGCTGATCCCTCTCAGCTGACGTCAGGAGAAATGGCGGACCAGGATGGCAGCGACACATCTCCTCCGGAGTCCCAAGGTGAGTTGTCACCAACAGGAAACTTTACTTTGACAAAACTTTTTTCTTCTTCTTCTTAAGGGGGAATAACAGTTGTGTGAAGTACTGAAGGGTGCTTGAGTGGGTCTGTTTTTGAACACTGACTCTGAGCTAAAGAGAGACTCGGAGCCGGTCGGTCACGGGAGTGGGATTAACTATCAACCAACTCACCCAACCGGTTACTTTACGTTTACCAAACACGACTTGTTACGTAAGCTGCTGTAATACTTATTTATTTATTTATTTATGTTTTACCCCTTTTTTGTGAGTCTGTGTTGTAGCTGGTAGACATTTTGAGCTTCGGCAGACACCTGTTGCTTACAATTTGTCACTTCGTCGAAATCCACCTTCAGCTGACGTGACAGGTGAATTAATGAAAATGAGCCGCAGGTTGTTTTCGGGATGGCATAGATAGAATATGTCTTTAGGCTACAGCTTTGTTCTCTGGCTCTCACAGGTGGATTTATATATTCTTTTGAACTTTGAGTTGGCTTATTAATACCCCAAACATGATCATTTATACTCTCGTTATTCATTTTTACAACTTAAAATAGCCACGTCGCCTTGTAAGTGCATTTTTAGCTTGTAGGTCAATGTGTGTATAATGTCTTTGGAGAAATAATACAACACATACAAACTGTACGCCTGTCAGTTCCGGAAATGTCACCTATCAGTGATCTTGTAAAAGTATGTAAAGTATGTTGGGTTTTTTGGCTGCCAAAGGGCAGAGATCTCCCGTATCTTACACCCCTTTGCTTCACTTTTAGCCACTCCTCAAATAGTAACGATATAGCAGGTGATTCCCATTCACTCCTAATGGCAGAGCTGTAATAACTAGAGGTGGGCGGATCGACCCAAACATCGATAGTATCTGGACCAACCCTAAGTGTTGGTATCAGATCGATACTAGCATGAAAAGATCGATACGTTTTTCTGTCCAGTGAATTAAGAATTTTTTGGAAATGAAAAAATTTTTTATTATGCACTATGAAAAATGTTTTAACTTTATTCTGTTGACTATTGCATCTATTTTATTTAAAGGCAATAGTGCGCTGAAAAAACAAATGCTGACCAAAGTGCTTTAGACATGGGTACATTTACTTTCCAGGTCTCAAAAAAAGAAAATTTCAAAATACATGAAAAGCTTAAAGATGTGTGGTGTATTATTAATTAATTATTGTGGAAAGCAAAAATCCCAGTGATTTAGTGTTCATTTAAATGTGTGTCCCTTATATAAAGCTGCCTTCAGAAGTTAAAAGTATCTGTTCATGTTAATCCACAGTGCATCCAGGCAAAGGTCACCACCTTCACTCAGTTTTTCTTGAAAATGTATAAAAAGTAGATTAGTTTAGATGAAGGGTTTGGATAGGTGTGAGAGTCCCTTATAGCACACAGAAAGTTGCATAAACAGTATTCCAGTGCTTTTATAAAGACCTGGAACCCAGTTAAGTATGCAAAGAATTATTGCTGCATGAATTACAGTAAGAGTGATTATGTTCACGTACTGCGACACAAGCAGCCCTGACAACTATATCGTAGGCAGAATGGGTGCACGGTGGGCGTGACCTTTTATTGATTTGAATGAGTTGAGATTACTTGCTTTAGGATTACATAGCATTAAGCTCAGCTGTTCCACAAATGTCCCCTGCTTTGACCTAGCTTGACCTGCAGTTAGACAGCAACTAAAGCCACCAAGAGTCATACATACAGATACAGAGGATGAGACACTAAAAGAAAGAATTCATATTTTAAATTTATTTTGCAGCTCACAAAAAAATTACTGCCAATTACCTCTAATCCATGCATTGTAACACTGCACAGATTAATTAATACTTGTTAACTCTGTATTTATAAAGAGGTACTGCAGCTTTGATCCAATCAGAAAATAAGTTCCTAAGATGTGGTTTATCTCCTGTCATTACTACCTGCTTCCCAAATCATCCTTTTTGCTGCTTTGTTCATGAGTTGCCCTGCATTCTGCCTGCACAAAAAGTTACTTCTGTGGGTGATTGCGGTGTTTTCCCAGATTCGCTGTCAGTTTGGCCATCCATCACACATTATGGGATTTTCTAGAAATTTAACTCAATACTTCTGGGTTAAATTTGCATACAACTCGGCTGTTATACTTTAATTGTACACTATGTCAAACATTATGTCATTCAGGACCCCCAACATGTCAGACCCAGGGTTAGCAATTAAACTTAACAATAAACGAAATCTTTTTTTTTCTTGGTTTCATTTACTGTATTCAAATGTCCATTCTCTTCAAATGTCTGTGTCTAACACACACATTCAGTAGGTGTGAGAAGGGTGTGTTACCCATCCTATCAGGTTAAAGTCTGAGTGTAGAATTACAGCATTGCTCTCTCCTGCAGGGACAAAGATCAGATTGCTCTTTCATGAATGTGTGCGTTTGTGAAGTGTGAGCTCTCTGAGGAGATGAGACAGCAGGACTTGTCCTGAATTCCTTTATATAGTAAAGGAATAGTGGAAAAGGTAGTGGTTTGGAATTATTTTAGGAAATACTTAATGCTTTTTCTTATGTACATATAAAGTAAAAGAAACAGTGGAGTTGTAACTTTAGTGGCTATGTTGCTTTTCACAGCATGCAAGCTATCGCACTTGTTTCTCTAATCTCCATATTAGTTTAGCTCAAGGATGCATTAACAGTAATACAAGTTGAGCCTGGTGTTTGTACTGTTACTATCCAGGCCTTCAAAGTTTGAAATACTCCCCCTTTTATTTCACCCTCCCTTTCATTGCATCTGCCATATTGTGTCACCTTTTAAAGGTTCTGAATTTGGCTACAGAGCCAAGCAACAATAAAGTTGCACTGCAACATTATTGTAGATGCAGTGCAACTACAATAATGCTCCTTGGTTAAATATTGATGTGCTGCGTGTTGTTCCTTCTGCATTCTTGTGAAGCTGCAGCAACATATGAATGTTCTCGCTCATCGTACATCGCCGTGGCATCCTAAATGGCTGATGGCTCTTTAAGTGGATGGTGGGGTGGGGCTATATACCATGTGCTCTCTGTACACACCCCTTCCACAGAAGCAGCTCCTGTACTGCAATATTTGATTTGGTGTGTGCATCCCTAGTTGTGTGTGTGACTGTGTACAGCACATTAAAGCGTGTCCGTCCTCTGCTCTCTCACTTCCCATGCGTCACTGGTCCATGTGCTGCTGTTGTCAGGGAAACCCTTTGCCAGCACCGGCTCAACTTCCACCACTGGATTCGCACTGAATATTTTAACAAACCCCGCTCTCCTCAGTTACTCTGTGTTTGTGTGTGTGTGTGCTCTGTGCAGTCACTGCCTGGGTGATATGATTCTTCTGACAAGTTTGCATTCACACAATAGACCTAGCAAGGGAGAGCTGAAGCAGGAGAAAAAGGAATGCAGTAAAAGTAGTGACAGCAGAGGCGGCATCTCGGGAGTCAAAAGAAGCACAATCCTTACAGCTCTCAACCAAGCCAGTCTTGTGGATTAAGTCTTCTTTTCTAAGCCAGACTGCAAGAGCTCATCCTACAAGAGACTCACTCACTCTGTTTTACTCTCTCTATGCCATTGCAGGGAGTATGGACTTGGCTCAATGAGCTGCTCTGTTTGTCTCTTCCACGCTCTCCTTCATCCACCACATTTACTTTCCTCCATCTCCACCGCCTTTTTTCCCCTATCTCCTTACTCATGTTTCTTCTTCTCTCTGTCGCTTCTTCCTGCTGTCTTAAAGTCAGAGCAGCAACCTGAAGAAAATTGCTGTTAGCACTAGCTATTAGCTACCTACGTCTTAGAGAAGGTGGCTTTTAGGGGTGACCTCGTCCATCATCATCCTCTGGCATTCAGGACAGACCTCTTCCCCCACCTCCCATCCTCACCCAGCATCACAGGGTGGGATGGGACGGGGTTGGGTGAGTTAGGCTGGGGCTCAAGGGTTAGCAACAGGGTAGGCAATGCCAGATAGTAAAGGACGTGGGGAAAGAGGAGGTGGAGGTGGGTGTTTGCAAGGGAAGTGGAGGCTGAGGAAGCGAGGTAACCGTTCAGCTATCCCAGCACTTTTCACCATCACTGAGGAGGAGGAGGTACAGAGACGAAGAGATGCTTGCAAGAGAAAGACAAAAGGTATGGATGAAAATGAGAAAAGAAAATGAGAGCAGTGTAAACTACATTTTCTCCCTTAAATACTGTGATGTTTGCGCTGACAAAAATGTTAGAGAGAGAGAGAGTGTGTGTGTGTGTGTGTGTGTGTGTGTGTGTGTGTGTGTGTGTGTGTGTGTGTGAGAGAGAGAGAGCGAGCATTATCTGGGGCAGAGAAGCTCTTGGGGCACAGAGATGTTTAACCAGACTCCAGAGAGTCGCAGCAGTTTAAAGAAAGATCTGAAAATGTGGTCCATTAAAGACAAATGTGTCTACATGCAAGGCTAATGATGTTGAATAAAGAGGTAGGAGTTGATACCCCTAGCAATATGTAGTAATTGTTTGATTTGTGCACAGTTTGCTTTTACAAAGGAAAACTCCTCTAAAACTGTGAAGCGCAGCCATCCAGAGACAGGCGCCTGACAGGTGTGATGAGGAAGCACAGTTTTACTGTTTGTGTGAGTGAAAATCAGCTGACAGGGCAAGATTGACTCAAGGACTGCAGATGAGAATGGAGGTGCGGCTCACTGTACATGTGATCTAAATGCATTAGTAAGCAGAGCAGTCGGGATGCTATTACAGTTGGAGCAGGCATAAATGTGCCACACGTTAGCTTTCCCTTTTCACACAATTCAGAAAGATATAGTGTTAGATTTAATTTCATGCCTTATCTAATGTTGAGATGATGCTGTGACCAGTGTTTTTTAGTAGAAAGAACAAAGCTAGATGGTTTTCTTCAAGTAGTGTAGTATTACAGACTGACTCTACAAATCATGCATATGCCACATTATATATAAGGAACAAGACAAAGTGGCTAGTTTCATTTCTAGATAATTGCATTTCCTGTTTGAATCCAACCATCTCATGCTGAGGGATGTGTAGTTGCATCATGGAGCAAACATACATGTAAGATATGATTGAAACAGGTGGAAGGAGAGAAAACTGCTGGGTTTACTGTGAAGTCTGAAATTGTGAAGGAGCTGCTTTTTTTCACAGTTATCTTTATTATGAAGACATGGTGGGTGCTGTTGATTGGACTGATTCAACACACGACTGTTAGACTAAACTGATTTGTTTTGTCTCAAATAGTTCTTTCTACTTTGACCTTAGCCTGTAATTTCTCAGTAATGGTATGGACTTCATTACTCATGTACAAGTCAAATGGTTGATGGAGCTATAAGAAGTGTGTGGATTTTCATTTGCCATTGATTGTTAATAGTAAACAAGATGACTTTATTTGAGGGCATTGGTTTGTATGCATACTCTAGGCCCGCGGACTAATTACATTTGGCCCGCGAAGCCATACCAAATTACTATTAGAGCTGGCCTACTGGTATTATACAGCTAATATATATATTGTTTAGTATTAAGTTTTGCTTGTTCCATATTCAGTTTTTCAGCAAAATGTGTTTGAGTCCATAAGAAAAGATTCATTCTTATATCTGGAGGAATAAATATATTTCAATAAATATTAACGTTAGCCTGCGACTTTGTTCCAGTTTTGAATTTTGGCCCATTGTGTATTTGAGTTTGACACCCCTGCTCTATTGTCAGTGAAAATTTGTCGAGCAAAAATTTGTACTAACAAAATTTTTTTAAAAACTTTTGAAGATGGGAACATTCAAAATTTTCCAGTTTTAAATGACAGAGTTTTCCTCTCATGATCTGATTTGCAGCTTGGCCCTGCAGCAGAAGCCAGCGTTCTTGCACCTGTTACCCAGGCCTGAGTGCCTCTCCTAGAGCTATAAAGGAACACTCCCATCCCTGCCCCCCCCCCCCCCCCCCCCCCTTTTTTTTGTTTTTCCTCTGGTGGTTGGGGCTTACAGTTTAGCTTAGCATTAGCAGCAGCTAATCCTCTCAGGCTGAAGGGAAGGAAAGGAGCCGTACAGCGTGCTATCCGCTGGCCTGGACAGCGGAGCATTAATCGCTAACTCTGACCATTTAATCTGACTGGCAATGAATGGGGGGTGGGGAGCGTGCATGCACATACACACATACATGCAAGCAACAGAACGGAGGGAGGGGCGGGCAGATTAAACGGTGACACTCTCACGTCTCACTCTCTGTTACACACACATACTCTTGTTACACAAATATACATGCATACACATGGACAAAAGGATGGGGTTTGGAGAGCTGCCACAACCTGTCTCACACACTGGCTCTCAGCAGCAGTGACACCGACCACAGCTGACCTCTCACTCTTTCTCTCACCCTCTCGTTTTCACTTCCCATTTTTTCTTACTCTGGAAACAGTTGAGTTTTGGATGGATTTCTTTTGACTGCCCCCCCTCCACCTCACTGCAACATGGATTTCATTGGGTCACTCTTTTCAGTGAAAGATGCTTTCAAGAAGTAGGAATGTGGTTTCTGGTCCTCCGATTCGACTAGTCAGAGTGGGATGCTTGCCAAGAGCTCAGCAGGTGCAATCTTGGAATTATGAACCACAATCCAGGTAAAGCCTTAAACCCAGAATTTTGTTTTGCCTTTATTTAAACTATTGAAACAGCGTACAAAAGAAAGGAAGTGACAAGACTGACTTGCAGCAATGGTCCTGTTTGCTAGGAGTTGAAATATGGGACTTAGCTGCAAGTTTGGGGTTTTTTTTAGCCCTTTTGGTTAGCACCATAGCCTCTGAGCTATTGGGTCACCTGTGTCCTAAACTTTTGCTGCCAAATCCACACTCATCTAGTACAAGGTACTTAATTGGGAATGAACAGGACTACAAAAGCACCAGCATCAGTATGCTTTGGATTTGGCTTTGTCCTCGAATATTTCATTTGAGATCAAACCATTGCCATAGTGTCAGTTTTAATACGAGGTGTTTGCTGTCAGTTCAGATGATCCATGTTCTTTTTTTTTCTAAATGGGCTTCAAATGGGCTGGGGTCCTTAGGGACTAATTAAAGCGCTATACAAATACAGGTCATTTACCAAAGATTCAAAAGGATATGTGTTAGCCTAATATGAATTTAAACACTAAGAACTCATACTCATAAAGACATTGCTTAAAATCACGTCAGCTGGAGTGAAACCAAAATATTTTGTACATCTGTCCTAATCTTTTGAATCTAGACTTTTGTAGGACTTCAGGTTTAGTATGTGTAGATTCTTATGTTCCTGGTTAACAGTTGGTTGAAAATATGAAAGAATCTTATATAAAAGTGTAGCAAAAGGTGGTGGACATGAGTGTAGCCAGACATTTATTACTGGGAAGTGGAATTATGTCACACATGAAACTGACTTTGGTGTGTTTGCGAAGGCTGTTAAGCTGCTGTCTATTGCTCATAAGCAAATATGCTCGCTGTTATTTGAGGTTTGTCGGTTTATGACCTCTACAACAGATGGGTGAGTCTGTGAGACGCAGTAAGAGGATATAAGCTGCACAAGTCCAACATATTAGTATTTTTTCTGTAATATTTTCAGCTGAAAAAACACAGACAGTGCAGATTTGCGATGTTATCATGACACTGCGTCATCTGGAAAAATTTTTGAACAAAGGAAACAATGAGAAGATGTATGAACCAGAGATGTGGAGATAAATTTTGTCTGGTTATCAAATTCCACTGATTGTTATAAGTAAAAGGCTTTAACTGCTTTTCGTAACTATATTGTACAACATGCATGCACCTTTTTCAAAGTATAGGAATTGAAGGAATGCATTCGTTCTCCATTTACTTTTATCTGCAAATGCTCTGAAGGACATCTAGCTCGGAGTTACAGTAAATATTTATGAGGTAAATCAAGTTGTGTAAATATGGGCCACATTGTTAATGTCAAAATTTCAGTTCCTTTATTCCAGTAATTTTTTAATAGTTTAAGAGGCAATCCTCTTTTCTCTTCTTCTTTGTATTCTGAATATTTCTGTGAGAGTGTGGTTAATTGATTAAACCGACCAATTGTTAATCTTTTCATACTTATTCCTACAGATGACTGTTCTACTTACAGTTTGGGTGCGAGAGGCGCGGTACACCCTGGAGGAGTTGCTAATGTTATTTAATTTCACATGGGATGAAAGTGTCTCTCTCTTGTCTTGACTTTTTTAAGAAGTGTTATTTCTTATTATGTAGTTTTAAGTATTCCCAGCTGATTAAAGTGAAGTGCATAAATTTAAGCTGTCAAATTAAAGAAACTGGTTGTGGTCTTTGACAGTCGCCTACTGGCTCATTGTGCGGTATCCCACTCGGATCATTAAAACGCCCACTCCATCACAACATGAAACTTGAAGTCAACTTGTATAAATGAAAAGGCTCATTACTTTTCCTTTTAATGCATTTGCAGGAGCTCCTGGCCTTTCATTCAGACTTGACTTCATCTCATTTAAGCCATCTTTTTTGTTTACCCAAAAGCCCATTCACGTATGTCTCGTTAAGTATCTGACTTCAGTGTATTATCCTCATCATTCAATAAACTGAATCTTTTGTTTGAGGAAAGGGATTTCAGGGGAAGAGAATAAACAGACCAGACTTGTTTTTACGTGGCCCAGTCCAGCCTTTCCTCTCATAACAATAGCCTATATTAAACCACTTCCAATGCCAGTCTACCCGAGGCAGGGCAGACCTATGAATGCTTGTGTACACACCTCTGTAGATGTTCCATAGACTGTGACATACAATCCGTCTGCAGCTATGCCCTCACATCCTTGGTCTTTGTGATTCACCCTAAAAACCTCTCGAGGTGTTTGGATGGAGACGTTAGTGACAGTTTAGATTCATAAGACTTTCTGCAAAACAAAATATCATAAATTACCAAGTACAGTGAGAATAAAGTGAAAGGAGGAAACTGTTTCTAATATACTAAAACTGATCAGCTTGCAAATGAAAAACGGCATTTGAAAGTAGTAGTTAGTGGAACTTGTTGTGTTCAGACTGATGTTCTCTTTTACCTTTTAGGAGGAAGAAGGTTCAATTTTTTTCTCAGTCCTTGATCAAATCTTTATCAACTCTTAAGCCACACCTCATGCCCTTACATTTTGCTAGGAAAATGGGGAATTGTTGCAGTGAGTCAAGAGAACACATGCAGACATAAATGGAAATACAGTATTAGGTTTGTGCAAGCTTTTTTTGTAATTTTCAGCTGTTGTTAATCTAGTGTAGGTTTTTTCATTGTTGTTATTGTTGTTGTTTTAAGGCCTGCCACTTCTTTTGTCCTCACTGCACAAAAAGCTGCGAAGCTTTTTGACTAATAGCAGTTTTTGAATCACCTTATTAGTGCAAAAATATTCAATTATGCCTGTCAGACTGTTATGAGCTTTTATTTTTTATAGATTAAAATAAAGAGGAACAGAGTGTTTTTGTTACCAGCTGGTAGTAACAAAGTCCCCAAAGATTCAACTTTAAATTGATTTTAAAACTGAACGATTCATAGGTCAGTGTTAAGTGCCTTAACAGGCAGACACACAAACCTCTAAAATGACCAGGTAATAGAACTGGAGGGAACGAGTGGAAAAACCCAAAACAAAAAAGCAAAAAACAACTTAAAAAGACCTTCAGAAAGTCTGGAGAAGACCACTTCAAGACCACAGACAAGTTTGGCTGCTTGGAAACTAAATATAAAGAAATGAGACACTTTCGCAGTACTGTAAACAAGCCTGGAAGGAAATAGTAGCATGAAATCAATCAAAAAAGCCAGGATGTTGAGAAATGATTCAGTGTTTACTCTTAATGTTATGTACCGGTAACTATAAAATTCATTGAGACACAGATTTCCATCTGTAACTCTAGATATGAAACTTGTACTCCATCCTGTCCTCTTTCTGTAAAGAAAAGAAATAGGTGATAGAGAGACTTGTGTAGAATAGGGCATGATGGCTGTGATAATTAAAGTGGAGTCCATCTTTTTCAGTTTATCAGATTAGTCAGGGGGGATGATTTATTTTGGTCTTTGGGTTTGTGGGACAGGTTGGTCTCTGTGGAGACTGAGGAGTCTCTCTCTTATCACCACACACAGGAAAGGACTGTGTTGAATGCTTGCTTAGTACACCTACAGTATTTATTAATAGTATACAATTTTTCTAATCCTACCCGTGTAAATTTATGCGTCTGGTTCATCTGCATCAGAGCCAGTATAACGCTCTGTGTCCAGGAAGCTAACCTGAAAGCGCTGAGTCACCCTATGGTGCAATTAATCAATAGCCTAGCTGTGAGCTTGGTGGAAACACTGCAACTTCATGGCCACATCTATGAATAGCAGGAAGACAGTGAAGTGCATATTGTTTTATTGCATTTTGTTTTTCTGTTAAGCAACTCAGCAAAGCCTGAAAATGCCGGGGAGACCACCTGCAGAGATTTTTGATGCATTTGAAATTTTTTGATGGTAAACTGCTATTTCTTAAGCATTTGGTTGAATATGTTCATTTTTATTTTAAGCAGCAGTTTGTTCTACACACAATGTTCAGTTGAAGTGTTGTTGAATGGGTTTTATTTAGTGGGAAAACATTTATTACAGCTCTGGGTGAGGAGCTGTGGAAAGTCTTTCTGATGGTGCTTCCTAATGTGCAATTATTATCTTGTATTTTTCTGTATCTCTTTTCTCCCACTTTGTCTCTTCTTTTGTTGTTTTATTATGTGACACTTGTTTGTCCTTCTTTGCAGCATCGTACTCTCACTTTAAGTCAGAGGATGGCACCGTGTCTTCAACCACCCGTCCCAGCTCTGCAGGCTCTGGGCAGACCTACACTCCCAGCCTGACCCCTACACCCACTCCTACACCTAGTCGCACCACCAACAGCAACAGCCCCAGTAACAATGCTGGCACCAAAACAGGTGAGTCCCACATACATTACAGTGTGTGAATGTGTGTGTGAATGACTGAATGTAGTGTGAAGCGCTTTGGGGTCCTTAAGGACATTTACCATTTACCATATATTTCAATGAGATTAGTTTGTACCGTGTCTCAGCATTGACTGTTTTATGTCAGGCCTTTAACATTCTTCACTGTTGTTTGTGCTGCAGACTCGCTGCTCTTCAACAAGATTGACGAGAGACTTAGGTTGGCCCGTGAGCGCCGGGAGGAGCGTGAAAAACAGAATGGTGAGCGTTCTTGTGAGTTTGACAGAGAAAAGAATAAAAGTTATCTTTTTTTGGGTGTTTTTTTTTTGTCTTTCCCACAACATATTGTGACTGAACTTGGTTGGTAGCTGTGGTGAAGTGCCAGTTTCTCTGGCTGTTACATAAAGGCTAGGTTCAAGCCAGGCGGCCTGTTGCCATGGATTCCGTGTTACATAATGGGACAGTCCATGGGACAGCTTTCAGAAAGGCTGGTGTTTTGGATATTAGAGGGTGTGTGTGTGTGTGTGTGTGTGTGTGTGTGTGTGTCAGTATAACCAATATAATACAACAGATGGCTTTTTGGAAGTCATTGCCTATTTATTCATGTTTTAAGTGTGGGTTTTTTTTCACACTGTTGTACACTGGTCGCACCTCTGGTCCCAAGTAAGGGGCTGAGGCGTTTGCGTTGTGTTGAGAGCTAAAGCTTTCTCATATGATCCACAGCTGACACATCACATTACTGCTATAAGCCTTTTCGTGCTGTGTGCAAGTTGCCTGTTTTTGTTTTCTTTTTTCAAACAAATTGTTTATCATGTTTACATGCGCCAGCTGCCAAGGAGGCCCAGTGGCAGGCCCGTGAGGAACGAGCCAGGCAGCACTATGAGAAACACGTTGAGGAGAGAAAGAAAAAGCTGGAGGAGCAGCGGGTAAAGGAGGAAAAGAGACGGGCTGCCGTGGAGGAGAAACGTCGGCAAAAAATAGAGGAAGACAGGGTACTGACGCTCCCCTCGTTCACAACTGTGCATCCTGAGTGTTACACTCGTGAACACACAAAGGCTAACCTCTTACCTGCCACCTGCTTCCAAGTTTTTTCTGAAACACCCATCCAGGGAGGATGGGGGGACATGGATACTGTATTTGTGTGTTTAACCACTCCTTTTCTCGTATAAAAAAATGTAAAGAAAAATTGCAGATCTGTGAAGTAGTCATAGATTTCCTGTCCAGCAGTAATTAACTTTACAGCGATTTGACGTTCTAATTAAGTTGTTGATTTAGTGAACTAGAACATTGATGTGTCAAAGATCTGTAACATGACACTGTAGCAGCACATGTTGATGACTTTGCATAAATAGTAATAATAAATCTGGATAGTTTTTTTTTCTATTGATACAGTAGGTTTTTAACTTTTTACTCCATAAAGATGATATTTGACAACCTCACCTGTATGAGGTTTGACATCTCAGTATATAGCTGAGATGTCAAAGGGTAGCTAACTTTTGATGCACTCAGTCATTTTATTTTATAAGCAGGCCTGAAATATGACAGAAAGCACTCAGTTCAAACCGCTTCAATGGTTACTCTCAGTAGGCTTTCAACGAGTAAAGAGTTACATCTTAGTAGGAAATTAGGTTTGGATCTAAGTCTTCATTTTATAGGAACGTTATAAATTTAGAAACAAGGACTGTAGGAGAACAGGGAAACTACTACTACTGCTACTGGGCCACCAGATGCCCACCGTACCTCAACTTTCAGTGGACTCCAATTTCTACAGCCTAGAAAGTGTCTATGGTTCCTCAGCTTTAGCTTTAGCACCAGCACATAGGTTGGCATTTCTTTCATTCTATCTGCCATGTATTGCTACTTTGGATGCAGTCAAAGCACTCCATTCATTCAGAAGAAATGAAGAGAGAGAATTTGCTTAGCACTTGGTATGTCGGATGGCTGTTTGTTTTTTTGCCATTGATGTTCTCGTTGTTTTGACTGTAGGCTCGTCATGAGGCAGTGATTCGCAGGACTATGGAGAAGAGCCAGAAAACCAGACAGAAGGCCAACCGTTGGTCTTGGGGAGGAACTCTGCAGACAAACACTCCCTGCACAACAGCTGGTACTCTTACATATATCACATATATAACACAATACCTGTTAACACACAGCACAACACACCATAGACATAGTCAGTTGTACAGCCATTTTTTCCCCCTCTGCATTGGTGCTCATACACCTGATGCGTGTCTCTGTCAGTGCCTCTCTTGTATAAATATGTCTGCCTGCCTCTGCGTGTCAGTATTGTTCTGCCATGTTTATATTTGAACTTTTCAGATCCGCTGCCCTCTGTTGTTACTGCATATTCACACCCTTCTCTGCCTCTCTCTCTTTCTCTCCCCCCCCCCCCTTGCTCTCAAATTCAAACTCTCTCTCTCTCCCTCCCACTCTCGGCTCGCTCTCTACCTGCTCTACACTCTTTGTTTTCTCTGCCATTGTCCTTTCCCCTCCTGGCCCAGGTTTTGTCGAGTCAGCTTTCCTCTATCCACTCGACCTTGCTGGACTGGAGCACATGCAGAGTGCTTTCAGTCTCTACTACAGATACGGAATGACATCCCAATGTGAATATAAAAGCACTGTGTGGGTTAGCTGGCTGGCGTTAGAACGCTGGCTTTAGCACTGTAACTGTTCAGCACTGTGTTAGCTCATTCTCTTTAGTTTTCATGTAGGCCAGTGTGAATGGCACGACATGTAGTTTTGCTATTTCACTCGCATGTAGCAGTTCACGTGTGACGTAAAGTTATATCCCCAGGCACAGGATCATTTACTCAAGCCATTTTAGTTTTATTTTAGAGGACATAAGACCCATTTAGCACTAATCTGTTTTTAAATATCTTTCCTGTCTTAGCAACAAGTTGGTAGTTTTTCATACCTAACCTGAATTAACCAAAATAGAGAAACCCAGAGAGATGACTGACTTCAGCTCTCTTTCTTCCCCTTTTTCTCTCCTTAAATTTCACCAATTCAATATAAAACTGATATGCATTTGTCATGTTTTTTTTGTTGTTGTTGTTTTTGTATTCTAGATGCTGATAGGCGCTCAGTGTCCACAATGAATTTATCCAAGCATACAGACCCTGTCATTACCAAGCGCCTCTCTTGCTCCTCTGCCACACTCCTGCACTCACCAGATCGAGGTAATAAATATACACACACAAATACAGTTCATTACATCCACTGGCAATGGTCAGCTTTTGACTCCATCTTGTATAATTTGCCATTGTTATGAAGTAGTCTCTTGTGACAGGCTGTAAAGCACTCATTGTTTTATTGTGATTAGTTAATTAGATTTGGGATGTTTATGTGACTGAAACACACTTTTTATGTTATAACTATGTATTGTGTAGCGTGTCATTCCCATTTAGTTAATATGACGCTAAATCCAGCAGAGAGTTAACATAGCTTAGTTAAAGAATGGAAGAGAAACACCAGAATCCAAACTTAAATCAGATAACACTCTTAACAGGAGAAGATGAAATATTATTACAATGCAGAAAAATTTTCACTGCTAGATGTCAGAAGAATTCTGTTTTCATATTCCTCCAATGTCCTTCCATGGCATGAAAGTCTGCAACTTCTCTTCTGCCTTTGCCATACTACATATGTGGTCGGTCTCCAGCCAGATAGGTAAAGCGTGATTAGTCAGAAGGAAGGTGTCCTTCTCGGTCATTGTATTCAAATATGGTGGGGTATATTTTAAATGGATTAATTCTAAGTTTATGAGAATGCATCAATTTTTTGGAAGATAATGAATAATAATGAATGTATATTTGTATATTTATTATATAATGTATATTTATGAGTACTTTATCATTTCTTTCTTATGAAATAGCCTAAAAACGTCAATAACTGTACCTTTAATTGGACACACATACTTTTTAGGTGAATTTTTCCCAAATTTACAATAAAGCTACACTTCAAAACAGAAACCATTAAACAGGCCCAAGACGGTGTGAAATATGAACAAAGTAAAATAGGAAGTTATTTGATTAAAATGAAGACAAAAAGAACAATAAAACTGAAAAACACTACCGGTAAATAAAAAATTTGCCTTATGCTAAGCTAAGCTAACAAACTGCTGACTTGGTCTGTTTTTCAGATGTTAGACCTAAATGAATCCTTGCATGAAGTAATCAGCAAGAAAGCAAATAAGCAAATTTCCGAGTTTGAGCTTTTACTGAAGTCATTGTTGAAGTCTAACCATCGGGTCATGCATCATTTGATGTTTGTATGCTGCTGACAGGCTTACAGATGAGAACAGTCTCCTCCCCTGTCATAAACAAAGCTCAGTCCAAACCCCACCTGCATCAGGGAAAGACCAGCCAACAGAAAAACACAGGTTTCTTGTGGAAATTTTTTTGGTCTCTTATACTGTGTTGCAAGCAACAAAAAAGATCTTGGGCTGGAAACTGTAAAATAATCTGTTACTTTTGTAGAAATTTGTCAGTGTAAAATTTTAAATGTAATATTCTGAAAAGAGAAACTTTGATTTGGAGAGCCTACCATGACATGACAAGCTGATCTAATATCCTTTTATGTATAAATATACATTATGATTATTGAAACAAATGCCCACAGTCCAGCACACACGTGTTGGCATTTGTGCATTTCATCTGAGGGATCAAGATTTTTTTCTACCCCCCCTCTAACGTGACCCCTTTCTCTAATCCTCAGTAGGATAATCTTTTTGTTTTTGTGGGAACACTGTATGCTGTTTTTATCCTGGCTGTAAAATTGGCACCCACATTAGTCATAAAATTATAATTATGCTCTTGTTCCCATTATTATATTATCAGAAGACACCGCACACTGAGGCACTGTGAAGCATCACTCAGTGAATTCTAAAAAACTCTCAAACATGAATGTTTTTATATATAAAGTAATAGAAATATAAAAACCCATTTATTGCTACAGTTTTCAGCCCAGATGTATCTTTGACCTGCATGCTGACACCTGCAAAGCACTGCACGTTTTGTCTCATACTGTGCCGGATCTCCTTTAATTGGCTTACTTATCAGGTTGCCGTGGAGATTAATTAATTAAAATAGCCTTTTTCTCCGAACTACCTGAGGTAAACTGAAAGCTTTTTGCTTGAATGATTTCCCAGATAAATTGAAATTTCTTGAAGATCATTTTCTTAAAAATGACATGTGTCCTTTTATCTTGCACTGTTTGTCTTTGCCCTTTTGTTTGCTCTTCATACCACGGTGTTTGCTGCCTCTCATAATTAAACAGATGCATGAAGGTGTAGGTGTGGCACGGCAGTCTGTGCATGCTTACAAATTCACTTTATTTCTAACCTGCAATGCTTGACAGTGTTGGGAAAGGGGGAAAATGCAGTAAATATGTATAATTTATAATCTGCTTTGATTGTTTGCTTAGGCAAATAAGTGGGTAGTTTGTATTTGTAGCTCTTATCAAAGCTCACATGTCACATGCGTGTGTTCAGGACTGCGCCGCCTTCCACTGACGCCATGGGAGAGCAACATGGTGAACCGCCTGCAGCAGCCAACACACTCCTATCTGGCCCGCAGCCGCAGTGCAGTGAGTCTGTCAGGAGACCAATCAGGTAACACGCAACACTGATTTTATAAAACAAAACATTTAAAGCCCTTTGGCTCTTTAGATCAAGATTCTCTTGATCTAAGGCAGAGGTTTTATTAAAAAGAGTATATATACTCTTTTATGCTTGGTCTCTTGACCCAAGCAGTTTCGGATGCTAATCTGATTTGCCTGGACTTAAAGCATTACACTGTCTGAAACTTCCTTTAACAGCGTGTGTCAGGCACCCAAAGCTCACGCACACAGACACACATGCACATACGTCCCCCAAAACAAATAAAGTGATCTGTTCAGGAAATCTTCCTCTACTGATGCCATGCCTTGTCACAGCAGCAGGGAGTTTTAGATCATTTGTGTGTGTTCCATCATTGTTTACATTAAGGGAAAGAAATAACTTCTAGGTAAACTACTTGAATTCACTCACTCTTTTCTATTCTGCCCTCTTTGATACATTCAGCATCATCTTCAGCTGGTGAAGAGCATTTCTTACATGTATTTAGATGTTTTTGTTTCTGTGTGCTTGCTTGCTTTGTATGGTTTTGGGTCTATTGTGTGGATAGCTATAGTTTGTTCTAACTGGGTGACAAAGTAGAAATGCTTCCAACACTGGGACTCTTTACAGCAAGTAATGGTTTGGCAAACCATTCCTGATCTAAATATCTTTAAGCGTATTGTGTTACGTTTTTTAATGTGATTCTTTTTTTTTTCTTTTTTTTTTTTTTTTTTTTTTTTTTTTACTAACCCTAATCAACCAACCAAATCCTTATTTTGTATCACATAGACAGTCTTTGTCAGACAGTGCCAGGTGATGGTTGCAGTACATTCGCAGCTGTTTGCACTTTTTAGTAGCACTAATTCTTTCTTTCTTTCTTTCTTTCTTCTCTGTTCCTACCATAAATATTCTCCTCATTCCTCTCAATCCTGCGCTGGCTTCTTCAACCCATGGCTTTCCTTTTTTATTTATTTATTTATTTATTATTCATCTTGATTCCTTCTCATTCCTGTCTTTGTTTCCTGATCCTTTTTCCTCTGTGATCCATTTTATCCAACACTTATTGGTGTCCTACCAATTCTCACACTACCCCAATCAATACCTTCAAAAACACTGTATACTCCCACCTTATACATCACCCTAGCCATGCCTGTGTGTCCTCGCTCAGTTTCCTGCCACCCCATGGGCTCAATGTCCTTCAAGGCCCTGCAGGCACAGCCACTGCCTCACTGTCGCAGCCAGGAGAGGAACCTCAGCAGGGACGCAGCTTCCTCGTCTTTAAACACCCCGCGCAGGAGGACAACCGGAACAACACAGGTAGATTTCATCAGCTCATGACAAAATATCTGGGAAATAATATTTGTGAACAAAAAGCAACTCATCATTATTTCCTGCTACTGATATTACAGAACGTGTTGACGTAAATCTTTTTTTTTTAAATCATTTTTTTTCAAGCACCGAGTAACATTTAATTCTTCTACTTCTTCAACTTTGTCATTTTCAAATTGATTATGTTTCTGATCAAACAATATAAACAATAGATTAGAGTATCTGTCATCACACACACTTGCATCCACTGTTCATCTGCTTCGTGACAGCTTATTATGCCGTTAAGATCTCAGAAAGAAGGCCCCTTGTATGCCGTGCATCCCACACACTAACATATCACTGTGCATGTGAACTGATAACTCTCACCCACTCCAGAATACCGCTGGTGTGTCATTCATACAAGGTCAGTGAGAATGTACAGATAATGGATGCAGTGTGATTTTTTTTTTTTTTTCTCCAAATTAAAAAGACTGTTTTTCATTTTGTGACCTGTTAAGTGTGTTTTGTTTTTTCTTATTTTGTTTCTGAGTTTGGTGCCAGAGGTAATCTAAGCCTAACCCTGTTACTCGTCATCATATTGTGTGGCTACTATCTATAGGGCACCTTCTAAACCATCCAGTTACCTTTGTGTTGCATTAAAGGACATTTTTCTGGAAGAGCAGTTTTGATGATAATGTGTTGTTTGCTTCCCTGGGTCCTTACTTGGTGGTGTTTTAAAAAAAAACTGCCTGTTTTGACTCGTGCATGTTGTCTTTTGTTTTTACCGTATCTCCTGAACCAACAGCGGCAAAAAGACCGTGACAGTGTCAGGAAGTCATGGAGCAACCTGACACTTCCACTTGCTCCTGTTCTCTCATTGCCCCCAAGCAAGCGCTCCTCTTCCCCAATCAAAAAGAGCGGTAAAGTGACAGCACCCTCTCCTGGCAGGTCAGTTACATTTGATAAATGGGGAATATTTTGAGCTGAAATTGAGTTTTACAGTTTTATTTGAAATGTAACGTGGAAGTTATTTTGCTGATATGCTCGAATGATGACTATTTTTAAAAAAATATATACTTCCTTTGCTCACAGACCTCCACAGAAACCAGTGGGGCGACCTCCAACCCCCAAGTTACTAAAGTCTCCAGGGGCAGAAGATCCTGGAAATCTTCGTCCTGTCAGGATCACACCTGAGAGTTCCCACCCTTCAACACCCAGAGGAGAGGAGGATGATGAGCAGGTCCTCAGCCCTCCTCAGCCTCGACCTCAGCCACTGGGTCAGAACAAGAGCTCAAATGAGCAAACGGCAACCAGCGGTGAGTTATGAATCTCTCACCTGTTTCACAGCTACAGTTTATTACACTGGTCAGCATAACTTTTATGATGCCTTCTAGAGAGTGTAAGCAGTCCACCAGCTCACAAGCCTTCAGCGGGCACCACAGACCCGGAGGAGGCGAGTCGTATCCTGGCCGAGAAACGACGGCTGGCCCGCGAGCAGAGAGAGAGGGAGGAAGAAGAGCGCAGGCGACAAGAGGAGCAGGCAAGGTGTGCAGGCTGGGCTGTGTGTGAGCATGTGCATGAGAGGGAGTGTGTAGTGCTGAAAGGCTGCATCATTTTTGACTTGGTTGTGTCTCACCAGATTAGCAAAGGAGGAGTTGGCTCGCCGAAAGGCAGAGGAGAGAGCAAGGAGAGAAGAGGAGGCTCAACGCCAGGCCGAGGAGAGGAGGAAGAAGGAGGAGGAAGAGGAGAGAAAGGCAGAGGAAGAAAGACTTCGGAAAGAGCGAGAAGAGGCAGAGAGACTACAGAAACAGGTCTGAGATTACAGATGTTTATGTTGACTTGTTTTGTTTTTATGTGGTTGCCACAAATGGCAGCAGGTCTGCTGCTGGAACTTTCAGCCTGTTCTCATTCCCGGGGTGTCAAATACAGACCTGATGGTGATGCAGAGACACACACAGATGTTCTCTTTAGCATAACTACAGTGATGCGCCAGGTTATGGCAAATTACGAGACACGTCTCACTCCCAAACTTCATATGGATGCTTGTAAAAGGCTTCTTGGCAATGTAAGGGCACTGATTGGCAGGAATCACAATTTTTCAATGTGCAGGGTTAATGTTGTCAAAAGGGAAAAGTCTGTTTTTAAACCTAACCAAATATATTCTGCTGCCCTAAACTCTCAAAGGGAACATAAACTGTACTTTCCAGGCAAAAGAAAAATGTACTGCTTATGTATTCGCCCCAATTCCAGCCTCCTAAATCACACTTTGAAGCTCTTTAAAACAGACCTCTTATATCTGAGAGCCCATCATTGCAGCTCCAGGTGCATCCAGGCTTTAATGGGAGAGTACATCCTGTGTATATCTGTGATATGCCTGCTACACACTCGAGGGCGAGAACACGTTGGAGCACTATGGACCTATTAATAAGATGAAATGCTTTTGTGTACATTAGAAAGAGGAGGAAGAGGCTCGACAGAGAGAGGAGGCAGAGCGACTGAGGCAGGAGAGAGAGAGGCACTTCCAGAAAGAGGAGGCTGAACGACTGGAGAGAAAGAAGGTAACGTGACCTCACATTATAAACACGCATAAATTGCAAGGTACAGTGTACATTAAAGCATTTTTCTTTTTTTCTAACCCTCCAGCGTCTTGAGGAGATCATGAAGAGAACACGGCGTTCAGAGACAACTGAAAAGGTAAAGACCAGAGGGAAAATGGAGTAAACAAAAGTGTAACAACTATCCAACTGAACAATCTTTGAGTATTAATTCCTTTTTTTCATTTCATCACCAGAAGGTCAGAAATGGAGACAATGCAGGTAATTTAATATACCGTTTTTATAATTACTTTTGCAGTAATATATCTTTCAGATTGTCGTCAAAACATATCCTCTGCAGTTGTTGTTCCTGACACCAGATTGATTTTCTTTCACCATCAGTGAACCCGACCTCTCCTGCTGCGTCAGCAGCAACTGAGACACCAAGACACAATAGTAACGGCAACTTAAGCCAACCAGATCCCACCCCAAACCCCAACACCACAGCACTGAGCCATCCTGACCAGAGGTACAGTCAACAGCCATGATATACAACAGCCATACTGCTTGTGATGTCATCAGGTCTGACACTGTTATTTTTTTTTTTTTGGTTTTTAGGGAGAATGGGGAGTTTGAAGAGGTGCTTGTACTGCCTTCACATTCCAGGTTGTCTCCTCCTGAAGGAGAGGAGGAGCAACAGCAGGAGGACAACAGAGTTCCTGTCCTAGCCTTCTCAGAGAATGGTCTACTGAAACCTCTAAGCAGAGTAGACGATATATCAGCCCAGCAGGGAGCAGGTGAGAAGGCATCCACTCTCTGATTAGCCACTAGTTCCTACATTTATATCCCATTACTCCCCACCCCCTTCTTCTTCCTCCCTTAGTTTCCTTTTGATAAAATTACAGAGACTGTCATTCATTCTGGTCACTTCTTGGTGTGTGTGCGCATCTTGTCTTTACAAACCTGACTTGATGAATAATGTCCTCTATAAATTTTGTGACAGTCTTCTGAGGCTCTGGTGGGCTCTTTGCAAGCTCTATGAAAGAAACCTCAGCAGTGTCAAAATGATGTCATCGGGGGTATCTCAGATTGAGGCATCACATTTTACCAAAAAATCGAGTTATTTAATTTTTGCTGGACTTTGAAAGATGAGGGTGTCTTACAGACTGGGACGGGACATCCTGGGTGGGATGCATCTTCTCAAATATTTCTTCTTTATGTGTAACTCTAGTCTTACAGAATAACTCTTCAATCAATTCTTGTAAATGAAAGCATGTACAGAGACATCACTGTGGACTTTCAAAGTATCTAAGCAGTTATGTTGAAGTAGAGGTGTAATTTTCCCATGGGGTCAAATGAGAAACTGGGACATTTGTGGAGAGCACCAATAAGCTTCTGAAGATGTCTTTTTTTTTTTAAATTTTAAAAAAAAGTTAACAAGAAGAAGAACTGTTTCGAGCATCACTGACCAATTAATTTTCCCATTAGGCTTAAGAGAAACCAGGACACCAATAAGCTATTGGCACAGAATTGATTGAGCAGACCTGAGTACAGCTTATTGGTGCAGTCCTCCACAAGTTTCTCACATGGCTTCATCGCTGCTACAGGCTGCTCTGTTTTTCTGTTTGTTTTTGTTTTATTCATTTTTGTTTCATACCAAGAAGCTCATTCAGATTATGAAGACTTAGTATTGCACTTTCAATATAGTAGCTCAAGCATTGCAAGTTGAAAGATCATATTTTATTTACAAGGAAGTGAATAAAGAAAATATATTATATGTCCTGTGCTTTAAATTCTTTGTACCTTTGATTTGCAGATGTTGCCTGATGCAACATGACGATTCCACACCCACAGACATGAAGGAGAGGTCAAACAGAGAGGTGAAGTACAGAGCTGTTGGACTGAATCAGTAGGACAACTCTCAGCACTAGATTCTTCCTTTCTTCCTCTCCTGTGACAGAAGAGCACTGTTCCCAAAGATGATGTCTCCAAACATCTTGCAAGGGCATCACTGAGAGAGATTACTCTTCCCTCATCCTGCACTCTGTGGGGCAAAGCTTGTTTTTCTGTATCTGAACATGATTACACTTGGTCATCATGTATGTTCTGTGTATAGCCACAGGTTTCCCTGATTCTTAAATGAATGTCCTGAAATCACAGCAGGGCATTGAGTGTGTATAGTCTTGTGATGTGCGTGATTGAGAGCGCGAATGAGAAACTGACAAAGATGTAAAAACTAAGATCAGCTGTCAGTCAGCAGCTGTGATACTTGAAAATTTTTGAACTATTTTTCTGTAGACAGATTGTGATCAGCAATGGGACTTTAGCTCAGGCCCCAATCTAGCTTCGTTTATGAATTTTTGTCTCTAACTGGAACCTTATGGTTGTCACAAGGTAATATTTCTGCAGAAATGTGAGAAATAAAGTGTGCTACAGGAATAATATCAGTGCATGAAGTTGTATTAAGACTAATGCAAAAAAAGGTATGTCATGTAATATACTTTACTGTTTCTACAGTGTTTAAACTAGGTTATTACTGGGGTGGAACAGGTGCTGGAGTATTATGACTTTAGGTTTAATAATGACAAAAATGAACATACTGTCATCTGAAAACTGAAAATGTAGGGTATAAACGTCAGATTTTTCTTCAAATTGCTGTACAGATAAAATGATTTGTCGTCATTGTATTTATGTTCAAATTTACAAAAACGTGCTTCATTTATTAAGTTATGCCCTTTCATTCATTCACATTTTAACCCTGTCACAGTTGCACCTATTCTACATCCTGTCACTGCCTGTAAGCCACTTTTTTGGCCAAGTAAATCCAAACTGGATTGAATGAATTTACTGATGTTATTGTTAAAATAATCAGATTTGTTTCCAAGGATTTGACAGATGCTGCTAATTATGACATTCCTTGGCCTTAACATAGTGTAGAAGGAATGATGTGACTTTGCTTCATGAGCTCAATCGTTTTGGCCCTTTGCCCAAACTCCCCAGTGGCTTTTTTTGAATTCAGTATGAATCATCAAATATTTGTGTCACGCAGTTATAAATAATGCAACTCATAATTCATACCACTTCTCACTATAGCAAGACAAAAGGTGGAAATTACTAAATTTCTAGAAGCAGGCCATTACACTTCATTTTCACTCAGCTCCTACAAATGATCTGCATTAGGGTCCTCAGACTTGAGCACTGTCTAACAGTACCACTAAAGAATAAACTTGTCTTGATTATGTACTGCAGGACATTACCAGCAGTACACATGGCATGCTGTTATATATTTGATGCTATAAATGTAAAAATGTATATTTTATTACTACCACAAAGATTTGAATATAGCCCTTTACTTCAGAGGAAGCATGAGGTGAGCTCTCTGAATCATTGTAAAAGTAAAATCTCTACAACTGCTGCAGCTGTACTGCTTCAAATGAATAAAACTTTTTGAACTGGTTACCTATTCAGTAATTTTACCTTATTTTGTTTTTCAAACTCTTTAGCCAAGAAAGAAAACAGAACAGAGTACAGTGACAACACAACATTTGTATTCTGTAGCATAAACCAGCAACAATTAAAAACAGGACAGAAAGAAGCAGTCAGGATTGTAAACAGTTTCTGTACATTTTAGGAGGAAATGAAATTTTAAAAACAGATTTGAAAGAAATATTTACACCGAATGAGGACAGATGATTCAAGCATTTTAGTTTCCAGTCAACTCAAACAATAAAAGAGATCTAGCCCAAAATCTGATCATCTCACAAGAACTGAAATGCTGACTTTACAGTAGAAGCCAGGACTCAGCTGTGGTTTCTCACAACAAGTAATGTCCATCCAAGTTAAATACACCGGAATGAGTCTTAAAAGCACCTCCCTGTGACTGATTCACCAGTAAAATGTTTTTGTGAGGAAACTGGCAGCAGCGTTGAGCCAGCTACCGCTGGAATCTTCCTTGGCTGTGGTGCGGGAAATTGCTCGATCGACCTCCCTCACAGGGCTCTCCTCTTCTTCTGGGAGGTAATCCGGCAGGGCTGAGTTTTGAGGCACATCCACTCCAGATGATTTCAAAGGAATATAAACCTGAAGACAATGTTATTTAAAAAACAAACAAATTCATAGTTAAACTTTAACTTACACTTCCATATCCTAATATTCTTTACTGAAAGTATATTCAAGTATCCAAGCACCTCTTCTCCTGCCTCATTCTTTATCACTTGTTGGGCCGACAACACTTTAGTGCCAGCGATGGCTGTTGCCAGACTCTGCAAATGGGACATCAGGGAAGAGTGTGAGGTTAATGAAAAATTACCTTTTCTTAAAAATGGTACAATTTCTAATTTTAAACATTTGATATGTTCTATTGTGAATAAAATGTGGTTTTACTGGACTTTATTTTCATTTTACACAGCATCCCAACTTTGTTGGTAAAATGTTGGGTTGTAAATGTTTGTCTTTGCTTGTTACCTCAGTGGGCAGGTCTGAACGGATGCGAACAGTACATCTCTTGGATGCCATTTGGAAAGTGAAGCTTATCACTCCTTTGACCTTCAGAAGAGCTTCCTCGCACAAACCTCGATGCTTAATGACAGAGAGATTACATAATTAAACTTACTGGTGATTATAATAGCTACATAAATGAACTGTATGTAAAAAGCAGTCGACTTACAGAGCTGTCCAAGCCCTGTATGTGCAGAGTGATGGACTTGGCCTTCTTGTTGGAAGAATTGAGAAAGAACTGGGGTTTCTTTCTTCTCTCAGGCGGAGGATTAGCAGGTGCATTGAGAATATCGTAAACTTCCTTGGCCAAAGAGGTGATATCAACAGAGAGACCATCTCTGTATGGAGAAAGGTTATATTTAATCATGTGCTTTGGAGGTGTGAACACTCACCTTCATTACAAACTTATAACTATGTTATTATGCAAAAAAAAAGGCACAGAATTTATGCATTGAAAAAGCAGCCAAGTATCACTGTAAATTTTACATAGCCACATTAAAATGCAAATGAAATAATGTGTTCATTCACAGGTAAAAGTAACCATGGGTGTGTCACCTTGCCAAAAGATTCTCCAAGCTCACCATCATACCCAGTTCATTCTTCATGGTGGGGATGTTGGTAGATAACTCAGCCAAGTAACGTAGGGTCTGAGGACAAAATAGCACAGAAGGGATTTATATACAGCCATGCTTACAGTTCAGCGACACAACAGTGGTATTATCAGTGCACATCAACTTTAGATTAAGTATCATATCACCCATTTCACATGCTTCATATAACCTGCACATAATATAGATTACAGGAGACTTTTCTCCCCCAAGGAATTAAGCAAGTATACTTAATAGGCATGGATGGGTCACCTCTAAGTAATCACATTTATGTTTCGCTTTCAGAAAGGCTCACAGTGTGGGGGTTTAAACCTTCACATAACACATCAAAGATTCCTTCTTTAGGACCATGAGGAGACAAATCCCTGAGAGGGCTGAATTAGGAAGATCAACCACTGTAAAAATCACATTATGAGCTTTAAAAACCTTCTTTAATTGGTAATAAGACTGGAAAACATGGAAAATATGTCTTTTAAATGATGCACAGTGGTGTAGTGATTAGCGCCACATCTCACAGCTAGAAGGTCCTAGGTTCAAATCCATCTGTCACGTTCTGTGTAGAGTTTGCATTAGCTATTTGCTGATGCACTGCCATTTAAAAATGAAAATGTAAAACAGCAGTTTGTCCATTAGATGGCACTCTGCTAAAAGGAAAGTTGCCTTTTAGCAATATGTTAACAGGGAATATAATCTTTGGAATATCACAAACAGGAGCCAGTCGGATCTGAGCAGAGCTGAAGTAGAGCGTAAAGAAGTTAACAAACAGCTGCCCATAACATTGTGTGTGTTTGAAAGAAAGAAAAGTGCTTGCTATATTGAAATATCAGACTTCTAAATCTCCAAATATTCTGTCTTACAAATCCTACATCTAATTAATAGGCAATTCTAAATTGGCTGTGAATGTGAGCATGAACATTTGTCACTATGTTTAGTCCTGCCACACAATAGATATGTCCACGGTGTACCCTGCCTTTAGTCTTATGACAGCTGGATAGGCTCCAGCCCAGCCTTGACCCAATGATGAAAGCTTTCACCTTCACTGGTCTCTCTCTTAAAAACAGAAAGCAACCTAATGTTATTAAAACTATGTAACTAATTGAAATTCAGAAATAATCTGAATCCCGTCCAATAACATACCTGTAGAGTTGCAAAAAGGACATCTGGGTTCTGGTGGTCCAGGAAGAGAACCAACCCAGGGAGACAGCCCTGATCCTGGACTATCACGTCGCGGTTCTGGGGCTCAGAAGCCAAGTCCCGGAGCTGACTCACCACCGACAGTGCATCCATCATCTTTAACAACTTTATCGGACTGTGAAAAACATTTACAAAGGAGTTAGTCATTCTCAACGTTTGGCATGTGGTGGACAAAATATCTACTTAAGAGTGTTAGGTAAAAGACGTGCGGCTGTTGAATAGCTTTTCCTATCCCAAAACTGTCCGGTGTGAGGTCATACTACAATTCCTAATGAATGTTTCAAAACTACCAACATTGTCAAACATACAGGCCGGATTAATGTTAACAAGTCAAGCAGCTACGCTGCCGTTGAGAATGTGGCTAGCCAAAGAAGCTAGCTAACTACTTTAGGAGAAAAGGCTAAATAAACTTAACAAAAAATACATTTCCTCTTTTTTCGCTCCATCTTCATAACCAGATATTGGGGAATCACTTTAACTGCTATTCTATTAAAATATATCACAGTTATAATTAAACGGTAGTTTTGTAGCTAAATGTTTCTTACCCAGGGCAGAAGCAGCTCGTGCACAAATACAAATTTGGTGCAATCACCCGATTGGTCGACTAGCCTCCGCTTACGCCGCAAAGTCGCCCACCCCTATTGGCTGCTCTTACTACTTCTGTATCCACAGCCAACCAGAAGACGCCTCGCTGCTGCAGCGTTATTTGACTTTACAGACTCCTTTTAATCTGAACGCGTGAGCGAAAAAAGGGAAGCTGCAGATTCTCGGTGAATATCATTTAGTTTACAGTATCGTCTGGGAACATGGCTTGGGAGAAATGTAGCTGCTAATTCACGTTTTGACGGTAAGTGCGACTATATGTTTTTTTTTCTTTTTATCGTGTAAAATCCCGGAGGTGTCATGCACGTTAATTTTGATGATCCAGGCAGCTTTTCCACTGCGGTGCCTCTCTGCCCCCACTGCTCAGAACGGCAGGACACTGTGTAACTTACACCTAAAGTCAGCCATGCTCTCTCCAGTGTGCTGGTACACTGAGAGATTGCTGCCGAATCAACATCCAGTAGTAGAGACCGACATTTGTCTCTGAGCATCAGTGATGGCAGCAACCGACCGTTTGCTGCACTTACTTTCATTTTGCTGTTGTAGGTTGTGTCCTGGTCATTCTCGTATGGGTTTAACGTTTTTCTGACCTTGACAATTCCAATGTTTAACTCTAACTGTCTGAAGCTACTTTGTTATCAATACAAACCTATGCATTCGTTATATTTTAAACTCTGTAAATCTATAGGTTTGAGAGTCGTGGTGTTTCCTCTGCAGAGAAGTGGCAGATGAAGGAATCGGTGGTCACAGATTATCAGATTACTATAGTCATTATCATCATTATTGTTATTATTTTCCTAGTATCAATATTTGAACCATTATTTGTTTGTTGGTTTCATATGTGATTTTTACTGTGAGGCATTATCTTACTTTACGTATGTGTTATTTTTGGGGTTTTTGTTCTTGTTGTTTTGTTTCAGGTTTCAAGCATGTGACTTAGACCCATCCTTTCTGTGTTGGCCTCCCACCAAGACACTCAGCAGAAAGCAGAGCTTTGCAGTCATCAGCTGGTGCAAGAAAACATCCTTCCAATGTCCCTAGCAGAGGATGTTCTTTATGTGCTGCGCATCGTCCTGGAGTACTTTGGTGTTCCTCCAGACGTGGTATGTGCACAGACGCACTTGTGTCATTCTTTTGTTTTGCAATACTCAAACTCCTGAGGCATCCGTGGGTTGCTTGAATCAGTGAACTGTTAAATCTGATGTTGCGACATTATGTTTCTGTCTTGTCTGTGTCATCGTGCATTTTAGCTGGTTCCAGTGTGGAATAGTCCGCTGTGCGGTCAGTATCGCAGCATTGTGCGGATGATTGGATCAAATCTCCCACTGACACCGACACCACGTGTCCAGTTTCAGGTATTGTACAATCTGTGTTTTACAAAACATGTTTGACTTTACCCAGTCAGCACTGCTGGCTAAATGAGTCCATACACTTGCATGCACGGTTGCATATAATATACAACACAAATGGCTATTTGCAATGAAAACAATACATTTCTCTTGTACATGCATAAAACAATCAAGAGCTGCAGTTGATAAGGGTGACCACATTTTGATTTCCAAAAAAGAGGACACTTGGCTCAGTCATGAAGAACTTGCTTAAAGAAACATATTTAACATATTTAAACGATGCCTTCTCTGTGCGGTTAATGAATTGTAAACTATGTCATATAGGCTTTTACAAGTCAACAAGTGCAAAAAAAACTTGAATTAAATAATGGTACAGAAATAATGCCTCATCTGCATAAGAAAAATTACCAGTACTTGGTCGATACGAGGGAAATTTCTTTTGCAATTCATTTGAAAAGATCCATTTGTGCTTTGGGATCTTTTAAACATTATTACGCGCGTTGCTGTGCGCTGTCTGTCCCGTGTGTAAGCGTAGAACAACTCACAAAGCAGCAGCACACATGGGTCCTCTGTCGGAATATAGGAAAGCCTGGACATTTTTATCAATCTCGAAAATCCCCCCGGACAGAACGTGAAAAGTGGACATGTCCGGGGAAAAGAGGACAGTTGGTCACCCTACAGTTGATCAATGTAACATTTGGCATGTTGACAGCTTTTTAATTAAAAACTATTTAATTCATTCATTCTACAGTTGTCCATGTTGTTGTTGATAATAACAATAATAGCAGTCTGTGTCCCCACACTACAGACTTCTTTTCTATCTTAAAGAGGAGCTGCAGCTTTTGGCACTTGTGCATTGACTTCATTTTCCAGCCCTGGAGCTTTTCTCTTGCTTTGCTGGTGGACTTGGTGGGCTTTAAGGAAATATAAGAGGAATGACCACCCATACTGTCTCTAATTGTCCTTGTCTGCAATAGAATATAATCAAGGCTTCACTATGAAAAGAAGTTAATGTTATCATAACTGTTTTTAGAATCTCTTGACTCTTATTTCTCTTGTGTACTCGTTTACAGCGTGTAATCCCTCCTTATCCTTGTCTCCTCAGGTCGCTTTGCTCGGCCATAGGCACCATGAATATATCGAGCCCATTGTGGACACACCAGCCATCCCTTCCTTTGCTGATGTCATGTGGGTGTTTGAGGATGAGGGTGACAGCTGTGCTAAAACGAGGTAAAAACAAAAATGACACAGCACAGATAAAATCACCCTCCCTGCAACCCTGAATTCCATAAAAGTAAACATACAAATTCACTCATTAGGCAGTCTTGTTGGATGTGATTAATGTCACTGCATTTACACAGAATCTTACCTTTTTATGTTTGTGAGATGAAAGGACAGCATTGATCATTCTGTCCAGACAACTGTAAGACATTAAATTAATATACGAATGATGTGGGGTCTCCGTAGGAACCACCTACCTCCAGTAAGGCGAAGTACTGTAAATCAAGATGTGATGAGATGTCCAGAACCAGCATTCATACGAGCTCAGAGAGGAGGGCCACCTGTAAGACAGACGCCTGATTCAGAAGCTCTGAAGAAGATCACAGCGCTGGAGAGTGAGCTGCTGAAACTGCGAGCTCAGATTGCTTTGATAGTTACTGCTGCTCCAGCCTCAGGTACACAATGTGTTTGTCTTTGTCCCATTTTTTCAAGATGCTTTCATCTTCTCAGAACACCAACCGAGTGTTTCTTTCTTTTTTCTTGTTTTATTTTTCATCGTGTTTTAGGTCTGGTTGAATCCCCAAATGAGCCTGCCTCACCTGGGATTTCCCTTTCCCATCCACTTCCAGCGCTCACCTCCACACCTCGCCATGTGGCTCCTCCTCCTCCTCCACCACCACCCCCTCCTCCTCCCTGCCCTAGCATTTTCACTGGGTCAAAGGAAAGGAAGGATGAGAAAGATCTCGATAAGGGTCACCAGAGGACCAAGGGGTCTGAAAATAAAGGGATGCCCTCCATGCTGGATGTTCTAAAGGACTTAAATCATGTTAAACTGCGCTCAGTGAAGAGGTAAATATGCAGATTTAAAGAAAACTAATCATTAAAAATGTAACTCTTTATATCTGAAGCTGCAGAATGCTTTCTTCATTGCACCAGTAGTTCAGCATCCTGGCGTTTCCTGCTTGTTTTCCTGTAATTTGAAGTAGATCTTTCCCCCCCCCACCTAACAAAGCATATTCATTCTGTTTTGCAGATCTCCAGGGGGCAAACCAGTTAGGAGGCGCAGTAAAGGAGGTACGGCATTGCTTAATGACCCGGCAGCTCTGATTGCTGAAGCACTGAAGAAAAAGTTCACCCATCTCCGCCACAACACTTCCTCTGACAAAGAGAACTCCCTTGAGCTCTCACCTTTCGGCAGTCCTGAGTCACCTAAGGTTTGTTTTCCATAGATGCGCTGAGATCTTTGAGAAGTTAAAAAATGTTATCCATCCCCTATGATGATGTGCTTGAAGGAGAGTTCCTAACCTGACACCTCTTCTGTTGCAGGTTCCTCACCCCCCTCGGCGAAGTCGGGGACACCGCCACCTGTTACATCATTAAAGAGTGACATCAGCATCAACAGCTCCTACAGATGTGCCTCACAGCGGATTACTACTGCAGCTACTGACTTGTGTTTGTGCTTGTCCTTACTTTGTCTTATTATGGACTACAATGTGCTTGTCTCTGTGTCTGTTGGGATTTTAAATGTGCTAACTATGTTAAAATGTGTATGTTTCTAAGCTGCTGTAAACAAAGGGGTTTGTACACAAAGGTTTTTTTTGTCATTGGATTCTTAACTGTTTTAACTGTTCTTAGCAATATGTTTGTGCAAACCACCTTTTAAAGCAAATAATATAATGAATTTCAGGTAAGCGGTGCAGCTTGCCTGCATTAATGTTTCACTTTGTGAGCCCTACCTTCTTACCTCAACCAAGTGAAATCTGTAAGAGTGGATTCTGAGATTCATAGAGCTCTATTCTATGCAACTGTTAGCAGGATATTTCTATTTTATTAAAGAGTTAAAGTGCACTGATGAAAGTGTTGTTATCTTAATTTTTCAATTTATAACAGACTTTATACAGTTTTCTCAGACAGGCATGAACATTTTCGCACTTTTCTCTCTTGTTTAAGCCATCTCAAAGTTCAAACCTTGTTGAAAAATCAGTGCAGTATTATAGAATGAAATCGAAGGCACCCGCAGGTGACAACATTTAGTCGACATTGTCTGTTTGTTGCGGAGAAAACTTACAAACATACAGTACAGCACTTCAGAGTCACACTGCTAGCGATCGAAGATTTATGTAACTTGACATTGATTGAAATGGTCAACAGCCAATTAGGACGCAGAACACAATGCACAGTAAAAAAAAAAAAAAATGCAATATTGCACAAAATTAAAATCCGCAAAACAGCGAGGCCGCGAAAGGTGAACCACGTTATAGCGAGGGACAACTGTACACTACAATTTCGGCCTCTTTAGGTTTCTACTGGCATGCATTTGACAGGGGCAGTAGCAATATTTTGGAAAGGGAAACCTCTCACACACTCATAAGAGGAAGCTGCTTACTTTTTCCTGGCACTGCATCTTCCACAGGTTACACACAGTGACACTGATTGACCAATAATGACAGTGTAACACAAAAAAATGTTCATTACAATAGAAATCCTGCTAGTAATTGTCAGCTTATAGTCAGTTTTACTGTCATTTATTTAGGATGCCTTGTTATCTTCTTCTCTTTTCTCACTTTCTTAATCAACATTTCATACTTGTCAGTATTATGAAGTATTTGCTCTGACTGATTACGTAGGATCCCAAAAGACTTCATTCTTCTCACTGAATTTATGTCAATCTAATTCTTGACATTTTGACGCCTTAGATATTATGGACACCTGAAATAAATTACACCTGTTCAAAAAAACAAAAAACTGGATTACACAAACATATTTCATATTTCACCAGCAGGTTGGATGTCTGTTTATTTTTGGAGATAAGAAAGAAATGTGCTGAATGATATTTCTCTCTGTGGTAAAAATGCATAATTTTGATACTTTTCATATAATCTGATATTTGTAGTGGTATTGTGACTTCCCTAGAATCTGAGACATTCAGCTCAGCCAGCTAAATGACATTTTGGCCCACAATCTTATATGTTCCTCAGTTTTCAGTTGATGCAAAGGAGAACATTGTGAAACACAGGTTCATTACACTAACCCAAGTCCACTAGGGAGACCATATTGAGAATGGTGAACACACAAAACACAGATGCCAATGAGTAGAGGGCATCAGGACTATTCTTTGGTCTTACACAAGTCAGTAAACACTGGAACAACTGCTAACTGTGCTCCTCTGGATACTCTCCTGGGTTGAAGAATACTTTTGAAGGACTGCTGTCTGATCATTGAGCTTTACTACTTTGCTATGGAACATTTTAGTAATTTTTCTGTTACAACTTAACATGCTTGTGGTGTTACACTAGAATTACAGAATTATGTTTTTGAGTTTTGCCTTAAATTACAGTTCAAACAAGTGTGTCACAAACTTTCTGTGTTAAGTGGAAGTGCACGTTTGTAATTGTGCAATGCTTAAAAAAATTGATTTAAAGAAGTATGGTTTTGTTATTGTACCGCTTTTAAAATGTTTCAATATTTTAGATATTTTTGTTTAAAGTACAAGGATTTACAAAATCCCTTTATCATTGACAGAAGTCATCTTGCCTATAGACCAATACATATTTTTTAAGGTGGTCATTCAATCTCAAATCAGCCAATGTTAAGAAAATTTCCTGCTTGACCTTTTCTAATTTGCATAAAGATTTTGTCGTGTTTGAACATAATCAGTACTGTGAAATTTTAGGTTCGCATCAATAATATCATATCAGTTTTATTTTTTTGGAAAAACTTTCCACTGACCCACTTTCAGGTCTTCTTTAAGAACACATCAATGTTCAGTATTTGAACATAAATATTTCAAACTCCATTAAAGATAAAAGTCTGTATTTTCTCTTGTTGTTTTTTACCATCAAGTTTTGGCTAGTTAAAATATGAAAAAAAAGTCCAATGTTTGTTCACAGCAATTTAATTTCTGAATGATATGTAGTTGAATTTTACAATACCAAAAAATAAACCATATAGAATACTTGTCACAAAAAAAGGGGAAAAAATGCATATCAGATGCTATATATGGCAATGCTTGAAAATGAACATCTCAAAAACTGTACTCAAATTAGAATAAAAATAATAATCTATTTAAATTTCTAGAACATTCTCCAATTTGCAATAGACATATTATGGTTCAGTTTGGACATATATATTGGAGCATCTAATTTTTTATTACCATTGGCCTACCCTTGGTAAGCTTAAGTTCCCAAAAGAAAAGTATTTTATTTGAGTTTTACTACTGTGATTCAGATTTATAAAGGGGTTTATAAAATAGCATAAAAAACATAATTAATTTGAGCTGGGTTAGAGATTATTTTTCCTGATTGGTCCCAAATCTGTGTAATGTCTTTACACTGTGTAATGTCTTTAAAATTTGTACAAAATATGTAATATGTACTATGTAATTTTATATGTATGTAATATGTATATGTAATATGTACTATGTAATTTTAGTTTCATATATCAAGTACTTTTCAAGATATATTCTTGTGAAAAAAGGTCCGTCAACCCGCTTTAAAGCCAACAGGAAGAAATTAGCTGCTGCATTAAAAAAAATTGACTTCTACTTGCTTTTATAGTAACACTTGATTACAGCAGCTTAGGGTTTGAGAAATGAAATTTACAAAATTATCTAAAAAAAAAAACAAAAACCAAATTGTTGCAGGATCAACTGTAATTGCCCAAGCAGAAATGTTATGATTGTCATCCTCTTCTTTCACTGTGAGAAATACAAAACAGAAAAAAGAAATATCATACATTGTTTATATATAGTCAGATACATAAATAATTGAAAAGCCACCAAATACAATCAGGAGTATCCCTTATTCCATACATCCATTCATCCATAGCTTTAATTCACAGCAAAAATATTGCATTAACTTTTGTAGAAATTAAAGCCATTTATACACAACCCAAAGGAGTTTCCAAATCAGTCTGGTTCATTCTTAAAAAAAGATGTGCACTGACCCAGTCAGTAACACCCAAAGGCCTGGAAGACCACAGAATACAAGTGGGTGATCACAGAATTTTCTGTGGTTAAGAAAAACAATGTCACAACATTGAACTAAGTGAAGAACACTCTTTAGGAGTTACATGTATAACTGTCAAAATCTACAATCATGCGACACCTTCACGAAGTAAAATAGAGACAGTTTATAACAAGGAAGGAATCTCTTGTTACAATAAAGAACAGGTAGACCAGATTAGACTTTGCCAGAAAACATTTATATGGGCCTGCGCAGTTCTGAAAAAAAGAAAAGGAAAAAAAAACATGTGTTCAGGCAGATGAAACCAATAATGATCTGTACCGGAATTACTAAGAAGCATCCAAAGGATGTTTGCCTATGAAACATGGTTGAGGCAGTGTTATGGTATGCATGGTTCTCAGTGGAACCCAGCCACTAATTTATATTGATTTATTAAGCCAAATGCAGCAAAACTGATGGAGCAGTGCTTAATGGTGCCATTGGATAGTGATCCAAAGCAAATGCAACAGCTGCCAAAGATTTTCTAAAGGCAAAGAAATGAGAAATTCTTTAATGGTCAAGCGAACCTGATCTCAACCTAACAGAGTAGCTTTTCAGTTACTGAATACAAAACTGAAGGTAGAGAGACCCACAAACAAGCAGCAACTAAAGATGGCTAGATAATATGAGACACAAATTGTCATGATCCTGGGTCCTTTTGACCCAGCGTTTTGTGTTTTCTGTTATTGTGATTTTGGTTCTGTTCTTCCTCTGTTTAGTGTTTATTCGGTTCTGCCCATGTATTCCTGTGTTAAGTCCATGTTTCTTAGTCCGTGTCCTTGCATGTGTAAGTTCCTGTTTTATTGAGAAGGTCTCTGTCTTATGTCAGTGTGTTCTATTTACGTTTCCCCTGCCTCGTCAGCTGTTATATCTTTCAGGTGTGTTCCCCTCCTGTTTCCCATCCCCTGATTCCTGGCGCGTGTATTTATAGTGTGTGTTACCTCGTCCTTGTTGCTGGTTCGTCTGTGTTATTTGGTGTTTTCGTGTCTGTGAATCTCCTGCCGTCATCCTGTGAATTCTCCCTACAAGTTGCTTTCTCTCGTGTTCAGGTTTGGTGTTTAGGTTTTAGTTTTCTCAGTGTAGTTTGTCTAAGTTCGGTTTCTCGCCACACTCTCCTTTTGTTTGTTATCACTCGAGTTTTGTGTCAATAAAGCCCTCTCATTTCACTGCATATCCGTATCTTGGGTCCTTTGATAAATTCACACGGCTTGCCCCGGCAACCCGTGACAGAAATTCCTTTGGGGTTGCATCAGGAAGGCTATCCAGCATAAAAATCTGTGAAATAAAAAATGGAGTACCCTCTGTTGAATCAGGGAGTGGCCAAAAGTAGCTATAGGATTTCTTGAAATAATTCTAAAATAATTTATTTAGACTGATATGTATTACCAATTACTTTTTGGTGGAGATTGTGTCATTGTACAAATACGTACTTTACCTAGCTGGATTTATAATTTTGCAATCTAATCTTTCTTTTACAAGCTTTTACAAATGTTGGTTTCATCTGTCTAAACAGTGTTATTTCAAAACTGGGCAGTCTTTCTTGAAATGTTTTTCAGCAAAGTCTAATCTGGTCCTTTTGTTCATGAGGTTAGGAAAAATATCTTGGGGTAAACCCTCATACAGCATCACATTCACTAAGTTGTCTAGTGATTATAGACTCAACAAAAATATTCCACATGTTGTGAATGTTGATAAAGGATTTTTCTTTGTTATTACATTTTTGATTTAGACACTCCTGAAAGTTTCTACTCTGGTCAAGAATTCTCATTAACAGCTTCCAAATCCAAATCCAAGTCACATCTTTATGACTTAACTTCATATCCATTAGTTTACAAAGTTGAAACTAAGCAAAAGGTGTTACTGTCCGTTATATTTATGCAAAAACATGGATCCGACATTCCACAACTGTCATAATGAAGTTCTTTAAGTATGTTTACGGGTGAATTTGTTTTGAGTCTGAATTTTAAAAAGGGCATTGCAAGAAAAACAACTGAAGTTTTGCTTGATCTAAAAAAATGTTTTACCTTTTGGTATGCTGAACCTTTTAGTCTATCTGCATTGGGGTGACGTCGTCATCCATGGAGGAGACAAATGGTCCAGCGGCACTGAATGGAAAATAAAGGCAAATGCATAAACCACAACACCTGTTTATTTAAGCAGTGGCAATAACAGTATGTTGTAAATTAATTTTTAAACAGTACATAATGGAACTTGCTTAAAATTAAAAATTAAATGTCTAGTCTATTCTACAAAGCAGAATTCAAAGCTTATTGTAAGCTGTTAAATCTGCTTAATTCTGCAGAGTATTTTAAGCTTACTAGTTTTCTACTTTTCTACTAGTTTATACTAGTTCAACAAAAAGGTTATCCCTCTCAGGCTCAAATTAAGTTTTTGTTGCTAATGCACAAAAGAATACCTGCAGTGGTACTTCTGAGTAAAAAAAAACCTCATAAAATATGTATGTGGGGTAATCAGGTTGTTTCAAATCTGCAATGCCTGCCTTGAGAGGGTTATACATCTAGCATGTATACAAACAGGTACTGAATATAGATCAACAATAATGTAATGAAGTTTGTCAGTTTGTGTTTAATGTAATAAACACAAACTGTGTGTTTAATGTAATAAACACAAACTGACAATGTAAGTAGAAAAGTGTGTAAGTTACCGGCCAGGAACTGGTTGTTCACCGTAAGCAGTCCAGTCCATCGGAAAACCTTACTTCGTGGGCAGCGCTAGTAAACGTATTTGGCGTAATGGGTGATGGTTTGCCCTTGATCACAAGGTTAAACTCAACCTGCAATTAAACAAAAAAGCTTTATGGAGTTAAATATATTATATAATGGTTATATTATAATACCAAATACTTTTTAAAGCTAAAATTCAACCTTACATATGAGCGATGTGGAATGGCAAGGTACACGTTGATAGCGTCCATTTTTCCGGAAGTACGTCAACACGTACAAACTTGGCGTGCTATCATGTCTAACTATTCATGACACAAATGAATGCTATTCACAGATATATATGTACATAAATGCTCATCATGCAAAACTATTAGTTATTGTATTTTAGTATTTTTAAAACCATTTTGTATAAAAGGCTCTGGGATTTTATGTCTATGTTCTGCAATATTGTGTGGGGTGGAGTCGTAGAAAATGACGTAGGCAGAAGTTGGGGGTATTGCGATGCTACTCGAGAAGGGGAGATTTTTTCAGTGTTAGTTCTGTTACCTCGTAAGCTGTGTTCCTGGTTGCCATCCTTCACGTGATGCTCCGAGTGTTAAGTTCATGACTGGAAACTGCTGGCAACACTGAGCATCTAGGTGGCAATAAAACAGCTGGCGGTGACAATCCAGCAAAGTGGAAGCCTGTTGTCCTCCTTCCTGTATCCTGACCGATACACCATCTTGTTAGCTGCTGAACCTAAAAGAACTAGCCCTCACCACAAGTACTCCTCAACACATTTAATTCCTAATATTTTTTAATTTATGTTTTAGTTTTCTGTTTCTGTTGAAAGCATATATTTGTATTTTACAAAGTAAACACAATTTATGTTTAAATAATGAAAAATATAAAAGCACTAATTTTCTTTTTATGAAAATTATTAACTTTTAACAAGATTTTTAACTAGGTATTCCCTCTATGCTGAAGATGCACTATTTAACATGTGCTCTCAAATGAAGTGTACACAGTCTCTCACTCTCACTTTGGTTTAGCTCAAAACGCACTTCTTCTTTTTGTCTAAACAGTGTACAGTACGATGAATGTGGTTTACGGTCCACACTTCCCCAGTATCTCAAATAAGAGAAAAAGAAGATAGCCTTCCTCACTGGCAGGATTAGATGCATATATTAGATGCTTCAAAGAGTCATTTTGTAATTATCAATAGCAACTTCAAAGTTCAGGAAGAGGCCAGCTGACTTCAGTATGTATTTGCATGTATTTTTGCATCTCTAGCATGTTTTTTGGGGGGTTTTTTTGGTCTCACAAGTAGGTTGTGGATGAATAGTCAAATTTTTTTAGGAAGTGTCAGGGTGCTGGGTTTTTAGTTTTGAATTCATGATTCTTTCCTTTACATTATGAAGATGATTTAAGTTCAAGCTTTATATAGTTTAATCTTGAGTTTGGTTCTTTGAGTCTATGTCTTTGAGCTTATTTGTATTTCTACTACAGTCAGGTTCCTTTTGTGTCTTTGTCTCATCCCTGTGTTTCCTGTGAGAGTTTGTCGTGTTCTCTGAGTTTATGTTTCCCCAGTCATGTCTTTATTTATTCTCTCTCTGTCTGATTTTTTTTCCTGTTTGTGATCTCCCTATGTGTCTCACTCCCTCTCTCTGTCTCTGTCTCACTTACCTGTTCCTTTGTTCCTCTCCTTGTGTTTCATCCTTGTCTCCTCAGCCTGTCTCCTCATGTTTGCTCCATGTCTCCCTTAATGTTCCAGGTTATACTCCTTTTCCCAGAAGTGAGGGATTTCGTCAGCTGTAAAGGAATCAGTTGCACAGAGGTGAGCTGATTACCACCAGCTTCTAGGTGTGTCAGACAGGAATGCAGGTAAACAGGAAGAACCCCGCCTTTGAAGCAAACTAGGAGTTTTACAGATGGTTATGGGAGGCGCAGGAGAAAATGTCAGCTCGACACAAAAGGATATCATGAAAGTTTCTATTTCTAAGTAAAGTGACCCAGTATTATCTGCATGGTAGTCCATAAAAAGAGCTGGGTAAAATTCCCTAAATTTTTAGGAAAAGTGCTTAAATGCTTTCTTTAATAACTTATTTACCAGAGGACACATGAAACCATTCTTTATGACAGGAAAGAAGATAATTCTGTTCCACAATTCATAGCCATGCACCCTCACACTGTTCGCGAAGACAATCAATAAATATGCCAAAGTATTGCAGATCATGAAATGTTCTTTAGAAGTATATTTCCATATCCTGCTGATACATGTTGAATTTTCAACAACAAGTTAACTATAAACGATAGTTAATTCTCCTACACAGTCTTCCTTAAACTCATGACGTTTTCTACTAAGTTCAAGGAAGAGTGACAAGGAAAAGGGAGTAGGTGGCCTGTCTGCCTGATAGACAAAGTTATTGGTCTGTCAGCCTTTATCGCTCCTTCTGGCCAACTGGCTGATCTCGGGGGCTCTAAGTGTTAAATCATACCTTTTGGTTTATTCAACTCAGCTGTTATATTTCAACAACACATGAATATTGTTGTTAATGTTATCAATGATTGTGCTGTTGGTTTAAACAATGGGTCCTTTGTCACACATTACCCCTTTTTGCATTCTTTAGTAACTTCTGTTGCTGCTGTAAACAACAGACAGCTGACAGCTGTTGTGGAAATTTATTAACAAAGCCTGCAGACACAATGAGCAGTTAAAACCCAACACTTTATTTCCCATGCATGAGGAGAGACGTCAGTCACGGGGCACTGAAAGTCGTCTCTGACAATGAACAGTTCAGGTCCCTTTTAAACACTGTCACGGAACAAAAGGCTTTTACAGTTGCAGTTCACACCTTGGCTCTAAACAGAAAACTCTCTATCACCTGTGTGAATCTCCCCCACTCTGGGGTCAAGTCTTCCTGTGTGAGCTTCCGTCTCCTGGGAGACATTCACCAGTTTCTCACCGTCTGTTTCCCAGCGTGAATGAGGTGTGAACCAGACATACTAAACTAAATAACATGAAAGCATTTCATCAAGACAATACATTAAAGGACAATACGCTAAAGAGAAATCCCACAACACAGCTCACAAAATGGGTAACTCTTTGAGGCACTCATAACTATTAACTATTATTAGTAACTATTATTAACTATTATCTCCCGTTTCTCTTGTGTGCTGTGCCATAGTGTGTAATCCCACCTTGTCCAATTTTATAGTTCCTGGTTGTTAGGTTTCAGTTTTGTTTCTGTGCTAGTATTTCTAGCTCCCTAGTTCAATTGTATATCCTGAGTTCTAGTTCTTAGGTTATGTTATTTGGCTTCCCTGTGTTCTGTGTTGTGTACTCTGTGCCTTCCTGTCCCATGTCTCAGGTCCTAATGTTCTGTCTCCCCTGTCTCTGTTCTAAGTTTACTTATCTTAAGTTCAGTCAGTGTGTTTCCTGTTTTACTTTGAAGGTCCGTGTCTTATGTCAGTGTATTCAGTTTTGCTTCCTCCATACTACCATCTAAATTATGATTTTACAGATTTAATGTTTGAAAGTGCCAATAAACTTTCAGAAGCTATAATGAAATGTTTGTTACTTTTTTTTTAAATCCACTGTTATGCAAATTAACTTGGCACAAAAAGGAAATTTATGTTTGGTTGATTATTATGTTGTTATAACAATGCCTCTTAGCAGTAAATCTTATATATTTGGAAAGCATGTTTATTTCCCCTTAAATGGTGCCACATTTTAAGGAAAATGAGTGTGTAGGTTGAGCAGCAGAACTGAGTATGCAGATTGTGCCCATAGAAAAACTTGCCAAATCTTCCCTGCCAATGCCAAACAGCTTAATCTGCTATTGACTCTGGTTTGGTCCTGTTTACTGGATTGGATGATTGAAGTCTGCAGAAACAAGACAATTCAAGAACTTATTCATTTAACAAACAGGCGTTTCAATAGCATATGGAAGAACCATACAAAGCCACAACAACTTGACACTTCTTTCTCATGCTAGTCACCAGCTTGGTTCCACACTGCTGTGGGATGGCTTCTGGTTCTTCAACTAGAATTTGTCACAAGTCAGCCAATTGTTTCTGTTTGTCACTCTGGCACAAACAGCACAGCATCCCACAAATGTTCAATGGGTTTGAGGTCAGGACGGCAGGCAGGCTATTCCATCCTCTCCACTCTAAATTCTGGAGGTAGTCTCTGATAAACTGAGCTTTGTCATCTTGGAGGATAGGTTTTGGTCCCAGAACTTAGAGACATGGGATTATCGCTGGTTGCAAACTCTCATCTTGATATGTAACTGCACTGAGATTGCCTCCAATTATGACAAGTCTTGTTTCTTCAGTGAGGGAGATGCTGCCAAACATGATCACACTGTCTCCACCAAAAGCTATGACAGTCTGAACGTACGATCTAGCTGCTGTAGGCAGAATCCAGATTCAATGTTCCTCCACATGTTTCCTGACTCAGTGTAGGTCAAGCTACTTGAAAAAAGTAATTAGTTACTAATTACTGATTACTTCTCCAAAAAAGGAATCCCATTACTTTACTGATTACTTATTTTCAAAAGTAATTAGTTACTTCGTTACTTCGTTACTTTTCAAAAACATGATACATAACCATAATACACAATAAAGCAATAGACCTTTCAGCCCAATTCTATTTTCTCTGCATAATCCATCATATAACATTGAATCAAATGGAAAGCCTCTTTCTAACAATTGTTTTATTTGTTTTAATCTTTTAATTTTATGCACATTGCATTAAGCAAAAAATTTAATTATATGCAGCTGTTTTTGACTTGAAGAAATTGTTTAACATTTAAACCTATTTTCTGCATATTCCAGCATATAAAATAAAATAATGTTTTGTGTTTACACTCACTCTTTTAAATAGATGCAAGTAAAACACAGCAAAATATAAATCAAATCAAGTAGTTCCATAACTACATGGAAGTAAGTACTTCCATGCTTTAAACGCTGCATGGTCGTTCTCACGTCTGTTGCTGCCACAGGCATTGCACGTGCTTACATCATTGTCATGAGACACTCTCACAAACAAAATCATGACAGTTTATGCAGTAACGCAGCGTGCTTATAGGAAAATAACAGTAATCTCATTACTTTTTTGCAATAGTAATCCCTTACATTACTTGTTAATTGAAAAAAGTAATCAGATTACAGTAATGCATTACTGCCCATCTCTGTTTCTGACAGCAGCGCAAACAGGCCTGATGGTGAAGAGTAGTCATAGTAGGCCTCCTTGCAGCCCTGTGAGTTGGGACATTGGCTGTGTGCAGTCTGTTCCAGATTGTCTCAGTATCTCATTCTGAAAAATCTGTAAAAGACTGCCTACTGCTCCTAAGTGCCGACAGGGTGAGGAACCAGTCATCCTGTGGTGTCATCTTTTTAGAACACCCACTTTGCGGCCTGCCTGTGACATCTCCCATTATCTGAAACTCGGTCTTCAATTTCGAGATGATACTTGGGCTCACTCCAAGTAATGCTGCAACTTGTGTTCACAGAACACCAGCTTGAAGTTGTCCTATGGCACAAGACCTATCCAGATCAGTCAAATATCCCAGATAGCAAGGAAACATTGAAACACTGTTGAGTCAATATCAGGCTGTGTCATTGAATCAACATTGAAGTGTGACGTTGACCTAACGTCACTCTTGCACCCGTTTTTAATGTTGAAACAACGTCAGGTTTTGATGTTGAATCAATGTTGAAACCTGACATTGATTCAACGTTGTATTTTCTAATACTGTTGACATTGAAACAATGTCAGATTCTGATATTGAAACACTGTTGAGCTATGATGTTGATTTTCCACCTCTTTCGCACAGTTGCTTTTTATTAAAACAACAGTTAAATCATGACTGGAAATCTACCTCTCTTTATAGGTATTTTAACCAATACTAAACTACTGCATGTTTCCATCAATACTTAAACCACCTAAACACATAATTGTACTTATTCCTCAAATTGGACACCCTTTATAAAAAACAAAAGTCTCACGATGTATCATGTCAATATTATTATCCTAAAATAAGAAAGCATTGCATGTGATGTAACAGAGAAAAAAAATAAACAAAAAAAGGTCAATAGGCATATGTTTCGTTTGCTAAATACTTTATTAAAACACAGTTTTCTATTTACATTTATGTTTAACATAAATTTGTAATTTTTTACTTCGGGATGGGGATGCATGATGTGCGTCCTGCACCACCCAAACGATCTGGGGCGTACCGGAGCCATTTCTGCACTGCTTGTGCAAAGACAAACTCGGACATAGAGTTTGCCCCTAACTGCTGCGTCAGACCATCTAGGACAAAAATACACACACAAACAAAAAAAGTGAATTAGAGCACATGAATAAGCTCATGTTATAGCACATGATAAATACTTTTTTGCCCCACTGTAACTGTCTTCAGCGGGGAGAAAGTATGTAAACTCCTAGGCTGATAAACATGAAAGTCACCAGGCGTAAATCTGCAAACTGCTGCATTTGATTCCCAAAGAGCTATGAGCGGAAAAAGTGATAAGTCTTAGCATAGTGTGCCGTGTATCCTTTAAAACAAAATAAACATGGGGTCCTTGGGCTGTACAAACTACAACCCGAGGACTAAACAAGCCAAAGACCAAAGACTCCATCTCCAGATTAACCGGACATGAAAGTCTTGTTATTAAGAAAGACAAAGTAATATAGCAAAAAAACGGTAAAACTTACCAAATATGCATTTGCAGAGCGCTGTATCTTTAAATGCCCTTTTTTGCTTTGTCTGGTCCTTGGTTTTTTTCCCTGCCCAGTTTAGTAACGAGGCCAGCTCGTTTGTAATGGCATAAGCCATTACACGGCGGACTCGCACCTCCAGTGTGGTCCCTCCAATCAAGGCAAGGCGTCTCACCTATAGACACATTTCAATAGATGGAATTAGCGTGTCTCATGTCTTAAATGTGTATGCAAGTGCTTGTGTGTTTAATCAACAGGCCGTTGTTATGTATTTAAATCACAGCTATTACACTTTATAGTTACAAAGTGTACATAAACTTTATATACTTACCATTGCCTTATTTGCCTCTATTGATTGAAGAGCTGCCTCTGCATTGTTTAGCTCCTCCATGTTGTGCAAGGGCAAATCCAGAGGCAGTACCCCAGCATCTACCGAATCATTGCAGCCGGTATTGCGGATGGCTCTGACCTCATCACGCAGTTCGTTCACAGCTCTCGTCAGGTCTGACAGCATAGTTAATATCTTTTGTGAGGTCGCATCTGTTTAAAAAAAAAAAAAAACAATTCTAGAAAGATTAATGGCTTAAGCAGTGAGAGGCAAAAAATTAATATATCCATAAGTGACGGTGTAACATTCTGCATTCAAGTATAAGTTGTTCTAACTCACATATATTTGATATTTGTATATGTAGCTTGCCATCACCAGTGCGTGAATTATGTGTGAATGGCTTTGGCATGTTCCTAGCAGCGTTTTCCTTCATTTCTGCCTTTACGTGTGGACGGGATTATTTTTTAAAACGAAAACGGAAAATCTCAGTTTTCAAAAATACCCGTGTACGTGTGGACATAGCCTCAGTTTTCAGTTAATGAAAACACAGTTTACGTGTGGACAAAAGGTGCAAACGCAAGGTAGGTGAGCGTGCAACGTAAAGTTAGGTGAGCGTGCAACGTAAAGTTAGGTGAGCGTGCAACGTAAAGTCTGAATTGAGTGCGAATCGAAGCGGGTGCTCACCAATCATTAAAAGTAACAAAGTCATTGAACACATTTATACAGTTACCTTTACGTTTATCAATCATATATCACAGATTTACAATTTTTTTGTAGTACTATGCTAAAAAGCAACTACAGAGTGAAAGTCTGGGTCAAGCGCCGAGGCGACGGCAAGAACAAAGGAACCCTCGAAGCGTTAACGCTAGTTTTGTAAGGGAATATAACAGAAAAGTATGAAACGAAAATGTTTTCTTTGTTGATAGACTTTGTTCGCAGTGCAATTTACTTGTTGCCGGATTGTAATAGACACGATTTCGGGCTCCCACATTTTGTCCGAAACTGTACATTAACCAGTTTTTTTTTACTGTTATTCAAATGCGACCGTGGAAATAACGAATAGAAGAAAATTCATTCATTCTTACCTTATACTAATCGTGGTGCAGGCCAGTGCAGTGCATGAACTGATGCCTTCTCCGGTCAATTCCGCTGAGAGTAAATCGAATGTCCCGCTCTACTGTACAAGACAATGGTTACCTGGAGGGATGTACCACTGAGAGGGGTGCTATGGAATAGTCCAAGTGGTGGCAGCTTCAATTTCCCGCTCAACCATAAATCATTGGTTTTTCAACGTGATTGTTGTCACCTTGTCAACTATAAATAGATCAACAATCAACGATGACAGAACAACAGTGAATCAATGTTATTTCAATGTCAGTGTCAGGTTTCATCAGTATTTCAATGTTGTTTCAACATTGGTTTTGTGTTAACATTTCAATCCTGACGATTCTGATGGTTCAGATGGAAAATCAACATCTGTTCAATGTCTCCTTGCTATCTGGGATGGCATACTTGGAGCAGACAAGTGACGCTATAACAGGGTCCATGCTCACAGGTGTTGCCAGTCAGGCAGCTGAAGCTCAAAAAGAAACTTAAAACAAGACTCAATAGCAGAATAAGCTGTTGGGCAATGGCAGAGAAAATTTTGGCAAATTTTTAATGGGTGCAACTCACATACTCAAATCTGCCGCTCAACCCACAAATGTATTTTTCCTACAATTTTTGCACCACTTAAGGGGAAATAAACAAGTTTTACAGTCGTATGAGATTTATTGCAAATAAGTATTTCAACAAACTTTTAGTGCAGTTTATTTCGTTTCTGTATATTTCTATTCCACTAGATGTCAGCATTCAGCATGCTGAAATATACTTTGACTAATGTGTTTAAACGCGGCCTGAATGGCAACAACCAGATTGTTTGTTCTCTAAGATCACCAACATGTGCGAACTACTCGGGGACGATTGTTTTATAGAGTTAACACAGAAATGACATCCATTTACTTATAAAAGTGAAATAATGTGGTAGTTGTAGTGTAGTAATTATTGAATCTCTGTTAGTATAAAATATATATACTCTTATTTCTTCCAGTAAACAACTAAAGGTTGGGCTGCATTGCTTTATTGTGTTGTGCAGTATCCTGTAGTAGTACTTACAGTACTCACCCTTATTTTAGAATATTCCAAATTAAAAACACTGTTTATTTGATAACGACCAATCGTAATTAGAGCAGGTAATGTATCCTAGTCCTGATTGGATCTTTCCCAACAAGACCCGCCCCGCCCCCCTCCTTTCCCTCTGCGGCTCACCAAGCACATACACACATAGCAGCAGCACGCGGGCAGGGGCGGAGAGGGAAAACAGCAACTTCGGTTTCACCTTTTAAAAAGCCCACAGTATCCTTACCACGCGAGTATGATGAGGGACAACCGCGAGAGGAGGATGAAATAGTTGTTTTAAAACAGTTGTCAGCTCGGACTCTGTCACCTTTCGTCCTGCTGTACGCGATTAACTCCTGAGCTCCCCCCGTGACATGAAAACAGTCCGCACGCGCCTGATTCCGTAGCGTTCACTTGTCATCTGCGAGCTGGCACGATGGTTAAATGTCCTGTTTAATGGTCGAGGTACGTAGACTGTGATTTTTTCCCCCAGCTGTGTCGGCTGCGTGCCTCTAAACAGACAGACTTGTTTTGTAATAGGCCTTAACGGCAGAAAGCCGTTACACCGTAACGACCTGTGAACAGTCTTTGGCGCTTAAATGAGAGTTTGTAGTGAGCGAATACTGTTTATGGTGCATGCTGTGGCGTTGCATTAATACCGGATGAGCATGCTAGTATTCTCATATGGACTAAATGTTTGCACGACATGTAGCAAGCCAATAATGACCTTGTGTTTTTTTGTGGTAAAGACTTATTGGTGCAGGCTTGTTCTTGTACGCCGTGTTTGCTGCAGTGTTCGGCCTTGTGTATTATTGCCATGTGTCACGTCAGTGTACTGACAGATTTACAGCAGTCAACCTGCAGCCTGGGCACTGCAGACCACACGCAAGCAGGGGAAAGATGTGAAGTGGACTTGTTTTTGGCTGGGTTTGCTTGTGGTATTTGCTGACATGCCACAGCATATATGTTAAGTATTAGATGTTCAGTTATAAATGTCTAAGCAGATACTTGAATTGAATATGCATAAATTATTTACATAAGGTATGGGTAAAGAGGTGCATGAAAATTATTAACCTTAACCTTATTAACCTTATAAATAAATAACTCTAATCCTAACTAAAGGGTCTGTAGCCTATTAGAGAGGGTGGTTTTTACAATAAAAGTTATTTCAGGAACTTTGTAACGCACCTCATGGTTTTCCATGAAGCGTGGAGCTTACTCAATTGTGGGGAAGATGGTTTAGCTGTCCCCACTTCTTGACTGTGTGGCATTGTAGTGCTACCAGCAAGTTTTTGGTAGATGATATTATTGAGTAATTGTTGAATTTTTGGGTTAGTTTCTGTTAAATTGTCATTGTTAGATTAATTCCTTGATTTGATGTTTACTATTCTCTGCCCTCTGATATTTTGAATAGATGCTGATTATGCATTATTATGCATCATTATGCACACTGCTTATTTCTTTTATTCCATGCATCACTTAGTACAAGTGATGCCTGCACAGACCCTGCCCATGAAAACTTTTGAAGAAACTGATCCATAACATTAACATTTAATATGTGTTTTCTTTGACCATGTTCCACTTCAGGGTTTAATGAAATTTGTCAGTGGTATATATGAAAAGTTTTAAATAATTTAAAACTATTTGTTGTCCAAACATCTGTATCCATGACTGTCACTGACCTGTTGGTACCCGAGTGGACATTTAGCTACAGATGCAACCATTCATATGTTGTACCACATCCATTTTGTATTGGCTAAATATTCAAACATAGTGTAACGAAAATTTAAAACACTTCAAATTGCCATTTATTTCCCTAGCACAAAACGGATGGGGGATAAATATCAACAAAAACAAAACATTGACTCCCCGCTATGTACAGGAGAGTGAAAAGCTGTGTTAGTCATAAGCATTTGAGAGAGAGAGAGACTTAAACTAGAAAGCTGGCCAAATGAAATGAGTAATGATGTGAGCATAGAGATCATGGAACAAAATGACAAGACGTGTCCTGTAAACATGCCATAACCACGTGGGCTGAATGAGCGAACAGTCACTGCCTCTGGTTTGCCTCCTTCCACCCATTTCCTGCTTGACGGTAAACAATGTGCGCTAAATCAGATGTAAATCCTCCTACTCAAGGTACATGCTTATGACTGTCTTGCTCCAAAGGAGTAACAAAGTAAGAACATGTTTAATAATGGATAACAGATGATTTGTCAGGTTAGCTAGAGTACCTGCTTTCAGTCATAAGATAAGATAAGATAAGATAAGATAGATAAGATAGAACTTTATTAATCCCTCGGGTGGGTTCCTCTGGGAAATTCGATTTCCAAAAAAAGCACAGCAACGACCGAAGTTACAGTTACAGAATTGTTATATATATATACACACACACACACACACACACACACACACACACACACACACACACACACACACACACACACATGTATAAATACAGAAACAAATATAAATAAAATATACAAAGGGGATAAATAGAATAAATAGGAATAAAAAATAAAAATACAAGTGAATTGCACATTTCAAGTATTGAGTCTATTGCACTGTTGACTATTTACAAAAAGTATTGCACAAGGTATTGTACAGTGAGGTGAAGAGGCACTACAGCTTAGTTGTTCCCCCTCCTTTGTCCTCCTGTTTCCCCTCCCTCTCCCCTCCAGAGAGGAGTTAAACAGTTTGATGGCGTGTGGGACAAAGGAGTTTTTAAGTCTGTTAGTTCTTGTCTTGGGGAGAAGCAACCTGTCACTGAACAGACTCTTCTGGTTGTTTATGGCCGTGTGCAGAGGATGCCCAGCATTGTTCATAATGTCCAGCAGTTTCTTTAGTGTCCTTTTCTCTGCCACTGTCACCAGAGTGTCCAGCTTCATGCCGACCACAGAGCTAGCCCTCCTGATCAGTTTCTCCAGCCTGGATGAGTCCTTCTTTGCTGTGCTGCTCCCCCAGCACACCACAGCATAGAAAAGTACTCCAGCAACCACCGACTGGTAAAACATCCTCAGGAGCTTCCTGCAGATGTTAAAAGACCTCAGCCTCCTGAGGAAGTACAGTCGGCTTTGGGCTTTTTTATACAGGTGCTCTGTGTTGCATGACCAGTCCAGTTTATTGTCCACCCACAGCCCGAGGTACTTGTACTTGTTGACCACCTCCACCTCCTCCCCCTCTATCTGAACCGGCAGTGGACCTTCTCTGGACCTCCCGAAGTCCACAACCAGTTCCTTAGTCTTTGAGGTGTTGAGTTGCAGGTGGTTTGTGTGACTCCATGCGACAAAGTTCCTCACCAGACTTCTGTACTCCTCTTCCTGATCATCCCAGATACACCCCATGATGGCCGTGTCATCTGCAAACCTCTGAATGTGGCATAATTCAGAGTTGTAGCAGAAGTCAGAGGTGTACAGGGTGAAGAGAAGAGGGGACAGCACAGTTCCCTGTGGTGCTCCTGTGCTGCTGACCACAGTGTCAGACGTGATGTCCTTCAGCCTGACGTACTGTGGTCTGTCGGTGAGGTAGTCGGAGATCCAGGCCACCAGGCAGGGGTCCACCTCCATCCTGTTCAGTTTTTCCTGAAGCATACAGGGCCGGATGGTATTAAAGGCACTGGAAAAGTCAAGAAACAGGATCCTGACCGTGCCTTTTCCCCCATCCAGGTGTGAGTGGGCTCTGTGTAGGAGGTACAGGATGGCATCCTCCACTCCGACACCCACCTTGTATGCAAACTGTAGTGGGTCCTGGGCATGTTGTACCTGTGGTCGGAGGAGGTTGAGGAAGAGCCGCTCTAGAGTCTTCATAAGATGTGACGTCAGTGCCACCGGTCGGAAGTCATTCAGCTCATTGGGCCGGTTCCTTTTGGGGACCGGGACGATGCAGGATGTCATGTATATATATATTTGTGTGTGTGTGTGTATGTAGTTTGTTCCCACATTGTACCCAGTCCCCTCTCACCCGTTTCCAAAATGCACATAGATGTCAAGCCATTATAACTATTATAGCCATTACTGGCTATTATAAATAGATGACCTCAATTGGGAAATGTACCGAGCTGTGTCTGACTGATCTACAGCACAGGACTCTGGGTTTTAATTATACTCAAGAGCTGACATCAGATCAGGGTACACAGGCAGATGTGGCACTGCTAGCAAGCTTTATCAATTTTGACTCATAAGACAGTCATGGTATTTTAATCTTTTGACATTCATATTACTTTGAAGGGACTCTTCGACATTTTGTAGTACAAAACAAAATTAAAAAAAAAAAAAACGTCCAGTGGGACAGTAGCATCTGAGCTGAGAGTCTTAAACGGAGGCCTGAGTTTAATTGGAGGGTGAGAATAAAGTTTTCTGAATATATAATTGAAAACAATTACATAAACTCAGGGATTGTGACATTTTTGTAAAAATAATTCTTAACTGTAAACTTAATGTTAACTTGCCGTTATACCAATAACGATAGTAACAGTGTAATAGTATCAGGTATTGGAGGGTGGGAGTTGAGAAGAACAGTACTGTGAGTCTTATCTGCTCCATCTTTCACTATTAAAGAAACAAACAAACAAACAAAAAAACATGTGATTTAAATTAGAGACAAGTACACCTTTGATAGAAAATGACTAAAAAAGATGACTAAAGACCCCTGGCTGTGAGGGCCAACCATGTGGAAGCATGTGATCAATGCGCAAATCATTGCCAGTGTATGCCAGTATGCCGCCTGACCCACTTTTTAGCATTCTTGGCCAAAACACAGATATGTCTCTACTGGAAGCACAGATGCCAGTGTCACTGATTGCCCCTACCCTCTCTTACTCACTGTGATGAATAATAATCTTTAAATAAATACCCTTCTTCCTTCCCCAAATTACTTTTTCAGTTTGACAAAGCACCCAACACAGGAAGTGTCCTGATGTGATGAAAATAGACCAAAATCTCCTGAAATATTTGCTATTTGCTATGGTTGGATAGATAGATCATCTTTAGTTCGTTTTTAGTTTAAATTCAATTTCCATTTATAACTGTTCATTTAGAATTTCTCTTACTTTTAAGTGAGGGCTTGTGGGAAAAGAGTGCAGGGGTGGCACACAAGTGTGAAAACCGTCTGTGGCTTCACACGTAGGGTCACTGCGGCTTTTAGCACAGTTTCCTTTTTCACTAAACACAGTTCATTGATAGCAGTGTGCATATTTTTGGCCTTTGTAATATTAATGTCAGCCTTTCCTTCCCTTTCCCCTTTTCCCTATTCCTCTCTGTCACAGAGGTGTGGAGCTGTAGCCTTCAAAAGTTGGGAGCAGAATGCCATACAGGTTCGCATGCTGGGTAAGAATGATCATTGACCCGATTCCATCAATGTGCTACGTATGCTGTAAATACAGCATATGTAGTCAGCTGTAGTCTGGTAGAAGATAGTGTTTTCAGATATTTGGTTTCAGGCTTTCACTGACCTTTGGCCGAGAATAATCTCTATGTCAAACAGGGATGCATATTTCCGCTATCTCTGTAAACTGTCTACATTGTTCAGCTCTGTGGGTTTCAATACACAATGTGGGTTTAATCTGGAAAAGTCCTACATATGCAGGACTTAGCCTGCTTAGGCCATGTTTTCAAAGGCTTTATCTTGAGAGGAGATATAGCTGTTAATCATAACTACAGTCTTAGACCTTGGGGATGAGACGATGAAGTGTAGCCACAACAGTGTGTCTAAAAATACAAATGCTGATGTCGTTTAACCCCTTACACCATGAATGTCATTGTAGCTGTTATAAAAACACAACCAGCACTATTTCTTGAAAGCTACTATATGAGACACTTTCACTGTTAAGACTCACTGTGTTATTTAACGTTTTTAAAATACATATATCCTTATATCTATCAATTTATCTATCTAAATGATAGGTAATGGGTACAGGCTAGTTTAATGACTGCAGGCTATAACTAGGCAGAAGACAGACACTGTGATGAGAGTACTCTTTGGGAAACGGAAACTCAAAATTAGGAAGGGGTTCCCATTAAAGAAAATAAGACACCTGAAAGAAGTCAGTGAGTCAGGCGAGCTGATTTTTGTTCACAGCTCTGACTTTGACCCCCTTTAGTTTCACATGGTTTGTGCGGGAAATCCTTGACAATGCTTGAGTTTTACGGAGAAATGCTTGAAAACATTTGAAATTGGAATTGCACTGATATCTTTATAGGTCGCTGTTTGTTTCAGTAGTTTGCCTGAGATCAATAAAATCATTTAGAGAAGATTTTATCTTTGTCTTTCTCAGAAAATGTAGGAGACGTTTGTCGATTATTGCATGCTGCTCTGAGCATGTGACTGTAGTGTGATCAGCTATTCTTTTTTTTTAAGTCTGTGGGTGGGACATGACAACATGTGGGGGACACTGCAGTTTCAATGAGTGCAGGCTTGAAAAGAAATCATATTAAATTAAAGAAAGACCCAGTCTTCAAGTCTCCTTCAAAAATCTAAAGGACAGAGAGTCAGTGGTTTCCAGCCATATAAAGTGATCTTTATTAGAAAACCTACAAAACGTACACTGTTCACATCTTTTTTCCCCTTATTTTATTTTTTATATGTGCACATGTTGTGTATGAGCTGTGTCTATCTGATAGATAATGATTGGTTAAACCACGGCACTGTTTACCCCCTGTTAATATGTCGTGCAGAGATCTGGAAATGCATTACAATGATGCAGACGAAAGCCATATGTAGAGAGTGAGCAACTGGTTAAAATTCACTGTACGGATTACAAATGATTTCAAATGTTAAAATTTGAGTTGAATGAAATCTTAAGTATGTGTTATTAATGTTGATATAGCATTCTGCCTTAAAGGAACACCTCAGACTTGAACAGAGAGTTATCAGACACAGATATGTTTTTATTTGCTGGTGGTTTTAAGTAAAAGAGGCATTTTTACTGTTCTCCTTAGGCTACAGAGATTTAGTGTTCCAATCAACCAAGCTAAAAAGAGTAACCCACGGCACAGATTTTCTTATCTGGTACAAGGTAACCTTTAATTAAAAATTAATTCAAGCTTAATTAAATATTAATTCAATAGTGCAATGTTTATGGCAGCAAGACATTTATGCCAGATGTAATGTAAATGTATCATTTTCCACAAGGATGGAATGCACATAAGGTCACTGTGACCTTGACCTTTGAATACTCAGATATAATCAGGTTATGATAAAGTCCAGGTAATCACATTTCATATTTGCCAAAATTGCAGAATTTTCCTTAAGGCCGTTGCATGAATGAATGATGTGAACATATAGACAGTCCAAGGGTTCAATCCTCTGAAAATGGCTGTCACTAGTCTAAGCATAATAATATTCCATGTTTAAGGGGAAATTTGTTTCTGATGTGAATATAGTAAGATTCTTGGTGCAAGCACAGAGAAATACTACAAATACAGCCAACAAGAAAATACATTTTACACAAAATACCAAATGCTGATCTAAGCTACAATGAAACAACTATATTCTCAGCACATAGCAATGATACATTTTCAATGAATTACTCTGTTCTGCATTTACTCTCACTGCCTGCTTCACACAGTTTCTCACAGTAGTGTATCTTTTATCTTAATGCTCTTTGTCTCGTGATTTCTTAGAACGAACTCCCTGCAAGTGATACGTGGCGTTCAAGGCTATGTTCCTGTCATGTGTGTGTGAGGGTGAGTGCGAGGGTGTTGAAACTTTTGTCTGCATGTGACCGTTTCTCAAGGAAACAATTCCACTGGAAAAACCAAAACTGTTAGTACTGCATCCTCCAAATGAAGTGCATGTAAAGAGGAGCACATGCTATATCTAACTGGCTTACATTCACTGAAATTCATTCAGATTAATAGATTTCAGCAGCCACAGAAATACATATATTTTCAGTAATGTAGCAGGTGATAACAAATAACAGATACTTCCATGTGAAAGTTCATTTTTCCTGCAGAAACAGAGCTTCTAACATCTTAGGGAGCTAGTCACACTAAAATACTAACAACAATATCTACATCAATTTTAGCTGTCATTATGATCTAGTTTTCTGCTTTTATCACATTTTTATCTCACTGTTATGGTTCTGAAAAGCTGGATGGATAAACTCAGCGTTAACAGAGACAACTGATAACCAGAAACCTTGTGATCTCATTTATCAAGGATGCTCAGTGTTGGGCTTCAATGCTGAGGAGCTTCATCAGCCTTGGTTCCTTATGAGAACCAGACTACATTTCAGTGGGTTTGAGAACTGAATATTCTGTTATTTAGTAAAAGAAAGTCGTGACAGGCAGAATTTATAGGCTGCATTTGTGAGTCATCAGTGAATTTCATGTAATAAGTCTTTCCAAAGGCAATGACAACAGTGTTTCTGCAGTTTTGCCATTGCCAGCTTTTTAGGTCCAGCACAAGCAATTTGCAGTGGAAATCCAGGTCTTTAATGGTTGAAAAGACATAAAACAGAGAGGTTTGAACTTGTCTTGAAGTACAAGTCTCTGCTACAATTGGGCCAATAAAATCAATTAGGCTAGAGAAGGGACACAGTTGCATGATGCATAATGGTTGTATGAGATAAAAGAATGAATTAGGCTTAAGGTAGAATTGATCGAACAGAGGATTGCAGAGAGTTAGCTTTAGTTTAGGGACATTAGCTAGCGGATTTAAAAATTACTTCATTTTAATTTTGAAAACTGACCATTTTCTTTTAACATTTCTAAAACATGAAAATCTTCTAAGAATTTAAAGGGGTTTGGGTTGTTTGTTTTTTTTCTCAAATCTTCTTCTGCCACTCTCAAAAACCCTTGCTGTGTTTTGGCCCAGGGCTGGTTAGTCACCTATACTGAAGAATTCAGAGCCAATAAATCACAGCAAATCCACCCAAGTGTTCCTGTGCCAGTGAGGCCTTAATGAATGGTGACTCACAGCATGCA